>NC_136126.1:9518519-10208044 GCF_965212315.1 Lampetra planeri
AACATGATACGTGTACACATGATGTAAGATGAAGTATGGCAGTGATAAAAGTCCAATGTCACTGTAACATTACCACATGTGAAAAAACGTGTAACCTGATTGATTCTGTAGCCAGTGTTCATTACAATGGCTTTTATGACCCCCATGTAAGAGCTGTGTAAGAGCTAGTAACATTATCGTCGTCATCACAAAGCTAAATGAAGGCTCCCCACATGCTCACACTGATAGCTTAGGCTCAACATTACTAGAACAGAAAATTATGCCTACTAAATAGAAGATTCCGGTGCCTTCAACAGTGGGAGTCTCACCAGCATTCATTATTATTATTACTACTGTCGAGGAATACCGCGAGGCTCAGGAAAGTTTGAGTTTGTGGAAAGGTGCAAGTGCCTGCATTATGCAACCTTGCACAAGTCTCTCTGTGAGTGAGGGCAGTTGGGGGCGAACAGGTGTGTGTGGGAACAGGGGGTTTGCGCCATGGAGACGGAAGCCTAAGTGGGAGCACGTGCGGTCTCAGAATGAGGGGGGATATATAAGCAGGAGTGTGCGTGAGTTCTGGGTCACCGGAGGGAGAGTGAACTCGCCGTCGTTGGGAGAGGAACGAGAGCCTGCGTGGAAGACATCCCAGCCTCGTCGCGGGACGGTGTTGGATGATCCCCCGCCCGGGGCAGACGAGTGGGTAGACAAAGGGAAGCCGTACTGGGGCGTAGAAAGCTGAAGGGATGTCTGCGTAAAGGACAAAGTTCTGACGTGCGCCATAACGGGTGTAAGCGTCAAGTGCAGAGAGTGTAAACAACCAGTCAGTGGATAGAGTGTGTATGAGTGAATAAACGGCAAGCAGCCTTAAGTAAGAATCCTCGTCTCCATCTGGTTCTACAATCCTCCTTGGTGTCAAGAAGTACTATTCTACATTTGGTGTCGGAAGTGGCCGTTGAACCTTCGCAAGAGCAATGCTGTTTATTTTCAAAGAAGCCGAAACCCTTCGCTGACGTTGTGTAGAAGCCGGCAACGAAGTGCAAGCACCAACCAGTGGTGCGGATGGACGACGCAGGATGCACCAGAGTTCTACCCGCGACAACCCCGAAGTCCGGGGCCCCGGTGATGTGCCTTGGGGGGGGAGGAGGCAGCGGGCCCCGACTGGCCACCATCGACGGAGCTGGGGCGATGTCGCCGGCCGACTAGACCAGCTGCTAACGTCGATAAAGTGGCTGGGAGTTGGCGAGTCAGTAGCGGAGCTGCAGGGGGACGCGGCCGCCGTCGGGTCGCTGCGTCGGTTCGCGCCGCTCCTTGGCTGCAGCGTTCCCGCCATTACCGCGGCTGTGGGCGTTCCGCCATTTGGCACGCGGCATTTGGGCGCCATTGCCGCCGCTGTGTGTCTGCCGCCGCGTGTTTGTTGCAGGCTGCTGCGCCTTTTGCGCTGCGCCGGCTTGGCGGAACGCCGCTGGTGCCCTGCGATGGCGAGCGGGGTGCGATTGGAGTAAGAAGAGTGGGGGAGGACGTCGGCTGTGAGAGCGAGAGGAGCCCGCGATTGAAGAGATGGTTCCCGACGTCTGGAGTCTGGGGGGCCGCCTGCTTCATGCTTGTGGGGTGAGCCGGCACGCATGAGAGCGCACCACCACTGCGCGAGGGGCCTGCTGCTTGCGGGGGGGAGCAGGCCGGCGCCGTTAGTGTGACGGGCGCAGCGGGACACTGCTTGGAGGGACTTTCGACATTGGCCATCCGGTAGTGTTTTCCTTGCAGACGGTCATTCCCCCTTGTTTTTTTGCATTCTTGGTTTGTTGGTGGTGTTATATTGTTGTTATGTTGTGGCTATAGGGGTGTTAGCTTGAGGATTCTGTGTTAGAGTGTGTTGTTGTTTTGTGACGTTTTTGCTGCTTGTCGTAGGGGTCGTCTAGATTTTTTTTTAAATAAGGTAACATTGACAGCCGGGTCGGCTGATTTTTCTTCACGGGGGAGGGGGGGTGATGTAGAGGAGTACCGCGAGGGACGAGCGTGGGAAAGTTTGAGTTTGTGGAAAGTGCGTGCAAGGGCATGCATGATGCAAGCTTGCGCAAGTCTCTCTATGAGTGAGGGCAATTGGGGGCGAACAGGTGTGCTTGTGGGAACAGGGGGTTGGCACCATGGAGACGGCAGTTTAAGTGGGAGCACGTACGGACTCAGAATGAGGGGCAATATATAAGCAGGAGTGTGCATGAGTTCTGGGTCGCCGTGGAGAGAGTGAAGTCGCCGTCGTTGGGAGAGAGAGAGGAATGAGAGCCTGTGTGGACGACATCCCAGCCGGCGCCGAAGGAGAGTTCGAGATGAACAGGTCTTGTTCAAAGGGAAGCCATACCGGGGCATAGATAGCTGAAGGGATGCCCGTGTAAAGGACAGAGCTCTGACGTGCGCCATAACGGGTGTGAGCGTCGAGTGCAGAGAGTGTAAACAACCAGTGAGTGTACAGTGGACAGAGTGTGTATGAGTGAATATATAAAAGGGAAATTTGTGAATGTGTGTGTCTGTTCGAAATGTTTAGCATACTTCCCAACACGCAACTTGAAATTTGGCATGTGGGTAGCTTCCAGACTGTACACAATGCAAAAAGTATAAAAATAGACTTTTGTATTTTTGGGGGGGGGGGGCGCAATAAAGGATATTTTGCACGGCAAGTGAGCGGTGACGTCACATCTGTGATGTCACCCGCATGCGGCATCGTTACGCAGTGTGCCTGCTGATGTCACCCCCCCCCACCCTCCGTGTAGGCCGTGTATTAATCCAAGACAAGAATCTAAGTCTCGGGTGAAGCCGGGTAGTAAAGTTATTGAGTGAATAAACGGCAAGCAGCCTTAAGTAAGAATCCTCGTCTCCGTCTGGTTCTACAATCCTCCTTGGTGTCAAGAAGTACTATTCTACACTACCATAAGCAATTAATACTCACGAAGAGATGACAAAAACAACGATGATGGTAATAATGATGATGAAGAGGATGAGTCAACCCTGAGCAACTGGAAGTTTTGGTAGTGTGCTATTTAAAATCACAAATATTAATTCTTCCACAGCAGTGTCGCATGCGAATGCCACCAGCAGAATGCAGTGTGGTTGCAAGGCGTGGCGATGGCAACAGAAAGGGAGGGGGAATTGCTGTTGCCTTTCGATGAGAAGGGGCAAAGCTTTTGCACACATTACTGTGTAACTAAAACTGCACGTAATGGAGATGCTCTTTGTAAGTAATATTTGTGAAAAAGGTTACACAACCTGAATGTTAGTCAGTAGAAAATGTAGCCAAGCAGTTAGTGTAATCACCGCTTGCCAAGTTTACAGTAAATGACATGGCATTTTATGCGTGTGCAGCAAAGACATTCCAAATGAAAAGAAAATCATCCTGTGGGCTACTGTGGAATGAATACACGCAGGATGGCTGGGAACATGAACACTCGTGAATAGCCGACTATGCACGCCTGTAGTCCAGCACTGTGGAGGCGAGGGTTGGTGGGTCACACAAATGTTGTGAAACTCCCTTCCCGTGCGCGTCTATGCATGTGGTGAGATGTTAACGTCCTCGCCTGGTATGAAAAAGGTCGTGGGTTCGATCCCGCCCCTGACGCTTGTATATTTGGAGGTTGCATGTTTCTCTCCCCATGGTTGCATAGATTTTTATCCAGTTCCTCCATTTTTCCCTCCACATTTAGAATCAACATGCGTTTTAGAGTATTTAGCTGCTGTAAATGTCCACATAAGCCACTTAATGGAGCTTTCATTTGTGGCTAGGTCGCTTCTGAAAAAGAGTTATATAGCTTAGTGGGTCTTACCTAGTAAGGTAAAAATACAATAGAAATACAATGTATGTATGTTGAACTTCCTTCGCACCATTCAAAGCCAAAGTGCGATACCCTGGCTTGCCGAAGGCAGTACAGAAACACATGTGGAATCAACCTGAATCCACATCGGTATGGGATAGTGTTTCCCCCTTGAACGCATGTGTTATTTTCCGGGTGCTCCAGTTTCTTCCAACATGTAAACACTCATTATATAACCGATAACACCTTAATATATAAAGGACCACAGAGATTGGGTAATTGCGCGGCTGCCTCAATGTCAAAATGATGGGCCACTTTGTTGAGCTATTATTTGTGGCCAGGTCGCTTCTGAAAAATAAGTTAATACCTCAGTGGGCTTTGCCCGGTAGAATGGGGATGGTTTAGTCTTATTTGTATGTGTTTGGGTGAGTTGTTTACCTTTCTTGTACTTTGCACGACTATCATGTGTTTGTACTGTTTGTTGTTGTAATGATCTCACCCGTCCCGACTGGACGTCTGCGAAAAAGAGCTTTATAGCTCATCGGATTCCTCCAATTTCAATAAATATTTTGATTCTGATTCTGTGGTACGTCTTTGGTGCCTCCGACCGAGTCTTTCTCTGTCTACGAGAGCGAACGAATACAGTGCGCTATCAAAGCTGAAATTATAACTCTCGTGGCGAGAAGTTGGGGCACACCATCTATTTACTTCACGAACGAGAACCTTTCATCTACTGCCAGGCTACACTCAATCACCATTTGTCACAAATCCCTCACCTTCGCAATAGGTCTATGAACCCAAAACACAAACGCTTGTGTCAGTCGGTGGGTGGTGTTGAGAGGTGAACTTTAATGAGGCACATATTGTCAAACACCCTGCATATGAGGTATGCTATTATCCGTACCGTGTCTACACAAACCAGTGTTCGGTCGAACTCACTTTCAAAAACGCAAGTTCGTGAGTGAGCAGCCCTGCCATTTGTTCTTTTAACAGTTCTCACCAAATACCTTCCAGTTGTGCTACTGGTTACACTTCCTTTATTCTGTAACAACCTATATGTACAGGAGTATTGTGAGTAACCAATGAGGGAGCAGACAGAAGGAGGTGCGAGCGGGCGTCACGGGTTACGTAAGGAGCTTTGGAGAGCACCTTCGGGAACAAGGCCGGGGCCGAGCTGGGGGGAGGAGCGCCCAAGGGGTTCTCAAGGGGAACCCCGTGACGAAGGTGGGGTCCTCGTGGGGAGCCAGGGTAAGGACCGACTGGAGTGAGTGTCTCTCTTCTCGTCGCGGAGCGGTGTTGGCTGAACCCCCACTCCGGGCAGATGAGTGAAAGAGCCTAAGGGATAGCCAGAGTAAAAAAGTAGGGTAGAGGACCAGGGTCTCTCCTCGTCGCGGGACTGTGTTGGATGATCCCCCGTCCCGGGCAGACGGGTGAGAGAGCCAAGGGATAGCCAAGGGTAGGGTCCAAACAGTTTAAGTGTCCGGGGAAGGACGGAGATAGAGTGAACCTACACTGGTGTGAGTGTAGGATGTCGAGTGTGAGAGTGGTTTAATAAAGGGCAACAGCCCTTATAGTATTCCTCGTCTCCCCGTGGTGCTACTACACAACATATAGATTAGCAGGGACATTAATTCAACGGGCAAAAACGAAGACAGCTGCTATGAAACCTGTATATTATAATTATTTTTCTAAATGGTGATACAGGATGTATTAGTTTTATCAACCTGAAACCCACTAAGCTCTGTGAGAACTCAGTGATGGGGTTTGTTACCAAAACAAATATATGTAGAGAAGGAATTGTTGGGATATTATAGCAACGTTGCTTTATCTAGCCATTGTAAAGATTACAATGTTGGACATGACGTACAAAGTCAAGTGAATCGTGACACGTGGGCCCCCATGCTCAAATAAGCATGGAGGTGGTGCTCATCAATGTAGTAATGCTGAATCAGTGGTGAAATTCAGCAGAAGCCAGTATCCCCAGACGGTAACCACCGTTTGACTTTCCAGTGGAAACTTCTGAAGGATGAAGTACTGGATAAGTCAATCCGTGAGCGAGAATTTAACTTGTGACCTTCTGGGGAAGGACAAACTAAACTAAATACAAAAAAGCATCCCACTGTATGTTGATTAACTGTGACTAACCCAACCAATAATAGGTACTGCATATTGTCAGATATACATAATCCATTACAATTTATATGACTACACTAACTCCCTCTGGTTTTCACACCTGATAGGCTCACAGTGATGACATCATCTTTCCTCTATTTAAGACTGAAACAGGAAGACTTCTTCACAATTATGGAAAATCGCCTGATGAGGCTGGTTGCAATCACCAGCGAAACATCGTACTCAAATTGTAAATGCTGTGGGTTTACTTTCCAACACGCCGGTGTCCTGAAGTAGTAACTAACTGGCATGTTTTGTTTACGTGAAAAACCCTACTAATTGTCTGTGTCGGGTGGTAGTGGGTTAACGACACATTTATATTTATGCGACCTAACCCAAAGAACCTTTATAATTGAATTGTGACCATATGACTGAGTAAAGTGCTCTCACCACCCAGGCAAATGAAGGTACCAGAAGAGACGGTTATTAAACTCTGTGAAAGGAAGACAGAACCAAACACATACTTCGCCAATGGGTGCTGGTGATATAACTGCATCGATGTTTAAAAAATATATGGGAGTCATGTCACGTAAGTTCCATTGAGATGCGCCTGATCATTCTTACTTGGTGATAAAGGCCACTGCATGTCTATTTATATTATCCACCACAACATCGCGCAATACATTCTGAACACACAGCCTAGGCGCCTATCTACTAGGTAACGGCTATTTGTTTTTTGGGTTGTTTTTTCCCTTGTATGTCTTTATGGTTCGTCGTCACGCGACAATTCTTCCCGCGGTGTCGCCAGGAGATAGCCTCGTGGTCGCGAATTGCCAGAACAAAACGGACAATGCCACGGGGAAGGCTCGACATCGGCAGCGGCGCATGGGCGTCCGCAACAGAGGCCATTGATTCACGCTCGCATTAGCCTCCGCTTCACGCTCACGCGCGCATTCGCTCACAGTCACTGGGCTGACAACATCGCTTATGGTCACATGCTCTCCCACTGACCGATTCCCAGCTGCATTGCCGATAAATGTACTTCCTTTTGTTAAATAAACTCATTCTTTATTGCACTCTATTTTGTAATGCAGTGGATAAGTTGTGTATGTATTAATCAGGCCGGATCGGTGCTGTGACCAGAGCGCTAGGCTTAATATCTAAAGGTCGTGAGTTCAAATGTCAGTTTGGGGTCAACACAGTTCATCAGCCCTCGAAGTGTCAAAAAAATGAGAGCTACTTTGTGGAACATCAACAGTGACTTTGTTATAAAATGACTAGACTCTGCCATACGAACGAGTTATTTTTGTTTTCATCACAGAAGGGCAGCAGTCCAATATCCATTTGAGCATGGAGACGCATATGCAGAATTTATCCCAAGGCTTAGGAACATGTCCTGTTATTGAATATTTTTGCAAAACATCACATTTTTTTAGATGAAAATATATTTCCCAGGAAAGCCCCACTGAGTCCCAAGACTTTATTTTCATGACTGTGCCACTTACAAATGTTTTCCCAGTTCCTTTTTTGAGTATTTTTTGCAATTTCCTTATCGAGACAAGGTCTTACAGATTCATGACTTGGACTTTATAATCCCCTATGTTTTAAGTCATAACTTTTAGATTACGGCTTGTGGATTTCATATTGAGAACAAGAACAGGTGTCAAACATGAGTTGCTCCAGCTCCGTTAACGTCAACATTACAGGCTTCATAAACAGACATCAAAATAACACTGACGCGTATAACACTACATGTTAAAATGGATAACGTTGCAGGAAAAACTATTTGAAAAAAATAAAAAAAATCCTGAAGAACCAAAACATGTTACTGAACAACTGAAATAGAGGATGTTTTATCGGCTGTAAAAAAAAACTGGAGAAAATATTTTAATAACTAACGTATACAAAACAACAACCCGACTTTGTGACCACACTGAGCGGTCAGTGCACCCTGCCATTGCTACAGCGCAGTGCCCTGGATATTTTCCACTCATCGTGGCATAAAAAATATCTGCATCGATACGTATCGCGATGTGGTAACTTTGCTAATTCTACAAAATCAAATGATCAATTTACATTTCAAAGTGAAAAAACATCTCCAAGACTTTCCTAACAGATGATGCAATCAAAACACAAAACATGTAATTCTCAATGACTGACCCAATTGCTATAAAACCTTTATTGCAAAGTAGGCCACAGTGCAATAAGCAGACAAATATCCCTCTTTGATAGACTTTTTTTGGCAAGTGATGTTAGTGATGAGCACACAACGGGGTGGCCAGCACCACGCACAGACGTGGCGATGTTTACAAACTTCACTAGGTACTCATTTGAGGTTGAGTTGACCTAGGGGAGGCTCAGCACCGCTTCAGATGATCATCACCAGTGTTGGTGGCCGTGAGCAGGAATCAAACATAGGTAGCACCGCGCTAATTGCTGCACTACAGCTCCCCCACGACCACCATAACCAGAAAGGCAACAATGACAGCCAAAACTATTTATAAAAACAATAATTAAGCAGTCTCAGCAAAATATTGGAAATTAACAAGTTGACAATTGTGTTAACTCGGTGAAATAAAAACACGTTTTAGATCCATCAATCAATGGGTCTTCTCAGTCAATATTTTCGCATTTTTCCCTATCATTATCATCATCATTGCCGAGTGTTTGTGACCTCGGTGATGAGGATATTTCACTCACCATGATGCTAGGTTTTCCTATAAACATTCGTATGCAGTCCTGCTAGTAAAATATACAATGCAATTTGTTCATCTTAGTCCAGCGGTCGGCAATCAGCGGCGCCGGAGCCCCACTGCTTCGTGACGTAATTTATTAAGGACCGTCTCGTATTCACATGCATTGCGGCTCTGGAAATATTGAGTTTCTTACCGATTTCGAACAAAAATGCCCCTACTTGTTACTTTAGTTGCCGACCCCTGTCTTAAGCCTCTGTTCCTCTTTCCTTTAACCTGACATGACATCAACAGTTTCATCCAGACTGTCCCCTAAGTATGTGCGCACAACACTTACGTTCCTGTCTTTCTACAAAGGTTAACAGTATACACAGCAGTGTTCTTCACTACTTTTCAGAGGGGGGGGGGCACTTTCGCCGATAAGATATCATCAGTGACGAGGGCCGCCACAAATTTGAAACAATTGGGCTTTGACAGCATGACGATGGGGGATTGTTTTCACATTTGTGTGTTGTCGGAGGCCGTGTGTCAGGGGTGGCACTAAAGGCCACCAGGGTCCGCCAGTGTCCCGCGGGCCTTGCAACGACGAACACTTGTCGAGATATTTTACCGGTACCCTTTCGTGGGTTGGCCTTGCTGTCCGAGAGATATGCAATCGTCCTCTCCAGCGCCATACTTCAACAGCTGTGCTCTCCCTCCTCTCAAGTTGCATTGATTACCACGTGTTCCACGATAACTCATTTCATCACTGCGAATACTGCTTATAACATCATGTTAAAATCACAGGTTACACTTTGGTGACAAATTGAGTGCTACAGGAAATCATTGAGGAAGGCTGAAGGAAAGAGCATTATATTTCTTATGACGCTGAAACAGCATCCTTGCCGTCTTGACTTATTCATGGAGAGAGTGTGTTTAGGGAGACATTGGTGCAAGAGGGGATTAAGATGCTGCAAGTGTATCCTTTCACAAGATCACAGTTGGCACTGAATAGGGGTCCCTTTGTGACCATGACGGTATGAGCTGTCCGCAATCAGTGCTGACTGTGACATATGTGACATCTGCCAAATGACATACTTCTGAGTGACATCATCTCAGTGTATTATACTGCGCGAAAATCATACTATAATGAGCCAGGAATGTCTGTTTGTAGTAACACTCCACATGCCGCACCCCCCCCCCGTCATTAATATTCATGAGCGGGTGGATTTTTACACTCCCGCAGAAGGTCGAGCAGAAATAAAAAAAAATTGCAAATTCGATTTAAGTTTGACGATTCTTTATTTTAAGTTCATATAATAAATAATTCTATGCAGCAACAAAGTGAATTTGGTGTCTTTATTTATTTCTTCGGCACTTGAGACAAAAAGTCTAATTTATGCTTCTACATTATGGTAAAATTTTTATATCTAGATGATTTCCCAGACATTGTATCGAATTCCAATTTATTTAAACCCCAGCGACCGAAAGCAGAAGAGAATAAAGTATCAGAGCAGTGAATTTGAACAAATTGAAGGTCAGTTATATACAGGGCTATAGTGACATGAAGTGAGGTGTTTTATGACGTACAGTAGTTTTGTGCAAGAATCACTGCCATTAATTCAGTGCTACAGTGAACTGCAGTGAAGTGTTTTATGACTTCGTTTTGTGCCAGATTCACTGCCATTAATACAGTGCTACAGTGAAACGCAGTGAAGTGTTTGATGGCATACTTTTGTGCAAGATTCACTGCCATTAAATTAACACAAGATACAATTATACTCTGCTAAATTTTTTCGTAAATATTACAGCTTCCGTCCTAGGACGGGCAAACAAGCTCGTTACAAAAATAACCCTCGATTGTCCCCCTTCATCAGCATGCACACACATGCTATAACTAAAAACAGTTTGCCATTCACACCAACTGTGTGTGATTTGCACCATGTGAGTTTGATAAAATCGAGATGGGCAGCTTTGGAGAGGGTGGTCACTCCACTTCCTCTGCTGTTTTCCGAAACTTTCTACCCTGATCATGCACACTGCCAACTCCATCCAGGTCCATTCCCTAAGATTTTCCTCTCCTCCTATGCTTGCAAATGACAATTCTTCCCCTTCTGGAATCCCGGTCAACCTTTGTACGTGTGTTGTATGTACGTTGCACTTCAACCGTGCTAATCTTTACTGTGTTGTGGGTTTGCTTTCTCTCTGCTCTGACCCAGTTTTTTTATATATAAAAATCTGATTCCCCTGCCTATTGTACAGACTCTTGAGATACTCATTTGTGAAGATACTTTATTAATTCTATTTATGGTAAATTTAAAAAGAGACTGCCCCCCACCCCCATAATTGAAATGTGGTATGGAGCAACTGGCCAGGAGGCTGTGGCACAGCGAATCGTGGACGGGGGGTGGGGTGATTCTGAGAATTGTCTCTCTTCCCTCTTGGGTCAATAAAATGAAGAGCAGCTTTGTAGAGATACTGGTCACTGCCTCCGATTGCATCTCCCAATTAGGACGGTTGGCTATGTACGTTGCGAAAGACGTTTTAAGTTTCAGTTTAATCTATTTGGTATAGCCCTGTGAGCCATTCGGCTCTTGAATCGGGTGCAACCGCAACAAACAAAAAACATGAACAAGAAAACATCTTAAAGTGACTATATGCAAACTGAAAATCCAAGAAAAGACAGAAAAATATTGCAGAAAAAGCACCGTACACCGTGTGCAAACATCCCAGTGGGATGCAAGTCAAACAACAACCACAAGATAACTTAGATTAAGGCCATCAGTTTAACTCCGTACTACAACAAACAAACATGGCCAAAACCAAAAAACTTTTCGAAATTACCAAAATAAAGCCATTAACATACGTATTTTACGTACACGTCGCGGAAATGTGGACCTTCCACACAATAACACATGGCCTGTCAATGGAGATGAAGAGTCATAAGTGCTACCCACCAGAGTTGTGTTTGTGCCGGGCCTCACTGGTTGTTGATTCATGTAGTCAACATGCTGAATGCTGAGTCACTATTCACTGGCTTGGTAGGTCTTTGTCTTGTAGCAGTGACTGTGGACTATTGAGCCTTTCTAGAATGCATCGTCTGTTGTGATGTGCATGTTAAAGTCCCTGCCACATCGATAGCAGGACTGGGCTGATGTGTGCCAAGTGGTACGACTCAAACCTAATAAATTACATAAGTAGTGATATGAGTAGAAAAAAATACGTTATTTATGACGGAGCTTTGGTGATTGTGAAATGTACATATCTAATTTAAATTACTTTAAAACGAGTACATTTTTCAAATTACAGCATTTAATAGTCAAATATTAATCGTCACTGTGACAGAATAATCATGTACGTGCATAGAACACAAACTGGCACGGTAATTCGGTCAATTCAAGTATGTCTTACCGACAAAATGATAACACAGAATGGTTGAGCGTGCTAAGTTAACGCGTGTTATTTGCCATAATAAAAGCAAAGCATTCCACACTCCCACAAGGCCACAACGTAAGTGAACGTGAGCTCACACTGCTGACCTTAGCGTAAATGTTGCCAACATGAAAATAAAACGAAGTTTCAATCTGAACCGGATTCCTGTGGATTCAACTTGATCAAGCAGCTATTGCTGCTTTGTAGTGATGTCCCGTTTTGGCATCGCGCCATGGTTTTTGAAGGCCTTTTTGTTGTTGTTAAAAAGTCAATCTCACATGCCCACAAATGATGTGCAATCATGAATCACTCGAGGACCACACCTCATAGCAGCAGCAGCAGTAATCAAGCAAGCAAGCTTCTCTACCCCCCCCCCCGACACGCAGAAGCGTGCGGACCTGAATCTGCAATGAGCTACATCAGCAAGTTGCCTATGAACAGGTGGGGGAAAGATCGGTCGGGTGAATGAGGCCTCTAAGATGGGCACAGCTGCGACCATTCGTGGCGAATTTCCCCTTGGTGCTGCAAATCAAACACCAAACTGGGTTCGAGGTATGGGTCAACATTTTCCACACAGATTAAAAAAGTGTCTTGTTGTTTTTCTTATTGATCGGAAAAACGGAAGGAACCGGAAAGAGAGGAAGACCTAAGAGAGATTGGCTTGACGACGGCACAACAGATCGATGCCAGAAAGATGTGACCACGACTTGAGCATATTGGAACAAGACAGAGAGGAAAGTGGAAACAAATGACGAAATATGCAGGGAACACCGACGGAGCTCTCTTCCCATGGATCGTGATGATGATGATGAGGACCCAAAGTGTGGGTCAGTAAAGTTATTCTTACGAGCGTCGTTAATAACGGGTACCTGGTTCAATACCGTGTATGGTATTCTGGTTAAATACATGAAACCCTGTTTCAATAATATATATCTCTTGATTTAAAGCTTTCGTGACTGCAGGAATTCATATTCTTGGTTCTTTCGGTAAAGTCACGTAGAAGAGAAATATTTTTTATTTATATTTTTATTATTTCCCTTCTACGTGACTTTACCGAAAGAACCAAGAATATCATATCTATCTCGCTAAACTATTAATGCTTAAACACTGCATTCTCACCTGGCTATATAAATAATGATCTCACTTTGTTAAACAATACGCTCACCTGGTACTGTACAGTATTATGCAATGGTTCAATACAGTATATCATCTGGTTAATCATATACATTGCAGCATGGTTGACTACTGTAATGTATTACTGGTAAATAAAGTGGTTTAACTGAACCCTCACCTGTTTAACTGCTCTTATCATCCCACTTGTGTAACAGCAAAGTGGCGGTACATGTTGTACAATACTCTCACAAAGTTATAGCCACTCTGATTATCCACTGATTAACAATAACGACGCAGTGCATCTCTGCTGGCTACATGTTGTACAGTACTCTCACCAGCTTACATAGCCACTGATTATCCCACTGGTTTAACAATAACGCCGCAGTGCATCATCATCTTGGCTAAATGTTGCACTCTCGCCAGGTTATAGCCACTCCGATAATCCCACTGGTTTAATAGTACAAGCGTGAGTGTGTCTCTGCTGGCTAAATAAAGGACAGATCCATTGGGCAGCAGCAGCATCATCAGCAGCAGCAGCATCATCATCATCAGCGGTGGTAACTTCACCACCACCCCTATCGCAACTTGAAGCGATCTGCCGCTGCTGATGATGATCATCTCCCGGGTCATCATCAACTACTCCCCCCCCTCACTCTTTAAAACTCGACAGACATTTCTTAGCGAAGAGAATCACACCACCACCACCCCGTCTCTCCTCACCTCAGGATAACGACGAGCAGAGCCGCAGTCACGAAAATTCTCTTCATATTTTGACAGTGGGACACATCGTCGCCCCGCTGGGAACGTTGGCGACTTGCGGCGAGCGAAGCTCAAACGTCGGTGAGGGTGAGATTGGAGAGGGAGGGGGGGTTGGTGAGCGCGAAGCCAAATGTCGTTTAAATGGTGAGAAATCTTAATTCGGAGTTTGAAAATTAAAAAAGTGTTAAGCTGAGACGCGCGCCTCACTGCCCCAGCCAGCGCGGCCACGACGGTCGATATGACGTCACGTCCGGGAGAGGGCTCGACCGAGACCCCGCCCCCCCTCTCCCACACCCCCCTCTCCCACACCCCCCTCTCCCACACCCCCCTCTCCCACACCCCCCTCTCCCACACTCCCCTCTCCCACACCCCCTCTCCCACTACCCCCTCTCCCACTACCCCCTCTCCCACTACCCCCCTCTCCCACACCCCCTCTCCCACACCCCCTCTCCCACACCCCCTCTCCCACACCCCCTCTCCTACACCCCTCTCCCACACTCCCCTCTCCCACACCCCTCTCCCACACCCCCTCTCCCACACCTCTCCCACTACCCCCTCTCCCACTACCCCCTCTCCCACACCCCCTCTCCCACTACCCCCTCTCCCACTACCCCCCTCTCCCACTACCCCCTCTCCCACACCCCCTCTCCCACACCCCCTCTCCCACTACCCCCTCTCCCACACCCCCACACCCCCTCTCCCACACCCCCTCTCCCACACTCCCTCTCCCACACTCCCCTCTCTCAAACCCCCTCTCCCACACCTCCTCTCCCACTACCCCCTCTCCCACACCCCCTCTCCCACACCCCCTCTCCCACTACCCCCTCTCCCACTACCCCCTCTCCCACACCCCCTCTCCCACACCCCCTCTCCCACTAGCCCCTCTCCCACACCCCCTCTCCCACACCCCCTCTCCCACCTTCTCTCCCTCGTCTCCCCCCTTTCCCACTCTACCCCCTCCCACTCCCCCTCTCCCACCCCTCCTCTCCCACCCCTCCTCTCCCCCCCTCTCCCACCCCCCCTCTCCCACACCCCCTCTCCCACCCCCCCTCTCCCACCCCCCTCTCCCACACCCCCTCTCCCACCCCCCCTCTCCCACACCCCCTCTCCCACCCTTCCTCTCCCACCCCTCCTCTCCCCCTTCTCCCACCCTCCCTCTCCCACACCCCCTCTCCCACCCCCCCTCTCCCACACCCCCTCTCCCCCCCCTCTCCCCCCCCCCTCTCCCACCTTCTCTCCCTCGTCTCCCCCCTTTCCCACTCTACCCCCTCCCACTCCCCCCTCCCTTTCCCCCCCCCCCCACTCGCCCTGTTTCCCACTCTCCCCCCCCTGTCTCCCCCTATCACGTCCCTCCCTTTCGCCCCCCTCTCTCACTCTCTCTCCTCTCCCACTCTCTCCCAACCTGAACAAAAAGGGGTTCCACAGGGTTCCATCCTCGGCCCCCTCTCGTTCTCTCTTTATGTCAAGGGCACTGACCTGGATCATTCCAGGGTAAATCTTTTTGCAGATGACACGATACTGATTACTGCTGGCCGCTCTCCGGATGACGTGATTGCTAAGCTCCAGGATGATTTCAACAAACTACAACATCAGCTAGTTGCTCTTAAACTAGTCCTGAATACCTCCAAAACCAAGGTGCTATGCTTCTCACCAGGACTAAAGCAGGAAGTTATTTTTCCCCCATTACATTCCTTAAATAATTATCAAATAGAGCAAGTCAAGATCTATAAGTATCTTGGGGTCATCCTGGATTCAAAACTGAAATTTGAAGATCACATTGATTATATTGGTAAAAAGACAAAAATAAAAATTGGTTTTCTGTATCGACACAAGCACTGCTTCCCCCCTATGTTTCGTTTGGAACTGATAAAAGCTACCATACTGCCTCTACTTGAATACTCACATCGTATACAATTCAAACCCAAGTACTGTACTGAAGAAGCTTGACTCAATTTATCACTCGGCCTTAACATTTGCATTAAACTGCCCATATAGGACTCACCACTGTGATCTCTACATTGGGTCAAACTTAACATCTCTTATGTTCGACGGCTTGTGCACCAGATTATTTATTCACGATGTACTTACAAAAAAATCCGCAGACTACCTGCTGGATCTCCTCTCTGTTTCGAAGAACAAATGTGACCTAAGGTTATTGCCGTACAAATACTGGAGGAAGGGCCTTTGCTATTGATGCCCCCAGGGTCTGGAATGCTATTGCCAATAAACTGCAACTTTAATCACTACCTATGAGATCTTCACTCAAAACTGCTCTAGAGGAGTTGTACACCCCTAGCTACCACTGCTATTCAGTGGCCTAAAATCAAATGTTTTCGTTCCAGATGGCCGCTGCAACGTATGATCTTGTGTTTTGATTCAGTGTGCTGATCTTTAAAGGTGCATTTGAAATGTTTTTATACTCCTACTAATGCTCTTGCTGTTGTGGAGTGACTCATGCAGCCAGCTATGGCTACAGGGTTTGGTTGTACATGTTGTTTGTCGTTTATTGTGAAATTTCGATCACAGTTTCTATGAACTGTCAGCAGGTTGGTTTTAGAATAACATAAAATTGGAAATGATGAGACAATTAATTTCGAAACCGGTCCAGAGTTTGCTTGCATTGAACCAATGCTGGTCACACATTCATAGAAGGCTGTGTGGCCGATGGGATGTGTAAAAAATCAATTTACTTTTGACATGACGTTTCATGCAAAGGAGGCGTGATTTATTAGTGTTCCAACTCGATTAGTGGCTCCAAACCTTTTGCTTGTCGTGTCCTGTACCAGCCGATACATCGAAAGCAGTTCAAGTCTCTGTGAAAACAATGCACGCTGCGCCGTGCATTGGAGGCTTATTCTCCCTCCCATCTTTCCTCACCATTTGGTCCCACTTTTCCAGCCCTTTTCCTCTCATTTCCCATTCTCACTTCCATTTTCCCTTCCTTTTCCCGCACATTATATCCCGTGGCGAGCCACTGGTAAAACGTTGCTAATTTTTCAATTACTTGCATAAGCAATTATTAATTAGTATATAATTGACCAATTATAAATCTGTTATATATGAAATTAATTAACACCTACGACTTCTTGTTTTCCACTCAATAATATAATACCAATTGATCACACTTACAACGTAATATTTGCTTATTTTTAAAGTCACTATTGTACAGTTTACACCGAGCCACAACAAAGCAGAGGGGAAAGGCTCCGGTTCAGTGGATGTGGAAACCGGAAGGACTGTGTTGAACTATAACTGGCATAACTACAACAGGGGCGGTTTCTTCATTAGGGCGATTGGGCGACGCACCACCAATGTCATTCAACCACAGATTTTCGCGAGCCGTTACTGTGCCTCTGGATATAGTCCAATCAGCGTCATGCTACGTTCTGTGGAGTACCGCCTCTTTTTGGGCGATTTCACTCCAGCTGAGAATCGCCCAGAGTGTTCCCATAGACTTACATTCAAAGATGTTTTTTTTCTAACGGCGGGCGCTGCAATGCATTCTCTATGGCTTCCGGGAGGGCTCGCACTAACGTGCTTACGTCATCATACGTAAGCACGTTTAATCCAACAATATTATTTGTCGCCACCTAGTGGAATCTTTAATAAAAGAAACTGAGTGGATTGTAATAATAGTGAGTATAGAAACAAACAAGATGTATTGTAAGAGTCACTTTCTTTTGCATTAATATTAAAGAAGTGAAGTTGCCTTTACATGCTTAAGCTGTTAATTTATCCATTGCATGGGTGGACCTTATCCTTATCAATCATCCAGACATTTCCCCCCCCTGAGAGATTTTTCAGGAGCCGCCACTGAACTACAATTTAATAAAATAAGATTAATCATGCTATAAACAATATTGTACCAATATACTGACACTAGCTTTTTCGCCCGTCCAAGGACGGGTGTACAGTGCAGTAAATCTGAAATATTAAATAAAACAACTTGTTCAGCTCATGATTATTAATGAGGGAGGGAGGGAGGTTGCCCCATGTGGAGTGACGTCACCCACTAATGGTTATTGTGGAGGGGTGCGGCATGTGGAGTGCGCGACGTTCTTGTGTGTTCGTGTAAATTTCCACGCGGGCATGAATATTAATGAAGGTGGGGGGGCTATTTTGCAGGTGCGTCACTTTCTGTAAAGAAACGTCATATTTGATGCGACTTTGCGTAATAAATTATTTAATTCAGCTCGACCTGCGTTAATGTAAAAATCCACCCATTCATGAATATTAATGAGGGGGGTGGGCCTCATGTAGAGTGACGTCACGCGCGGGACGGACAAGCATTTCTGGGTGATTATAGTAAGTAATTACAAAAGCATAACGGTAACATGATACTATTAGCTTCATTATACTGGACAGAACTGTTTAATAGTACAACAAAACAGGAGTTCAATTCACGACTGCAGCGCTGTATTGATGAGGTATCAAAATCCAAAACAAGAATGTCACTCCGAGCACACGAGGGTTTTACATCTGGGACATTGCTACAAAAGACAATGGAAATTGATGAACAAGTGCAGTTGCCGTGACATCTGCAAACTGATCTACTTGTGCTCCACATGGCGAAGTAAATGGGCGTCACGGTGGCAAGATGTTAACTACCTTGGCTGGTACAGTGGAGTCCGTGGGTTCGATGATTGCTTTTTCATTGCTTTTATGGCTTTATTTTGGTGCTTTCGAAAAGTGTATTGGTTTAGCCATGTTTGTTTGTTGTAGTACAGTTAGACTGATGGCCTTAATCTAAGTTGTCTTGTGGTTGTTGTTGTTGTTTGACTTGCATCCTACTGGGATTTTTGCACACAGCGTTGGTGTACGGTGTTTTTTCTGCAATATGTTTCTGTCTTTTCTTGGATTTTCTGTTTGCACTTAGTCAAATATTCACTTTAAGATGTTTTTTGTTCATGTTTTTGTTTGTTGCAGTTACACCCGATTCAAGAGCCGAATGGCTCACAGGGCTATACCTAATAAATTAACTTGAACGATCCCGATGATTGTATATTTGGAGTTTTCGCGTTCTTCCTGTAGTCGCGTGGATTTTTCTCCAGGTCCTCCGGTTTTTCCCTCCACATTTAGAAACCTGCGTTTCGAGTATTTCACTGCGATACATTGCCACACGATGAGCTATCATTTGTGGCCAGGTGGCTTCTGAAAAAAGCTTAATTGCTTATTAGCCTTACCTGTTAAAATGTTATTTTAATAGTTTAAATACAATCTTTACAGCAACGTTATATTTTCTGTTCGACACATCATGAAGCAATACACGCACACATTTCATGACAATTTTGAAATGCTTTGTATTTTTTTGTTTATTAAAGCTGCAAGTCATTGGGGAAAAAATATATCCCCGACATACAGTAGCTGTACATATTATATACTATAATACACTTTAATTGTATTTGTTATTAATACAGTAAACAGTCAATCCCAGGCGGGAAGGTCATATGCCACAAAATAAAGTGGTAAAGGAAGCAATGGAACCCAGCAATTGTACACATATGGCAATACAACTGTACGTTCTCAGTCCACGTGAGAGAAAGCCCCAGTCCATAACACACTGCCAAATGCAGCTGCATTCTTAACTCCCAGCAGTCAGACAATTTCCACCAGTGTTCATTGATCACCCTTTAAATGCAATGGACAGTGGAGAACACAGATACTTGCACTAATGTGCTCATTACCTTTCCCACAACGGTCCAGCTCTCCACCTCTATCAATTGACTGCTGCGACACAAATGTACCCTATTAGAAGTTTCATTCATTTGAAGTGTTGCATATTACTATGTGAGGGCAGTCATATTTTCGCTTCTAAATTTACAACGGCCAATACTTGCCTGCAATATTGGGGCACAGAATGAAAGTTGTGAGTCTTAAACTCCCACACAGCATGCTGGGTAATTCCCCACACATGACTCGGCAATGTGAATGCAAACTGGCTCAATGATGAGCTTGCTGGCCACTGGAAACAATCGCAAGGAATTTGCCCCCATTTTAACAAGCAGTGTCCAAACTCTGTGGTCGTGAGCATGGGGGGAACAATGATCCATTTATTTGGTGGGGGAACCAGTCATCCCACAGGACAACCACTGATGACTTCCCAAAATCCAATGGATGAGTTAACCCACCCCCGCACCCCCCCGGGACCAGGATTTGAAGTCGCAACCTGTTTAACCCACCCCGTCGCGCGCGCTAAGCACAAAGCCACCTAGCCAGTCAGTACACGAATGTTTAGGCGGTGTACCTTAGGCTACATGCAGCCACTCATCTGAACAGGGACGAAGTTTCATAAGCAATGTGTATGAGTCACATCCCACTTACGGGACCGTGAACAGCATCTTCCAATCACACACATATATACAGAGACTTGGGAGTCTGTTATGTAAATATGCATTTTTTAAACAGATGTAATCGGGATGTGTGAGGGTGCGACGGAATGCATCGACACAGTACCGTTTATGGCAGTATGGCTTATGATAACGATCATTTCCAGCAATCAATATTTGGTACTCATGGCAAGCTAAACCGTAGAGAAGGGCTTCAATGGTGATCCGAGAATGTGTCACTCGTAGTTTATGTAAAGCCGAAAACAGATAGGCCTTGCATATTACACCCAGCTACATGTACAAAGTTTTGCTTACTTAAAGCAGACGCCCATATACATAAACTCTTAAATACCATATATCACACTTTGTTATAATTCCCAATTAAAAGGGGGATAAATCAACCAAAGAAAATATACATGGAATATAAACACATTTTCTTGTTTTCATTTTTCAAACAACTTATACAGAAGCCAAAGCATCACTCAAAAGCCACATTAAGATATGTTTTCCACTACACAAATATACCACAATCGCATTGCATTGACTGCATGAATGGTTGAGTAGATTTGATATCTGTAGAAAATACAGATCAATGAATCGGTGTGCTTTTCAAATGAATCAGCATTGTGTTTACACACCGAGTTGACTTTCAGCATGTGAGCCAATACAATGCAGCTCATTATCGTCACCAGTATTTCAAACAACTGACATTGAAAGCAATTTATAAGCAACAAAAATGTTCAATAACGATATCATATATTGCACTTTTGCTTAAAGTTATTATTTTACCAAAGTGGAGGAAAACCAACAGGGCATGCAACGGATGGACAGGCGGAAATGAGACTTCCCCCACAAATGGTACATTCCACATATTAGTAACATGTGCAATAAAGGCATTTAGGGGTGTACCATTTTAAAAGGGAATCTTGAGTCCTCTGCCACACACCAATTACCGCATGCAAACCTGTTGATTTACTCATTAAGCATAGGCTGGAGTCATCAAGCACGTATAAATTGTGCGTATTAACAGTTGTTCATTAATGCACCTGATAAATTAAAAACAATTACGGCACTAACGCCACTGAACGTTTCGCAACACGTAGCTAATCCTCGTAGTTACATAACAGAAACATCAAATGAATAAACACAAAAATAACATATTTGGCATTTTCATCATTTTACGTTTTGACAATTGATAAAATAACAAGACAATTCCATCTGTTAAGTCAAACTATGAACGTTTTTTTTATATACATCGAGGAAAAACGGTATTGTTCGTTGTTGTAACGTTCTAATCTGGCCCTACTGGACATATGTGGGAAAGAGCTTGATAGATCATAGGATTCCTCCATTATAATTTAATATTCTGATTCTGAACCGTCCTTCTTTCATGATTGGCTGGGCCGAGTCTGGAGTACAGCCAGACATGACCATTGAGACGTTTTACCTCCTACACAGTTTGTCTTGGAAGTCTCGATTTACCATGATTTTATATTCACGATGGAGATAGACATACATCAGCATAGTGGGGGTCAGTAAATTTAACGCATACCAATTTAAAACAGAACATGTAGGATACCAACGTGATTTTAAACTTGCAAACGTGAGCTTTCATTCTTCAGCAGGCATAAAAAAGTAGAATTTTTAAATTATGATTAAAAAATTGGCGATGGTTGTCCGTTTGCCATTTGTAACAGATATAATTACAACACCAGGATGAACACATTTTTTAGATATTTTGCATGTGGTATTATGACGCTACACTGGTTGATGTACAGGTCGGCAGAGTTGGAGGTCAGCATTTTAGTAAAGCCTGCATATTTACAACACCACATACTCCTAAATTAAGAATACTTAAATAGTTAAAATCTCATGTTTAAATTATTGATACTTGTGAGAAGTGCTCTGTCAGGCAAATTTCTACATATATGTAACAATTCATATTAAAATGTACATGCAACTTTAAAGCTAAATCTATATGAAGTGTGGATAACAGCAATGAGATCAAGGTCAATTCCTGGCTAATGTAGTGCTTACAAAACCTAACCCTTAATGAGTTATTTCAAACCATTTTACACTGGTCCCAAGCTGCTACGATTCAAAAAGTTGGTCCAAATAGCGGCAAGTGCTTTACTTCAGTTAATTTAATCATAGTATACACAAGTTAACGAAAAATAACCCAGACGTAAAATGCTCCTCTATGAATTCTTTAAACTGGGGTAAATTTTTGTGCAATTCTGCAGACTCCATAACTTAGGGTTGACAGATCATTTCCAACATTCAACAAATAAGCTCCGTCTTTAAGCAGAAAACCCTCACATCGTTGACTTGAAATGTATCTACACGTTCATTCACCATTCTTCGAAAGCTGGCGTCACCATGGAACATCTTTTAAAAATGTTGGCCCCTATTCATATGTAAATAGGAACGCATGCCAATGCAGCTGTTTTAAAACTTCTAATTGAGCAAGTGATTTTTTACTTGAAATGTTGCACTGATCACACACCTGTCCATTAAAACACCACATTCATCTCTTTTAAATAATGTACAATTTGGCTTTATGGAATTGACATTTTGCATGCACATCAAAATTAGTTTTCTTCCCCGCCCGACAACTGATTTTGACATCAGTATTGAATTGTAGGTTTGATGGAAATAGTTATGCTTTTGAACAAGGTTCTAAATTGTTTACATGAATTTGAAGGGAAATACAAATTGCACTCAAAACTTTGTGCGATTCTCCGTTATGATTTCAGCATATAAAAACCCACTGCCCTTGAGACTCCACAGACCCAATCATCACATTTTACAATGGAGAAAAACAGTTGCTGCGCAGAAATATATTTTACAAATGTGACAATCATTTAAGGAACGTCATTACAAAAGTTAATGCGGTGCAGTGCCTACTGGCATTTAGTAAATCCACATTCCTATTTCGCGGACGTGTGTAAAAGTGAAGCCCAAAGGACGCCATAAGGAAAGGGTTAATACAAATGCAGGCTCATTCACTTGCATATTGTATACAATGATAGTGTTGGTGGCAGCAGCAGCAAAGCAAGCACCTGCAAATCCTGCGTCGTCTTTGACCTCTCGGCTCTAAAAAGAGTAACAAGAGCTCAAATAAGACTCGTACACGGGCTTCAAGATTCGATGCAAGACTCAATGACAGTGGGAGGGCAGTGATCTTAACTTAGGTGGTCAGTCCCAAACCACTCACTGAACAGTGTGTCATATCGTTTCTCTGCCAGAATGTAATTTTCCAATTTTAAATAGTGCCGACTACAACACTGAATCAGCTCTCGGTGTAATGTTAACGTAATGCCTCTTACACACTGCACGATGTGAACGGAACCAAATGCAAGGGACCAAGTCACTTGTTTAACTGCCAAAGGAAACAAAAGGATGCTTTATTGGCCTCAGCTGGTAGTGAACCAAGACAATATAAATTCACGGAAACACTGAAAAAGAAAATCAATAAACTTCCTCATTGTCTTTCAATCCAGCAGGTGAAGTATTTAATTTCAATTAATTTCATGCCTTTTGTCAAGTAATACGACATCAAATCTCACAAATATATATTCAATTAATATATATATAGACCATAATTCACAATACAGTCTAAAAGCACGGTGGCAAACTTGGCTGTGGTGTTGGTCATCTGTGGCAGGTAGCAAACAACCACACGTGAAACGAGTAATATTATTCATCTGCACCATGAGAATTGGACCATGAGAGCATTGACTGGTGAACCATTAAAAATGTGATCGGGTCTTCATCGTACATATTAGACAGAGTCCTCTCATCACTCTCTGAAGAAATTACTGGGGTTGCTCGCCGCATCCTTGTCAAGAGTGAACTTAGGTCATCATCGCTCCGAGGTTGATTCAGTTAACTCCCATCTTGTGGGAAGTTAACATTGGTTGTTCTGTGGAAGGACTGGCCTCTGCCATAAGAATATTAAATTATGCGTCAACAGTGGCGAGATGTTACCTGCCACGCTTGGTATGTAGGTTGTGGGTTCGATTGACCTCAACGCCTGTATATATAGAGTTTGCGTGTTCTCTCCCCATGGTCACGTGGATTTTTCTCCATGTCCTCCGGTTATTCCCTCCACATTTACAAACATGTGTTTAGAGTTTGGCTGCTATACATTTCCACGTGGTGATAAGCCACTTCGTTAAGCTCCCATTTGTGGCTTCTGAAAAAGAGCTAAATATCTCAGCGCGCTTTACCTGATAAAATAAAAAATAGTTCCGTTGTTTTTAAAGTACAGCTCAGTGGGCCTTAACCTGGTAAAATAAAAATTGTTTAGTTTTAATAATTTAGTAATAGTTTAAATTGCCACTGCTGGCTGAGGGCCATCTGTTGGCATAAGTGCCACCACAAATACTTGTTTGTCGAGTGATCCTTTCACAAGGAACATTAGACACCTTGCAAGCCGACTCAGTACGAGAAGCAGACACTGACCATTAGGCCATCCGGTCACCACTGACAATGGCGGCGTTTCGTCACATCCCAACAGCATTTCCGTGCATTCATATTGGCATGGCACAGCAAGGAGTTCATTGAGCTCAATACAAAGCGAACGCACGTACACGTGTCTCCACCACATCACGGTGCTCGCCCATGAACCGCGCAGTACATGTGTGACAACACAACACCGCGAGGCACAGACGCACGTGTGCAGCACTCGCATACATACGGCAGGTGTTTAAAGGCACAGAATCATTCCGATGTAAATGAGAGACAATATTTGCCGAGAATGCATTTGAAACCAAATCTCATTACTTAAAAATTTAACTTTTCAATGCATCTTTCATCTGGAACAAAAAACTCAATTTACACGTTTTATTTTATCACATTTTCGATGCTACAAAGAGCACTGTACAATATTATACACAATGCTTTCGGGGTGGGGGGGGAATCACGCAGTTACCTCTTAATTCAGATTGGAAGATAATACTTACAAAGTCACCACCGATGAGAAAGAAAATATCTCCTCTATTTTTTTTCTCTACCACCAATCAGTGGCAACATTGCATCCAGCCTTAAATCCTAAGACAGCCCTGAGATACAATGGTAAACCATTATTTGGAACAGTTGTAAGTATTATAGGAAACAAGGTCCTGTGCAAACCGCGATGTTCCTTGCGGGTGTCATAATTCGTCTCTTGCATACTCCGCGAAAGCTTCTAACTCCTCTGTCCAGTCACTGCCCACGGAATCGCTTGGATTCTCGGTGGGATCCTTCTCAGAGTCCGAGTCCTGCTCCTCACTCGATGATTCTATCCTATCAACCTCTTCTGCCGAACCGTCAGCATCACCACGATCACCGCCACAACCTCCACCGTCACAGCTGCCACCACCGCCATCACCTACTCCTTCGTTTGTGCCATCGCCATCTGTGTCGGTATCACAAGCCGCGTGCCTCTCGTCACAGGTTATCTCAGAAGAGTCATTTTCACCATCGTCTTCCTCGGACTCTCTCCTGGGCCTCCCTGCGTCCCCTGCGGGTAATTCCTGATCTTGCTGGCCAGACCGCGCACCATCATCGCTGGGGTTGGTCGCTGTATTGGCCGCATGGGCAAGGTCCAGAGTTCCCGAGAGTTGGTGGTTTTCACACTGCGCCAAAATCTCTCCGGACTGCTCGTCACTTTCCCCTTGCTGATTTTCCTTGTTGTCACCTGCAAGGAATGCATGCATGGCAGCCACTTTCATATGACACAGTCAAAAGTCAAAGGAAAGTTTCATATTTCGTGAGTGGGTTGGTGGGTGGGTGGATGGGTGGTGCGCATTCTCACAGAGAGGCTGGGCACGGCTCGCCAAGAGAACCTCGAGGGGGCCCCGGGCCAGGGCCTCAAGCAGGATGCGTCCCTCCTTGTGGAAGAGGAAGAGAAGAGGAACGCCCACATCGTCCGTGCTCTTGCCGTCACCCGCCATCTGGAAGAACGGTGCCGTGTCGCTGCTGCTGCCCTCTGTGTCATCTGTGTGGGGCAGGAGTGAGAGATTACCGGTCAGGGGTAGCAGCAGCAGCAGAAATGGCGTGGAATTGATCGGACAAGGCCAAGAGATCGTGGCCAGTATTGTTGACAATGTGAAAATTAATAGTTGCTTCCTTTTTGTCCACCAGACCATGGAACTGTCACACGGTCAACATGAGACAGAGGAGGTCTGCTTTTACTAGACATTTAACAATTCACCCGCCCACCACAATGCAATGAATGTAATGATTATATTAAATCATATTTTTTTGTCTCATTAGTACCCTCACTTGTATTGTTAGTCTCGTTGGTTCTTAGTTCATTGTATAAGCCTACAGGTAAAACGTACCTATACTTTGCAAAAAGAGTATTATGTAGAACTTCTTTCGCATCGTATGAAGCCAACTGTGCTAATGGGAGTATATGATTCTTAAAGACTGGATTTAATACTGAGTTGACATATCATGAGCATGAGAATTTACTTTTCAAGGGTGAATCATTACATGTCTCGCTCTTAGCCTTATCACCCCGATGTGTCCGATTTAGGTTTTGCCATTAGGTGCTTATCTAAGTGACGTGCCCTCCATCTTCACATGTACCTACTTAATTGACCTATTTTTATTTTACCAGGTAAGGCCCACTGAGCTGTATAGCTCTTTTTCAGAAGCGACCTGGCCATAAATGATAGCTCAAGGAAGTGGCTTATCATATGAAAATGTATAGCAGCCAAATACTCTAAAACACATTTTTCTAAATTTGGAGGGAAAAACCAGAGGACCCGGAGAAAAATCCACGTGACCACGGGGAGAAAGACCACGCAAATTCCAAATATACAGGCATCAGGGACATGATCGAACCCACGACCTCCTGCATATCAGGCGAGGGAGCTCACATCTCAGCACCGTGACCCACACATTGCAATCAACTCTTCATAATCACACGTACAGCGATGTCCTGTCAAGCTCTATTCTGACCTTCAGAGTTGCCATGACATTCTTAGGATCCTCAGAATGCAAGGGCCAGGAGCCTCTTTCTTGGTTACTTTGTAAAATCCAGCTTTTTCACCCATACAGTGACACAAATGTTACTCCAGTCTCATCCACCTATCTTATAACAGTCAAGAATAATAATGTACTTATTTGCCCAGAAATGCCTCAATGAGCCTCAATGAGCCTCAATACAAGAGGTTTTTGCTCAAGATGTTCGGCTAATTATGTTTTAAGTACTGCCGTGTGTGAATACAACTGCAGTTGCCCAGAGGAAACGTATGCACAAGAGGGGGTAACACTCAACCACCTACTTGCTATACTACCTTCCTGCTCTAAAAGTGAACGTCTCACAAGTGTGACCTCAAATGTGAGAAATATTGCCACAATGCCATTTCCACAGATGGACGTTGTCACATCACGTTGTGATATTTTCGTTCTGTTATTGCAGTGGCACTTGGCCAAATAAGCCACGAGACATAAAACGGTGCATCGTCTTCGGTAAGGCAGATAACTTTTCAAACTGGATTATAAAATCACGATCGATCACGGTCACGTAGATTAGCGAAACGTCACTGTAGTACGTTGAACTTATTTCACACCGTACGAAGCCAGCCGTGCCTATCGGAGGCGCACGAGCGAGCAGTTGGCGAACGTGGCTGCGACTCACCAATGATAATGGTTCCGACGCCGCCTGCGAGCTGCACGTTGCGCGCCTTCTCCGCGAACATGCACTGGCCCCGCTGCAGCAACGAGATCTTTCCTACGACGGCGTCGCCGTTCACCAACTCCGAGCACCCGCTGAAGGGCTCGCCCACCGCCACCAGCGCTTGCACCTTGCGATGGAGCGCGCGTCGAGAGGGAGCAACGGGAGAGTTGGAGAGTGTGAGATGTAAAGTTCGCTAGGGTGTAAGGATTATTGTCCCGATGACTTTGTGAAGGAACTCAAAGAGCATGAAGGTAATGTATTGTATGTATTTTTAACTTCTTTCGCACCGTATGGCGCCAACCGTGCTTATCAGAGGCGCGGGGGACGGAAAACAAACGAAACATAGAAAGCAGGTTCTAGAGAAATTAATTTTCAATTTAAAATTTAAAATTGGAGTTATCTCCAGTGGCTTCCTAATAAAAAGCCAAGGTTTTGTGTGGAAAGCGGTACTAGTTTAGTTTGGAGTGGCATAGCTCACGAGTTGACTTCAGAAGCAAACTCATCTCATCTGCATTGGAGGCCCTGGTAGCAATATCACATTCCTATGATGGACCAGTCTCTTTACAGGATAAACACTATTCGTTGATTTTCCAAAAAGTGGTATCCCATTTTCTTAACCAGGACAAGATGATGGGCCAAGTTGGCATGATAAGGACTTCAAATTGTGAGTCGAGTACTCAGACCACAGCACCGCTTATCTCGATTATTGCATATACACATCAATATATTTTACTGATAATGAAAATTATTACGATGACGATATATATGCATTCTGATGATGCTCGGTTCAGTGTACACACATTCCAAAAGTCAGAACAATATAAGCCAGTCAGCAAAGCAAACAAAAAAGCAAGAACAAAGGTCATGGCGCTCACCCCTTTTTCCACAATGGCAAGGTCCACTCCGAACTGCGCAGGCCCAGCAGTCAAAACCATCCGCCCGAGGAACGGGGGAGACATGATCTGCACGACGCGGGGCGGCAGGTCCTCCTTCTGCTGGTTGGACAGGTCCATCATCTCCTGCATGAAGCGGAGGCCGTCCGCCGCGTCCCGCGAGTTTGCAGCCTGAAGATTGAGCACAGACGACGCGCATTCGTTCATTTATTCATTATTACTCAACGCATTCTAATCCTAAACATCACAATTAATTCAACACACTACGGTATATAGCAATACGTACGAGTTCATACATGATGTATAGAAACTTAAAGTATACAAAAAGGTATTCTCACAGAGCAAAAAATTGGACCTATGACAAGAGTGTTTTAGAGGTACAGTGAAACCTTGGATTGCGAGTAACTTGGTCTGCGAGTGTTTTGCAAGATGAGCAAAAATTTTAATAAATAATAATTTGATAAACGAGCGATGTTTTGCAATACGAGCAGTACGTACAGTATACGCTTTGTCTGCCGAGCGTCACGTGATCACAACTGAGCCAATGGTTCTTCTCTCTCTCTCGCTGCGGGATTGTGGGTAATCATCTCCCATGCTCGTTCTCAGTCGGCGTGCCTCACTCGTATAGTCAACATCCGTGCGAACGCTGTTTACTGTAGTGTTGTGACCACGTGTGTGTGGGTAAAGCATTTTTTTTATTTTGTGTCCAAGTGTAGTGACTGTTCTTTAGTAACTGTACTGCAACAATGTCCCCCATGAAGAAAAAGGTTGAAAAGGAAGGCGGTAAGAAGAAGGAGATGATTACGGTGGAAGTTTAGAAGGCAATCATCGAGAAGCACGAACGAGGTTCCTTGTTAAAGTCGCACAAAAAGAAAAAGATTCCAGTGAGCCAACAGATAGCAGTGATTCCGTTAGTGACATTAAAAGTCGTCCTACACAACAACCCTCCTCCTCCTCTCCTTTCTCGTCTCCCTCACACCAGCCACGATTAAATTTAATTAATACATTTGATTACTTTATATTAAATTTAAATAAAAATACAAGGTACAGTATTTTGTATTAATAATTTTTATATGAATATTTTTGGGTTGTGGAACGAATCATCTGAGTTTCCATTATTTCTTATGGGGAAATTCGCTTTGATATACGAGTGCTTTGGATTACAAGCACGTTTCCGGAACGAATTATGCTCGCAATCCAAGGTTTCACTGTATATGGGATTTCCACAATAAATCCAAGCTTGCCGCAACACATTGAGAAGTGTTGAATACATACAGTTGAATGCATGCATCTGTCTAGTGTTTATAAACCTACTGATTGGCACACGATCCTGTTATCTACGTAAAAAATTATCTTTACATATACATAACATACATATAACACTGTTAATAAATGGGAGGAAAATTTAAGTTAGTACCACTGTGAGAAGTCACCAGTCATCATTCTCTGGGAGAGAGAGGGCTCTGCCATAATAATTTGGAATTTACATCACTGACTTGACATCACCAATGATGAGTAACGGCCATCTTCTCACTTGAGTACAGACATACTTTGAGCCTAATTCGACTGTTACAAGTCGTTCCTTTGTGTCAGATTTTTGGTGAAACAGTTTCTTCTCTATTACCAACAATTGGACAAATCATCGAGGCCGATGTGTTTCATCGGGTTTGTCAAAACGTCGATCTGACCGACCGACTGTTTGACGTCAGCGGAGCAAGACTGCATGCCTAAACAAGCGAGCTTTCATAATCAACGTTTTTGGGTTAGATCGCGTTATTTATAAATGTGTCGTAACCCTCCACCACCCGATACGGCCAATCAGCAAAAAAGTGTCACGTTGACAAAAAGACAAATAGTTCACTACTTTAGCCCACCGGTGTGTTGAAGCGTGAAACCACAACATTTACATTTTTGAGTACGACGTTTCGCTGGTAATTGCATCCAGCATCATTGGGCAATTCGCCAGAATGGTGAGGCTCTGCTCTTGCTCCCGGTCTTAATAGAGCAGCAGCAGGGTGACGTTGAAGATGACTGAAGGGCCCCGGATCCCCGTACCCCGAGGAGTGCACAACCGACCTGAGAAGCGTGATGCACGAGCTGCACCCTCCCGTCCGGCAGCTGAATGATGTTGATGCCCATCTTCTTGAGGAGGTCCACATGCTCCTGGTTGGTGGCCAGGAAGTCTCGCGCCCGGAGAGGAGGTTCAGTCCCAGGGCTGGCTGCCGGCAGGGACGGAGAATCCCTGCGCCACACAACCACCGCTCAGACTGACGACCTCCCACAGTCGGACAAATATGGCAGTAACCGAATAAAAGGCCCGAGTGGATTGTCACAAGAAAGTTACACTGAATTAGCCCAGATCAACGAGGTGGTTCTCCTCTACAACAAAACACACATTAACAAAATGAGTTCATGAGACCCAGATGAGGGCTAAGGAAAATATGGAAAATGCAAGTGGAGAAGAACCTAAAGCAAAGACGAAATTCTAGAGCGATTAATAAGCCAGAGAAGCAGGATAATTGTAGGGAAATTATAATAATTTTACAGCCCTTTGTCAATCCGCTGCTGCATGAATGTCTCTGCATGCCACGTAGGTCGTGGGAGTTGTGTGACCATACTTAACAAAGCTAGTTAGAGCAGGATGACGAAGCAGATTGGGGGCAGCACCCGGTCAAGATATCACTCACCATTCACGTTAACCATGGCTGGGAATTGAATACCGCCGTGTGCTTAATCCCGCTGTATATCTAATGGTGACCGATCTGATGACAAAACAAACACTTGCAATGACTTCCCTGTGGGGCTGCGGGTACGGGCAACTTGAGCAGAGCATCGCCTCGCTACCTGGCGCGTGTGCCCTGCTCGGGCATGGCTCGCGGAGGGTCCAGGCAGCGGTGCGGATGTGTCATGGCCCGTACCAAGCGCCCCCGGGCAGGGAACTTGCGAAGCGTCGTACGACAATGTGACCACACGGTGCAAGGTTCATTTAGGGGCTGACACCTTCGATGCATTACCTGTTTGGAGGCAGGCATCTTGTAGCCAAGCCACCGCAACAGTCTTAAACCTCTTACCAATCTGCTCCTTATCCCCTTAAGCTCATCATCCATGTAACCTCTTTCTCTTCTAGTCTATGTGAAATGTTCACATCACAGTAAGACCTCCTGATTTGGACTTGTGTAAGCTGGAATGCAGGGTAAGAATTCCAGCTTACTCAAAAGGGAAAAAACTCCAACCAGTGCACCATTTTCAAACTATTTAAGATGTAGGTGGTCAGACAAGGTTTATGAATTCAATGTAATGACATCTATTCATAAAGCTCTATGCTAATCTTATTCTAGATATACTTCTCACCACTAGGAAATGCATGATATTATCCCCAACAATTGTAATAATTACAATTGACACATGTTTTGCACACCAGTAGTCTAAAGCTACAATATACACTCATCTCCACTCTTTTGGACTCCCGCACGCGTGCAATTCGGTGAACCCGTTCGCTTGGACGCCTCGGTCGTCCACGTGCTTTGTTCGGGCTCTCTCTTCACTCACCGTTGACAGATTGTGACTCGTTGACCTGCCCATACTCGACATTTGAGATAAAGAGCTTCATAGCTCTTGAGATTCCTACATTCCAAATAAAGATTCTGATAGATTCTGATTTTATAGACACAAAAAAACTCTCCAACCCATCAAGCTTTTGAGTCTTCCACAGCCAGTGAACCCAAGCCTTCTACCTCTACTGCACAGTGATGGTGGGCTTAGAATAAACTGTAGAATCGTATATTTTTAGTTTTATAAAATGAGATTTTAAAAAATATAATTAGATAACACTTATTTAGTGTAAATTTAAGATGTTAGTTGTTCAACGCATCTGAATATAATTTAACTGTAGAGACATGCATTACTATTAGAATGCTAGACATTACACGTAACTGGGAAGCAGTCTCCCCAATTAGTCTGGCTTTAGGAGATTTAAATGTGCGAACAATGCCTCGAACAATCAAACTGGGTTCCTTGTTACAATGTATGATGGGTTGCTGTTTAACGGTGTGCTTTATAAGGGCATCTATTGCATTTTGAGTTATCCTGCATTAGAAAATCACCACAATAGTGATAAAATGCTATATAATAGTTCAACTGTTGGAAGACTTGTCCCTAACACAGGAATGTGAAATCTACAATCCTAGTTCAGCTCAACTAACACAGATGAGTGCTGTCACTCACTCATTCCCCTCGGGTCCAATCGGAAGCGCGTGCGGGGCGTGCGTGAGGAGACGCTGGTCCGCTGTCAGGACCAGCGGGTGTGAGCAAGAAGCTAAATAAAGAGCAACGGAGACCAGCAGTGTGTGACGAAGTCATTTATTACATTGGGGTCAGAAGTGCTTCGAGATGTCAAAACATCTCAAGCGGGAGCCGGGCCGTCTGCGTCTTCAGGCACCGAGGACGGCTGGCGGCGGGCCGTTTTGCTGGACTTGGTCACCCTGGTCGCGCCAGCGACGATGGCGGGACAACCACGCGTCGGGCCTCTCCGGGGGGAAACTTCGGGTGGGGCCGAGACATCCGCCATTGCGGCCTCTGCGAGGCTTCCCGCCTTCCCCAACACGCGGCTGGACGCCGCCATCTTGGGCGCGGCCACGACTGACTGGCGGGAAGCCGCCATCTTGTCACCGCCACGTGGGGCGCCCGCTTCGGGTGACAGCAGCGGGGGGACTCGCAGCCACCGTCTGACGACTATTAAAGAATTTACCGTCGGAGGGGATTGGAGCGCATTCGCTTGGCGCTTTGAATCGGCTGTCCGCTCCGCCAAGTTGACGGATGCAGAGGCCTTGGAGGTTCTGCCAACGCTCCTCGATGACAAGTCCTTAAAATTTTTCCGCTCCATCACGGCTGCGAAGAAGGCGACGCTGAAAGGGGCTTTCGACAAGATGGCGGAAGCATACGAGCCTCCGGACGACGCACACCGTAGATTTGTTCAAAGACAACGGGCACCGGAGGAATCACCTGTGGCCTTCCATGGCGCTGTGATTGCGCTGGCCATGGCCGCGTATCCCGAGACCGAGCCCGACTTGTTGGAGCCCTTGATACTGGGGAAGATGTTGGAACTGTCCAAGGACCTGGGCATTCCACTGCCCGTGTGCGGCCACGAGCAGCTGACCTCCCGGTTGGCGGCCAAGTGCCTCGACGCGCAGTTTAACTTGCGCCGTTGGGCGTAGATGGCCGCCTGGACGGGTGGTCCGACCATGGAGGGGAAGGCTGTTGGTTGGACACCGTCGAAGGCCGTCTTCGTCCCGGACAATGCGGGGCCTGGCGATCTCACTGCGGCGGCGGCCCAGTGGGTTCCACGGGGGGGGAGCGGTGTCGCGCTCGGGGCCCTCGTCGCTGGATTAACGGGAAGCCGGAGGAGCCGGGCGACGGGCCGACATGGCGTGTTATCGCTGCGGACGTCTCTGACATTTCGCGCGTGACTGCCGGAGTCGCCCTCGTCCACATCTTCGCCCGGAGTCCCCGACCAAGGACGCGCCATCGACGTCGGACGGTGACCCGTGTCAGGCAAGTCGCTACGCATCAGACACCTGGCAAGGCCTGTCATCTCATTCATCATTGTCGGAGTGCGTTCCGGGTGCCTGTTCTAACGGGGGGACTCTAAGTGATCCGCGTCAGACGATGACGCAGTGGCGGAAACTGGCTCGCAGAGTAGTTGCAGCCGCCACTGGATCTTCGACCGTGCCGGGCTCTATACAGTGGATTGACGTGCGCATTTTAGTTGATTCGGGCGCGTCCGCCACTATCATCTCGGACGTTATTTTCCATCTCCTATCCATTCCGCCGTCGCGGGTACGTCCGGTTTTCGATGCGTGTGTTGCCGCTAACGGGGGGAGGGTCGATCAGGGTTGCAGTGAGTTACTGGTGGGCCGTAAGATTTTCTTTTTGCCGTCGCCGTGGGGTCGGTCCACCCCGGACCTCCCAGTGCAGGCGCTGTCCGACGTTTCGGTCGACATTCCGCCGGGCTCGCAGATGCTCATTCCGCTGCGCTATCGGAAACCCGTGCCTGGGGTTGAGGGGGCGGCGGGTGTGTTGTTGTCGCCGTCCAACGCTGTTACGGGCGGCCTGGCGCTGGTCGCAGCCCGGACGATTGTTCGGCCGGGTCAGCCTCCGTTTTTGCAAGTGTTAAACGGAGGCGCGGACAATGTTGTGGTGCCGGCCGGTACGGTCTTGGCCCATGCCACGACCGCTTTCACGGCCCATGATGATGCGGATCGCCAGGGTCTCGTAGCGGGGGTTTCGGCTTCTACGTCGCAGGACGATCGATGGATCGCCGGGTTGTGTCAGGAAAACACGTACCAGCGGTCCGTGCTTCGCGCGCTGTTGTCCAAATATTCCGATGTCTTTAGCAAAGATGATTTCGATCTGGGACGCACCTCGCTGCTCTCCCATCACATTGATACCGGGGATGCTAGTCCCATTCGTATGAATCCGCATCGATTGAGCCCAGCGGAGAGGGATCACGTCCGCGGAGCAGTAGATGATATGCTGGCCGCTGACATTATCTCTCCGTCCAACAGCCCATGGGGTGCTCCGGTGGTCCTGGTGAAGAAGGATGGTAGCCTACGATGTTGTGTTGATTTTCGGAGGTTAAACAAAGTGTCGGTTGTAAACGCTTACCCCCTGCCGCGTATGGACGATTCCCTCAATGCCTTGTCTGGGGCGAAATTTGTTTCGACTCTCGACCTCTCTTCGGGGTTCTGGCAGCTCCCCCTGGACGAATCGTCGAGGGAAAAGACGGCTTTCCGTATGGCGCAGGGCCTGTTTCAGTTGAATTGTCTCCCCATGGGTTTGAACGCCGCCCCTGCTACATTCCAGAGATTTATGGAACTCGTGTTGACCGGCCTGCAGTGGGACACGTGCCTGATATATTTGGACGACGTCATTATTTTCAGCCGCATGTTTGAGGAGCATCTTCAGAGATTGGATGCTGTTTTTGCTAGGGTGCATTCCGCCAATTTGAAATTTAAGCCCAAGAAGTGTCACCTTTTGCAACACTCTGTGCGCTATTTGGGTCACATTGTCAGCCCTGATGGTGTGGCCACGGACACGGACAAAACGGCGTGCGTTCGGGACTGGCCGACTCCGGCCACGGTGGGAGACGTACGTCGATTTGTCGGGTTCGCTTCCTATTACCGCAGATTCGTTCCAAATTTTGCTACGATCGCTAGGCCGCTGCACCTCCTTACGGCGAAGAACCGGAGGTTCAAATGGGGGCCGGTGGAGGAGGCGGTGTTTTGCGGCCTACGCGATCGCTTGGCATCAGCGCCGACGCTGGATTACCCTGATTTCGCTTTGCCTTTCATTTTGGATACAGACGCTTAGGGACACGGGTATTGGCGCCGTCCTATCGCAGTGTAAAGGTGACGTCGAGCGCGTTGTGGCTCACGGGAGCCGCGTTCTCTCTCCGGCGGAGACCCGCTATTGCGTCACCCGACGGGAATTGTTAGCTATTGTGCATTTTGTCCGCCAATACCGCCCGTATTTGTATGGCCGGAAATTCATTGTGCACACGGACCATGCGGCTTTGCAATACTCCCTCAAAGTTGACCAGCCATCTGGCCAGCTGGCACGATGGCTGGAAACTTTTCAGGAGTTCTCGTTTGATGTTCAATACCGTAAGGGCTCGCGTCACGCTAATGCGGACGCGCTCTCCCGACTGCCGCAGGGGTCCACCTGCGCGTGTGCCTCTGGCACGAATAGGTGCACGTGGGTTCCACAGCCCCCGCGGCCTGTCATGTCCGCTGTGGAGAAGCCCGCGGCTTATTTGTCCGGAACCGGCTGACGGGGTTTTGAATTTGCCGCGTTCCGTGTGGGTTCGTAAACAATTGCTCGATGACTCGCTTGGGGCCTTGCGGAGTCAGGCTGCAAAGTCGAAGGGGTGTCCGTCATCTGATGGGATGCCGGGAGCAGCTCTCCGTGATGGGTTGTTGATGTGGAGAGAGGACTTGCAGGGTCGCTGGCGCCTTGTTGTGCACGTTGAGAAGTTGTTACATCTCGGGGTGCAGAAAACCTTGTTGACGTTACAACGTGATTATTTTTGGCACGGCATGACGACTGACGTCGTCGTGCACATTCGGGCGTGCTCCGACTGTGCCCGGCGGAAGCCGCCCAAACAACCGTATGTTCCCCCAGTGCAGTCGATTAAAGTGACGCGGGTTAACGAATTGGTGGCGTTGGACATTCTGGGGCCCTTTCCCCCGTCCGCTCGGGAGAACAAATTTTTGTTGGTCGGGGTCGAATATCTTTCGCGATGGCCAATGGCTTGCCCAACCAGTCGGCGTCGTCTATCACGGAGGCATTCCTGTTCGGGTACGTGATGGATTATATTCGCGAGTCCGTTCGGCGCGTGGCAGAAGCAAGGCACGCGGCCCGATTGGCTACGGCCAAGACCCAGGCCCGGAACGAACGGTGCGCCCGGCGCTCTCATCGTGGGTCCCCTTGGCGGGTGGGGGACATGGCCTGGCTCCACTGCTCACAGGTGCCGGTGGGGACCTCCCCTAAGTTGCACAAACCCTACGTTGCCCCGCGTGTCGATGCGTCATCTCCTAACGTTGCCTTGCCGGTGTCTGTCGCGTCCGACGTGCCACTGCCCTTGCCAGTTCAACCTGCAAGCGTGGCTGTCGTGCCTCCTGTAGACGGGCCGACGGTGATCCTACCGGACAAAGGGATTTCTGCACCGGGTGGGCCTACCACGGCGACGGGGGCACCTGCTTCCGCTGCCCCTCCAACCCCGCCGAGGTTGCAGCTGCAAGGGACCCCGATTACGGGCCTCTCTGGTGAGCGGGGTGCTGCGAAGGACGGGCCTCCACCAGCGGCGGATGATTCCGTTTCCGCCGCTCCTCAAACCCTGTCGGGACTGCGATCTCCGAGGGCGCCGGTTCTCGTGAAGGACGGGCCGGCGACCCGCACTCGTTCCAGATCCCTTCCCTTTCGTTGATTGTGTTCGTCGTTATTGTGCTCTCCGTTGTGTCTTTTGTGATTCGTGAATGTGTTGCCGTCGCTCGCATTATTTTATCCTGTTTCAGCCGGGACGGCTGGTCTTTTACATCGGGGAGGGGGTCATGTAATGCGAGCGTAAACGGGGTTCGCTGCTGGGCTCTGGCCCAATCATACGGCCCGGGGTATTGGGGGGCGGAGCCCAGTATGGGGGCATATGGGAGGGCCCACCGTTCACCACGGGTCCAATCGGAAGCGAGGTGAACGGGGGTGGAGCCGCTATGGGACGGCCGGATCTGACGGTCCGGAAGGGGAAGAGACAGGATCACGTGGTAAAGGGGATATAGGTGGGAGCCCAGAAAGGCTCCGGGTCAGTTGTTGGAGTGAAGAAGCTGGACCACGTTGGGTGGCCGGAGGGGATCCGCGCCATCAGCCACGTGGCTGGAGGAGCTTCGGCACACCGTCGGCCAGCGGTGTGCGGAGTGGGGGGGCGGAAGGACTGACGAGGGAGCGTGTGTGGGGCGCGCGTGAGGAGACGCTGGTCCGCTGTCAGGACCAGCTGGGTGCGAGCAAGAAGCTAAATAAAGAGCAACGGAGACCAGCAGTGTGTGACGAAGTCATTTATTACACTAATGACACGAGTCTGTTCATCACCATGGACCGATTAAGTGCAACTTTGTAGCTGAGCATAGTGAAGTTCCGATAAAAATGGCTCAATCTCCACAGGAAACTTTCCAAAACTGGGCAATGTACTTGTAAACAGAGAGAGGGGATGACTCCCCCCGGTTCTTACTGTTGCTGCTTTGGCTTTGGGCAAACTTCATCCACGACGTTCTTGAACGGCTCGCGGAGCGTCTGAGCAAAGGTGGGGTCATTTGGGAAGAGCACCTGCGAGTTGGGGCAAGCCCAGTCGGAGCTTCCATCGTCCGAATGGGTGAACGCATTGCCCTGCAGAGGGAGATTCCGAGTGTCAGGCGACGGTGAGGTTGTCAACAAATAAGATTCTAACAAAAGTCTTAGCGGGTCAATGCTCTAAGAAATTATGGGGTGCAGCAAATCTCTGTTGGTGGCCCTGACTGAGCCAGTGATGGAAACATCTACAAGTCCATGTGGACAGTGAATTTTCCCACAGCTTTTACCACACAGGAATGCTGTGGTGAGCCAAACAATGATCAGCATTTTAATTTGTGGCCTTTGAATAGCAAATTGTGTGTTTCAAACAGTCCCATTAAGTCAGATATAATAACACATTCTTTATCCAAGAAAGCATACCTGACCAACCATAATAAACGTGTTACATATGGTCCAGCCTGAGATGCTGGCCCACTATCCATCTGAAGCCACTATGTAAATTCACATTGGAAGCGTAATAGCTGAGAAAGCTATAAGAAAAAAACCGGGGCCTCACCGTGCTGTTGCGGCTGTTGTTGGCGTTGCTGACTGACAATGAGAGGGGCAGCAGGTGAGCCTCCGTGGTGAACACGTAGGCCTCGATGTCAAACACCAGGTCCTCTTTCTCCGCAAATAGCAGGTACAGGTACTTGAACATCTCGGCCAGGAAAAATGAGTCCATACTGTGGGGACCATGCAGCAACAGCAAACATTGAGAGTGATTTAATTATTAAAAGTAGGTACGATCATGGTGTCATCCCAATCAAGGTTGTTTATGCCACCACAGCTTGCTCTAACTCCTTCCCTGTTGGTATACCTAACTGATGTAGTCTATACACAAACTCCAAAGTCTGCTGTCATATTATCCCGCCATATGCTCTCCGATCTTGATCATTGAAATCTGGGTACCACTACAATGTGTGCTACAGTTAATGATGTGCACTAAAGCCTCGTTTCCTGGAGCAGCCAGTGTGCCTGGGATGTTGTGCCAATTGCTCTTCACGCATTTTGTGTGCGCGGAAAATGAATTGCCATGAAAACCCAATGCATATAACCGGATAACGCAAACTTCACACGGATATGTGAGCAGCAGAGTTTCTCTGAAATAAGTAAAGGTGCAACAATGGAATCACTTCCTCATGCCACTGGTGGCAGAAGGAACTCCACGAAAGAGAGCTCAAGAGATGCCCTCTAGAGAGTATTTGGCCTACTCTTCCATGCTGGCCAGACTTCACGGAGAAGGTGCCCACAGTTTATGCAACTACAAGCAAGCTGCCGTTAAAAATTAACTGTGGTGCACGCCCATTTATATTTCTGGGTGGACAGGCGCGGGGGGAATTTAAGAAACTTGCACCATCGCTTCAACTGCAGTGCCGGCAGATTGAATCAAAGAACGTGAGAGTCCGTGCCAAACCGTTACAACGGAGCAGCAGCAAAAGGCTCAGTCCCATTTACACGCACCTTTACATCAGCCTCACCTTAACAACTCTTTTCAACCAGTCTACACAACAAAGGCTCATTCCTAACAGCGTGCTTCAGCCGCACCGAACCTCACAATAATAATATCCAGGGCCTACCTTGGCTCCTCCCACCCTCAACCAGTATATATACAAGGACTGTTTTCTTAGAAATTTCTCTTACTTGATACAGCTATCATGCTGTGACGGTTGCACCTGAAGACGGAGGCTTGTGTTGCCTCCGAAACGTCGTGATTCTTATTTTATTTTTATTTTACTTTTATTAATTTTAATTTTTTACATACGTGACTTTACCGAAAAAACCTAAGAATATGAATCCTTGCAGTCACGAAAGCTTCAAATCTATAATTAGCACCCCTCTACTTTCTGTACTGTTTCCTTCCAGACGCATCTCGCTGCCCTAAAAGTGGCCATCTCGCACACATCCTCTCAGCTTAATCCACCGTCACCACAAAGTCTATGGATTATAGGCATGCAACGACTATAACCGTTTAACACACTCGGATTTCTAAAACTGCCTAAATGACGTTAATATTACAGGGGTAAAAGGTGTTCTTTTTGAAAGAAAAAAAGTGTCCTTGTCACATTTTAAAATGATCACTATTTGTCACAAGCATCTGATCAATATCCACACGCCTCTCTGACGGACCGTTCGTTAAACGGTTTAACTATGAAGCCATATCTCTTAATCTCAATTTGTACAGCTTTGCCGTACGTTATGTCAGTGACTATACTTTTCTAGCTTAAAACTCGATTACCATCTCAACAAGACCCGTTTCTAAACGAGGTTCTTGTGCATCATTATCAAGATCAAGTACACACGGATGAATAAACGAATGCATATGATGTTATTTATTCACCGGTCCTCATGGCTATTGGTCCTGACGTCCTTCATCGCGGCAAATCCACACGGCACGCGTGCTAGCTTGTTCAAGTTCTCCACGATGGACTTGCCAACTTCCAGATAATAGGGATCACCTGTTGCCTACACATAAACAATATAAATTAAAAGTTAGCATGACCTGATATGGTGACAACAGTACGATTTTATTTATAAACAAGGATAACTCTAATAACATTATCATTGTTGTATTTGACCAGGTGGTGCTGTGTTTAGACGGTTATAAGTTCAAATCTTGGTCTTGGGTTGTCTCAGCCCATCATCGTTTGGGAACTGATAAAATGAGTACCACTTTGTTTAAAGATAACATCGGTTGTCACATCAAGAGACTGACCCCTGCAATGGAAATATGAACTTTCAGACTGACCAGGTACAGCTCGTTTTATCAACCCCATAGTGATAAGACCAGTCAAGCTTGACCTGGATTTGAAGTTATAATCTCATTACTTGGGCCCGCTGTTCTACCAACGGAGCTGTATCAACTGTAATATTATGCAAACACTCAATGTGCTGCAGTGGATAATTATCAATAATAAAATAATAAATCAACTTCCATCATGTGTTGGAGTGATATGGATTGTACTATTATTGCAGGACTGTGACAGGTGGGAATGGCATGGGTTGTTTTTTTATCCAGCAGTGGATATAGACTGGGTGATGACACATTTAACAACGCATCTGCTTGTAATAGGCGGGGGATCACAATTCTATTCCAGAATATATTGTTTGACATTGTGGTGAATGTAGCACCTCTTAAAGAGTCTTCAGGGGTCAAGTGACCCCATTACATACAAAAATAGATATCAATTTTCACACGCACGATGCATGGCATGTGTCGTGAGCATTATAATAGATTTGAATCAATTAATCAGTGCATCGTTACATGACTGATTAATTTAAACAATTTCAACCCTTTGTCAATCCAGTGCTGGATGATTGCCTTCCCCATGCCGTTGGGCCTATGGGTTGTTTAACCATATTTCACCACAATGGTCAGTGGGGGTTGATGAAGGGGGGGTTAACCCAGGATCCGTTCAGATATCACTCAACACTCAAGTCAGTTGTGGCTGAGAATCAAACTCAGTTCGTCGGGTTCATAGCCCCGTGCGCTAACCACTGCCCCACCGCACCACCTCACACTGCTAAAATGCCTAGCTAAATTTTAACTTAAACTGCATAATAAACTGCACCATAGCTAAATATTAAACGTCCACATTTTTTGTAGTTGGTACCCACCTGAAACGAAAAAGGGTCAGGGTACATTTCTGTAAAACCCCACGGTTATGATCACACTCTCTTTCTCCCCCACCTTGAACAGGAAGTAAGTGCTCTCGGCAAACTCCGGCCTCAGTGGGTGCTGGCCCCAGTGAACGCGGAAGTCGGTGGTGAAGGCCTGTGTCGGAGACACAAACAACAAGTCCTGCAGTCGTGCCTTTGCTCCTGAGCCAGAACGTGAATGGACGTAACAGTTGCGCCCACTCCCATGCAATGTGGGAAACTTTTTCTTCACGGTCCCTTGAAAAGATGATTTCGCATGCACCATCATCATTAACAGATTTTTAGGGAACCTCAAGTTTACAGTATGTCTAAAAAACAAACTGCAAAATCATAAATGTGTATTGAGAAAAACTGATTTATTTCACTTGGCTGAATAAAGTGGAATTGTTAAAGCGTATAACAGAGACTTTACGTAAACAATGTAAAACATGGGTAAATGCTAAACTCATTTGATAATACATGCAAATGTATGTACATTCGGGATATGGCAAAGGCATGTAATGTGAAATACCGCAAACTGACTAAATAATAGATGCCTGGTATTCTTTGCTATAGTGATGTCCTACTGGAAAAAAGCTTCATAGCTCATCGGATTCCTCCAGTCTAAATAAAGATTGTAATAATCGCCACTGAGCTCCATTGGCTCCCTCAAGCTCAGCACAACACATTCACCAACGTCACCTGAAGTGGTTACGCGTTATAAAAGGATGACACGCACAAACGCAACAAAGAGACTGGCACCTGCAATAGCGCAATCACATCTGGGCTGCCACGTGGCATCTAAACCGCAGTAGGGGAGGGAGTAGGATTTATTTATGTCCGCACCTCTGGGAGGAAGTTGTGTCGCCGTGTCACCTGGTACAGCATCTCATGGGTCTCGATGGCCGGCCTGATGTCCCCTTTGAGCACCTGAATGCACACAGACCCAAGAGAGCAAAGAAGTGCGAGAGGACTGTATCAGGAATGCGCTTCTGCTTAGTAGATCACTGTCAAAGGCAGATAGTGTTATGTCCGTGTCAGGGAACTGAGCCAATTCTACTGAGAGCATGTGTCAAAAAACCAAGCTTGTAAATGTCTCAAATGTAACAAGTTGACGGTATTATCCGAGGCACGGGCGACAGCACAAAAAACTAAATGCATAATCAGGATTTTTTTTCACTTTGACTTAGTGCTGATATTTTTATGCATACAAATAGAGAAAGCTATATTTTAAGGTTGACCACACCTCCGATTATCACGGTTGGCCACGTACGGTGCGAAAGAAGTTCAACATACATACATAATGAATCCATTCATAATGATGACTCTTGGATCAATATTATGAGTACCACTGAGGGAAATCAACATTGGTTGTCATGCGGAGACTGGCTCCAGCCATAGGACATTTCCCCAACTGGCTCAGAGCTACTGACAAAGACAACCTCCACCCCATGCTCGTTTAAGCAAGGAGACGCATTCACCTTGACAATGACATAATTTACGAGACAAGGAGCAGCATTTTAGATAAAGGATTCTCAAATCATATGCTCAGCAAAGTGTCCAGTCTCACCTGCAGACCAGGGAAGAATGCGAGTAGGGCGTCCATCCACGTCTTGGCATTCAGCGTCGGCTTGTGCATATGAACATCCAGAAGGAGTGGCGGCTGGCTGATGTACTTCATGATGGCTTCGTAGTGCTGGAGGCATTCAGGGCACAATTCAAGCACGGGTCGCTCAATGTCCAATAAAAATCGTGTTAAAAAATGCATTGCTTGCACTGTGAAATGAACAGAAAATTTCAACCGCGACTCTCGTTTCCCAGCCCGTAGTCACATTGTACTGTTAATTGGCGTGAGCAATCGGACCCAACTTTTCACATACTGATACAGAACCATAAAACATTGAAGACTGACATAAAGCTGTTGCCGCAATTATTATCCGGTATCTCATTACAGTAGCAGTTTCACAAGGCTCAGATATTGCAACAAGTCTCCTCTTACAAGGGTTATGTGAGGCCCTGATATGTTGGTGATTACTCAGACACATGACATTTTTTTTGACGGGTGAGAACCTCGGGAAACAATGACTCTAGTGATAAGGAGACTGAGAAAAAACTAAGAATAATAAGGTTTTGGGATGAAAATAGAAGCACGTAAAATAAAACTAAAGTAAATACTTTTATGAATGTTGACATTTTCATAACATTTCAATTAGATTGATACAACCTTAAAAAATGGAGGCCTCAGTGCAATGCTAAGTTTATTAAAGGACTACCATGCTCAGTGATAATGTTGCCCCCTTATACTCATTACTTTATCTATTCTGCACGAACCAGTTATCAAAGCACACGCATTAGACCATATGAGGAGTTAAGCTTCATGACTTGTGAGCCCAATGAATTACGTGCAATTCGTTAATGCGTGTATTCGAATCACTCATGCGTACACAATATAAGGGTTGACTGCAAATACCTACGATCCATCCCACGTTGGGTCAAGCCTGCATGCATTTTAAAAGCAATTTCATAATTACATTTTAAAAGCAGCGCTTCTGGAAGGAACAACATATTTTATGTTTATCCCAATTGCGCCGCGGTGGCGAGATAGTTAATATCTCGCCACGTATGCAGGTTGTGGGTTTGATCCTGACCCTGACGCCTGTATATTTTGAGTTTGTGTGTTCTCCCCATGGCCACGTGGATTTTTCTCCGGGTCCTCCAGTTTTCCCTCCACATTTCGAAACAGGCGTTTAGAGTATTTGGCTGCTGTAAATTTCCACATCATGACAAGCCACTTCGTTGAGCTATAATAAGTGGCCAGGTCACTTCTGAAAAAGAGCTAGAAAGCTCTGTGGGCCTTACATGGTAAAATAAAAAAAGTTTTGTTTAAGCGCAGGAGGCTGGATCTCAAGGGCCACGTGAACAAAGCCAAATTAAAGATACCTGCTTCACCCCTGAGAAATGCACCACTTACAATGTTGAATCGTTCGAGGAAGGTGTCATCGCCCAGTAAGATGTAAGCCTTGAACAGGTACTCGTAGTACGAGTCGATTCCCGCTCCTACGCCACTGTCTGCACCAAACACAAACAAGAAAGGCAAAGATCCACGCCCCCCTCTCAATAGCCACACAGACAGCTGGGGCCAGTGGTGCGCAGAGGGTGGCGTGGCCAGCATCGTGACAACCCACCGCCGTTCGTCTCTCCTGTGCGAATGTTTACACACCACCACACATCGGTAACTCGTTCAAGGGCTGAGTTGACTTGGGACAGTTCAGATAAAAATTATCCTTGATGTTAGAGTCGGCTGGGAATCACACCCAAGATACCAAGTTGCTAGCCACGTGAGGTATAGCAAGACAAAACCTTTATTGTTAATGCTTAGAAAGTGGTACCGTGCACTAATTGTTTCTAAAAAAGAACACAGCACTCTATAAAGTACAGTTTTCTTAGGAGCACACACCAGAGGAACAATTCAAGGGAGAGGAACTGGAGTGGTTTCTCATTCTACAGTTGTTCCATCTGTAGCCTAGGGCATCACAAGGGGAGATGATGTGCTTTGGAGTGAATGTTTACTTGAACTACAGAATGTCATGTATGGTGACAGAGTTTGACGTTCCTGCTTCAAATGTGGTCTTAATTTTTATTTTTACACGTGCAAATAAGTCAAGATGAGTAAAGAAGCCCTCAGCCAGTGGCATAAATTCCACTGGGATGTTTAGTCCATTCAATAAAGTTCCGTATGAAAAAAACCATATGAATAGGGAAAGCAGACGCATATGCGAAATCTCCAACATTCATAGATAGATTAGCAACCTGCTATCTGCACAGCCATCAATTGGCTATATTATATCCATAAAGGCTGGGAGACTCCAACAAAATAAATATTTCATGACCGATAAACACAGCCTCCACAAATGCTGCATTAAAGCGTGCTCCACCAAGTACGTTAGTGTGCAGCTGCTGGGTGGATTGTTGCATCGCAGGATCGAGAGAGGTGGTGACTGCCTGGGGAGGCCTTCATCCAGCAGTGGATTGACCATGGTTGATGATGACGATGACGCCCTGACTGGCACCACAACAAAATGAGTGCCACTAGCATTGCACTACGACCTCCCAAGATGCCGGTGAGTTCAGTTGAACCGCTTCCGGTGTGACAAGGGCAGGGTGTGTGCTGCTTCCAAACATCGATGGCGCATACTACGCGACAGCCCACTGTGTGAATGCGGAGGAGCAGGAGACGGTGGCGCACATCGTCTCCACCTGTGAAGTGCGTCAGGGCATACCGGGCGGACTGGTTACCCTGCATGTGCTGGAGGAGACTGTCACATGGCTCTGTGGCTACATGAGCTGACGTCCACTCACAAAGCATTGCCATATATATAATGAACACATTATTTCACTCGTGTGTCTGGCGCTCTAACTGTGTGAAAGCCACATGTAAAAGCATTCGCTAAATAAAATTGCAGCACCATTAACTCACCTCGCCGTACCCAGTCACCCGTGTGGATGTTTATGACTGTGCCCACCAGGTTGCTGCCTCTCTGCCTCTTGTCCCACAGAAAATCCATGGCCCTGCGTGCATGATCCTACACAACGCACAGCGATGGGGAATGTCATTTCACTCGTACAGCACAGTGATGCACACATTTTTTGACTATCCTGTTCGCGCACTGGATTTTAATGCCATCACCTTTCAGGAAAGAAGCATTGTAGTGTCCTGACCAAGTCGGCCATTGAAAGTTAGAATGTGCCAGTGCCATACAAACAAGATTTCCTTGTCCATAGAACTTTAAAGGAGGTACTTTAAAAAGCAGGAAGCACACTGGTAGAGCTACAAGGCAAAAAAACACACACATGCTGACGAATATGCACGAATTATGAACAGGGATAGCAACATACAAGACTATAAGTACACTCGCCACATAGGACGGAAGAGCAACCCTTTATGGATTTTAATTGCCTGTTATCTCCACTACTCCAATTTGTTCATCGACTCCATCCCAAAAAATACTGCTTTTTTATTCAACCTACATGAATCTATCCACAGCACAAGGTTATGCCTAAATGCTTTTCAGTACCTAAAGTGCAGAATTGCATTCCCATTGTTTTCTGTAATTTTCACTCTCCATTAAAATTTTTAAACCTCTTATTAAATGGAAATGATGGGCGTACTACGTGACAACCCGCTGTGTGAATGCTGGGGAGCAGGAGACCGTGGCGCACATCGTCTCCGCCCGTGAAGTGCGTCAAGGCGTGCCGGGCGGACTGGTTGCCCTGCATGTGCTGGAGGAGGAGGCTGCCGCATGGCTCTGTGGCTACGTCTGCTGACGTCCACTGACAATATAACGTTTCATAAGTATTTTTCTTGCACGTCTGGTGCTCTTTAACCGCATGCCAGTCACGTGTAAAAGCATTCGCAAGGTAACCTCAAACACGGAGTCCCCTGTGAGGCGGCTGAGAGCGGCAAACTCCAGCAGCATGGTGCCCGCGCACGCCGTGCACGTGTCCACCTCCACGCCCGTTCTGGACTGCGGCCGCACCATGCCGTGCTTGAGGTTCACCTGCCAGGGGCAGCGGCACAGGTGGGGGTTGAAGGCAACCGCGCAGGCGGACGGAGGCATCAAAGGATAAATGGAGACCTCGGGAGAGATCCATGATGCCAAGCCGCAGACTCGCTGAGATGATGAAGATGTTATCGGCTGTTTAGTCAACATGTAAAATTTGGCCTCGCTGACTACGACTGCCAGCTATTGTTGTTGTGGCTTGGGGGGGTTGTTATGCTGAGCTCACGTAAGTGCACCGAGCGAATCCCACCACTGAGCTCCTGTGTTCACGAAGCTTTAAAATCAGTCAGGTGCTCCTTAATAACGCGATAGCAATATAATTGGAGTGCTACAACGGAGCACCCGTGATAAGCTTAACTGCTGTTTTATTATGTACGAAGCTGCAAATTCATGTCGGACATACCAGCACGCGCAGCCTAGGTACGCAGCTTCAAAATCAGGGCTGCTTGTGCTTTGGGTTGGGGTCTTTAAGCATGACGACACTCACTTTTACCAGGAAATGGACAAAACATGTAAGAATAAGCCAATTAGTTGCGCAAAATAAATCCTCAAAAGACTAAGTTACAGACGTGTGAGTCTGCTGCAGTAGAGAATCGCATCTCTAAGTTTGCATATACAGGATGCTTATTGGGCCCTTCCTGTTGAAATAAATAAAATCTAAATGCATTGCGAGTGATGTAACGTCCCCGATTTTGAATGGTTCACCGTACATGACCACTAGAGGGTGCTGTCTTCAGCAGTGCAGCAAACGGTCAGATGATGTGGCCAAGGCATCAAGCGAGTAAGCAGAGGAAAGGTGTGGGGGTGCGGGGGAGGTGGTGCGGGGGGGCGAAGAAGTACTCACTCGTGGGTAGGGCAGGCCGCTGGAGGTGTTGAAAGCCGGCAGCAGGCGATAGCCAACCTCCTTTGCCATGTGCAGCAGCTCCCCGCTGTACCACTGCATGCGCTCGCCCTTCTCCTGCAGCATGATAGCCATCACATGCCCACCCAGCAGCCCGCTGGCGCACAACACAAAACGTAAATAGCAATTCAGGGTGATCCATTCATAGATACCCCATGTATTTCAAACGACACTGCTTCCTTCTCAACAGGTGATTGAATGTCGTGAAAGCAATGGCTCCATGTGTTATGTATGCTTGTTGAATTTCATTCGCACCGTACGTAGGCAACTGTGCGAATCGGAGGTGCGAAAGAAGTTCAACAAGCAGTCGTAGTGATGAAGATTCGCGGATCTTTGGTACATATAACATCTATTCCAGGAGAAATGTAATTGTTATTTTATCAGTAATTTCTTCCAATTATTTTGAAGGGTATTTATAAATTAATCACCCTGTATGATAGAACTTAATCCAGGAAAGTATTTTGCATGTCAGAGAAAACTGGCGGATCTGAAGAGCCATACACAGAAGACTATGGCGTGAAACTTAAGCATAAACAGGACAGAATGCCACATAGTGCACCATGATCTAGCATGATGCACACAAACAAGATGCTCTCTGCTATTCACCAATTCTGCCTCCATGACGACGCTGAATTCTAAGTGTCAAAATCACGATCTTGAATGACAAATGAATAAACTACTCCATACATTCAAATTACTATAATTAAATTCAACAGCAACACATCTCGTGACATTGTGGTTGGAAAAGATAGCCTGCTTATGAAAATAAATGAAGAAATGGTTTGGAAACTAATTTCTAAAAAAATGCTCTCATTTTGTAAAAGTGACCTGGGCATTAGTCTGCCAGTAGGGGAAGATGATTGTTCCATATAATACTCCCAATTGCGTAATTTGCAGGCAATTTGCAGAATTTGGAAAATTTGGACCCTTGACGCTAGCACACAATAGCCCACTCTTGCGAATGACACCAGGGGAACTTTGGCACGCACTGTGAAGCAGTCATACAGAGAGTGCATATTTTTGTGGTTATTTATACCTACAGTAATAACCAGGGCGGCCACTGGATTCGAACCATGAACCTCTGCAACAAGCAGCAAGCGCGCTACCGCTAGGTCGTGTCTACACTCGGCAATGTCACCACGAGTGTTGTTTCTGATATGATACTCAAAACTGTCACAACAGGGATGAATATTTGAAAAATGAGCGGTTGATATAACTGTGGGTGGGTCTCGAGTGAACATTGCACGTACTGCAGGTCTGAGGAGTTTAATCAACCAACCAGCCCACGAAACAATATCCAGGAACCAAAAAAAAAATCACACACCATGCCAGAAAAACTTTAAAATAACAATATCAGAAGATGTATTTATACTGGAGGAATCAGAAGTGCTATAAAGCTCTTTTTCACAGATGTCCAGTAATCAAAGCTGTCAAAAATAAGACTCTTAGTAAAGAAGCAATGTGTCACAAACAGTTGTCCAACATAAAGCAAACGAACGGGATTGTTCAAAGTGGAAGATTGTTTCCCCCTTTTGCCCGTCGCGAGAACGACGCATGCATATACATGCTGTTTCGCGTTTGCGTCGCGGGGAGGGCAGCGCATACCCAAGCACGCGAATGTTGGTCTCGAAGACGGAGACGACGACGTCGTGGTCGAGCCGTGTGTCCAGCACGACCATGCGCACCGCGTCTTCAAACTCATCGAGACGGTTCAGCACCTGCAGGGTCGCGCCGCAGAAACACGCCACCGCTAAGCACTGTCATCCGTACGCCACGGCCGTTGTTGGACGGCTTCCAGAGTGGTGAAATACAAACAAATGTTTAACACGTACGCTTTCGCAACCAATATTATCCATAATTAAGATTTTGTTGGGTCAGATCCTGTAAATATAAATGTGTCGTTCAAATTCTGGCTATCGCCTGATAAATCTGGTTGTAATCACCAGTGAAACGTCATACAAAAATTGTAAATGTTGTGGGTTTACCCTCCAATACACCAGTTTTCTGAACTAGTAAATATTTGGCACGTTTTGTTTACGTGACAAACCTTACCAATTGGCTTTGTTGGGTGGTGGCGGGTTTAATGACACATTTATATTTACGGGACCTAATCCAAAAAATCTTTATCCGAGAAAGTATAGCTGCGACGATTGGTCAGTTAAGTCGATTGATGAATGAAATATTGTAATAGACTGTTTCTGTGCCTCTTAAAGTTGGCAGACACCCCCGCATCATGCCTCCTGAAGGCAGGAAATCCCTATAAGACACGCCCACCACTGTGACGAGCTGATGATACCAGTGACGTCACGAGCCACTGCCCGTCACTTCCCATCCAGTGGGGACATGGTGGGAACAAAGATGAGGCTATTTTTACGACAATGTGTGATGCTGTCAGCCAGGTAATCAAACCGATAATTTGGAGAGTGATCATTTACTTCCATAATCGGATAGCCCAGCTCTACTGGAAAGCCTCGTTGAGTGTCCCCTCATTTTCAGGAGGGTACCACAACAGGATATTTGGCCAATTCCTCGTGAATTCAGTGTTTTGCATGTCGGAACAAAGTGGAGTGCCCAGAAAAAAAACCCTACATAAACAACTAAAAGTTTCACACGGATGAGCCTACGTTCTGCCAAGCCATTTTGTGGCCTGCTCACACCCCCAGAGGATTCTGAATTCACAGAAAAGATAACCATGTAAATCCACGAACCCTGTCTCCATAGAGCTATGATGAAAGCATAGCACCAAACAAACCCAGAATAAAACAGGAGCATGCTACAATCAACACACGTTTGTTTAGACACGCATGAAAAAGCCGTTTTATCAGACCTTCAGTTAAGCTGTGTACATAGTAGATATGAAGCACAAAGCTCACACCACAGTACTTTTTTATGTTAATCTGGTGTCAATTTAATGCATTATCTATTTTTTTTAACAATGCACACATGGTTAATTAGGCAAATGTACAGGTGCACGGCAGTGATTACAGCTTTGTCAACAAGCACGAAGCTATGCAATAAATACCCGAACAAAAACACAACGCCCAGCAAGTATAAAAATTTGATTCCACCTACCACAAGGGTATCCAAAGAGTCAATAAGCGTCAAGGAAAACCTGCAGGGATGAAAATACCATTCAATTACAAAGTGTTAATAGAGTGTGAAAATTGAGCTATTGATTTTTAAGTCATTACACCTCCATTACTTCCAGCTATTGTATTTAATATGCATGTCCAACATCATAAATTTAACTGTGGAATATCAATTGACTGTTACACATCATAAAAGTATATCTCAATAAATCAATTAGCCTTCATTCTATATCTTCACATACAAATTATACGTATGTCTAATGTCCTTCAAGACCAATATATAATAAGCAATTGTATAAGCATAAAAACTCTGGCTCTTCTGTGTCTCTGTTGAGTCAGGCATGCTAAACAAATACTTATGGTTTACCAGCTGTTATTGGCAAGAGCACTCCCTCCAAATATGGGGGTCCTGTCAGTGCACACAAAAATTATTGTCCAAAATATGAAATGGTTCCTGGCAATTTCTCTGTGATGCCAGTGACTGCTGACGAATGTCTGCTCTAAATATGCCTATAAGATACATTGATATACATGAGTGACACTGATGCTCACATTGCATGAATGTGGGCAAGGCAACTGTGTGGAGAGGCCTTTATCGAGCAGTGGATAGAAAATGTATGATGATGAAAGAGCAAACAAAGAGATACAAAGACCCGACGGCTTCCGGTTCGCCAAACGAAGGCATTATAAGGTTGGACTCATTACACAAAGTGCTTGCCACAAATGAATCACAATACTTTTCTTATCTCGTCAAAGAACATAAACAACTACGCGAACTCTGGTCATCCTTGCAGCGGTTTTTGGCACGCCATCGAAAAAAGATGGTCACTGCATCTGCGCATTCAGATGCAATTCTGCATCCATCTGGATCTCTCTTCCTTCCGATATTAGGAAGCCAATGGAGCTATGGCACTTTTAAATCTAGATTAAAAACTAATTTCTTCATAAATACTTTTTCTGTTTAGTTTGTTGTCCTTCCCCCGCACCTCCGATTAGCATGGTTGGCTACGTATACATACACCTAAAGTGCTCATTGGGTCGGATGACCACACGAATGTAAATTAACCGCTGTCGTCTGGTCTTCCAACAAGGGTTCAGAGACATGCACGTTCAAGGTTAATCTAGAACACGACAATGTTTAAAGATTGACAATGAGGACTTGCTCATGGAGGATCATTAACTTGTCTCGTGCAATGTCTTTACCTCTCGAGCCAGCGTGAAACGTATGGCATTCTGAGAACTTCATGAGGACACATTACGGAAGAAACGTATACCTCTGGGGGTTATGGATGAATGATAAATGAACATTTTTGTTGCATAAATTCCTGCACAATTGTAATGTCATTGTTGTATCTATTTAGTTATCCTTACAGAGTCTAAAGCTTTATTCTGGAGGGTCTTGCATTAGGTTGTTTGGTCAATTTCACATCCGTTTTTTGCAACAAATTGAACAAATTGTCTGATTCTTAGGTTTTCCAATTCATTGAATAACAGTCCTGGCACGATAAGAAATGTGTTGCATCACTGATTAATGTGTAATTACATCGACACAACAGTCAGACAACTAAATCTGGCCAATATTAAAATTTAATAAAATTCATACCACTGCCCTTTGACAGGATTTTTGGTAATTCCAAGCATTGAACTGTAGTATTGTCACAACTGCACTGCATGTAATGTAAGGATTTGAGAATACACGTCTCGCCAAAAAGCATGTTCGCTTGCAGTTCCGAGTTTTAAATAATCACTTAATTTAAAGTAAAAGCCCACCCAACTATATTGCACACTTGAGTGGCTTAAAATAACGAGAATTGATGCTTAGGGTACTGCTTCAACAGTCTACGGGGTTTTCTGTCTTTCTTTTAAGATGTAATTCACACTTGTCTGCCTCTCTTCTGTGCCTCTATCTCCACCCTTCAATTGTATTCTCCCCCCACCCCCCACAGATGCTCTCTGTTCTCCATGCCTCGAGCCTTAACCAAGACCATGGACCCATCTACATCACAGCAAGCACACAAACAAATTCCAATAAAACTACAACGATTCATATTGGTATCTCCATGTTAGCTCAATGCACAAATTAAAGATACCTGTTCGGCAGACAACACTCAAGCGTCGTGCCATGAGTGCCTATTGTCTAGAGCCAGCATGGCACACGAAGGGTTGGTGACACTAGCCACATAATGGTGATATTTACACACCATGGCAAGCACTCAAACAAGGCTGAGTTAACTGTGGGAAGGTCACCATAGAAAGCTTCTTAGCTCTATGGACCCAAAATAAACTGACTAAACCAGGTTCAGACCGCACAGGTGTTTGTGCACTGCTGAGAATCTAACACAGGTGGCTGGGACTTTGATAACCATTACACCACCCACTCCCCGCACAAACATAACAGCAGCTGCTATTTGGCACAAAGCGACAGTGATGTCATGACGGCACTTGTGCTAGGGCAAGGTGCACTCTGAAGGCACATGGAGCAGCCCATACATGGACACATTGGTAGCATGTCAACTGACAAACGCAGATGTTTGCCACCAAGTAAATAGCATCTAATCCATTTACACAAATTTTTGAACCGATGTTAACACACACAAAACGCACAGAAAACAGCGACGACACTAATTGAGGCACGTACTTCCCCAGGGCGTCGTCCACATCCCCCCGGCTGGGCTCCTTGCCCCTCTCGCGGCCGCGACAGCTGAGGGGCATCAGCTCGTCGGCCGGGTACGCGTACCTCTGCACACCAGACGACACACGTTCAATTGCACGCATGCCTCGGGAGTCGAATTGACTACTCAATTCCCGTCACACTCTATTCAACGCACAGTACCTTGAGTGGTGAGAAATGTTCCCATAAATACATTACAGCAGAGGGAAAGCTGTCTTTGCTGCTGCTTCGGGGTGTTAAAGACCCCAAGACTTCATTTGCAAATTTGCACCCACTGTGTGCTGGGTCAGAGTGTGCATGTTAATCAATCGAGCCATCACAGATCAATAAAAACAATGACCACATCATTAATGAACACTGCAAAGTAATTGACAACATATAGTAGGCCAATGTTTTGGGCAATAGTTACAAACATTGACTAGACTATGGGACAGATAAAAGTGAGCAATGTTAAGAACGTTCAGAAATAGTTTTGAATTGTCAAACGAGTAATCATCGTCAGGATGATCGTAATGAAGAAGAAGATGATGATGCAGCGATTAAATCAGCTCGTGTGCAGGTGTTGGGTGGATTGTTATTTTAAATTAGCAGTATACAACAGCAACTGTACTGAGACCAATGCATTGCAATAAGGTACATACGGTGATTAAATGGGTCGGCATACAAAGGTATGCCTCACCAGCACTACTCAGAACACCAAACGTGTGAAATCAGCTGGAGTGATATAACCCACAGTGATATGGGGGGGGGGGGGGGGAGGACCATATTACGGTTCCCGTAATCCGCAGTGCATCGTGGGGGTTAGTCCCGTAAATCGCGAACAAAAAAACAATGTCCACGACGGCGCGGTGTGTGACAGATTGTGGGAGGAGAGTCCCGAGTGATTCCATTAATCCACAAAATACAGTTGCAGATTGCAGGGAAAGTAACGGGCAAATTGTTATGGATTTTTCTAAGATGGTGCAAATCTGAATTCCAAGCTCCTATGGCAGGGATCATTCTATGTCAGGAGTCGGAAACCTGCGGTGGCTCCAGAGCCGCATGCGGCTCTTTAAGGACTGCTGCTTCGTGACATTATTCACATGGCATTGCAGCTTTTTAAATACTTAGTTATTTTTTTTCACCGAATTAGAAACAAAAATTGCTCTTTTTGTTATTTTGGTTGCCCGACCCCTGGTCTACGTGAAAGGATTTTTTTTTACTTGATACCCGAGTCTAAAAAGATGCAAAACTATTTTCTACGCAAAAAATCAGATCAGCACAGATCATCGTATTCGCTGGTCTGTGCTGATGCGAAACTAAAAACAAAGAACTAAAAAGAGACTCGCGTTCATTCAGCTCTGCTGGACAAACAGTGTGCAGCTTGAATATAAGATGGGGCACTGTTGCAAAGTTTAATTTCTACCTCAAATTTAATGAACTCTGCACACTGCTCATTCTGAACTAAACTTTTTATTTAAAAGGTAAGGCCCACAGTTCTTTTTCAGAAGCGACCTGGCCACAAATGATTTCTCAATGAAGTGGCTTATCATGTGGAAATGTATAGCAGCCAAATACTCGAAATGTATATTTCTAAATGTGGAGGGAAAAAATGGAGGAACCAGAGAAAAATCCACGCGACCACGGGGAGAGAGACACGCAAACTGCAAATATACAGGCATCAGGATCGGATCCAACCAACGACCTCCTGTATACCACGACAGGGTAGTTAACATCTCGCCACTGCGACGCCCTTTGAGCAGCGATACACTTGCATCATTTGCACCTAAAAACAGGCTGGCTGTTGAATCTGTCTTGCGTTGTATTATGCATTTACGTCAATGAAATTCAATGTTTTCAGAGAGCAGCTGCACTCAAACAATTAAACGGTAAATGCTAAGCTACATGAATATAAAATCGGCATTCTGTTTAACATATTTTTTTTTATATCCTTTACCTTTACAAATTGCGTACGGATGAATTTTAATTTAAACAGCGTAAATTCAAATTCAGCTAATGGCATAATGGGAACTTCTGCCAAGATTAAACACACCATTGCTCTTGGGGTTAATGACCTGTCACATATTTAATGTATCTATAACGCATCGCTGATGTACCAAAGATGCAACACCATGCTCACAGCGTACGGTTTGACAATGTGGGAGAAGCATTGGCCAGCTTAGACACATCAAATGCAATGACGAGAACACTGTCAAGCCGGAGAGACAAAGGGTCATCCCAACCTCGATCACCGTCGTGCCAGATGTAACCTATTCCATGAAACTGCTCCAGACTTTTCCATAGCCCTGATATAGTTAAGGTAACAGGTAGGAATGCCAGGATTCATCCCCTCCACATTCAGACTGGGCATGATTTAAAACCATCATCAGATTGAAGAATTCCAAGTTCCCATGACAGGGATTATTCTATCCATAGGGCGATCACGCATGACTTCTCAGGCAAAGTCAACTTCTGACACTGTTTTGAGCTAATGGCCTTTTAGTTACAGGTGGAGCACTAACAAATGGGCCACCAAGCCATACAATTGATTTTTAAATGTTGTTCAGATCATTTTTGAAAAATACAGGACTCAAATGCCTTAAGCACACCTTGGTGACATTTTATCAACTACAAATGGATAGTTTGCAAAGATTGTTATTCGATCATTATAGGAGTCAAGGGCAACGTCTGCAGCTGGGAGTATCGATTATCTGGAGGAACGTTCAACAACGCTTTAACTGGTGGGTGGGTAATAATGATGGAACTTTTAATAAGGTTTAGGGAACAGCGTTGGTAGTGCTTGAGAAGCACGAGCTAAAAAGTATTTATACCACCGTCATCATTTACACGCGCTTATAACTCAGTTATCGTTTTTCTTTACAGCAGCCGAGGTGCAGCTCTATATTTTGAAAGAGGTACTCGCTGAAACTTCAGCTTATAAACAATCGGATATTTATTAGAAACTTTTATAAGTTACTGGATTTTTGTTGTTATAGGCCTGCCTCGGTGGAAACGGTTTTACAGTATTAGGCTGTGCGATAATGACCAAAGTATAAGAATAACAAACACACCCCTGCCTATTGGATCACTAAAAAAATATCATTGGTTTCTACCTGGGCCGACCGTTCCCCCCATATCAATCAGAACGAGTTGTGCACATAGGCCTGAGATATTCACGCACGGTTGTTTTTAATCACCCAACGTGTTTACGGGCCTTCGTTCTTGTATACAGCAAAAAAATATCTAACATCGAAAAATAATTGGTTTAAACAAACCTCAATCCACGCTTTTGTCCTTGCAAATATTAATTGAGCATTAACTGCAAATGGATGTACAAGTTAAATTTCGATTTAAAGCTTTCGTGACTGCAGGGATTTATCTTCTTGGTTCTTTCGGTAAAGTCACGTAGAAGGGAAATAATAAAAATAAAACATAATAAAATAATTCTCACGACGTTTCGGCCACAACGCAAGCAGCAGTCCTCGGGTGAAGAACAGGTCTGTCGGGAAGACAGCGTCTGAATGGCTTCAAGAGTTCAACAAGAGAATGCGCCTTATCCGTGCCCTCGGAGAACGAATGCCCAGTGGACACGAGTTCACAATTGTGGTCCACCGTTTGTTGTGCTGGCGCCGACTCGATGAGCACGTGATCGTGACTTCAGAAAAGTAATTTTTTTCTCATTCACAAAAATTCTAACTTGCGCCAAGAAAGCCTCGGGATACAGTTCACGTAAGCATCCACGAGATGAGAGACTTTTGTGTTTAAGGGTTATGTCCTCTATTTTAAATATACAGTACATTATAACAGTATGGCAATAAAGGTAATTAGTAAAGGCACAAGAGATGCATTAATTTGCAATCGTTAAGTTGTCTTAATAGTGCACACGTGTAATCTATGTGCAACGGTTACAGTGCGTGGGTATTTTACGATGATGTGGCACTGCCAACAAGGCAGTCACACATTAGGCAAACAAAGCGCACTGTTCCATTCTTTAGAGCTATTCCTGAAGGTCATGCACGTACTCGCACATTACACAAACTCATCCGAGTGGAGATAAAAAAAAACCCACAAACGATTGTCCAAGACATGCACTCTTGCCTCAAAAACCTTAAAAGCCCAAACTAAATCAGTCCATCTTTACAAATACTGTAGTACTCAGACATGTTCTCAACCCATATTCTCCAGACACACAACTTATTAATCTATTTCATAGGCAGCAGCGAAAATCAAGGGTGGATGGAGCCCCTGAACCATGGAGAACAGTCACCGAGGTTGAATGCCTAAGTAAAAGCTGTGCCGATGCTATAAAAAGGTAAGTAGTCACTCTGCCGTAAAACAATATCTCTATTTAGCTTTTTTTTCTCAATTATATTCCAGTCATAATATCAAAGCGCTGTCACGGGAAGACATTTCAATTGCGGAACTCTTGGGGTGAAAGCAGCGCTTGACAAAAATACATTGACAATAATACCTGTCGGTTGTTAGGCCTCTCGCACATGGAACACAGCTGTCTGTATGCTCTACAAAGAAGTGCTCGTTGCACGTCAATTCCACCAAAATATGTTTTTGATCCAGAGTTTGAGTAGGCCATATTAAATGGAAAAACTAGATTTAACATTAAAGTTTTTACTTTTTTTATAGTCTTTTACTATTTGGCTGAAACCATAAATTCCCAACACCCGAGACCTTGTTAAATCATGAGGAACTCTACATTTGAGCCAAGAAGCTCAACACTGCTAGCTGAGTGCTCCCTGCCATTAAATCTTCCCGTCATTTCAACTGCTGTCAAAGCCAATTTTTTTATTTTTGCCTCCATCTGCAGCAGCGTAAGCTGAAAATTTTCTGTTACATCACATGATTAAAGAATTGGCATCAAGTTAAATGGAGGCACGGAAACAAACGGGGGGGGGGGGTGGCAATAGTCCAGCCACCCCCTTTATACAGCACTCACCATGAAGATCATGATCAATAAACTGTGCAAGCTAATTGCCAAAGTGGCTCATCTTAATGACCACAATTCCCATGTATTGGTCTGTCACACAAAAAGTAAATTAAAATTGTCTCTTTGCTCAAATAACCAACGCGGCTTTGCCCATCTTCCATTGGCAACCAGACGTGGACATTCCACATTCCTATGGTGGGAACCATTCACTACATGGGACAACCACTATTCACGTGACCGAGTTATCAAACCTGAGACTTTAACTTGCAAATTTCCATTTGCCAGTTGAGCGCTCTACCCACATTGCCGCCAAACCAAAAAAACAATTAACGCTTTACGTTAGTTTATCTAAGAAGGATGGCATCATTGCACATGTAAGATTGTTTTTCAGCTGACAGACTTGACATGTCAAGACAAATATTTATCGTAAGACTATACTCGGTGGCACTGTCAAAAAGGTAAAGAGTCCACAATGGCCAGGGGTCGACTCAACCTATGATCATCCTAGGGTTATCAAAATGCACACCACAGTCTATTTGACAAGCAAGAATAACTGTACAAATAAGGGATTGTCCCCACCATGGAGATGTAAAATTTCAAAACCTGGCACAGAAACACTAAAATAAGTGAATACCTGTTTGTTGTGTAATCGAGCAGGGAGACTTTGACTTTCTGGATTTTAGCAGTGCGACATTGAAATATCTATTGTTGTACCTGCTCTCAAGGGCTCCTATATAAAAAGACGACTGTTATCTTAACTGTAAGTGAGTCAGGCAGCATGACATTAGCTTCCACTTTGTTATAATGCAAAGGAGCAAATACATCCTGGGAAACAAATTCAGCCTTTAATCAACAACATCTTATATCAACGCAGAGATAGCAAAGACAAAGATCCCATTTGAATGCATTTGGTTCTGACAATGAGCTAGGAATACTGCAATTAAAATGTGAGCATGTTGTTATTAAAGATAATATTAGCGAGCTATACGCATTCGGTGGCTTTTGCCGACTGTGATAGGCGCTCTGCGCATTCGTCCGTGTTCCCCGTGGGTTGCGGAGTCACGTGCCAGAGTACCGCGTTATAAAACAGATCGCGTACAAAAAACCGGTGCACACGCGGGCAGCATGCCAAGGCATGCGCACTTTGAAATACATTTGACGCAAGCACACGTGTGCAGCCACCGCTGCAGCAACGAGTCAAACCGGAACGCGTGACTTCTGCATGAACACCAAAATAGGTTTTCATTATTTTTAAAAATTCTGGTTCCTCTGTGATTGGACAGCGAGGGTGATCACTAGACTTGCGAGTGAGCCATTTAAATGATGGAGTTGGAGATTCAATTTCCACAGATGTTCAGTCCTTTCCACGTGCAGGCAGATGTAAAATTCTCAGCCTGTTGTCGACTAAGCCTATCATTCTTGAAGTGTCAATAAAATAAGCAACAGTATTTACAAGTGGGCACGTAACGATGTATCAATTCAGCTTAACATCCGATTCTCATGCTCACAATACATGCATCGAATCTTCCGTGTAAAATTTGATTAACCATCGGTACAAGTAAAACAAAAGAGGACTAGCTTCATGATCCAGAGATGACATTCAGCTTTTCAAAAAAGTGTTGTCCCTCATATTAGCCCCAATGCACTTTGGCAGAAATACTATTCCTATGCTGAAAATCCCAGTGTGATGTCGAATAAGCTTATCTTTCCTTAGGGGTTAAAAAAGACAAATACTACTCCGTGGGAAGTCCACGTTGGTTGTCTCGATGGACAAATTGGAATTTCCACTACCGCCCGAGTGTCAACAATGAATGTAAATACTGGACCATTGCTCAATGGGGCAAAGATTATCTATGACTTTCATTATATATATAAAAACAACGTTTAAATTGTATACAAATGCACAGAATTGTAAATACTGTATAAAGGCCTAGCTAGTGATTAAATCAAGCTGCTGTGCATATAAGTTACAATCATCTGCTGCGCTCTAAAACGTTGTGTATTTTCACATCATACTAAGGCACTCAATTTGTTCACCTTGGCATATATGATTGCATAGAATGGAATGTGCCTGAAAAAAATTGCATGCACATTCTCTACTCATGATGCATTGAACAATCATCAAGGAACCGGCAGCAAGTAAGGTTGTTACAGACTAAAAAGGGAACACAACACAATGGGGAAAAGGATGAAAGCAAAGACAGAAATTCTAACATAACCATAACAATGGCATTGTTATTGTGTTAAAAATCTAGAAAGTTACACATTAACCACACACAGATTATAGCGTGGTCTTCATGCGAGGTTATCTTGCAGAGAAAAAAACAATTACAATGGATTTTTAAATAACATGTTTACAAAGAACTTATCCATTTAATTTTGATTTCATAAAACTTTTATCTCTTTTTATTCTCTGGTAAAAGCAGATAATAAAGGCCAACTAGGTTGTCATAAAATTTGGCTCAAGCCACATTGTAAATGCACAACGCCGATTTCATATTCTGTAAAATAAGAATTAAGGATACGTACGCATGACCTGCCTGCTGGTGCTTATGGTCTTATACATGTAAATGTTTACTAGCCTTTTACCCGTCCTAGGACGGGTGTATTGCAGCAAAACTGAAACTTGCAAGCGAAAAGCAGACCGCGACGTTATATTTATTGCATCCATTCGTGTGCAATTTGTAAGGCCGCGGTGACACAGACTTATTTCATTTAAAGGTTATAATCCCTTGTTCATCATGACGTCCTTTTTACTTCTACGTCTCAGTAGCGTTACGGAGATCACGTGACGTGAGGGTTCTTCCTTTGTAGTGAGGTTTGTAAGTGACGCCGAGGAGGGGGGAGGAGGCGCCTCGCCCCCCATGTGGAGTGACGTCACCCGCTAATTATTATTAATGGAGGGGTGGTATCCATTTGCAGGACGTCACCTGTTCATGATTATTAATGAGGGGGGCTGGTCGACATGGAGTGACGTCACGTGCGGGACACACAGACATTCTTAGCTCATTATAGTAGTACATTATAGTTGTGGCGTCTTACCATGTAGCTGCCATAGGCATGGTCAAACATCTCCAAAACTTGGTCCCTGCAACATAAATAAAACAAACAAGTAAATAAATGGTTAACAAAAACACTCCAACAAAACACTTTCAAGGGAGCCCCTCGTGGAAATTCAGCAAGTGTAGTACACCTCATTTTGCTACATTTGTTTATCCTGCTACGAGCCCCCGACCTTACACACTCCATGTGCAAGCATTTGGAAGTCTGCGTACAGTTGTTTAAAACACACAAGAGTGTGCACGGTGCTTGATTATATTACAAATGTGGAAGCTTTCCTCTTTCAAGTAGCATTCAACCAACACACCCACGCCGCTCTAATACGGCAAGGGAACCCACGCCATCACAACACATGTGTGATCAATCGATTGCTGTGCACCTCCGATTAGCATGGTTGGCTACGTATGATGCAAAATACGTTCAACATACATACATACATAAGATACTCCAAGTAATGAAAGGTGTGCCTGTAACGCCTGTACAATAGCATTTACATTCACAAATAAAACTGAATAATTATTTTTTAATAATTCTCGTCAAGTTTAACACCAATGCTATTTTAAGCTAGAAACAAAATAATACAAACTCAAAATATAATTACAAGTAATAATCTAGACAAATAGCCTGCTTCATGTTAATCAACTAATTTATTGTCACAATTTACACAGGTAACACATTCAGTGTGCCCATACCCACGATAGACAAATATGCAACCTATCAGCCAGGTTAACTGTTACTGAAGACAGTTTTGTCAGCACTTCCTCAACTTCACTACACGAGTGGAGTGCACGACTTCAGAGACAATATTTGTAGAGGCACCTTCCTTTATTAACACACACGATCTCGCCTCCACACACTCTGTACTCGCTAGCCTATGACACAACACTAAACGTCTAGCATCAGCGGCGCTGACCGAGACAGTTAACAGGCTATCTAGCAGCGTAATGTCAAGCGAAGACGACAGCAACGACGAGACAATCCAATCCCAAACCGGCAGCCTCGAGCTCCTGCTCTCGGCCCTTTTATCCTACCAGCGTGGCCTGGCTCCGCCCTGGCTGTGCCTCCCTTCTCGAACCCACTAGCACGTTCTCAGGGCTCCCAAATGGGGCCCCTCCATGACTCTTGCCCCAGTTCCTCCGCCCTGCCGACACACCCGTGAAAATGCTCACCGGCGTGTGTACTGTTTGTACATCGCAGTTGCCGCTGCTGGTCACCAGCCGGCGCTATTACACTACATCACCCCACACCCCCTTGTTAAAAAAAAAAACAGCCATCCCGGCTGACATACAGCAACGTCAACGGGGTGGACAGGAAGAGCAAAATCCCAGAACCGATGAACGTGTGAACAACAATACAGTCGCGACGCCCCCCGCAAACAGACAAGCAGCAGTGCACAACTTGGCGCGTGGCGCAGGCAAAACCGTCGGACAACAACTACAACATTATACGACCCCCTCTCGGCGCCTATTACCCTCATCACGATTTTGACTTAAAATGCACAGCACAAGGGAGAGTCCGTTCACCAGAACGTAGCTCACTTGGGCCAGGTCCTTGACACCGGTCCCCCGCCTTTGGCAGGATCTTGCACTTTATGGGGCTTCGGAGATTCGCACAAATGTCCTAAATGGCGCAGCCCCTTCCCTAGATTCAACAGAAAAGATCGACCGGGCTCCAACCTCCGGTCCCTCGCATGAGGCAGCCCCAGAAGATTTTACGGGCATTAGAGTCTCGGATCCTGTGGGGCTTGGGGAGCAGTTGCACCCCAGCATCCTCTTGCGGCGTAGCCTGGCTGGCCACATCTAAAACAGGTGCCCGCTGGCCTCCACAACGGAGGAAACTACCTCTTCCAAACTCCAATCCGAGAGCCATCCCCTGACGTCCCTTCCGCTCGGGCCCCGGCCCCACAACGCCATCGCCAGCTCCAGATCCCGCCACGTGGGCCCCTCTGCCCCTTCGGCGTCCCCCGTCCAAGCCGCCACCTTGGGCCATTGTTGCATGTTCAAATGCGCTTGAATCCACCGGGCCACCCTCAAGGATGTCAGCCCCCTGTCCTCAGTAATCGTCAGGACGACACCCAACTCCTGCGCCAACGACAGCAATCTTTCCTCCGCCAAGGAGTCAAGTGCTGCCCGGTCCATGTGAGGATCTGCCGTCAACAGTGCGCTGCGAAAAGAGAGAGGCATCTCGGCCTCCACTCGCCTCCACTGCAAAAACCTTCTGCGGGCGTTATATGGCGGGTCGAAGACGGCTGCTATCTGGGCGTACGGCCGCTGGAGGGTAGCCCGATCACTTCCCGGGATGGTCCGGAATGCCGTCAACGCATCGTCGTCGAGAGCCGTCGGTAGGGCCTGCAGGGCCTACTCTTCCATCCAACCGACGGACAACCAAACCGCCTTGAAGCAGCGTCGAAAAGCAGTTCAATCCCCTCTCGCCGCCACAAATTCCGAGGCAGTCGCCGGGGTCGGTATGTGGCTCCCTCGAGCGCCGCCAGAGGCGGCGCGCCTTTTTTGTCGTCCCACGCCGCACTCAAAATGGCGGGTGTCGGCCGCGCTGCGCTCTCAGCAGGCGAAATGATGGGTCACAACCGCATGGCTCCGTCGAGCCCCTCGGCTCCCGCGCCATCTCTTGGCCGGCAGGCACGAACGCGGAGAGCTGTGCGACCAGCTGGGTGACAGTGACGAGGAGCAGGTCAAGGCGGCTGGCCACCTTTCGCCACCCATCCTCGACGCGTGACTGCGGAGGATCAGCGCCCCTCTTTCCCAGTTCGGCAGCCGCCGCTCCTGCACCCGCGGGACTTATAACTGGGGTCCTGGATCCCGGGGCTGTCGGAGGGATGATCACCTAGTCGTCCTCGTCCTCATCCTCCGACGACACTACAGGTGGGTTTCTTTTCTTTGACGATTTCGACATGACGTTTCAACACTTCTGACACCAGTTTTAGTGCACGACTTCAGAGACAATATTTGTAGAGGCACCTTTCTTTTATTAACACACATGATCTCTCCTGCTAACACTCTGTACTCGCTAGCCTATGACACCACTAGCCGTCTTGCATTGGCGGCACTGAGACAGTTATCAGGCTATCTAGCAGCGCATTTTCGAGCGAAGACGGCGACAAGACGACAGCAACGACGAGACGATCCAATCCCAAACCAGCAGCCTCGAGCTCCCACTCTTGGCCCTTTTATCCTACCAGTGGCCTGGCTCCACCATGGCCGTGCCTCCGTCTTGAACCAACTAGCAGGTTCCAGGGGCTCCCAAATGGGGCCCTCTATGACCCTTGCCCCAGTTCCTCTGCCCTGCCGACACACCCGTGTATATGCTCACCGGCATGTGCACTGTTTGTACACCATAGTTGCCACTGCTGGTCACCAGCCGGCGCTATTACACTACACGTGCAAGCACCGCTTCTCTTCTTCAGTCTAAAATAATCCGCTAACAGTTTAGATATATTGAAAAAGTGCATTATCATCTGACAGTGTTCACATACAATTGATCAGTACTTACCATACCAAAAACCCTCACTTATAATAAAAATGCAGAAGTTGTGATTTTTCCATGAGCATTTTCACATTGCTTGTTATTTATCAAACATAAACAAGCGTAAGACATGGCACATTCTACAATCAACGCCTCAAAATATCAGTGAGGCATTATTAATTGTGTTTTATAAGGGGTATTTCAATACTTTGCATTGCTGTAGATGGCATGACCATTAATTAATAGTGTAGTTCTGCAGATCGTGGACACTTCAACAGACTAATTTTGCATTCACTGTCAAAAAAGCAAGTACATATACAGCTGATAACAGCTTACAAACTCATGGAGGATGTAATATTTACAGAGAACCTGGTTCAGCCAAGTTCAAGCCTGACTAGGTTTAAAATCATTCAAACATTCACACTCACGTGCCATCAGTTGTAAATCAAAGGGAGGTTTTGTTTTTTTCTCGACCCCTATGAGTAGGGTTAAACCATCACACTCTTGGTCTCGTCACTAGACACCACAATCATGCATCATCAATCCGGCACAGATACCGTGTCACAACTGTTGAGAAGCGTAGCCATTAACTGAGGCGGACTGAATTAGGGATCAAATGCAGGCAATGTGAAAAGTAAAAACGACAAACCGTATGCAGATAAAAGAGAGGCTTTCCTCAGTGAGTACAGCATTAATGAGTCTCAATGGGCTTTTTCAGTGGCGTCCTGCACTGGGATGTTTAGCCATTTTCAAGTGTTGACATTCCATTGCCGCCCAGCTCGTGTTTTGTAGAAAATTATCAAGATATTTACCGAATACAATTTACTGAGTCTGTGCCCAGCACTCGTGAACGATAATCAGAAAGTTGCTGTTCAAATACCAGTTCAGGGTAAACTTGGTTCATCATCGCTCTGGAGTCAATAACATAAGCAACACTCTGTGGAAAGGGTACAGTGGTCACCCAAGGATATACCTAGGCTCCACTTATAAGAATGTGGAATTCCATTACTGATTTAGGGCTGCCAACAAAGATGGAAAAAATCTCGGGGCTCATTTGAGACAGAAGAAAATACTGCTAAGTGTAAATATGGCAGGGGAGTCACTTTCTTGTGGAGATATGAACCTCATGGCGGGACCCCTGGGGTCCCGAATAAACGGAAGTCAAAATCGCAATTAATTAATTTATTTTTGGCGACTCCGTCCTACCGCGCACATAAACACCGCGACCCACCTGCCGCGGATCATTCTGTTGTCATGTCGTCCAAGCGCAGCGAGGACAAATGCGCAGAAGAAACAAAACTTTGAAACTTTGATTAGCGCATTGTGTAGAGCTCGTCGAGAGGAACAGATCGCCGTATCGTTCGCCTTCAACAGACATAAAATGACGTCGCAAAGCAGTTTATGCGAGAGCCGGGGGTTTATGGGACCCCGGGGTCCTGCCATAAGGTTCATATATTCACTGCATTGAATTTTATTTTCAGATTCAGAATCTTTTATTAGACTGCAGGAGGAATCCGATGAGCTAGGAAGCTCTTTATTTCACAGACGTTCAGTATGGGCGGGTCAAAGGTACTGCATACCGACCCGAGTCAAAACAAATTGTCAATGCGCAACTCCCTGAAGCTTAAGTTATTTACGTGGCAAAACATACGTGGCGCATACCACGTTCATTGCAGAGTAACTTGGCAGCCTCTCATGCTTCAGCAGAGCCTGGCATCCTAACCTCAGGGTTGCAGCGCAAGCACCACAAGACGCAAGCACCACAAGACATGCTCTACCCCACCCCGCAGGTGATTCGTTCATAAAACATCAAGAATCAAAGTAAAATTTTCTGCAAGGCGTCAATTGTATCGTCTGCCTTCTACGTTACATTGTTTTTTTTATTTTCCACGAGACGCATTCGCATACCATTACAATGCAGGTGCCCCTCGATATAAGAAAGGGATGCGTTCTTCAAAAACACGAGTGAAATTTAATTTAGTAAATCGGAATGGCTTTTTCCCATTAATTTTATTTAAAAAATCAGGCATGTGTTTTGGACAATCATTTCAACTCTACTCCTAACCTAAAAATAAACGCCGATATCACATAAAACATTACAAAAAAAACAATAATAAAGAACATAAATATAAAAACATATTTAATAATAAAAAAAATGTAAGCAAAACAACATCCAGGGAACTCGCCAAAAGATCTGCTGCATGTTGGAATGACTGGAAAGGTGATGTGGCAGCATGCCTGTTGCACTGTTGGGACACCGTGACGCTGTCGCGGATGGATGACGCAGCCTCTCGGGTGCTTCATTTTTGATCTTATGGCGAATGCCACGAGAAATTTCGTTAAACCTGGAAATACGATTTCCCCATTCACCGAAATGTGTCCATTTGTTAATTGCGTTCACGCGAAAGTTTTGTAAACTAAACGTTCATAAATCAGCAAATACCTGAACTGTAATGCATACTTGACTTAAAGCTTTCGTGACTGCAGGAATTCATATTCTTTGGGTCTTTCGGTAAAGTCACATAGATAGGTTATTTTGTTATTTTCTTTGAACCTATCTACGTGACTTTACCGAAAGACCCAAAGAATATGCAATACATACTTTTACGTTTGATTGAATGTATATATCATGGGCGTAAGAGTCAAGTTCATGTATCACTTCAAACCTGGGACACACACATTACTTAAGACATGTACATCCCATGCTCCTCTTGTATGTGTAGTGACACAGCGCATACTGCTGTACAGCAGCTGCAACTGCAGGTAGACACTTAGCGCACACGCCGTTGAGCATATACACGGGTGTGCCGGCAGGGTGGAAGAACTGGGGCAAGGGTCACGGTAGACCTTGTGGGGAGGCCCCTGGAACCCTCTGCTGGGTTCGAGAAGGGAGGCGCGGCTAGGGCAGAGCCAAACCACGCCGAGGGAAATATAAGCAGCGGAGAGCGAGAGCTCTGGGCTGCCGGTTCTGGGAGTTGACTCGTCTCGTCGTTGCCGTCGTCGTCACCGCCTTCGCCACTGCTGCCTTCACTCGATCATTGCGTGGCCGGACAGTACAGGTAGTCCTCTACTTACGATGGAGATACGATGGGGTCGTCGTAACGCAAGTCAAAAATATCGTAAGTCGAAGATAGCCTAGCCTACCCAGGAGTCTTAAAGAATGGTGATAATTTAACAAAAGAGCAATTTACAGTACCGTACTGTATAAACTATATACTGTATGTATTTATTCATTACAATACTGTATTGCACAGTAAAATGTAAAGTAAAAAAACAAGGTAAATTCTTAGGCTACCTATATGAACTGCAATTTAATAGAAAAGGTGGGAGATGCATACATCCCGGCAGCATCCCAACGTACAGCATCGTACCTCGTATGCTGCTGCGTTTGCCTGCCGCGCGAAATGTAAAATATTTTCTAATTTTGTCGTATCGCCATCGAAAGATCGAAATATCGTAAGTTGGACCATCGTAACTCGGGGACTATCTGTAGTTGGCTGTCTCGGTCGACGCTGTCGGTGCAACGCGGACAGGGTCATGTCTGGGCCGGGTCGTACGGCAGCGTGGTCGTGAGAGAGAGGGGGCTGGAGTTGGTGGCGTGAACAAGAGATAATAAAGAAGGACAGTGGCCCCTGTGACTACCTCGTCTCCGACTGAGTGTGTGTGCGCCGCATGCCACCCACAAACACACACAAGCCTCGAGAAGGAAGAAAAAAAAGAAAAACCCTAAGAGTAAGGAAGAAGCGACCTACGACACTACATATGTATTCGTTTGGGTTGGCTATGTGATGAATCACACCTTAGCTAAATAGTTAATGTATGTTGATATCACTGCCTTGCATTACTTCTCTCGGACGTATTGATTTTTTTGTAACCAAACGCCAAGCGTCGCAATGTGGTCAAGTCCATACTGTAGTGGGTTCTTGTTGAGAGCTGGAATGTGTCGTGTGTGGTGTATGCGTGGCATGTACTGTAGTACATACACGGTATGTGATGAGTGTGTGGTGTGTGTTATCATATGGACGTGATATTTTGTGAGCAAATTTTTATTTCCCCAAAACGGCTTGGCCATCATGTTCTTACTTGGCATCAATATGCGCTGCTGAATGAACCAACACCAAGCAAAATAAGAATTTGCTTATGCAATGCAACAGGCTTGCTTGAACACATCTGCTCGGATCTCAATGGTATTGCTGAAGGCTTAAGACGCGTTCCTCGCACAACTATAATCATAGGGCATCACTAACTTATACGACATTTAGCCAAGTCTTTCATATTAAAATATCCAAACAGGGGACATGCACATTATTCCCGATTGCAATCAGTACTTTATACCCGCTAACCAACAGTATATTTAAAGACGACAGTGGATAAAAAATAATGTTCGAGTTGGCAGTCTTCCTCGACTAGGAATCAAACTTAGTGCTCCTAGTTGAAGAGTACACTGTGCTAACTATTATACTCCAGTGTTGTCACTTTTTTACGGCACTTTGGATTCCATTCACACACCTCTTACTGAAACATTTCTTAAGCCACTGCCGAAACAATTGTGTGAACTCTAAACACTAATGTAGGCTTCCATCATTGTCTTGAAAGCTCAGATGATGCTTATCCTACCAGTTGATTAACTAAATGCGGATGTTTAATCAAAGTCATCAATACAGTATATGATGAATAAAATGTAAATAAAATCACATGACCATATTGTAAAGCAGTTATACTGTAGTTATCACATTATTTTATCATCACTGTGGTTACTTTCCTGGATGATTTGTTGGCTCTTAAAATTAGAATAATATATATTTAATTGGAGTTAAAAAAAAAGTCAGTTTTTAATTCTTTGTTTTCTAAAATCCATTCCATTTAGCTATGTTGTGCCAATAGTAAATCATCAAGTGCCTTTGCTGGAAATTTCACACATCATCTGTCTATTTCATTTGCATACGTATGTTACAATGAGAAAACGTTAACTTTAAATTAAATCTTATACACAACTTTAATTAAAAGGAACTGCGCTCCCCAATAATTTCCAAGCTTAGTACTAACATAACGCAGTCACATTGACCCCTAAGACCAGGAAATACACTGGTAATAACTATACTCATGGAGAATCAATTTCATATTTCGGTCGCTCAATACGTTACGCTACAGGCGTGAGGTTCTCATGCAACACAGCACTTAAGAGGTCACCTTTGTTTAGATGTGGATCTATAGCAGCTAATGCAGGCAGAAAATGTTACCATGACACCTGCATACTCTTCCAGTGAAAGAGAATTGAGAAAAGGCTGGCGTATTGGCATAACACCGCTGACGGAATGAAACACGTACAGACCCTGCACGACACAAGAGAACTACATTTTGCTTTCAAAAATGTTTAAAGATTTGAAGGCAGTGGCAACAATGTAATAATAATTGCAATGTCTAGCACCTTTCGCGAAAGTTGTGAACAGTGTGGTTATAGGCATCGGATTATCCACATCTTTGGGTATATATTCTCAAGCACAACGCAAACATGTAATACACGGTGAGTCACAAACACGTTTAGACACACCACAATTAAAGTATAAGAGATCATACATTATCTATAAAGATCATACATGACATGTCAGAACACAATAGTTATGGGCTCGGTGACAATTGTCTTCATGGTGACGACAGCTGCCAGTCGTGGATGGTCGTTGTCAACATTAACTGTCAATTTAAAGCTTTCGTGACTGCAGGGATTCATCTTCTTGGTTCTTTCGGTAAAGTCACGTAGAAGGGAAGTAATAAAATAATAAAAATAAAACATAATAAAATGAAATAAAATAAAATAAATATTATTTCATTTTATTATGTTTTATTTGTATTATTTTATTACTTCCCTTCTACGTGACTTTACCGAAAGAACCAAGAAGAACATTAACTGTATTGTGGTGGTGTCATAAGTACGATTGCGATGATGGTGGCATTATGACATGTTAAAGGTCGTACAGTGCTGGTCCTGTAATGTCCATGGGGGTGAAGACGATGTACTGGCGATGTGGTGATATAATGGTGACCGCTGTGGTAGTGCAGTGACGGTGTTGGTGGGGTGGCAATAGCATCAATGAATTATATTATGTACAGCTGGATGAAGGCCTCGCCACGTCTTCTTTCGGTCACGGTAAATTATTGAACAATCACCCCCCCCCCCCCTTCGTCACACGGCGTCACAAAAAGTCAGACCCCCCCCCTCCCTAAAATATGACGTCACAAAGCTCTGCACCCCCCCCCCCCCCACAAAATAAAACATGCTTCAAATCGCTTTAAACTATTGTCATTGTAGTGCGTATTTAATGTGGCTCTCCACTCTGATGTTGTAGGAGGAAACATTTTATTAAAAAGTCGATTTAATTAAGTAGAGCGTGTTGTCATTTTGAGGTGACGTCACATTTCTCACCCCCCCCCCCTCGTCACACATCGTCACAAATGTCTGACCCCCCCCCCCCCCTAGGTGCGTGAGGTCATTTATGGACGGCCCCTAAGTGGAAGTTGTAGGGAAGGTTCAAGACCGATTCTGATGTAACTCGCTAGGTAATTTATTTTTCAACAAAGTTTTGAGATTGGTGGGATACTTGTTGTTTTTTCTCCTCAATGTATTATCTTAGTAGGGCAACTGTTAAAAGGGTATAGTCATGTTGTTAATGGTTATCATACTGAACTTGCAATACACAGAGTATCCGATTCCATTCGATCTCCCAGAGCGACAGTGGAAACGGGGCAAGGTTCTAACACAAATTCACGCACCTCTGTTCACTCAGCCTCATCAGCAGCAGAAAGTTACCACCAACAGATCGACAAGTTGCTGCTGATAGGATAAAGCGTGGGTAAGCCAATATCTTCAAACGCGTCTCTGTTCAACGTGGAAGTGCGGGCCAAAAATACACTCTCTCCAGTTCGCTAGCGTGAAGGATGTCCTTTCATCACAGTAGTGGCGTGAGAAACTAAACTTAAAAAAATATTAAAGTAAAACAATATTATTTCCCTTCTACGTGACTTTACCGAAAGAACCAATAATATGAATCCCTGCAGTCACGAAAGCTTTAAATCTATATAACTATTTCAGAAGCGACCTGGTCACAATTAATAGCTCAACGAAGTGGCTTTATCGTGCGGAAATGTAGAGCAGCCGAATACTCTTAAACGCGTGATGTTCCTTCTAAATCCGGAGGGGAAAACCGGAGGATCCGGAGAAAAAGTCCACGCGACCACGGGGCGAGAGACACCGCAAACTCCAAATATACAGCAGCAGCAGGCGCCAAGGGTCGGGCTCGAACCCACCACCTCCTGTATACCTTTCTAGATTTGAAGCTTTCGTGACTGCAAGGATTCATACTCTAAGGGTTTATCGGTAAAGTCACGTAGGTAAAATATAAAATTAATAATATAAATAAAATAATAAATCACGACGTTTCGGAGGCAACACAAGTCTCCGTCATCAGGTGGGACCGTCACAGCTAGATTTACTGTATCAAGTGAGGGGTATTACCTTGTTATCGCGGCATATGTCATGTATACCTAGCGAAGCAGTTAACATCTCCTAGCCCACGTGGCAGGGCCGCACCTTTACCTTTAACAGTATCGCCCTGTGATACTACACGGTGGCACACACACCCCGGTACGATACGCAACGACGAACGACATCGCCCGAGATTGAACCCCCGCTCGCTTGCCGGTGCTGCAAGGAGACCGAGCGAATCTGCTCGTCAAAAGTGGCACCTGCCAAGAGCAGGAGAGGGGAGTGTGTAGGGGGGGGGGGTTGCTTGTTCTCGTCGTTGAACGGCAGCGATGGGAGTTCGATGTTGGTACCTGAGGAGACGTCGCTCGTGCCTCTGCAGGGTGGCACCGACCGCCGACGTGACGATGGCGAGCAGCAGCAGCAGCGGCAGAAGAAGAGCGACTCTCGAGAAGGAAAGGCCTCCCATTTAAAATCGGGAGCGCACTCGCCTCGCCGTAACGAATATAAATCGGCGCGTATTTACAGAGAGTTGTCTTCTACGTGGTTATTTACAAACAACAACAAAGAACACACACACCCCGACGTATAAAAACAAACTGGAAGGGCGATGGGAGAGGGCTTAAGGCCACTCCTGCCACCGAGGCGCCATCGCTGCCGGTGACGTCGAACGCGTTTTCGTGATGGCAGAAGATGTCTTCTGGAAGAGGAAAGTGTCTTCTGGAAGATTAAAGTTTCTTTTCTGGATGAAGGAAGATGTCTTCTGGAAGAGGAAAGGGTCTTCTGGAGGAAGATTAAAGTTTCTTCCCTGGAAGGAAGATGTCATCTGGAAGAGAAATATGTCTTCTGGAAGAGTATGGCATCTTCTGGAAGAGAAAAAATGTCTTCTGGAAGATGAAAGATTCTTCCCTGGAAGAAAGGACGATGTATTCTGGAAGTTGTCTTTGAGAAGGAGACGACAATTAGTTTAACTCACATTTTAGAGATTAATTGTAATTTTACGTTAATACATTACCCCACCCACCCCCCTCTTCTCTTCTCACCTCATTGGCTCACAAGTGACGACATCACATTAATCCGCTACCTCTATTCAAGACCGAAACAGGAGGGGGATTTATCCACAATTCTGTCTGTCGCCTGATGATGCTGATTGCAATTACCGGAAAAACGTCGTACTCGAATTGTTGGGGGTTTACTCTCCAACACACCCGTGTGTTGGACTAGTAACGAATTGGCACGTTGTATTTACGTGGCAAACCTTAGTAATTGGCTGTGTCAGGTGGTGGTGGGTTTGACAACACATTTTTATTTACGCGATCTAACCCAAAACCCTATTTATGGGGGAAAATTATGTTTGTTAAAATTGTTGTTAAAATTGTTCCTTTGCATTACCGGTAACCCCGGTAAAAACCGGTTACCGGTTTTTTGCACACGTATTGAGGTGCTTTGCAATACACGTAATGGATTTGTGTTTACAATTCAACTGCGGCCGGTGGTGAATTAACGCCGCCGTGCCGTTTGTACATTGAACATTCCACTAGAAACGATTACCGGTTTCTGACTTTGGGAACCGGTTATTGATTCTGAAATCAATTAATGGTTTAACGGTTGTCGTTTAATAACCCTAGAGGAAGGTGGTACGGCGATGGTAGCTTTTTGAGTTTGTGAGTTTATTTAATTTGGTCAAGTTGATGATGCCACTGCATTGACAGCGGGGTGCACAATCACAAATCACACAAAAAAAAACGTACAACGCATTTGTCATTAACGCTGTGGCCTTAAAATAGAGGTAATATATGATAGGCGACGTTTCGGGAAACGACCCTTATTGATGGGCATTGGGATGGAGAACGTTTTCTCTTCTGGATCATTAAAATGTTATTTGGTGATATGGGCAGACCTCTCTCTTTGTGCTCAAGATGCCCTCCTGGAGAAGTGAGCGCTAAGCGAATCAGCACTAAAAAGAGTTGCATCAGACATTGTACTGTACTGTACACGGTGTCCGAAAATGAATATACCAAAAAGGTGAATAGATGTATTGTTATTAGGGATACTGACATACATTTGATATTAATATATGCAGCAGACTTAAAGGTTTCAGTTTGTTTGTTAATGTTGATTGGTACTTTCTTCCTGTTTCAGGAGTAACCCCATTTTTCCGATATTGCAAGTCCACCCGTTCACCCGACCGAATACCAATTTATAATTTTTATCTCTGCATTTTTATGTAAGTCAAAGTCTTACACTAGCAAACCAAGAGACCTTGAAAAACTTCAGCATCGTATTGTTGTTGGTGCTGTGTCATCATCCATCCAATTTTCCATCCCTACAGACTCCTGTAGGGATGGAATATTTGTTCTCAGAGTTTGAACGGCGAATTAGATTAATTACAGTGAATGATGGACCACATGAATCTTATGGGGGGACCCCGGGGTCCCGAATAAAAGAAAGTCAAAATCGTAATGAATTAATTTATTTTTGGCGACTCCGTCCCACCGCGCACATAAACTCCGCGACCCGCCTGGCGCGGATCATTCTGTTGTAATGTCGTTACCAAAATTGCCGTAGTTATAAACAAAACTGTTAAATGATAATTGTTTTTTTTACCCTTCTATCTGGCAACAAAACTGACACCTTTTTACAAGGAGTCATGTTTGCATAGACCGCAATACCTGCAGTCATAATACAAACAAAAGAACATAACTCTGATAATGTGCACTGTCCTTGAAGTTGATTGGTCCACACCCGAGACAGCTTTCCTTAGAGCCTAGTCTCACATGGGTTGGACCAGATGACACCAAAAGGCGCACAACTCAAAGACAATGCACCATCAGAGTATGAGAGCTCGGGGCAAGCATCTACACTATGGGAACCTCATTTGCCAGTAAAAATATGATAATTGTTTTTTTACCCTTCTATCTGGCAACAAAACTGACACCTTTTTACAAGGAGTCATGTTTGCATAGACCGCAATACCTGCAGTCATAATACAAACAAAAGAACATAACTCTGATAATGTGCACTGTCCTTGAAGTTGATTGGTCCACACCCGAGACAGCTTTCCTTAGAGCCTAGTCTCACATGGGTTGGACCAGATGACACCAAAAGGCGCACAACTCAAAGACAATGCACCATCAGAGTATGAGAGCTCGGGGCAAGCATCTACACTATGGGAACCTCATTTGCCAGTAAAAATATGATAATTGTTTTTTTACCCTTCTATCTGGCAACAAAACTGACACCTTTTTACAAGGAGTCATGTTTGCATAGACCGCAATACCTGCAGTCATAATACAAACAAAAGAACATAACTCTGATAATGTGCACTGTCCTTGAAGTTGATTGGTCCACACCCGAGACAGCTTTCCTTAGAGCCTAGTCTCACATGGGTTGGACCAGATGACACCAAAAGGCGCACAACTCAAAGACAATGCACCATCAGAGTATGAGAGCTCGGGGCAAGCATCTACACTATGGGAACCTCATTTGCCAGTAAAAATATGATAATTGTTTTTTTACCCTTCTATCTGGCAACAAAACTGACACCTTTTTACAAGGAGTCATGTTTGCATAGACCGCAATACCTGCAGTCATAATACATGCTTGCCCCGAGCTCTCATACTCTGATGGTGCATTGTCTTTGAGTTGTGCGCCTTTTGGTGTCATCTGGTCCAACCCATGTGAGACTAGGCTCTAAGGAAAGCTGTCTCGGGTGTGGACCAATCAACTTCAAGGACAGTGCACATTATCAGAGTTATGTTCTTTTGTTTGTATTATGACTGCAGGTATTGCGGTCTATGCAAACATGACTCCTTGTAAAAAGGTGTCAGTTTTGTTGCCAGATAGAAGGGTAAAAAAACAATTATCATATTTTTACTGGCAAATGAGGTTCCCATAGTGTAGATGCTTGCCCCGAGCTCTCATACTCTGATGGTGCATTGTCTTTGAGTTGTGCGCCTTTTGGTGTCATCTGGTCCAACCCATGTGAGACTAGGCTCTAAGGAAAGCTGTCTCGGGTGTGGACCAATCAACTTCAAGGACAGTGCACATTATCAGAGTTATGTTCTTTTGTTTGTATTATGACTGCAGGTATTGCGGTCTATGCAAACATGACTCCTTGTAAAAAGGTGTCAGTTTTGTTGCCAGATAGAAGGGTAAAAAAACAATTATCATATTTTTACTGGCAAATGAGGTTCCCATAGTGTAGATGCTTGCCCCGAGCTCTCATACTCTGATGGTGCATTGTCTTTGAGTTGTGCGCCTTTTGGTGTCATCTGGTCCAACCCATGTGAGACTAGGCTCTAAGGAAAGCTGTCTCGGGTGTGGACCAATCAACTTCAAGGACAGTGCACATTATCAGAGTTATGTTCTTTTGTTTGTATTATGACTGCAGGTATTGCGGTCTATGCAAACATGACTCCTTGTAAAAAGGTGTCAGTTTTGTTGCCAGATAGAAGGGTAAAAAAACAATTATCATATTTTTACTGGCAAATGAGGTTCCCATAGTGTAGATGCTTGCCCCGAGCTCTCATACTCTGATGGTGCATTGTCTTTGAGTTGTGCGCCTTTTGGTGTCATCTGGTCCAACCCATGTGAGACTAGGCTCTAAGGAAAGCTGTCTCGGGTGTGGACCAATCAACTTCAAGGACAGTGCACATTATCAGAGTTATGTTCTTTTGTTTGTATTATGACTGCAGGTATTGCGGTCTATGCAAACATGACTCCTTGTAAAAAGGTGTCAGTTTTGTTGCCAGATAGAAGGGTAAAAAAACAATTATCATATTTTTACTGGCAAATGAGGTTCCCATAGTGTAGAAAACTGTTAAACTTTGATGAGCGCACAGTGTAGAGCTCGTCGAGATGAATAGATCGCCGTATCGTTCGCCTTCAACAGATATAAAATGACGTCGCAACGCAGTTTATACGAGAACCGGGGGCTTATGGGACCCCGGGGTCCCGCCATAAGGTTCACATGTAGAAGTGTATTAATAATTCGAGAATATCTAATCAATACCATAACACATTTAAATGAAAAAAAACCCCGTACAAATCTATTACATATTTTCATTTAAAATGTATGTCAGTATCTCAAATAATAACACTGTTCAACGTTATTTTTAAATCCTTTATATTAAGTTCACTTGCTTGCTTGCGTGCTTGCGTGCTTGCTTGCTTGCTTACGACCGTGCAAATCTTTCGGTCGTTTTTTAACCCACTTCCCGTGATCCAATCGAGCTGACATTTTGCACATAGACTCGTTGTGCGTGACAATTAATTTTGGTGAAAATTTTTTTCCAAAATTTTACACTGTTTAGGGAAAAAAAAAAATGTAATTAAGAATTGCTTAATGGTGGCAGACAATCATCTGACCCATAGGTGGCAGCCATCTCAAGCCAGAGGACGAGAGGACTCTAGCCGCCCGTTTCATGATGACGCAAATGTTGACTAACCACATGGCATGAAATCCCTGCCCCCACGCTGTACAATGAAGACTATTTATAGAGCATTTAAATTGAAGCCGCCAGGTTCTTGAAAGTGGTAAAACGGGTCAACGCTAGTGCCCTCGGGAATATACGGGGCATGTCAAGAGGTGATCTTTCATTTTGAAATCCTTTATATTAACTTCACTTGCTTGCTTGCTTACTCAAGAAAAACAGAAATGAATAATAAAATGAAACCGATGCCACGCATATAAAGGATTTATAGTGAAAACTTTGTTTTTACGGGTTAATTTTTGGTATACTGTATTAATGTTAGGACAACCTGTATTTGTGTTGTTATTGCAAGACCACACCACCAGCGTTCATTGACGAATGTGTTGAAGTTTTTGTTTTGAATCTTCTGGAAGAGGAAGACATTCTCTTTCCGAAAGGAGAAGTTATCTTCTGGAAGGTGAATATCTCTTCTTGAATTGGCCACGTACGAGGTTTCTGAACCGGGGACTTCGCCTCTGCTTTACAATTCTTCGGTTTCGCCAGAGGAGGATACGTGCGCTTTTGATTCGGTCGCTGAGGATTCAGCACCTCCTCACCCTCCGATGTTTTAAATGCTCTTAAGTAGTCAAAGTCACTGTAATTTCCGACTCAAATGCCATTGATACATTTGGTGATCATCTCATGACGACAGCCACGAGCCACTGGTGGACATTTCACATTCGAAAAGTTTTTTGGTTTGGCCATGTTTGTTGGTTGTAGTACAGAGTTAGACTGATGGCCTTAATCTAAGTTGTCTTGTGGTTGTTGTTGCTGTTGTTTGACTTGCATCCCACTGGGATGTTTGCACACAGCGTTGGTGTACGGTGCTTTTTCTGCAATATTTTTTGATGTCTTTTCCTGGATTTTCTGTTTGCACATAGTCACTTTAAGATGTTTTCTTGTTCGTGTTTTTGTTTGTTGCGGTTGCATCCGATTCAAGAGCCGAATGGCTCACAGGGCTATACCAAATAAATAAAAAACTGAATTCCTATGCTGATGGGCGAGTCTATTTAAAGGACAAGCACTGCATACTTCCCCATAAAGTGCAACTTATTTTATCGACCCCGGAGGGATAATGGCCAAAGATACTTTTTATAGGTTTAAGATTGTAAACCTAAAATGTATCCCACACGCACAAAGGTAAACTTATGTTTATTAAAGACATGTTTTGTTATTGATTATATTTTGGGCGAGTTTATCACGTAACTCCCGAGCGGGATGGGGGTTCGGAACGTCTCGTTCCACCGACGAACGGTGACGAAATGTTAACTACCTCGCCTGGTATCCAGGAGGTCGTGGATTCGATCCTAACCCTAACGCCTGCAGCTGTATATTTGGAGGTTGCATGTCTCTCTTTCCGTGGTCGCGTGGATTTTCCTTCGGGTCCTCCGGGTTTTCCCTCCACATTTAGAATCAACTTACGTTTATATTAGGGGCCGTCCATAAATGACGTCACGTACCTAGGGGGGGGGGGCAGACATTTGTGACGATGTGTGACGAGGGGGGGGGGGTTGAGATATGTGACGTCACATCAAAATGCGCAATTTTAAATAAATATAGACAACACGTCCTACTTAATTAAATTTACTTTTTAACATCAGAGTGCAGCGCCACATTAAATACGCATTACAATGACAATAGTTTAAAGCGATTTGAAGCATGTTTTATATATTTTTTTGGGGGGGGGGCAGAGCTTTGTGACGTCATATTTGAGGGGGCGTCTGACTTTTTGTGACGCCGTGTGACGAAGCCCCCCGGGGGTCAAAAATCGTCCAAAATCGCGTGACGTCATTTATGGGCGGCCCCTTATTTGGCTGCTGTAGTCACTTCAATGAGCTCCCATTTGTGGCCAGGTCGCTTCTGAAAATAAAGCTAACTGCTCAGTGGCCTTTACCTGTCTCTTTCTCTCTGCTTATGTTCTCTGTGTTGTCTGTCTCTCTCTGCTTGTCTGTCTGTCTATGTGTCTCCGTGTCTGTATTTTGTCTCTCTCAAATGTAGCATTCTTTGGAAGAACGTAATCAACCAGGTAAGGTGTTGACTGTTGTGTTAGCCGACTCTCTGTGTTGTATTGCATTACATTTCTAAAGTCACGTAGAAGGTAAGTAATAAAATAATAAAAATTAAACATAATAAAATAATTCTCACGACGTTTCGGCCACAACGCAAGCAGCCGTCCTCAGGTGAAGAATGAAACACCACCAAGCTTGGAGCGTATATTTAAGCTGGGTTGGAGGGGGGGAGGTGGGAAGAAGAGCGCCTTGACAAAATAATTTGCATATCAAGAGGAATTTAGCATATGGAAAATGCGTAGGAGGTGGGCGGGGGGGGTTCAAATTAATATTATGCCCGTGCATTATGCAGGATTAGCAGCATCAAAGGGAGGGGGGTAGCATTAACAAAGGAAAGGAATGTCAATAGTATGTAGCTGCAGTTACTAAACAACCACGTAAAAAACTAAAGTATAAACTACATAAAACAACTCAAGTATAAACTACATAGCATCATCAGTATACTTACTATACTCTACAATAAGCTAAGTTACTAACAGTAAGTAATACATTACAATTCTACGTCGTAAAATTATATAATATGCTTCCATCTAAACTTTATTCTCTTACATCACACGAGTCTACACCGTACTATATACTGCCATAGACAAACCCAACATTAAATTATATACTTATACATTTTAATATAACACTATGTATTATTCTACCCACCCTAATGTGTATCACACTGCTATATGTTTACTATACAATTACGATACTATATTTTGCTTTGTACATTGTATTAAGCATATAAATGTTATACTATTTGTTATTATACACTGTACCATTGACCGTCGTGTCAATGGGTGAGTCGTGGGGGGAAACTTGCAGCGGAGCAAAGAATCCATTCCCTGCGGAGAATACCCCCCCCGCCCACCTCCTACGCATTTTCCATATGCTAAATTCCTCTTGATATGCAAATTATTTTGTCAAGGCGCTCTTCTTCCCACCTCCCCCCTCCAACCCAGCTTAAATATACGCTCCAAGCTTGGTGGTGTTTCATTCTTCACCTGAGGACGGCTGCTTGCGTTGTGGCCGAAACGTCGTGAGAATTATTTTATTATGTTTTATTTTTATTATTTTATTACTTCCCTTCTACGTGACTTTACCGAAAGAACCAAGAAGATGAATCCCTGCAGTCACGAAAGCTTTAAATCGAAATTTACATTTCTAAGTTTACTATGTTTGTTTTCTCATTAATTCGTACCTGATGACGATTGTTTGTGTTGCAATCGAAACGTCGTATGCTATTATCTAATTTATTTTCTTTCTACGTGACTTTACCGAAAGAACCCAAAAGTAATTATTCCTGCAGTCACGAAAGCTCCAAATCAAAGAACAACAATGCTCCTCCTCTTGATGGATCTCACTTCCGCCCGCACAACGACAGTCTCGGCAACCCCTTCACTGCGCCCTGTATTCGTGGCAGACGTCCCTGCCATGTGAGTCGACGCTGACGCAGTCCGGAGGGTCCCCACGTCGCCCCAATCGCGTGTCCTATAGACATGGTGGACCGTGGCATCCGCAGCTTTGATGTCCACACGTGGCCAAGGGGCCGTCCATAAATTACGTCACGCGATTTTGGACGATTTTTGACCCCCCCCCCCCCTTCGTCACACGGCGTCACAAAAAGTCAGACCCCCCTCAAATATGACGTCACAAAGCTCTGCCCCCCACCCCAAAAAATATTAAACATGCTTCAAATCGCTTTAAACTATTGGCATTGTAGTGCGTATTTAATGTGGCACAGAACTCTGATGTTATAGGAGAAAACATTTATTTAAAAATCTATTTAATTAAGTAGAACGTGTTGCCTATATTCATTTAAAGTTGCGTATTTTGATGTGACGTCACATTTCTCACCCCCCCCCCCTCGTCACACATCTTCACAAATGTCTGACCCCCCCCCCCCCAGGTGCGTGACGTCATTTATGGACAGCCCCCAAGCCGACAGGCTCTTGCTCCACTAACAATGATCCCCCGTATAGCCTTAACAGACTGCTGTTAGCGAGCACCTATAAGGGCCGGCACGGCACACGAGGGTGTGGTTGGCCAGCACCACGCCCTACTGCGCGTCTCCCGAGTGGCGATGTTGACACACCACACCGAGTGCTCATTTAAGGCTGAGTCGACCCAGGGGAGGTCCAGAACCGGTTCAAATAAATCGTCACTGGCCTTAGCCGTGAGCGGGATTCGAACTAAAATAACAGACACCACTCGTTCATGCGCTTTGAATGTTTATATTAGCACAGTCACAGGCACTACAAGACACGAAATGCCGATGGAACCCACGGACAATACGAGCGATTTCCTCCTCTTCGCTTACGAGGTGTCGCGTTTGAAATGCACACTCGGGTCACGACCGGGCCTCAAGGACACGGACGGGCAGGCGAGAGGGAGAGAGAACGCAATACGAGATTATCCGCTCAAGGCTCGAGGGCAGACTGAATACAGCTCCTGTATCAAACTAAACCGACCCCCCAGATTTCGTCATAACTGCCGCCACCTGCGGATTCTGATTGGTAGACGGTGTTTGGTGTTGTTATTGCCAAGCGGGTCTGGGTTGGTACAAGCTCATGCGTGGAGCCATTTTCTGTCTCACTACATATCCTATTCCTCACCACTTGCATAGAAAGAGTTGGCTCGGGACCTTTGCGTTTCTGTCCCCGTAGTCGCTAACTGCTCGTGTTGCGTATTCCATTTACTGTCATCCGGAACCTCCTGGGGGTGATCTCACTCAAAACGCACATATCAAGCACACGGCTGTGGGCTCCCTGACTCACATCGGGCTTTGGCCAATTCTCTCCCCTCTTGGAAACCCTTGGCTGAGCTTGCACGCGAAGCTGACTGAGAAGAAACCCTCGGGGTTAATCCCCTGTGTGTGTGGTGAGAGACATCTGTAAAAAAAGAGCTTCATAGCTCATCGGATTTCCTCCAGTACAAATACATATTCTGATTCTTTCTCAGCTTCTGTTTGGCCGGATAGAGGGGGCTAAACAGGCACGGCACGGGCGAGAGAAGAGATGGGCTGACGCGGTACAGGAGGACGTGGAGCTGAGTGGAGTTGCCGATGACTGGTACCAGCGGTGTCAAGATCGGCCTTTGTGGAAGAGGTTCGTGAAGGACGCTGCTACTGGGCAGTTGGAGGCAGTCGCCCTCCAGCAACAACCGAGGGCAGAGGAGCGACGCTCACAACGAGCAGAGCGCCAGGCGGATTAAACACAGCAAGTTGGCACAGTGGGGAGTGAGTACAGGTGGTGCATCTGTCAGCCATGCCAGTCAACGCATGGCACCTGGGATTGCCCCGTGACCTCCTCCCAGGTAGCCTTTGAGCATAAACGCCATGGTGACGTCGCCGCCACTTAGTGACGAAAGGCGGTTGTTATTTTTCAAGGCAGCTCCATGGCCGTTGCATTACATTACAGTTGCTTCAGCCCATCATGCCACAATGGGTTAATAAAACAAGTACCGTATAGCTGTTTCGAACGTATTAAACAATAGAAATGTGACAAAAAAACGAGAGGAATTTTTTTTTATTCTTGAATGGAATTGCGATAGCAAATTGTGGCAATTTGTAAAATCGTTGGGGGAAACAAGGATGGTGATTACTGGGTGATGCTCATTTGCGATCCTGGCCATAAGCCAGTGGTGGAAACTCGACATTTGAATGGCAGAGTAGGGTCTTTTCATAGTACAGACACCATTGTCTTTCCTGTGTGGATCTTTACAGGTCATATTTATTTTGTTAAGCCAGGAGGGATAATAGGATGAGTGCAATATCGTTGAAGCCTTAACCCTAAATTATAATTTTTATAAAAAAAATTGAGACTGTGCCATTATGGTGAAACAGTACCACTAATGGTTGAGCAGCCTAATCTTTTTGAACAACCTATTATTATACCGATGTCATAAATAAATTACAGTGGAGGCCGTACCATCTCTGCAATTACATAACATTATATATTAAAAAAAAATTACCCTATCACGGTGCCATTGGAACCTTTTCCATTCAAGTGTTACGAAAGTGACACGCAATAAAAAAAAATATAATAAAAATACATCTGAATCTGGCCCTAACAGTTTACTTTAACTTGCATCACGACATATTTTATTTCTGCAAATCTCCTATGCAATACCCATGAATGCTGCCTAAATTGACTCAAAGCGTATTACATAATTGAATACTTGATCTGTTGTATAGACTATACAGTACCTTTAATAATATAAGTGAAGTATGGGAAATGACGGCAGGAAACTTCTTGACGGGTAACACACTCTTTATTAAATCTTGACTTGTCACGATACAACGTGTGGTCTCTCTTCTTCCGACTACGGTCTCGACACAACGTGTGGTCCCTATTCTTCTGACTACGCACTTCTCTTAACTCGTGTAGACTCTATGCCTCTCGCTACACACACACTTCGCTTCGCTCGTGTAGACACTATGCCTCTGGCTGCACACACTTCACTTAGCTCGTGTAGACCCTATGCCCCTGGCTACACACTCTTCACTTAGCTCGTGTAGACCCTATGTCCCTGGCTACACACTCTTCACTTAGCTCGTGTAGACCCTATGTCCCTGGCTACACACTCTTCACTTAGCTCGTGTAGACCCTATGTCCCTGGCTACACACTCTGCATGCTCACACCGCATGCTCACACTGCCTGCTCACACTGCACTACGTCTCGGGCTACACAGAGTCCCGGTCCCTATAGGACAGCGGGACTAGGTACCGCAGGCCCTATCTCTTCCTCTCCGTCTTCAGTCTTCGCTGGTTACATCTCTCCCCGTTCGCCTGTGTGCATCCCCTTATATAGTCCCGGCTCCCGGGAGACGGAGCGGATGCGGACTTCGACGTGAGCATCGCTCCTTAACTAACCAATCACGACGCGCTGTTCCTACGATCCCTTTTCCCCCAGCGCGTGTTTCCACCCACCAACCAATCACGCCGCGCTGCCACACGATCACTCCCTCTCCAGCGCGTCACCGGCACACAGCCAATCACAACCACATAACCCCCGACCCCGCGCTGACCCCTGATCCCTCACCGTCAGCGCGCGTCACCAACACACACAGCCAATCACTACGCGCTGGCACACGATAACCAACACAATAAAACTCAACAACAACACACACCACCTACATAAGAAGCTATGTACAGCTCGACGAACAACACAATAAAAGCGAATTCCAGAAAACGAACGCGCCAAGTGTCTCTGTGACTAAACGCAGTGACGAGGCGCTCCGGCTGCCTCGACTCCTCACGTGGTAGGTCACAAAAAGTAGCGCGACCTAGCGCGAGTCCGTCTGGCCGGTCCGTCATATGGGACGAGACGCTGACGACCGTCCGGCGGCTCCGACTGCTCTAGACGGCGCGGATCGGGCCTGGAAGGACCGGCCCCGCCGCGAAGATCCGGCCGCCGGTGGTCGGCAGCTGTCAGTTCCGTGACACCTGGGAGCGGATCAGGCGGAGACATGTGAGGATCAGGCAGAGACATTTCCCCCTCCGGGTCGTCGGAAACGTCACATGCTCGGCCCTCATAACACAAGGGGAGGCCATATGGAGGCGAGAACGGTTTCAGTCGGGAGGGGTGGACGTACCAACGGCGCTTTCCCCACTTTATCTGAACGCACTGGGGGCGTGCAACCCGCACGACCTCCACGGGTCCCCGCCATGGCTTCAACAATTTAGGCGACGTAGCCAAAGGTGCCTGAGGGCAATGCAGCCAGGCCCTGTCACCTGGTTTCCAATTGTGCACGGACACCTTTCGTGCACGCAACCGCTCGTTTGCAATTTGGCGAGCCCGCGAATTAAGACGTGCGGCTTCCCTTGCCTCCGTCAGCTTACCAATGTTAAATTTAATATGCTCTGCCAATTTCGAATTAGTTCGTGGTGCGGACAGGCCCAGCTGCGTTTCCATGGGCGGGTCAGCTTCCCGACCGTACATCAGAGAGAATGGGGAAAACCCCGTTGCTGCATGGGGGGCCATTCTATACGCGGCGAGGACTCCCGGGACCTGCAGGTCCCAATCAACATGTGCCTCACACACCTGCTGGCACAGCATAGAAGTCAAAGTTCTGTGGAGTCTCTCCACCATCCCGTCCGTCTGCGGGTGGTACGGGGAGGTACGCACCTTCTTAGTGCCCAACAGGTCGCATACCTCTTGCAGCAATTTACTAGAAAAAATTTTTCCCTGGTCGGTCAGCAGGCGTTCGGGAGCCGCCTTGTCCAGGACGTAGCCCTGGACAAAGGCGTCCGTCACAGCCGCCGCCGACTGGTTGGCGAGTGGCCACGCCATAGGCCACCGGGTAAAATATTCGACCCCCACCAACAGGTACTTGTTACCCCTAGGCGTGACTGGAAAAGGCCCCAGAATATCGAGCGCAACGAGCTCGTTAGAGCGCGAGACTTGAATAGATTGCAGCGGTGGATTAGCTGCCAAGGCCGGTGGTTTTCGTCTGGCGCACTCAACACATCCCTTCAGAATATTCACCACATCACTCCCCATTCCCGGCCAATAATAGTCACGCTGAAGCAGGGCAAGCGTTTTGTTAACTCCCAAATGCAAGAGGCGTTCGTGTGCGGCCAAGACAACTTTCCCCCTCACAGCGGAAGGCACCACGAGTGCGTGCCGCCGGGACAAACTGTCCCATCTCATCAACAGGCCTTGCTTAAGTACATAGGAGCCAGTCCGCTCCTGGGCCTCTTCGGAACCCCCCACCCTGCGACGCAATGCTAGCAGGAGGCTGTCCGCCATTTGGAGACGGCCCCACTCAATCAGCGACAGCGAGAGCAGCGCGTCCTCACCCCCTGGGGTAGCGGGAACATCCCCAATCGGCGCCCCCGCGCTCGCGACCAATGCCCCCATACCATCCGCACCCGGCGGTTTACAGCGAGCCGCTCCCGACAAGCATGCACATTTGTGACAAGGCAACAATCGCGACAGTGCATCGGCATTAGTGTGTCGCAACCCCTTATGGTATGTAGTCGTGAACTGATAGTCCTGAAGGACTTCCAACCACCGTGACAATTGAGCCGAGGGTTGGGCGACCCTCAATGAATACTGGAGCGCCGCGTGATCCGTCCGGACCGTAAAGTGACGACCATAGAGATAGGGTCTGAATTGTTGTACAAAAAAAACAATGGCAAGCAGCTCCCGACGGGTGACGCAGTAGCGCTGCTCTGCCGGCGACAACACCCTGCTACTGTAGGCGACCACCCTTTCGACTCCCCCAACAACCTGGGATAGCACCCCCCCAATGCCCGTGTTGCTAGCATCCGTATCCAGCAAAAAGGGACTCGCAAAATCAGGATAGCGCAAGGGTGGGGCACCCACCAAGGCGTCCCGGAGGGAGCAGAACGCGGCCTCCTCCTTCGGTCCCCATCGGAACTTCACTCCTTTTGCCGTTAGAGCGTGCAAGGGTTTTGCAATGGTAGCAAAATGCTCAACGAATCGGCGATAATACGAAGCAAACCCGATGAAACTGCGCACGTCCGAAACTGACGTGGGCGTCGGCCATGAACTGACACAGTCCGTTTTTGCGGGATCGGTAGAAATTCCCGAAGAGTCGACAATGTGGCCCAAGTATCTAACGGACTTACGAAGAAGGTGGCATTTGGCCGGTTTAAACTTTAATTTAGCCGATCGCATGCGCAAGAACACCCCTCTCAATCGCTGGAGGTGTTCCTCAAACGTTCTACTGAACACAATGACATCGTCCAGGTAAATTAAGCACGTATCCCATTGCAAGCCCGATAAAACTAACTCCATAAGGCGCTGAAACGTCGCGGGAGAGGAGTGAAGTCCCATGGGTAACCGGTTAAACTGAAACAGGCCCCCTGGAGTCCGAAATGCTGTCTTAGGTTTAGACTCTTCGTCGAGTGGCAACTGCCAGAATCCCGATAATAAATCAAGAGTCGAAAAATATCGCGCCCCCGACAAAGCATCGAGGGACTCGTCCATCCTGGGGAGCGGATACGCGTCAGCCACAGAGATCTTGTTCAGGCGACGGAAATCAACGCAAAATCGCAGGGACCCGTCCTGCTTTTTAACCAGCACAACAGGTGCTCCCCAAGGACTGGAAGAAGGCGAAATAATGTCAGCTTCTAGCATATCGTTGACGGCCGACTGAACATGTTCCTTCTCAGCAGGACTCAGTCGGAAGGGGTTTTGCCTGACCGGTGCCGCATCGCCCATTTCAATGTGGTGGCGCAACAGGTCCGTGCATCCAATGTCATACTTATGTTTACTGAATACATCAGAAAATTCTATCAGCAACTCGCGCAGCGCACCCAACTGCACCCCTGACAAATCGTCCGATTCGGCGCACAGCGAATCGACCCATTCAAGGTCCTCCTTTGGTTTGATGTTCCGCGTGGGGCTCGGATCAACCTGCGCAACCAGCCGCTCTTCCGCAGGGACCCGTGCCGCGTGAGCTAGCACGGTGCCCTGCTGAATGACGGCCGGCCACGACCCCGCGTTTAAAACCATCACAAACGGATCCTTGTCAGCCCTAACCAAAGTGTGCGCCACCGACAAATCGAGACCTCCGACAGCCCTATTAGAAGGACCCAACAGCATGCCTTGTTCCGAGGTCTCCCCTACCCACGGTTTCCACAACCGGAGGGGAATTAACATCTGTGAACCCGGGGGTACGTGCACGGTGTGCATCGCCAACGCTTGTATCGTAGCGCACGCCGTCCGAATTTCAGTAGGGTTCGTCAAAAATGAAATGCGGCGACCCGACGGTAGTTCAATGCAACGCTGGTCAATGAGAATTTTAATGGGTATTTTTGCCAAAAAATCAGTGCCCAATAGACAAGGAACCGCCAAAGAGGACGAAACGAAAACGGGTCCCGACAATTTGATGTCTCCAATGCAAATGGACGCCCTAATCTGACCGATAATGCCCAACGATCCCCCATTAGCGGCGTAAAATGGCACATCCACAGGAAGCAGCGGACGACATTGGACTGGTAGGATGTTGTAAATTAGGTCCGATATAATAGTCGCCGACGCCCCCGTGTCCACTAACACCCTGACCTCGACCCCATCAATAGATCCCGAAACAACGGATGAACCCGCTGAGGCAGCCACTATTCTGTGCCCCAACTCCGACCATTCAATGTCTCCCCAGTCCCGGTCGAACCCTCGCCGAACTGAATCCCCGAACCCTACTCGGCTCTCCTCCGCCGTAACGCGACGGCCCCTGTGTGTCGAGCATGCGAGCCGAGCGTGTGAGGTGCCGCGACTTGCCGGGGTAAGTAGGGATGACTTGGGGCCGTGGTCGTCGTCCAGCCGAGGTCCCATGGCGCGTTGACGTGGGGCGCGGCAACCGGACGCCACGTGGCCCCGGAGGCCGCAGTTATAACACGTGATGAGGGTCGTCGGAGATCTCGGTTGCTCCAGCTTGCGGGCCGATCGCAGAGGCGAACGACCCCCCGACCTCCAGTCCCCTGGTCGTCCCGCGGTGAACGCCTCCTCTCGTGGGCTGACGACTTTGGGTTCGGCGACTACCGGGCCCGGAGCTGGGGCCACGGCAGCGTTGCAGACGACCCCCTGTTTACGTTGAAGAACCTCGTGCGCTTGTATACTTGTAGCGACCCGCAGGGAAGAAATATCGATCTCGTCGGCCGTGTTGATAGGGACCCCCAGGTCCTGCGCCAACTTGAGCAGTTGCTCCAAAACCCTCGCATCTTGGCCCTCCTCGTCCATACGAGGGAACGCGGCGTCGGCGAGAGCCAGCAACGCCGTGCGATAGGCGAGCGCGGTCTCCGTGTCCGCCTTCCGTCTTGCATAAAAATGATGGCGACACGCCGAGGGAGGTCCGTAGACCTTGGCCATGAGACCCAGCGCATCCTTAAGCGTGGAGCGGTCCGACTTCCGTGCGGACATGAAGGCCGCGAGCGCGTTGTCGTCCAACATGGCAGGCAGTGCCCGCAGCACTGTAGCGTCGGACCAGGCGGACATCTCCTGATGCGCCAAAAACCTGTGCTGAAATTGGCCCCAATCCCCGCCTTCCGCCTTGAAGGTTGACAATGTAGGCAGGCGCTGTTGAAAGATGAAGTCGTCTTCTGCCTCGTGGTTCCTTCCCGCCGCCCCGTCGGTGTGTAAAATGGCGGCCCCAGTGGCGGGTGTCTGATGGCGGTCCGCAGCGCGCGTTGAGGACGTAAGCGGGCGCGCTTGGAGAACCGCCGCCACGTGGTGGTCTCCGTTCCCGCCAAAAGTCGGCGCAGATGAAATGGCGGGAATCGCCAAGTCATTTTGGCGGGAATCTGCGGGGCGACCCTGTAGTATGTCCGCCGCCGTCCCCGCTCCTCCCGATGAGCTGATTTCCGCCAGGATGGACGCGGCGGCGAGCAGCAGCTCCGCCAGACGGGAGTGTGCCTCACGGAGCACGGCATCGGTCCCCAGTCGCTCGCCCAGCGCCGTCGGCGGATCTTGCAGCGTAGGCAATTCTTCGTCGTCACCCCCCGATGCCAGCTGGCCCGAGTCGTCAAGGTTATCCCCACGGTCAATCCCGTGGGTCCGATGAGTCCTCCTTGTATCCATGCTTGGAAGACTGTTTCACTTCTGACGCCAGTTGAAGTATGGGAAATGACGGCAGGAAACTTCTTGACGGGTAACACACTCTTTATTAAATCTTGACTTGTCACGATACAACGTGTGGTCTCTCTTCTTCCGACTACGGTCTCGACACAACGTGTGGTCTCTATTCTTCTGACTACGCACTTCTCTTAACTCGTGTAGACTCTATGCCTCTCGCTACACACACACTTCGCTTCGCTCGTGTAGACATTATGCCTCTGGCTGCACACACTTCACTTAGCTCGTGTAGACCCTATGCCCCTGGCTACACACTCTTCACTTAGCTCGTGTAGACCCTATGTCCCTGGCTACACACTCTTCACTTAGCTCGTGTAGACCCTATGTCCCTGGCTACACACTCTTCACTTAGCTCGTGTAGACCCTATGTCCCTGGCTACACACTCTGCATGCTCACACCGCATGCTCACACTGCCTGCTCACACTGCACTACGTCTCGGGCTACACAGAGTCCCGGTCCCTATAGGACAGCGGGACTAGGTACCGCAGGCCCTATCTCTTCCTCTCCGTCTTCAGTCTTCGCTGGTTACATCTCTCCCCGTTCGCCTGTGTGCATCCCCTTATATAGTCCCGGCTCCCGGGAGACGGAGCGGATGCGGACTTCGACGTGAGCATCGCTCCTTAACTAACCAATCACGACACGCTGTTCCTACGATGCCTTTTCCCCCAGCGCGTGTTTCCACCCACCAACCAATCACGCCGCGCTGCCACACGATCACTCCCTCTCCAGCGCGTCACCGGCACACAGCCAATCACAACCACATAACCCCCGACCCCGCGCTGACCCCTGATCCCTCACCGTCAGCGCGCGTCACCAACACACACAGCCAATCACTACGCGCTGGCACACGATCCCTATCCCAGCGCGTATCACCACTACATAAGTAAGGTGGTTGTCATGGGCAATCAGTGGATAACATACGAAATATAGTTTTTATTGGGGCAACAAATACATTAAGTTTTAGAAGGAATGAAATACACACTGTCGGTCTGTTTAACATACATATGAGCCGCATTTGATTTCACGTTGATGGCAACCGTTATGCAGTATACAACATTTCAGCATAATTCTGGATTTACCCAATTTACATTTCCAATCCCGATGGAACGATGGATGCACACAACGTGGCTTCACTGAAGCTGACAGTGATCCCCAAATGTATGTATAAAAGGCCACGATTTGAACATTACTTTTCATTAATGGAAAATTAAATATTGATCACGTTCAATGCTGAGCTAACAGCAGTGTAATTGATACAGCTGCTAAGAGGTTACAGCTTCAAGAGGGCCCCCTAGTGGCAGGTTTATGTTTAGGTATGCAGGATATTTCAGGCATCAAATTGGTTTTTAATTTAAAAAATACTCTCTAATGTGACATTTATTCGAATTAAGCTGTCTGGAAAATCGATCAAATGTCTAACATGTCCGTCCAAAAATAGAACGTATAAAGCGGCCCTCTAAAAAAAGTTATCCTCATCACAAACTAAAATATATAATAAAATATGTTCGCCAAATAAATGCATTTAGCACGCAGTGAACAAATCGCAAATGAAAGTTACACGTCGTACATTCTATCCCACCATGAACAGTATTGTGTTGATATTATTAGATTTTGGAAAACCACAAGCTGCTGAACTTAAGGTGAACTTCCCCCCCCCCTTCAACTAAATGGAAACCGAGTGACCCATATCTTAGGGTTAAGGATAAGGCCCTGTGCCAGATGTTGTTTACTCATCGATCAAATTTTCCCAGTCAAGCGTCACACAGGGGGCTCAACGCTATATTATGCCAGTGAAATATAAATTCCTTAACCCAGCACTGATCACATTACACACCAAAGCCATAATGCTGTGCCTCAAAGGAGGGCCCCCCTTCCAGAGATGTCACGTTCACGTCCCTGCTGCAGGCGCCACTCCTGGAACACGACACTGCGATCACCACGACCACGGCGAGGACGATGAACAAAAGCAGCAGCAGCAGCAGCGTAGAGACAACGGCAAAGGGGACCCACACGGCCATGCCCTGGCTCCCTCCGGAGGCCACGGTCCACACGCGACCTGGCTCAGGACCCTTCAGGGGCTGGCTGGCCGGGCCCTGTGCGTGTGGCTCCATTAATGGAAGGCTGCCCTGCGGCGCTGCTGTGGGTGGCAGTACGGCCACGCTCTGCAAGATCATCTTGGGGCACTGTGCTGCTGGAGAGAGTGGTGGGACAGCAGGGTAAATAGCAGACAGCTCGAATTTGGAAAGTCATCATTACGCGATTTTTTTGAAGGATTATACGCGTTCGCGTACGTGCAACCGTGTTTGTCAATTCACTGCTTCATAATGTCCTCGATACGCCGTGCCAGTCGTGTTGAAGTTGTTTGTCAGTTGTGCCGATGACACTTGCAGCCGGGTTTTGGATAAACATCACAGCAAAGACGGTCACTGCGTCGCGCACTTTGATATGCGCTTCTGCGGCTGTCTGGAACGCTCTTCCTTGCGATACTAGGAAGCCACTGGAGCTATGCACTTTTAAACCTAAATTGAAAACTAATTTATTTAGAACTGTTTTTTGTAATATAGTTTGTTGTCCTTCCCCCGCACCTCTGATTAGCACGGTGCGAAAGAAGTTCAACATACATATACATACAAACACGTATAAAGTCAGAATTTTGGATTTTTATGCACCCCCCTCCCTACCACGTACCCCCACCCCTACAGCCTATAACAGCTTGTGTGTACATGGTGGTCACACATCCAGGCACTATCCAGGTTCGAACCTGCTTAGTTTCCGAGATCTAACGAGATCGGGTGAATTCTGCATTAATTAAAGGAGCATTACCGATAATAAAATAAATATCCGAAAAGTCGAGACTGCTTTCCCTCCAGCGTGCTGAAACAAAGCCTTTGGATATTTCTTAGTCTGAAAAAACCTTTCAGCTGATGGACTAAAATTTTTGTTCTTTTTTATGTGGGGAGATGAATGGAAGCTATTTCATAAAACACAAAGTCCAAGCATTCACATGACAAACCGAGTGTTGGGCAGTGCTCATCCCTTTCGGCAGTCCTTGCCAGTGGTGGAAATGACACAATCCTTCATCGGGTACAATGTTGATCCAACAACAACCGCTATTGATTTTCCAAATAATCTAACTCATTTTATACATCCGGAAACAGTGATATGCTAAATCAACACATGAATGATATTTAAATGTACAGCTTTCAATGAAGTAAGTCAAGCAATTTCTAGATTTACACTAAAAATATATACAATTGATCATTCAGGATGATATACTTGTTTGGTATATTGCTAATACAGTACACGCGACAGCTGCCGTGTTAATCGCATCTCCGATGAGCTTGGTTAGCTACGAATGGTGCGAAAGAATTTCAACATACATACATACATCTGCAACATACATTCAGCCTTTAGGTACTTCGTAACTTTGAGATTAATTTTACATACATCTCTAACATACTTATTCGGATCCGACATGGGTATCATCTGCATTGCCTGACACTATTTAACATGAGCCAATGTTCATCCAATGTAAACGTAGTCTGGTGAATTTAAAATCGTAATTAAAATAGCATGGCAGTGTTCATAGTAAAACTTGCAATGTGTTCCATGTCTATGTCACAGGCACCTGATGGAATAAAATGTTCATGATAATAATAACGATAAAATGATCATGGTGATTATTATAATCATATCATAAAAATTATGACGAATGATTATCAACTGCACGTGCCACTTACGTACATATTTAGAGTCGAGGGCTTCTCAAACGCCTTTGCTCCTTCCTCCGTGGGTCGGTGGCTGCAGCGTGTGCAACATCTTTACAACTGTAGTGACATAAGAAGGGAGGGGCTGCTGGGGGCTCTGGGTTCCCAGGTGGGTCCAGACGCTTAAGCCTCTGGGCGCCAGGCGTTGAGTTCCCAGGGGGTCCAGACGCTTAATCCCCTTGGCGCCGCCAAAGGGGGGGGCTGTGTGTGCTCTGTGGGATATCTGGGGGCGCACACGGCCCCACCCCTCGTTGTACCAGGCATAAAAGGAGAGCTCCCTGGACGATCGGGGCCCAGTTGTAACTCAAGACCCAAGACCCACGACCAGCCATCTGAAGACCCGGGGATGCTGTGAGAGCCAGCGCTGGGACTCTGGAACTCCCGACTCTACGACCTTGTGAGGGCGAGTTCCGGAGCGTAGCCAGAGTAGAGTATCTAGGCTGTGTAGCTAGGCTGTGTACCTAGGCTGTAACAGAGTATCAGGACTGTTGGAGTGTTGTATTGTAATAAAGAAGTTACCTCTACAAGTGTCTCCGGAACCTGTTACACAACGTCCGAGATCTTATAAGAGGGACAAATAACCCCCGAGGGCAGGAGAGCCGTTTCCCGAAAGAAGTAACATCCGCACAATAAAGCCATTCTTAGGGCTGTATCAGAGGGGTCACTTTCCATTGAGGCAGGAATTTTGCATCTCGGTTTGCGGTAATTAAAGGGAAGCAATAAAGAGTTTGTCCCATGACGTGGCGTAAGGACTTAAGGAGAGGTAGTCACGTGGGAGGATTATGCTGCAGGGAAAAGGATGTGGGCAATTTAGTCAATTAAATGTGTTAATATCTTGCTGTTGCTTTGTATTTTATCTAGAACACTTGTGGAAAACTTTGTGAAGGTTGTCATCGCCCCATCGAATCCGCACGTCTACCTGAAGATTCATCCACTCACTTCACAAGTGGAGATTGCAAATAAATGCTGACCTGCTTGCAGAAACACCAACCAGACCATCGACCACACACAGTAGTGAACCGCTGTGAATTTCGAAAATGCAACAGAGGCACTGAAACTATCCACCACTGCATCACGCGTTTTCAGACGTGCTTGTGCGGCCACCTGGAACGTTCCTCCTTCCGATATTAAGAAGCCACTGGAGCTATGCACTTTTAAATCTGAATTGAAAACTAATTTCGTAATAACTACTTTTTGTGTTTAGTTTGTCATCCTTCCCCCACACCTCCGATTCGTATGATTGGCTACGTACAATGTGAAATAAGTTCAATAATATACATACATATAATATACCACACATCAAATGAAGCCATGTCCTGCATAACTACTCTGGACATGCTATTTATCCAGATATATCCATGGAAATTTATAATGAAGGCAGCGGCCATGGTGTAATGGTTGGGCTTGCAATATAGATGTCATTGTGTTTGATTCCATCTCCTAGTGTACAGAAAAACTTTATTTGATATGTTTAAATACATATCTGGATAGATGATTAGGGTGGGAAACCATGAGTTCAATATCCTATCCTCTCAGCATGGATAAAATGCATACCACTTGATTCAAAAAGTAAATGATAGTAGTTATACTTGGAGAGAATCAAAATCAAAATCTTTATTTAGACTGCAAGAGGAATCCGATGAGCTCTGAAGCTCTTTTTCACAGATATCCAATATGGGCGGGTCAGAAAGTTATCATGCCCCTGCCACGAGAATGTGAAAATTCCACCACTGGATAAACACCAACAGCGGAGATTTGTGGCACGCGTGAGCTCGGGGCACATTTTTTTGTATTTCGGCGCCGTAATTGAAGATACTACACAATTTTGCGTAGTATCTTCAAATGCATATATTTGGCAGCGATGTAAGTAAAAATTGCATGTAAATGCAACACACAAAAAAATTCCTGTTCTCAGCTGGCTAACATGTCCCTGTTAATTCAAAGCTCACACTACTTTATTGAGTTCGGTCACATGGCCTGAATTAAGACGAAGCAGCAAACAGTTGTCAATTCACACACTCGGCCACCCGGGGCAAGTTTCCAAGGGGCTCGATGGTGATAATTACTCGTGTTTAACAGCGTGACCCCGGGATTTCCAAACGCTGAAATAAACGCAAACCCCTGCAGCACTTCACTAGCAGAGGATATGTCTCCCACCCACCATCGTCATTATCATCAAAACAAGGACATTTTCAATGATTGTCCTGAGTTAGTGGGTGCAGACTCCACATTCCTATGACATTTGTCCGTGAATGGCTGGTAGGGATCGTGCTTAACACGTAGGCCTTTGAGACCAATATTATCCATAATAAAAACAATTGCTTAGATCGCGTATATATACATATAAAGAAGGATTTCTTCATGATGCGGGCTATCGCTGGATGAAGCTGGTTGCAATCACCGGTGAAACATCGTACTAGAATTGGAAATGGTGTGGGTTTACCCTCCAGCTGTAATTAATTGGTACGTTTTGTTTACGTGACAAAAGCTTGTGTCAGGTGATGGTGGGTTTAACGACAAATGTATATTAATATACGATCTAACCCAAAAAAAACACTTTATTCGAGGTCATGCTCTAATTCCAGTGTTGGGAATGATATTTCAACTGGTTTTGCTCCTATCCCCTCACCCCAAAGATCACTGACCAGCACAGTGAAGTATGGTCAAACTAGTCGGCCCCTTGACAATGGACTGTTAAAATACAGTATTATTTTCTTGCACCGATTGCACGTCACATACCTCATGAAAAACAATGCCACTATTCAATAGGAGTATTGAGTTCCAGACAAACCTTATCTTTCATTTTATTTATATTAGTTTCAAATATATGTTCCTCATATTATATTTCTCAGATCTGTCTGCCCCAGGAATGTAGGCCAGCTACATTTATTCTCCATAATAGAGGTTTTTTGGGTTAGATCGCATAAATATATGAATGTGCCATTGAAACCCGCCACCACCCGACACAGCCAACTAGTAAGGGTTGTTGTGGGGGCCGTTGGCCCCCGGGGTCTCTCCTTCACGCATCCCCTATTCCGGTTGCGTTGCCGCACCGCCCTATTACCCGCTAGGGTTTCGCCGGCATTCAAACGCGACGCCTCTACTGTTACAGCCTCACGCAGCGCTCCCATGCTGCGAGCATACGTACGCACAGCATCATCAATCGAACACCATACTCCCCCTCACGCAGCTTCGCGCAGCACTCACTCGCTACGAGTATATGTATGCCCGTCTACAGCCCTGAGCAGCACTCGTCTCCACGCCGAATAACCACGTTACCAATCGCGCACCTGTACCATACACGTAGCGAACGTACTCGCACACGCGCACACAGCTCCACACGCGACACCCACTCTCGCGCGGCTCTGCGCAGCGCTCCCACGAGGCGAACCGCTGTGTACACAGCACCACACGCGTTCCCACTTCTCAGCGATATCACACGGGGACACGATCGGCTATTAACGATTTATTGCTTGCTACCTGGGACTGGTTGTTGAGTCAGTATGGATCGACGAGGTTGGCCTATTCTATTACCCCTGGACCTATTCCCTATTTACCTGTTTACGAAATACTTTTACCTCCTTACTCACTGTTAGGTGCCCACGGCGGTCCGTTGATCCCGTGCTAGCAGCGTACCTCGATGCGTCGCACGGACGTCCGGGTCGCTGGGCTGGAGTAAGAGAGAGATCTCCCCTTTTGCGCCCCCTTTTTATCCTCCCTACATCAAAGGGATGTTGCCCCGCCTGTCGTCGCTCCCCTTCCAGTTTCTTTAACAATGGGCGCGCGTGCCCGTGAGGGCGCGTGCGGCGGTTCCGGGCGCCTTTTATATGCTAATCGGATGTGCTGCGTGTGCGGCGTTAATTCTAATTAATCCCTTTCTCATGCATGTGTGGAAGTTAAGCGCGGAGCCTCCGCATGTCCCTACCACCTGCCCCACCAATTGCGCACCCTAAACTATACCGCCCCGTCCCTCCTCTGCCTGTCTCGTCGACCCGTGGGGGTGTGTGTGGGGGGATGCGTTTCAACCGCGGTGGCCGAATACCCTTCGCCGCGACCATACCATCTTAAGCCCGGTCGCAGCGCCGCGGTGTAAAGTAGCGTCGGGGGAGGTCGTACAATTCCCTGGTCGCCGGAAACCGTGAAAGTTAATCCCGATAAGGGTTTCTCGGATAAAAACCGGTCAGTCAGGTGACCTCCCCTCGGAGCTCTATGGGTGGGGGGAAAATGCGTGCAGGTGTGTTCATGTGAGGTGAGGTGAGGGGGACGCGGGGTCGGCTCCGTCGCTTGGTGGTGGCGAGGTCGTAGATGGGGCGCCTGCTGAACGGCTTCGTGGCGGCGGCATCACATTGTCACGTAAACAAAACATGCCAATTCATCACTAGTACAGTCCACCGGTGTGTTGGAGAGCCAAGCCACAACATTTACAATCTGAGTACGACGTTTCGCCAGTAATTACAACTAGCTTCATCAGGTGACAGCCAGATTTGTGGAGAAGTCTAACTGTTTTGTTCCGTATATAGAGGCGTAGATGTGGCGACCACACTTCTGCGCTCTTGCACAAAGTGGGGGGGGGGGGGATTACTGAGTCAACGTATATTATGCATGTGCATTATGCGAGCCCTTTGATCTTGTCCTTCCTGTCTATTGTGTGTATTAAAATAGCCGTACCAACGGTAATCCTTATTGAAGTTTGGTGCCCTTTATAGGCATGCATTTAAACAATGTGTTATTTGATTATTCGCTTCCACGCAGCACAAGGCGGTAGCTATCGGGTTATTTCTTTATATTTCAGATAGATTATTTAATTAGTCTTGTCCAGTAGTAGCTAGTTTTGCACAGAACTTTGACATTATCAAAATCAATTGAGTGTCCTTGTTGGCACGCGTGTTCTGCTACTGCTGACAGTTGTATTTGGGAGAATTTAATATTTCTCTGATGTTCTTTTAGTCTCGTGCTGATCATTCGAACTGTTTGCCCAACATAACATTTTCCACACGTGAAATTAATCATGTACACACCTTCTGTTGATAGCTTCGGTAATCCATCTTTTGTACCAGATATTAGTTTCTGTATTTTATGTACCGTGCCAAATCTGACTCGGATGTTTTGTTTTTCCAAACATCTGGCTAGTTTATCAGTTACTCCCGCAATGTACGGTATTTTGATCGCTTTAATTACTTGGGCTGTTTCAATGCTCGTGTTATTTGATTTGGTTTTGGCATTCAATGCCCTGTTGATTAGTGCATGGTTGTAACCGGTCATTTACAGCGCTTCTGTTGACATTGTGATTATATCTTATAATGAAAAGAACACATCTATATATAAAAGGGAAATTTGTGATTATGTGTGTCTGTTCAAAATGTTTAGCGTATTTCCCGACATGCAACAAACTTGAAATTTGCCATGTGGGTACTTTCCAGACTGTACGCCATGCAATTCTTTTGCACAAGTGAGCTGTGACGTCACATCTGTCATGTGACCCGCGCATGTGGAAGCGTAATGCAGTGTGACTGCTCATGTCACGCCCCCCCCCCAACCCTCCGCGGCGCGAGTAAAGTTCTATACAAATGTGTTGCATGTCTGAGGCGTTCTTCGCGCAGCATTGCTTTATTATTTCAGTCGTTTACTGCCGTACGCACCCTGAAAGTTGTGAGGGGCTGTAGCAAGCGCGTGTATGTGTACCTATGAACGCGCGCGCGGGGGGGAGCAGTAGTGTAGTGGTTAGCGCGCTGAAATATGAACCCGGCGACCCGAGTTTGATTCCCGCTCACGGCCACCTAGGCCTCGGCAAGGTAAGGTAATTTACCCTTTTTACCGGGTAAAAGGGTAAAGGTTAAAGATGTCGACATACCAAGGGTAAAGGTAGCTCGGAAGAATTACCCGGTAGGGTAAAGGAAGCGCAAAGTATTACCCGGTAAATACAGTACCTTGTTTTCCGCTAAAATCTCCGTGGCGCAGTCCGTGGCCTCCATTTAAAAAGTAATTTTAAAACAAACTTTATTAAAAACACGCTTGTATTAAATGTACGAGTAATTAAAGAGATCCACGACTCCAGGAAGTGGTCCTGAAGCTTGCCATAACGTAAGGGGCCGTGGTGATTTACAGCCAACGTAAGTTGAGCGTGGACAATTAGACCCAAGCCGAAACATAACATATAGAAAATAATGTTTAAAAATATATAAATGTTTAATGATAGAATATGGTATTGTCATCAATATGACCTAAGAATACCAAGTTTGTAGTCGATACCACATTAGGAAGTGGGTAAAAATTGAGTTACAAGATTTGAGGATACAACAACAATAATGACGACAACAACAGAGTGATTTAAAAGAAAGCATGTAAAAATGGAATAATCGAGAGTATTGTATATGAATAAAGCGCTCTACCTGGCATTTACCGTTATAAACCTTGTTCATGTGCAGTAGTACCCCAGTAATTACCCTGTAATCGGGTAATTTGTATGGGGTAAGGGTAAAAGGTAGGGTAAAGGTAAGCTCGTTGCTTTTAACCTTTTACCTTACCTGCTAATGGGTAAAAGGTAGGGTAGAGTGATTGTATTGTGGTAAGGTAAAAGGTAGGGTAAAGGTAGGCTCGTTGTTTTTACCTTTTAACTTTTACCTTACCTGGCCGAGGCCTACGGCCACCACCGGTGACGATTATTTGAACCGGTCCTGGGCCTCCCCTAGGTCGACTCGGCCTCAAACGAGTAACTGGTGTGTGAACATCGCCACTGGGGAGACAAAGGCGGCCGGGCGTGGTGAATCCAAGTCTCGGGCGAAGCCAGGTATTAGCTAGTCTTCCAATAATGTAATGTAAAAGTTACATTTTATTATTTTTCTTTTAATATAGTTAATTTAGCAGTCATTTGCGACCATTAAAGGGATTGTCTGTTACCCAAAGATGAATAATGAAACCCGATTTGTTCATATCTCAGAACTTAATATCTAATTGTACATATGATCAGTCTTATAAAATATGTAATGGTTCAATCAAAAAAGGGAAGCATTATTAAACACATAAATAACAAGAAATATTGTAAATACTCTATAATACGTAAATAAGTAACATGAAAAGAAAAAAAGTATAATGGTATTTTTCACTTACCTTGATTCCTGATGCTGGCTTGCTTGTAGGAGGATCGCTCCACCAAACAAAATAGTTCCGCGGTTCAGTTAGTAAGAACAGCCGAACGTCCGCAAGGCAGTTGGTTACAAATGATATCTTACGAGCGGCAAATACCCGGCGTTGCCCGGGCGAAAAAGACAGAAGCACACATCGACCTACACACACAGACATTGACCCACACACACAAAGACATCGACTTACACACACACACATATGGACTCACAGACATCGACTTTAGATACACACACATGGCGTTACACACACAAATCGACGTACACACATACAGCGACTCACACACATACGTTGACTCTCACACACACATCGACTTACACACACACACATGGACTCACACACACACATACATAGACAACCACACATATTGGCCTACACACACATATACATATGGACTCACACACACAGACTTGGACTTTAGATACACACACATGGAGTTACACACACATATCGACTCACACACACACATTGACTTATACACACACATGGAATTAAACACACATATGGACTAACACACACATACGGACTCACACACACATACACATCGACGTACACACACACATCGACTGACATAGACACACACACAGTGACTTACACACTCACATGGAGCCATGCACACACATCGACTAACACATACACATCGACTAACACACACACAGCGACTGACACACACACATGGACTGACACGCACACTTGGACTTACACACACACATCGACGTACACACAGACATGGACTTAAACGGGCACACACATATGGACTAAAACACACACATCGACTCACACACACACACATCGACTTACACAGCAATCCCCGATGATTCCACAGCTAGAGCAATTTTCTCTCTCTGGCGAGCCTTAGTGAGGAGCAGTTTGAAAACAAAGGTCTTTTTAGTACTGGCCGGTGCATCAAGGAAAAAAAACTCGATTTGTAGTCTCAATATCTTCCAGTATTTTCGTGTAGGCTTCTCTTTGTGCATCCATCAGCTTTGGTTAATTTTCCTAAATAAATTTAAGTAGCTGTAAAGCATAATAGCATATTTCACATAGGATCTCTTGAGCAAGGGCATGCAGGTTGGCCCTGTAGGGTGTTGGTAGTCCCATAGACATGAGGTAGATCCAGCAATGGAGTGCAGTTTGTCCTGACGGAGGATGAGGGCCTGTTTGAAAATGACATCAGAAAAGTTGACGTTGAGGTTTGTATTTTGTCATTGAGCTCCATGGAGGATGTCCTCACTCATGCCCTCTTTGTATTTTTTCCAGAGTCCCATGGGGTTAGATGGGCAGCAAATCTGAAGATTTATGCAGAAGAGCAATGTCAGTTGGAAAGGTGACTGACCAACAGAAGTTTCTGTCATAGCTTTATGAAGATGGTGATCATGCGCAATAATTGCAAGCTTCCCTGTATGTTTGACCGACAACTCGTTCTACTGTTTATAGGTCTTGGAAAGATGTGTGCCCTTTGGCAACATGGAGAAGCATTGGGAGAAAGTAGCACTGCTGATTGTTGGGATGAACAGTGTAGACTCGTCCTAAGGCATTAGATTCACCGTCAGCAGCACGTCGCTTCCATTTTTTTTAGCAGTCCATGTATAATAGGAGGGAACTTAATGGTAGAGCAGGTTGGCAACAAATGGGTCACTTGGGCAACAAACAAAGAATGCCATAAGTGTGGTATGTTGTGGAGCCAGGGCCTGTTGTTGGGCATTTCCTTTGGTGACGTAGATGCATTGACCATTTTGGAGGTGAAGTCCCAAATGGACGACTGTGGGGGGAACAGTCATGGATGGGGAAGCCACGAATTCAGTAAATGGATTGTTGCTGATGTATGTTGCTTGGAAAATTTTTTTGAGCTCATGCACACTTTGCCCCTCTGTTTTGTAAGACAAAAACAGCCATGTCAGAGCCTTTGTTGATGTATTAGCAAACATATTTGATTTTTTTTAGAATAGCAGAATTTCATATTAAAGTGGGCCTGGAAGATCTTGCACAGGAGAGGGCAGTAGTTAGTGGCAGGTGTGAGCATTGTTTGAAATCCACCATGCTCAGTATTTGTGACGATATAGAGGATAGCTATCATGGGCCGACTGAGTGTCAAGTAGTTCTGTGGATACTTCTTGGTAACCTGTGGTCTTGCATATATTGTGCATTCGGATAGAACTGGCCACATGGGCCATGGACCATTTGGCTGCAGACCGCATATAAAAAGGGCAGGGTCTTGATGGGGGTGAGGTAGCTCAGCACTGATAAATGTGTCAATGTGACTTGCATGAATTGTTTCCCTCATCCATAGTGAAATGTGAGCATGAGGAAAACGACTTTTTACAACCAAATGGTGTGCAAATTACTGCTTGTTTATCCAAAGGCGCCGCCTTCGTTGGTCGTAATATGCATCACGAGTTTATAAACTTTGAGTTTTAAGACCCTCGCTAATATGTCATGTCTGTCTGGTGGCTTTTGGTTTGGATAAAGGTAAACCTGGATCTCCTTTAATTTGGGATTGCAAGTGAAGGTGATGAAAAGATGGGGCGTGGCATATTGGCTGATGTACGTCATGGCATCTTGAGTCTTCTCATGCATGTATCTTGGTGGAGCTGTGAAGGATGAAGGCAAAATAACTAATCAGCCCACATTGTGACCGTTTGCATCTCCTTCGGCATTGATGGCATCCCAGAGATGAGCATACTGTTCACACGCAAGTGGTTTTGATTCAATTGAATGTAGAGAAGGCACTCATTCGCAATGTTGGCATACTCATCGACAACATACTGGTGAAAGAAGTTGGCGCACCATAATATGTGGTTTCCTCCTCTGTCCATGATCACGAAGGAATAGAAGTTTGATTAGAGGAGACAGTTTTGTGAGGATGTCTTTGTCCTGCAGCTTAGTAATAGGAGGAATCTTGACGTGGTACCCATCTTGGCATTGCGACAAGAAAATGTGTTATTGTAGGGCATCGTATGCTCTGTTAGTGTCAGGAAATCGTGCAATGTTTTTTTTCTTGGTTTGGAAGAACAATGTCTCTCTCACAATGTTCGTCACCCACCGTAAAAAAGCAAGGTCAACACTATTTGGGGCATTGAACCTCCGTGCGTGCTCCCCGCTTTGGTGGAAAGTAAAGGTGCGGTATGGCAAAATATAAATGGGTGATGTTCCAACGAATGTAACAAAATGATAGACAAAATGCCATGGGCTGTAGCTAAGAAAGTCCAAAGTATTTAGCAGTATAACATATTAATCAGCATAGCAGTATTACGTATCAGTAAATAGCATGACATGAGCAATCGAAACAATAGAAATGCATTGAAGAAATAAGCTGAAATAAGTGTACATTAAAGAGCAGCAGTACGCACAGGTAAGTTGAGAAGCAGGCTACAGTCTATATTATAGACTGCCAGTACGCCGACTCAATGACATAAGCATTTCTACAGTCAACATAAAAAGCTGGGAATAAGGTCGGCAGCTGAAAAAGCAGGAAACAGTTGACATGAAAGGCTGGCAGTACACTGTGTGAGGTAAAGAAGCAGGCAACAGATTCTAGACTGGCATACACTCATAATGGGCAAAAGCAAAATTAGCAGTGTAGGTAATAGAGTGCCAGTGCATTGACGTTAATAAATGAGCAGGCAGCAGCCAACAGCACAGACTGGCAGTACACCGTCGCAGCGTCGTAAAAATACACCTAAAAAAGAATATTTAGCAACCTAATAGTGAAATATTAGTTTTTTGCACACAAACATTATTAGTGTATCTGACTGTCAGAATTAATTTGTCATCCACCGTATCCCTGCTGTGTTTGTGTGCAAGTAGTACTGCGAGTGATGAGGCTCTCGAACTATTTTGGTGAAAGACAACAAAGAAGTACCTCGTCTTCTTTTTTGACAGGTTGCCGGATCGCTGGGAACGCGCGCCTTCTTCACCTGCAACGGGTGAGTGTGGACGAGTCTGGGCGGGTTGAGTGGCTTGTGGGTGGAGTGTGAGTTGGTTTTGAGTAACTGAGTTTGGTGAGTGTTGTGGATGGACGTGTCAGCTGGTGGATGTGTGTCAGCTGGTGGATGTGTCAGCTAGTGCATCTGCCAAGTCATCTCAGTCGGTCACCCCGCGGCACCTGGGTCTGTTCCGTGACCCCCTGCCAACGGGCCTTCGACACTTCACGTGGCCGCAGAGTGCACCTAGCCTGGCATGAGCGCTACTTTGTGGTTGATGAACATCGGTTGGTGTTGCATGGGGAGCGGATCGCGTCCCGCGCTTCGAACCCGACCACTCGGGTTTGGATTCTCGCTCATGGCCACCATACACCAGTGACGATTATCTGAACCTGTCTTGGCCCTCCTATAGGTCGACTCGGCCTCAAATGCGTCCAGGTGTATAAGCATCGCCACTGGGAAGACCAGACAAAGGCGGTCAGGCGTGGCTGCTCGCTATCAGCACCAGTCTGTAAAAAAAGAAGATCTATACGGGTGATCCGTGTCTTTGAATGTCAGCCAACCCAAGGCACATTGTCTCTGTCCCATGACCTGCCAGCGAGCTTTCGACATACTTCACATTTTTTCAAGACGCACCTAGCCTGGCACAAGCGGTGTGGTGACATCACTGCCACTTAGTTAAGATGAGTTGTCAGCAGTGGTGTGGGGGCTGACTCCCACCTCCCCGCTCCCTGTGAGCGGGCAGGGCGCGACGTCCACCCCCTCCACTCCCCACTCCTCCTCGGGCCACTTCTCGCCGGCCCCCACCGTTCGGGTGATTGGCCCCCCCGCACCAGCGCCCTCTCTGAGGGACATGGCTAAGTGGCTGGCTCACCACCGCACGGAGTTATCCCACACACTCCCCACGTACACCACCACTGTGGAGGTGGTTGCGTGCACACGCGTGCCCGTGCAGGCGCACGTTGCCCCCCACGGCTAGCGCTAAAAATAGCCACATGAATATTCACGCGCCCCTCTCCCTTCCTCGTGGCTAAGCTCTAATCCGCGTGCCCGCAATGCTAAGGTAAACTAAAAAGAAACGGCGGCTGTATGAATATGCACACCTACCCTCCGGTGGATCAGCCTTAATTCACTGTGTAAACAGATGCTACGCGAAAATAAGATGACCTGCTATTTCTACTGTGTAAACGCGCTGCGTAAAGCACGGTGTGCTTAAATTTCGATTTAAAGCTTTCGTGACTGCAGGGATTCATCTTTTTGATTCTTTCGGTAAAGTCACGTAGAATGGAAATAATAAAATAATAATAAAACATAATAAAAGAATTCTCACGACGTTTCGGCCACAACGCAAGCAGCCGTCCTCAGGTGGAGAACAGGTCTGTCGAGAAGACAGAGTCTGAATGACACACCCCAGGCTTGGAGCGACTATTTAAGCTGGGATGGAGGGGGGAAGAGCGCCTTGACAAAATAATTTGCATATCAAGAGGAATTTAGCATATTTATGGGAAATGCAGATATGCGATTAGTACTACTTGTGAAATGCGTAGGAGGTTTGGTGGGGGGTTTAAAGTCATTATGCCCGTGCATTATGCAGGATTAGCAGCATCAAAGGGAGGGGATAGGGGTAACATTAATAAAGGGAAAGAATGTTAATAGTATGTAGCTGCAGTAACTAAACCACCACGTAAACAACTAAAGTATAAACTACATAGTATCATCAGTATATTAAATATACTCTCCAATAAGCTGAGCTACTAACAGTAAGTAATACATTACAATTCTACGTCGCAAAAAATATAATATGCTTACAGCTAAACTTTATTCTCTTACATCACACGAGTCTACACCATACTATATACTGCCATAGACAAACCCAACATTAAATAATATACTGTATTACTATACACCACCTTATACATTGTAATATTACACTATGTATTATTCTACCCACCCTAATGTATATCACACTGCTGTATATTCACTATACAATTACGATACTATATATTACTTTGTACATTGTATTAAACATTACAATTTTATACTATTTATTATTATACAATCCGCTATACACTGTACCATTGACCGTCGCGTGAAAGATAATAAGAGGAAGCAACGAAATATGTCAATGGGAGAGTAGTGGTAGGAGACTTGCAGCGGAGCAAAGAATCCATTCCCTGCGGAGAATACAAGATATATAGTCAATGCCAGTGGGTGGAACGCGGTCTGAAAGTCATCGTAAATGTGAACACAATCAGTTAAGATCCGAAATGGTGTATTACGTCCTTCCAATGATTGCTGAGCAAGAATCCATCTTCTCGGTTGAAATTGTCTCTGTGTTTGTATATGTGGATCGCCTCATGAACGAATCTCTCATGGTAGCCAGATGGCTTGCAGAGAACCTTTGTCTTGGAGAAGTCAATATCAAGTGAGCCCACTGAATTGTAACAGTGATCTGCCACGGCTGAGGTGTTTGTCCTACCGTGTTTCAAGTCTGCTTTATGTTCACGGATGCGGTCCGAGACATGTCGTTTGGTTTCTCCAATGTAATTGCTACCACAGAGGCAACTTAGTTTGTAGACGCCAGGGTACTGTATGTCTGGAACCACATCTTTTACAGACGGGAACAGATCACGAATTTTTTGTACTGTGTTGAATCGGACCTGGATCTTGTGTTTTATCAGGATTTTGGAGATCTTTTTTGTGACCCCAGCAATGTAGGGTAAGGTGATGGTTTTGAAAGGCTCCTCAACAGGATCCTTCTTGATGGTTGGAGTGATGGCTTTGCGGATTGTGTAGTCGGAGTAACCATTAGCCTTAAGAGCTTGGCGTACGTGTTTGAGTTCACTGGCAATGTGTTCCTGGTCGGAGATGCATTGGGCTCTATGGTATAGAGTCTTGATGAGGGAATTATTCTGGGATGGATGGTGGTGGGAATCCAGTTTTAGGTAAGCATCCGTATGGGTGGCTTTCCTGTAGACAGAGTGGCTCATTGAACCATCCGGTCTCCTTTTAATTAGGACATCCAAAAAGGGTAGCTTGCTATCTTTTTCGACTTCCATGGTGAATTTGATGGCTGGGTGTATGGAATTGATGTGGTCGAGGAATTGGTCTAGAGCAGGCCGGCCATGTGGCCAGATGACAAAAGTGTCATCTACGTACCTCTTCCATAAGGTCGGGCGTAGAGTGGCAGTCTGGATGGTGTCAGTCTCAAATTTCTCCATGAAAACGTTGGCTACAACCGGAGATAGGGAGGAAACCCATTGGGGTGCCCTCAGTTTGTTTGTAGAAAGTTCCATTCCAGATGAAGTATGTATTGGTTAAGCAGTGTCTCACCAGGGGGGGTACCCCAGTATTCAGTCCTTGATGAACCAAGTCTTCAATGATTGCGATGGTGTCAGGTACAGGAACTTTGGTGAATAAGGAAACCACATCAAAACTGACAAGCAGGTCGTCTGGGGACAGATAAATCCCCTTGGTTGTCGATACCAGGTCAGGATTTCAGACAAAAAACGAGCCAGTTTGTAGGTGGTGCTTGTGCTTGTTTGCGCTGTGCAAACAAGCACGGAGCAGTCAAGGTTGTAGTGATGGTAATCTATGAGCAAACGGCAGGGAGTGGATTTAGCGCACCCTGACCCCCACCTTAATCACTCACGCGGCACAGTATGTGCGTTTTCTACACACGAAAACCCGCGTAAACAATGACGGTCGTATAGATGGTAATAGATGCGCACCTCGCACACCAACCCCGCGCTGACACCCTGCAGCCCCACGCTTGCTCTCTCACGCACCCCGCCCCACATGCAGTCGCTCCACTCAAAAATAATAGACACCACGCCGAAGTTCACCCACACACAGAGAAATCACACTACACCGATCTTCTGAACTGAAGTTTATTAATGGCGCGTCTATAGAAAACCCTGTGCGGCCTGGAGTAAATATTCTGCGAGCAGCGCCTAGCCTATCCCTATTCAATCCATGGGTGTACCCTCACTCTATTTCTCACCTCGCAGACGCACTCACGGTGTCGTACATACACAGTGGGAATCGGAGGGATGAGGATCCGAGAGGTCTCTGCCTGGGGTTGAGTCGTAGCAGCACTCGCCAGCGTCTCTCGGAAGCTGCGAGCGGCTGGGAGTCGGACCGGGCAGCTGAATGGTTGGAGGAGAACTGCTTAACGTTTTTACACCCCCTCCTTTTATGCCCTCGGAATCCAAAGATCCAGGGTCACATGGTGTTATCCTGCACGGTCAATCGGTTTTAAGCCGATGCCCCGCCCCTACCTGGAGCGTTGTTTTCCCATTACGCCTCGATCCATTGTCTACGCACCCGTCCTCCCCACCCCGGACTCAACTGGTTTGATCGGGGTGGCCGTCCCACGGAATATACATCTGCAGTGGGTCCAGGAATTTCCCTCCCACCTCCTCTTTTGCGCTGCTCGTGGAGTGTTTGCCCTCCAGGCCCTATTTCCCTGTGCTGAGTGTCTCATTGTGGTTAGCCCGGTGAGCTTTGTCACGCCCATACAATTTTAAGCAAATTCACGGAGGCCACAATGCAATTTGGCCTGGGGGGGTCGGCCAATCTCCTGGCACTGGGAAACCGTGGGACATTTCCGCTAGGGGCCCCTCGGGTAAAAACCCATGGTACCAGGTGACCCCCTCACGAGACCCTACGTGGGTGCGTGTGTGGGGGTGTGCGTGCGTTCGTGTGGAGGGGTGCGAGGGGATGGCGGCGCCGGTGGAGTTGCTCCGTTGCTGTGGCACCACCCCCTCGACCTTCATAGGCGCTACTCGCTAACAGCACTTGCTCCTACAGTCTTTTAACGCTATATGGGGCATCTTTGTTTTGTTGTTTGCGGTTGAATGTGGATGGGTGAGTGGGTGACTCAGTGCGTGGGTACGTGATGAAGTATGGCTAAATAACCCCTACGACTGACACAACGTGGGGCAGGTGGGGGTGGCTCTACCAGTCGTGGATTGACAACAGTGCTGCTCATGTAGACACGCGCTCCTGTATTGTTTAAGTTACGAGTCAGAGATCATGATTAATGCAGTTTGTTTTATTTGCTTATAATGGAGATCTGTTTCCGATTGAATGTTAAACGCATTTCATGTTGTTGGACTTGCATTGTAATAACGGTAATCGTATACGCAACTACAATTTCTAACTTTTTTTTCCAACGGTTTTACTTAACTTGATTCCTCTGTTTGTCGTGGTCAAATCTTGTAATAAAAATGTCGTCCACTTCCCGTTGTCCAATAAATTCCACATTTTGCACACGTACTCAGATCCGGTGATAATGCATGCCTGTATCGGCATCAATTAATCAATTAATTCGCTACTTTAAAGAAATTTACATTTGTATGGACGCCTTATTATTTATTTATATTTGTGTAGGTCAAAAACACCGCGGTCCCTAAACTGTGGAAATGGCTCGCACAAAAAGCAGGCGCCCCGTGTCTCCCCAGAACTCCACGCGCGCGCTCGCTCATCAAACGTCCACCACTTGCGGCCAATCAGAACGTATCTGTCGCCGGCCTCCACGATAGATGCCTCGATGTTGGTGGCATCAGAGGAGGCCACCTACAAAAAGGGAGAGTGATTGTGGGAGTGGGGGGTGATGGGAATAGGGTTAGGGTTCATGTGCGCTGCTGCCCGTGTGCACGGTGCTCTGTCCACTTGTGTCTCGTCTCTAGGTTGGTGCTTAGGGAGCTCTCTGATATTTGTGTGTGGCACGATAGCAAGAAATACACCACAACGATGACGATGACCACGACAACGGAGGTTTGGGGGTGTAGACGCGTGTCGCGAGTGCGTGCGCTGCATGCCTGAGGCCCCGTCATGGCGAAGCAGGATCAGATTTTGCGGTCGAGCAGCGGCGCCAGCCAGCGTCGGCGCTGCTGGGCCGTGCCGTAGCGCACGAGCAACTCCATGTTCCCTGTGTCCGGGGCGGAACAGTTGAACGCCTGCGCAGAGAATGACGGCAAGAAACGCAACGTCGCATTGATGATTTCGAACTCGGAACTCTGCACCACCGCCGTGCAGTGTTAGCTAGCTCGCTCAAAGAGAGAGAGGGGTGGGAAGGCAGGAACAGGTTCCAGAGCCCGGCCCCACGCACATCCGTCTGAGCCGCGCGGGGGGTAGTTGCCGGCCGAGTTCAGTCTCTCATTTGATTCCAAACTGTGCAAAATTGGCACAGCTGGCAGACACTGAGACATCGCCCGTGCGTGGCATGGAGAAGCATGGTCAAACAATTGCCGTGACCCACACGGTGGTAGTTGTGTCAGTGGCAGCAGCGGAGGTGGTGTTAGCGACATTGCTGGCATTGTTGTCGTGGAGATGGTGGTGGATGTGGTTTCAGTGAAGGCAGTGGTAGCAGCAGTGGTAGTGGTGGCAGCGGTTATCAGTAGTGGCGGTGGCAGAGCTGGGCAGTGGTGGTGTTATCATTTGTGGTGGTAGCGGCAGCGGTGGTATCGATGGTAGGGGTGGTAGTGGTGGCAGCAATGAGTGGTGGTGATGATTACGGTGGTGAAGATAGTGGCAGTGGCAGTGACGGTGGAAGGGACAATTGTGATATCGGCAGTGGTGTCAATCGTGACGGTGGTGATAGTGGCGGTAATAGTGGCAGTGGCAACAATGGCAGTATCAGCAGTGGTGACGGTGACGTGGCGGTATCAGTGGTGACAGTGGTGATGGCCATGGTGACAGTGGTGGCGGCATCGTAGCAGTCTTCTTGGTGGCGGCGGTATCAGTCGTGGCGGTGATGATGACAGTGGCATCGGCGGCGGTGGCGACGACGGTGATGCGGCGGTATTGGCCGAGGCGGTTGTGCCGGTGCGGGATGAGTCGGGTTCCAACCTTGAGTTGCTCCAGCGGCGGGTGCGGCTCCCAACGCCGCAGCTCTGCCTCCGCGGGGATCACGCGCTCACCCACAAATGCTCGCACGGCCTCCACCGTCACGTGGGCCGGCGGGGCCAGCTCTGCCTCTCGCACCAGCATTCCGCCACCGCCACCTCTACCGCCGTCACTACGCCCGCTCGCCGCGGCTGGCTCCCCCGGGCTAGTAGCGAAGAAGCGGCGGTCATGCTGCGGGAAGCTGGGTGGTTGCGCGCGGTGGACCTTTTTGGGGGGCAATCAACCACACAGGAGTGATCGATTTAGATCGGTACTTGAGCTCGAGATATAATTGGGGACCCATGTTTGAGAGAATCAGTTATTTGCAGTCTTCGTATCTTAACGACGTATGATACCATTAGATTTAGGCGACTGGAGCAAACTGAGAGAAAAGATGATAATGGATCCAACGGGACATATCAAGACGAAACGACAGATACGGAGCTAGATGGAAAAAAATACACGGAAAGAAAATGATCGATTTATTGAATGGAATCGTGATAACGATTTATCGGATCGCTGGAAAGTCGAATAGTTCGGCATCTAATCCATAGCTACGCTGAACCGACACGCACAGAACAAGGAGGTTGACTCACAGCCATGCTGCGGCAGCTGGTGCTGTAGGGCCGGCCGGATTGCCCTGCCGCGCCACCGCCGAGTGGCTTGGGCTGCTCCTTGAAGATGCGGAATCCTTCCCGTGCGGCTAAACCCCAACCCTTGTCAGCCATCAACTCCACAAACTGGCCAGCCTCCTCGGCACGCGCCGAGCACGCCTGACCTGCGTCGCCATCATCGTCACACCGCCGTTACACACCGCCCTCACACCGCCACTTTCACAACGCCACCGTCACACCGCCATTACACGAGTTATGAGCCCATCTCGACGGCGCATTTGGCCTACTTTTCCACGCCGGCCAGACGCCTACCAACAGGTGGTGGCAACGGCCGAGTGTGGGGCGCACACCTAAGAGTGCCCGCTTGTAGATGCCCTGCAGGATGGCGGCGACGCGGAAGAATGAGAAGGCCAAGTAGAAGTGCCAGTCTTTGACGAGTGGGCGGCCAGAGGCACCGCAGTATGCCTTCATCATCTCCTCGTCGCTCGGGATGCCCAGCGCCATGAGGTCGCGGTCCTTCAGCCCTGCGGAAGGCGGCGTCGGAGAGAGTTGAGGCGCAGCACCACGCGCACGCAGACGAGGAGGGGGGGGGGGTGCGGGTGGCGATTTTACAGGCGTCACGTGGGAACATTCTCCTGAGGCCGGAGCACAAAAAAACGACGAGGCGTTGGGTTGTCCGATGTGCCGGTCACGCCGAGCGTTCAAACGTGTCGTTTGCTTTAGTTGAATGAATCAAACTGATAGTCGGCAGCAATCGACTATTTCAAGATTCGGTCAGCCCAGATCTACGCGTGTCTCTGTGTACGTATGTGCATTCGTGGGGAGCACTCGTGCGGTGGTGAGCGCGCTGCGCTATGAACCGAGCCTGTGATTCGTGTGCGATTCCCCCTCGCAATCAATTAACAGAGGAGAATACTGAACCCATCCTAGGCTTTCCCTATGTTGACCCAGCCTTACATGAGTATCTAGTGTTGTGTGTCAACATCAGGAAAAGGTGGCCGGGCGTGCTCTTTGCCAGCCACCCCTCTCGCGTGCCGTACCATGCCGACCTTCACACGTAGATGCCCGCTAACAGCACTAGCCCCATCAATCTGTTGAAGGCTTATACAAGGGGTATCTTTGCGCATGCGTGTGCGTGTCATTGTGTGCGCAGACCAGGCAGTATGGGAAAATTTTGAGGCAGATGGTGAGCCATGCAGCTGTGCGAGAGGTCGGAGAGCGGGTCGCCCAGCGTCGACATCTCCCAGTCGAGCACGGCTCGCACCTCCAACCGCTCCGCGTCGAACACCAGGTTGTCCAGCCTGGCGAATCGTCAGTCGTGCGTGTATGTGCGTGCGCGAAAGTTCAGTCCCTGGAGAATCTCCCAGCAGCACGCGGGGCGAAACGTCGGACGTCACGGTCAACATACCACTGGCAACCATCGTTTTCCTACGACTGTGCTGCCACCGAAACTCATAATCGACAAACAAAATCGATGTTTATTCGGCTTTTGTCATTCGTGCAAATTGAATTTCACAACCGTTGGGGAATCACAAATGAAGGTGGAAGGCTGCCATGCGGTGAGCCAGCCCAAATAATTGATCCGCAGTTCCCTATGTATCAATTGCCTTTTCAGACAGTTAAGTGTTTATACGTGTGTCAGGAAACCACAGAACCAGGAGAAAACCCACACATGCGAGGGGGGCAACATTGTGCCATACAGAAGGGACAGATGATAGGCCACACTTTGCTGTACTGCATTCTGCTGGTGAGCCAGCAGAATGCGGCAAGAGGGTCAACATTGTCATTTGTGCGGTGATCCACCAACCGTTGCTGCCCATACAGTGCTGGATTAGAGGCATGCACCACCACGGGCCATGCGTTCATCCCAACCCCACTTGACTACTGTGAAGTTAACCGCCTCGCCTGGTATGCATGAGGTCGTGGGTTCGATCCCGACCCTGATGCCTGCTGTATATTTGAAGTTTGCATGTGCTCCCTGTGGTTGTGTAGTGCCGTAGATGGGGCAAGCTTACTGGCAGTGGTAGACGAGGTCCATCTGCAAGGGTATCCCGATCCGACAGGCAAGGGGCTGCCGCACCAGCCCAAGAGGGGAGGGGCTGCTAGGGGCTCCAGACCCCAGACAGCTAATCCCCTCGGCACCACCAACGGGGGGGGGGGGGGGTCTGCGGGGGATCTACGATCCCACGCAATGCCACCCCTCGATAGGGACCCCAGACAGCTAATCCCCTGGGCGCCACCAACGGGGGGGCTGCGGAGGATCTACGATCCCACGCAACGCCACCCCTCGATGGGCAAATGGGTATAAAAGGGGACCTCCCTAGCCAATCGGGACCAGTCGCAGCTGAAGACCCAAGACCAGCCAGCTTAGGACCCTGGACCCCCTCGCCCCACTTGTCCTTGTAAGGGCCGGGACGCTGTGCGGGCCAGTGGTGGGACTCTGGGACTCCCGGTTCTACGCTCTTATAAGGGCGAGGTCCAAGGAAGCCAGAGGCTAGACCCGCACCTTGGCTGGGTCGGGTCAGGTAGCCTCCCCTAGGGTAATTGTAGGCGGAGGACCCGAGAGCGTAGCCAGTGTCAGGCACGCTAGAAGTAGGCTGTGTGCCTAGGCTGTAACAGTGTATCAGGACTGTTGGAGTGGTGTATTGTAATAAAGAAGTTGCATCTACAAAGTGTCTCCGGAACCCAATACAGTTGCATTGATTTTTATCCGTGTCCTCTGGTTTTCCCCTGCACATTTAGAAACATGCGTTTAGAGTATTCGGCTTCTATAAATTTCCACATGATAAGCCATCATTGTTGAGCTATCACTTGTGGCCGGATCACTTCTGAAAAAGAGCTGTATAGCTCAGTGGGCATTATCTGGTAAAAATCCCTCATCCCACTGCAGATCACAATGGAGAAGAAAGTGTTTGGCACAGTAGACCGTTTTGTAACGATAAGCAACAAAAGCATCAAGTTGCATCCAAGAGCATAAGCCGCCCCACCAAAAATGGGGAGCACGTGTAGAGGGAGCTCGCTTTGAACCCCCTAACCACCCGCCACCCCACCGCGGGGCTCACCTGAAGTCACCGTGCACCACGCGGTTGGCCTCCTCTCGGGGCAGGTGAGCCGGCAGCCACTCCATGAGCATCTCCATGGAGGGCAGGTATTTGGTCTCGCTCGCTCGGTACTCATTTGTCCACTTCTGCACGTGCCGCCTCACGTATCCTCCTGCCAGAGATGCGTTTTTGTTTGCCGGTTGGCTACTTATTCATAATAGAGGTGGTCGGGTTCGATCGCGTAAATATAAATGTGCTGTTAAACCCGCCACCACCCGACACAGCCAATTAGTAAGTTAATACGTAGGCTTGTACGGTTTGTCACATAAACAAAACATGCCAATTCGAGTTCAGCACACCGGTGTGTTGGAGAGTAAACCCACAACATTTACCATTCGAGTACGATGTTTCGCCAGTTTCACAACTCTGGCTATCGCCTGATGAGGCTGGTTGTAATTACCAGCGAAACGTCATACTCTCCCTCCTCATCTGTGGATAATATTGATTGTGAAAGCCTACTACGTGTTAAACTGGCTACTTATTGTAGTACGTGTAAGGCCTGTTTTTTTTCTCGAATCTCACTGTTGGACGAGAGCGTCAGTGATTGCGTGAATAAATGTGACGGCACTTATGCACGCAGGAAAGGCCTCACTGAGCCTCGAAAACTCGCGGGGTGGGTGGGGGGTCCCTGCTATACATTCGGCAGGCCACGCCTTGACAACAAATAATGAGAATTAACCGGGGCATGGAGATAGATGGCAGCAACGAGACAAAATCACAGAGCTCGGAGAAGAACAACCGAGTAAGGGAAGGAATGTGATACGATGACCGAGGCCTTTGCCCATGAAATGGGATGCTACAGGCTGACAAACAACAATAACGACATCCATACATTGGGATGTCCGACCAAACTCTCCAGGGACGACTTGCAATGGGAGGAGTGGCAACGCGGGGAACCCACCGGTTTTGCCGAAGTTGGTGAGCCCCACGGAGCTGGGATCCACCTGGTGGATTTGGCTGAGCACGGAGGTGACCCCGGAATACACCTTGTGGCGCTGTTCTGGAGACAGATCCGGCAACGACAGGTCTTTGAAGATGCGCCCCTCGGCGTACTCCATCAGGAAGAAGGGCGTCCCCAGCACGCTGCGAGAACAGGGCAGCAACGGCGGACGGCAACGTTCGTCGACGACGTTTGGACAGCAACAGACCGAGCCCGATACCCACGCGTTGGCTTCGGAGAAGCCATTCAATGGCATCTGGTGAAGCGAATGAAACTAAAACCATTTCCTATTTCACCAGGTAAGTCCCACTGAGCTGTACAGCTCTTTTCTCAGAAGTGACCTGGCCACAAATGATAGCCCAACGAAGTGGCTTATCACGTGGAAATTTATAGCAGCCCAATACTTTACACGCATGTTCATTCTAAATGTGGAGGGAAAAGCTGGAGGACTCGGAGAAAAATCCACGCGACCACTGGAAGATCATGCAAACTCCAAATATACAGGTGTCAGGGTTGGGATGGAACCCACGACATCCTGCATAACAAGGTGAGAGAGTTAACATTTCACCACCGCGGCGCTCCATTCGTCACCGTGAACGGATTGCGTGTGCACATTCCTGCAATTGCACGTGGGGTCAACGACCTGTGATAGGGCTCCAATTGCTAGGCCACCACTCCCCAGACAACAAAAGTTACCAATCACTAGCCAACACCGGTTACGATTATCTGAACTGATCCTGGGCCTGGCCTCGGTCGACTCAGCCTCAAATGAGGACCTGGTGCAGTGCGTAAAGATTGGCAATGGGGAGACAAAGGTGGCCAGGCGGGGTGCTGGCCACCCACCCCCTTGTGTGCCATGCCGACCTTCATAGGCGCTGCTCGCTAACAACACTTGCCCCAACAGTCTGTGACAGGCTATACGGGCGGATCTTTGTCTTTGTGTAGACCAACACGTGAGTGGCAGTGTTTCTTTCCCACGTTGGTTGCTCTTGCGTCTTGGTGTCTGAAGGACGACGATTGCCTATTGAGACTCGAGTTGTCTGCGAAGTTGTCTTCAAGTCTCGATCGTTTAGCGACGTTTGTGTCTCAAACTGAGAAGTGCTGCGTCCAACCAGCTGAGCGCCGTCACGGCCCCTCCGTGGCGCTATCCTCACAGCTTGATTTGTAACAGTTCACATCTCCTCGAAACCCGTTGACGTGTCACAATCAGGCACCGTGTCACAATCAGGCACCGTGATTCGAATGAAGATTCTGTCATTTGTCGTCGTCTCGTGCATGACGCGTCCCAATGTCCAATTTACCAATGCGCCTGCAGCAAATTTTAAATCGGTGCACGCTACCTGCCTTGCAGGTTAAGTGTGTGCGGGCGAGTAAAGTATGGTGTGTGTGTGTGTGCGCGCATACGAAGGTGTTGGCGCGTGGGATCTTGACTCACCTGGAGTCCTCGCACAGGGAGAGAACTTGTGGTATGGGGACTCCTGCCACTCCCAGAGCCTTCATCACCCTGCACGGAGCACAGACGCACACAACAGAGACAAAAGATCTCCAGTGTAGCCTACACAGACGATTGCAGTAAGTGCTGATAAAGGTACTCGGGGTGATGGCAGTGTGGCCCACATCATGCCGGGCTGCATTTGTCGCCCCAGCGCTGATGTTTACATACCCTACACAAAGAAACTCATTTAACCTACGGGAGGGACCAAGACAAGTTCGAATATCACTCGACATTGATGTTAGTCGTGGGGCGGTAATTGAACTCGGGTTAATACAATCACGATGCCACCACTCCATGCCTTTAAAGAATGTACCAAGAAATAACTGAAACGCATCCATCCCCCACACCTCCATCAGCTGACCAACTCCGAAACAATTATCCACCGAGCAAGTGCAACATGAATGCATTTATGCGGCATTATTACCATTATTAATGTGAATACAGGGACCAGGACAGCAGCCACTGCTCCCCCATCTTGCCATCCACACCTGGATTGGTGTACCATGGTGGCAAGATGTTAGCTACAGTGAGGGAAAAAAGTATTTGATCCCCTGCTGATTTTGTACGTTTGCCCACTGACAAAAAAATGATCAGTCTATAATTTTAATGGTAGGTGTATTTGAACAGTGAGACAGAATAACAACAACAAAATCCAGAAAAACGCATGTCAAAAATGTTATAAATTGAATTGCATTTTAATGAGGAAAATAAGTATTTGACCCCTCTGCAAAACATGACTTAGTACTTGGTGGCAACACCCTTGTTGGCAATCACAGAGGTCAGACGTTTCTTGAAGTTGGCCACCAGGTTTGCACACATCTCAGGAGGGATTTTGTACCACTCCTCTTCGCAGATCTTCTCCAAGTCATTAAGGTTTCGAGGCTGACGTTTGGCAACTCGAACCTTCAGCTCCCTCCACAGATTTGCTATGGGATTAAGGTCTGGAGACTGGCTAGGCCACTCCAGGACCTTCATGTGCTTCTTCTCGAGCCACTCCTTTGTTGCCTTGGCCGTGTGTTTTGGGTCATTGTCATGCTGGAATACCCATCCACGACCCATTTTCAATGCCCTGGCTGAGGGAAGGAGGTTCTCACCCAAGATTTGACGGTACATGGCCACGTCCATCGTCCCTTTGATGCGGTGAAGTTGTCCTGTCCCCTTAGCAGAAAAACACCCCCAAAGCATAATGTTTCCACCTCCATGTTTGACGGTGGGGATGGTGTTCTTGGGGTCATAGGCAGCATTCCTCCTCCTCCAAACACGGCGAGTTGAGTTGATGTCAAACAGCTCCATTTTGGTCTCATCTGACCACAACACTTTCACCCAGTTGTCCTCTGAATCATTCAGATGTTCATTGGCAAACTTCAGACGGGCATGTATATGTGCTTTCTTGAGCAGGGGGACCTTGCGGGCGCTGCAGGATTTCTGTCCTTCACGGCGTAGTGTGTTACCAACTGTTTTCTTGGTGACTATGGTCCCAGCTGCCTTGAGATCATTGACAAGATTCTCCCGTGTAGTTCTGGGCTGATTCCTCACCGTTCTCATGATCATTGTAACTCCACGAGGTGAGATCTTGCATGGAGCCCCAGGCCGAGGGAGATTGACAGTTCTTTTGTGTTTCTTCCATTTGCGAATAATCGCACCAACTGTTGTCACCTTCTGACCCAGCTGCTTGGCGATGGTCTTGTAGCCCATTCCAGCCTTGTGTAGGTCGACAATCTTGTCCCTGACATCCTTGGAGAGCTCTTTGGTCTTGGCCATGGTGGAGAGTTTGGAATCTGATTGATTGATTTCTTCTGTGAACAGGTGTCTTTTATACAGGTGAAGTATTGGAAAATGACGGCAGGAAACTCCTTGACGGGAACACACTTCTTTTATTAAATCTTGACTTGTAACAATACAACGCGTGGCCTCTCTTCTTCACAATGCGGTCACCATACAACGGTACAACTCGTGACCTCTTCTCTCCGCCTTACGCTTCTCTTGACTCTCTTAGATTCTGTGCTGCTGGCTCTCTGTGCCTCGTGTAGACTCCGCGCCTCGGCTACACTCTTCTCTCGTCTCGTGTAGACTCTGCGCCTCTGCTACACTCTCCACTCGCCTCGTGTAGACTTTGCATCTCTCTCTGGCTACACCGTATGCATACTCGGCTCGTGTAGACCTTTCTCTCTCTCTGGCTACACCGTATGCATACTCGGCTCGTGTAGACCTTCCTCTCTCTCTGGCTACACACTATACATCACTCAGCTCGTGTAGACCGTTCTCTCTCTCTGGCTACACACTATACATTACTCAGCTCGTGTAGACCGTTCTCTCTCTCTGGCTACACACTTATACCTTACTCTCCTCTACTCTCCATTACTCTCCTCTCCGGGCTCTATCTCTGCACCTTCGTCTTCATTCTTAGATGGTTCCACTTCTGCCCCCTGCTCCTCTGTGCATCACCTTATATACCTCTTCTTCCCGGGAGACGGAGCGGATGCGGACCTCAACGTCGGCACCGCTCCTCAGTTACCCAATCCCCACGCGCTATCCCTACGATCCGGTTCCGCTCAGCGCGTGTTTCCACTCCCCGACCAATCACACCGCGCTGCTACCCGATCAATCCCTCTGGGCGCGTCACCGGCACACAGCCAATCAGCAGCACTACCCCCACCCGCGCACTGACGCCTGCTCCTCCCCGTCAGCGCGCGTCACCACACACACACCCGTACATACGCGCTGGCACACGACATATACACCCAGCGCGTATCACCACTACATCACCCCCTCCCACATAGCTCGCAGCCGGCCCGGCTGCTAATAACAACCAACCGCGACGATAAAACGACAACCAACAAAAAAAAACCCGTAACCCCCCGAGTGTGCCCCGTAACATAACACAACAACAACAACAACAAGAATAACTATGTACAGATTGACAATGAACACGAAAAGTCAACAATAACACGATACGAGCAAATTCCAAAAACGAACGCGCCCCACGTCCCTGCGACTACACGCAGTGACGAGGCGCTCCAACTGCCCCGACTCCTCACGAGGCAGGTCATGCAAAGTAGCACGACCTGGCGCGAGTCCGTCTGGCTGGTCCGTCGTATGGGGCGGGACACTGACGACCGTCCGGCGGTTCCGGCTGCTCCAGACGGCGCGGAACGGGCCTGAAAGGGCCGGCCCCGCCGCGGAGATCCGGCCGCCGGTGATCGGCAGCTGTCAGTTCCGAGACACCTGGGAGCAGATCAGGCGAAAATACGTGTGGATCAGGCAGAGACATTTCCCCCTCTGGGTCGCCGGTCACGTCACACGCCCGGCCATCACGACACAGGGGGAGGCCATATGGAGGCGAGAACGGTTTCAGTCGGGAGGGGTGAACGTACCAACGGCGCTTTCCCCACTTTATCTGAACGCACTGGGGCCGTGCAACGCGCACGACCTCCACGGGTCCCCTCCACGGTCTCAACAATTTAGGCGACGTAGCCAAGGGTGCCTGAGGGCAATGCAGCCAGGCCCTGTCACCTGGTTTCCATTCGTGCATGGACACCTTCAGTGCCCGCAACCGTTCATTAGCAATTTGGCGAGCCCGCGAATTAAGCCGTGCGGCCTCCCTCGCCTCTGTCAGCTTGTGAATATTAAACTTAATATGTTCTGCCAAATTGGAATTAGTTCGTGGAGCGGACAGGCCAAGTTGCGTTTCCATTGGCGGGTCAGCTTCCCGACCGTACATCAAATAGAATGGGGAAAACCCCGTAGCTGCATGGGGGGCCATTCTATACGCGGCAAGGACTCCCGGGACCTGCAGGTCCCAATCTACATGTGCCTCGCACACCTGCTGGCACAGCATGGAAGTCAAAGTTTTGTGGAGTCTCTCCACCATCCCGTCTGTCTGCGGGTGGTACGGGGAGGTACGCACCTTCTTGGTACCCAACAGATCGCACACCTCTTGCAACAATTTACTCGAAAATTTTTTACCTTGGTCGGTCAGCAGGCGTTCGGGAGCCCCCTTGTCCAGGACATAGCCCTGGACGAAGGCATCCGTCACAGCCGCTGCCGACTGGTTAGCGAGAGGCCACGCCATAGGCCATCGGGTAAAGTATTCGACCCCCACTAACAAATATTTATTCCCTCTCGGCGTGACTGGGAAGGGCCCCAAAATATCGAGTGCAACGAGCTCGTTGGTACGCGAGACCTGAATAGATTGCAGCGGTGGATTAGCTGCCACGGGCGGTGGTTTACGCCTGGCGCACTCAACGCACCCCTTCAGAATATGTGCCACATCACTTCCCATTCCCGGCCAGTAATAGTCACGCTGAAGCAGGGCAAGCGTCTTGTTAACTCCCAAGTGCAAGAGGCGTTCGTGTGCCGCCAAGACAACCCTCCCCCTCACAGCGGAAGGCACCACGAGTGCGTCCCGCCGGGACAAACTGTCCCATTTCAATAACACGCCCTGCTCAAGTACATAGGAGCCGGTACGCTCCTGGTCCCCCTCGGGACCCCCAACCTTGCGGCGCAATGCTAGCAGCGAGCTGTCCGCCATCTGGAGGCGGCCCCATTCGCTGAGCGACAGCGAGAGCAGCGAGTCCCGACCCTGAGAGGCAGTGGAATCATCCACGATCGGTGCGCCCGCTGTCGCAGCCAGTGCCCCCATCTCCCCCGCAAGCGTCGGTTTACAGCGCGCCGATCCCGACAAACACGCGCATTCATCACAAGGCAACAACCGCGACAAGCAATCGGCATTTGTGTGTCGCAACCCCTTACGGTACGTAGTCGTAAACTGATAGTCCTGGAGGACTTCCAACCAACGCGACAACTGGCCCGAGGGCTGGGCGACCCTCAATGAATACTGTAGCGCCGCGTGGTCCGTTCGGACTGTAAAGTGACGACCATAGAGATATGGCCTAAACTGCTGCACAAAAAAAACAATGGCAAGCAGCTCGCGACGGGTGACACAGTAGCGCTGCTCCGCCGGAGACAACACCCTACTACCGTAGGCGACAACTCTTTCGACACCCCCAACGACTTGGGATAGCACCCCCCCAATGCCCGTGTTGCTAGCATCCGTGTCCAGCAAAAAGGGACTGGCAAAATCGGGATAACACAAGGGTGGGGCACCCACCAAGGCGTCCCGGAGGGAGCGAAACGCGGCCTCCTCCTCCGGTCCCCATTTGAACTTCACTCCCTTCGCCGTTAGAGCGTGCAAGGGTTTTGCAATAGTGGCGAAGTGCTCAACGAACCGCCGATAATAAGAAGCAAACCCGATGAAACTTCGCACGTCGGAAACGGACGTAGGTGTCGGCCACGAACCGACACAATCCGTCTTCGCGGGATCGGTGGAGATCCCCGAAGAATCGACAATGTGACCCAAGTATCTAACCGACCTACGAAGGAGGTGACATTTGGCCGGTTTAAATTTCAACTTAGCCGATCGCATTCGCAAGAACACCCCTCTCAATCGCCGGAGGTGTTCTTCAAACGTTTTACTGAAAACAATGACATCGTCCATATAAATCAAGCATGTATCCCACTGCAAGCCCGACAAAACCAGCTCCATAAGTCGCTGAAACGTCGCTGGAGAGGAGTGAAGTCCCATGGGTAACCGGTTAAACTGGAACAGCCCCCCTGGAGTCCGAAATGCTGTCTTAGGTTTCGACTCTTCGTCGAGCGGCAACTGCCAAAACCCCGATAACAAATCAAGAGTCGAAAAATATCGCGCACCAGACAATGCATCGAGGGACTCATCCATCCTGGGGAGCGGATACGCGTCAGCCACAGAGATCTTATTCAGGCGACGGAAATCAACGCAGAATCGCAGGGACCCGTCCTGCTTCTTAACCAGCACAATAGGCGCTCCCCACGGGCTAGAGGAGGGCGAAATAATATCGGCTTCTAGCATATCGTTAACAGCCGACTGAACATGTTCCTTCTCCACGGGACTCAGTCGGAAGGGATTTAGCCTGACCGGCGCCGCATCGCCCGTTTCAATGTGATGGTGCAACAAATCCGTGCACCCAATGTCATACTTATGTTTACTGAATACATCAGAGAATTCAATAAGCAACTCGCGCAGCGCACCCAACTGCGCCGCCGACAAATCGTCCGAGGCGGCACATAGCGAATGGACCCACTCAAGGTCTTCCCTTGGCTCAACGTTCCGCGCGGGGCTCGAGCCCACTTGCGCAACCAACCCATCATCCACAGGGACCTGCGCCGCGTGAGCCAGCACGGTGCCCTGCGGAATGACAGCTGGTCGCGACCCCGCGTTCAAAACCATCACAAACGGATCCCTGTCAGCCCGCACCAAAGTGTGAGCCACCGATAAATCAAGACCCCCGACAGCCTTGTTAGAAGGACCCAAAAGCATACTCTGTCCCGAAGCCTCCCTCACCCATGGTTTCCGCAACCGGAGGGGAATCAACATCTGTGAACCCGGGGGCACTCGCACTGTCTGCGTCGCCACCGCTTGTATCGTAGCGCACGCCGTCCGAATGTCAGTAGGGCCCGTCAAAAATGAAATCCGGCGACCCGATGGCAGTTCAATGCATCGTTGATCGATAAGAATTTTAATAGGCATTTTAGCCAAAAAATCAGTGCCCAAAAGACACGGAACTGCCAAAGAAGACGAAACGAAAACGGGTCCCGACAATTTGATATCTCCAATGCAAATGGACGCCCTAACCTGACCGATAATGCCCAACGATCCCCCATTAGCGGCGTAAAATGGCACATCCACTGGAAGCAGCGGACGACATTGGACTGGAAGAATATTATAAATGAGGTCCGATATAATAGTTGCCGATGCCCCCGTGTCCACTAACACCCTAATCTCAACCCCATCAATAGATCCCGTAACAACGGACGAACCCGCCGAAGCAGCCACAATTCTATGCCCCAATTCCGCCCATTCAATGTCTCCCTGGTCCCGGCCGAACCCCCCTCGCCGAACCGAATCCCCGAACCTTAACCGACCCTCCTCCGCCGCAACGCGGCGTCCCATGTGTGTCGAATAAACAGGCCGAGCGTGTGAGGTGCCGCGACTTGCCGGGGATTGTAGAGATGACTTGGGCTCTCGGTCGTCGTCCAGCCGAGCCCCCATGGCGCGCTGCCGCGGAGCGCGGCACCCGGACGCCACGTGGCCCCGGAGGCCGCAGTTATAGCACGTGACGAGGGTCGGAGTAGATCTTGGTTGCTCCGACTTTCGGCCCGATCGCAGAGGCGACCGGGCCCCCGGCCTCCAGTCCCCTGGTCGTCCCGTGGCGAATGCCTCCTCTCGTGGGCTGACGACTTGGGGTTCGGCGACCACCAAACCCGGGGCTGCGACGACAGCAGCGTTGCAACCAACGCCTTGCTTCCGTTGTAGGGCCTCGTGCGCTTGAATACTCGTGGCGACTCTCAAAGAAGAAATATCAATCTCGTCAGCTGTGTTGATAGGGACCCCCAGGTCCTGCGCCAACTTGAGCAGCTGCTCCAAAACCATCGCGTCTTGGCCCTCCTCGTCCATCCGAGGGAACGCAGCATCAGCAAGAGCCAGCAACGCCGTGCGATAGGCCAGCGCGGTCTCCGTGGCCGCTTTCCGTCTTGCGTAGAACTGATGGCGGCACGTAGAGGGAGGTCCGTAGACCCTGGCCAACAAACCCAGCGCATCCTTCAGCGTGGAGCGGTCCGACTTTCGTGCAGCCCTGAAGGCCGCGAGCGCATCGTCGTCCAGCATGGCGGGCAATGCCCGCAGCGCCGTAGCATCGGACCACGCTGACATCTCTTGATGCGCCAAAAACCTTCGCTGAAATTGGCCCCAGTCTCCGCCTTCCGCCTTGAAGGCTGACAACGTGGGCAGGCGCTGCTGAAAAATGAAGTCATCCGCCTCGTGGTTCCTCTCCGACTCTCCGTCGGTGTGTAAGATGGCGGCTCCAGCAGCAGACGTAAAATGGCGGACCCCCTCGCGCGCTGATGACGTCGATGCGCGCGCTTGGGAACCCACCACCACGTGGCGCTCGCCGTTCCCGCCAAAAGTAGGCCCAGGCGCAATGGCGGGAATCCCCCATTCGTTTTGGCGGGAATCTGCGGGGCGACCTTGTAAAATGTCCCCCACCGTCCCCGCTCCTCCCGACGAGCTGATCTCCGCCAAGATGGACGCGGCGGCGAGCAGCAGCTCCGCCAGTCGGGAGTGCGCCTCACGAAGCCCGGCGTCGGTCCCCGGTCGCTCGGCCGGCGCCGTCGACGGATCCTGTAGCGTGGGCAAGTCCTCTTCCTCACCCCCCGCCACCAGCGGCCCCGAGTCGTCCAGGTTTTCCTCGCGGTCAATCCCGTGGGTCCTACGGGTCTTCCTTGTCTCCATGCTTGGAAGCCCGTTTCACTTCTGACGCCAGATGAAGTATTGGAAAATGACGGCAGGAAACTCCTTGACGGGAACACACTTCTTTTATTAAATCTTGACTTGTAACAATACAACGCGTGGCCTCTCTTCTTCACAATGCGGTCACCATACAACGGTACAACTCGTGACCTCTTCTCTCCGCCTTACGCTTCTCTTGACTCTCTTAGATTCTGTGCTGCTGGCTCTCTGTGCCTCGTGTAGACTCCGCGCCTCGGCTACACTCTTCTCTCGTCTCGTGTAGACTCTGCGCCTCTGCTACACTCTCCACTCGCCTCGTGTAGACTTTGCATCTCTCTCTGGCTACACCGTATGCATACTCGGCTCGTGTAGACCTTTCTCTCTCTCTGGCTACACCGTATGCATACTCGGCTCGTGTAGACCTTCCTCTCTCTCTGGCTACACACTATACATCACTCAGCTCGTGTAGACCGTTCTCTCTCTCTGGCTACACACTATACATTACTCAGCTCGTGTAGACCGTTCTCTCTCTCTGGCTACACACTTATACCTTACTCTCCTCTACTCTCCATTACTCTCCTCTCCGGGCTCTATCTCTGCACCTTCGTCTTCATTCTTAGATGGTTCCACTTCTGCCCCCTGCTCCTCTGTGCATCACCTTATATACCTCTTCTTCCCGGGAGACGGAGCGGATGCGGACCTCAACGTCGGCACCGCTCCTCAGTTACCCAATCCCCACGCGCTATCCCTACGATCCGGTTCCGCTCAGCGCGTGTTTCCACTCCCCGACCAATCACACCGCGCTGCTACCCGATCACTCCCTCTGGGCGCGTCACCGGCACACAGCCAATCAGCAGCACTACCCCCACCCGCGCACTGACGCCTGCTCCTCCCCGTCAGCGCGCGTCACCACACACACACCCGTACATACGCGCTGGCACACGACATATACACCCAGCGCGTATCACCACTACACAGGTAACAAGCTGAGATTAGGAGCACTCCCTTTAAGAGTGTGCTCCTAATCTCAGCTCGTTACCTGTATAAAAGACACCTGGGAGCCAGAAATCTTTCTGATTGAGAGGGTGTCAAATACTTATTTCCCTCATTAAAATGCAAATCAATTTATAACATTTTTGACATGCGTTTTTCTGGATTTAGTTGTTGTTATTCTGTCTCTCACTGTTCAAATAAACCTACCATTAAAATTATAGACTGATCATTTCTTTGTCAGTGGGCAAACGTACAAAATCAGCAGGGGATCAAATACTGTTTTTCCCTCACTGTAACTCTCCTGGCATACAGGAGATTGTGGTTTCGATGCCGACCTTGACACCTGTATATTTGGAGCTTGCGTGGATTTTTCTCCGGGTCCTCCGTTTTTTCCTTGCACATTTAGAATCAATGTGCGTTTATGATTATTTGGTTGCTATAAATTTAAACGTGGTAAGCCACTTCATTTAGCTACCATCACATGTGGTGGCTGGGTCGCTTCTCAAAAAGAGCTAATTAGCTCAGTGGGACTTACCTGGTAAAATGAAATAAAAATTGCTTAGTTTAGCAGCAGTAGTTTGCATTTTTTCCCGACTAGAATAATATCTTTTCTCGGATCGTTCCAGAATCCGGACCTCCACGTGGCACCGATTAGCTGCACCTGTACTCCCTCTCCACGGCGTGTGCCAATGGCAGCAGGTTTCCCGGCGGCTTCTTGCGCAGGACGAGCTTGCGGTCGCCGCACTCCACGTAGTATGTTGGGTTGGACTGGCCGTGCCGGAACTGACGCACGAGTAGGGTGTCTGTTGAGGTACAACACACATCATCGACTCGACACACACCATAGACTCAGCACTGCCCATACACTTAAAAACTGCCCATACACTCAGCACTGCCCAGATTCAGCACTGCCCAGACTCAGCACTGCCCATAGACTCACACTACCGATTAACACTGCCCATATACTCAACACTCCCCCTGTAAATTAAGGCCCCCTCCTTAACCTCCTTATCGTTCCTCTCTCAGAGCCTCACCTCTTCTCCATTGCCCATTCTCGTCCTCCTTCCTCCCCTATCGTCCCTCCACTTCTTCCCGTCCCTCCCCTGCACTTTCGTGACCCCAACATGCCCACTGTTATGGTCACTCATTCAGAACATCAGAATCATACTCTTTGGTTCTTTCGGTAAAGTCACGTAGGTAGAAAATAAAATAAATCATGGCGTTTCGGGCGCAAGACAAGCGTCCATCATCAGGTGGGAAAGCATGGTCTGCTGCTGAGGCAGACTGTTTTAAAAGGATCGAAATTGGTGTAGCTCAAGGGTCATAAAGAAGTGAGCTACACCCATTTCAAACCTTTAAAAACAGTCTGCCTCAGCAGCAGACCATGCTTTCCCACCTGACGATGGACGCTTGTGTTGTGTCCTAAACGTCGTGATTTATTTTATTTTCTACCTAAGTGACTTTACCGAAAGAACCAAAGAGTATGGATTCCTGCAGTCACGAAAGCTTCAAATCAAGATGATCAGTATCATTTTTATTGAAAGTGAAGGAATCTAATGAGCTATACAGTGAGGGAAAAGAGTATTTGATCCCCTGCTGATTTTGTACATTTGCCCACAGACAAAGAAATGATCAGTCTAACATTTTAATGGTAGGTTTATTTGAACAGTGAGAGACAGAATAACAACAAAAACATCCAGAAAAACGCATGTCAAAAATTTTATAAATTGATTTGCATTTTAATGAGGGAAATAAGTATTTGACCCCCTCTCAATCAGAAAGATTTCTGGCTCCCAGGTGTCTTTTATACAGGTAACGAGCTGAGATTAGGAGCACACTCTTAAAGGGAGTGTTCCTAATCTCAGCTTGTTACCTGTGTAATGTGAGGGTATACCTGGGTTATTGAGTGGTCACACCTCATTGATAATGATTGACTCTACCGGTCCAGGCCCATAACCAATGGGGAGAGGTGTAGGGGCGTGGCCCTGACGTAATGTGAAGGTGACACCTGGAAGGAGATGATTGGCCCTGCTGGTTTTAGTCACTTAAAACTGCCCATAGACTCAGTAACAACATGACGTGGATGTAGCGTCTCAAGCCGTCGCTGTGCAGAAAGAGCGCAACGCACGCACGCATGGGAGAAAACCACTGGAAATAGGGAGATATTGGACATGTAACAGATTATTTTAACAAAGGAACAGCCAACCCTGTAAAAACCCCAAACATGAGCTCTGTGCATGAGGACGCGTTGCGACCTGTTTGAATATTACCGAGTGTCGGACGTGCCAATAAAACAAAATGAAAGCGTAAGCATCGTTTGTATACGGTATTATTATTTCCCGCTCACCTGCGTGCAGCCCCATTGACGTGTGCAGGTAGGCAGCCAGCGCCCGCTCGTCAATCTCCAGGCCGGCGCGCACGGCGCCGGTGTCATGGGACAGCGAGAAGCCCAGCAGGGACTCCAACTCTGCCAGTGCCACCTTGAGGTCCCCCACCTGCAAGGGAGACAAAATCCTCCCAATGGGTATCATTCGGAGAGTGCACGCGTTCTCATCAGATCTAAACTAAACCATCGGAACAATTTATATTTTACCAGGTAAGGCCCACTGAGACATATAACTCTTTTTCACCCCCATTCAGCGACGTGCTCTACCCCAGGCCGACTTGCTTTTCTCAGCGGTCAAAGTGATATCTCCAACCTGTGCCTTTGTTCCCCGAACGCACATTGCTCCTCCTTCCGTGTCTCAATGTTACACCCGATGTGTGTTCCACCACGCCTCGTTGCCACGCTTATCAGGCGTAGCCCTTCCGACGCTGGCCGTGACACGGCACGAGGCCATCATCGGAGAGCCGCACGGCACAACCGGGAACGCCTACGCGGCAGAACTTTTCCGTCGTGGCTAAGTTGTGTTGTTCGTCATCGTGACTGTCGTCGGTCTTGGTGCATGCAGTGGCCGTGGGGGGAGGATCGTACCTTGATGGTGCGAAGGCCCAGGGCCCGAGCCGGTGCCAGGTTTTCTCCGAGTTCGTCGAGAAAGACAGCGGCGCTTGGAGGAACCCCGAGCTTCTCCAGGCAGAGCGAGTAGATCCTGGGGTCCGGCTTCTTCATCCCGACAACGCACGACTCCACCACCTATCCCACGATGAGATCAAATGCAAAGTGGCCATATCTTAAATTGTCACACTGCTGTTGAAAATAATCTACGCCTTGGGATCCTGCTGGCTGCTGGCTGGGCTCCTATCCAGGTCGTTCAACAGAAAAGCACTATGGAGCGCTCTGCCCATTGAACGCACCTCTATTTACTGTCGCATCTGCACAATCTCGTTTGTTTTGATTACGAGCATAAAGTAAAACAAATCCATGCATTTTTGCATTCGTGTCAAACACAAGCCAGTAGGGCAGACGACTTTAGGAGGAGCCGAACGAACACATCTGCAATAACCGGCAGCGGCATGTTGGGAGGCGCCGCGCTGACCACGTCGAAGAGGGTGCGGTCCAGCGGCAGGTAAGTGGCACCGCCGCGGACGTAGAAGTTGTTGGTGAGCAGCGCCGTCATGACGCCGCGCTCGCGCATTCCCCTCAGCGCCGCGAGCGCGCCAGGCACCGGCGTGGCGAGCTGCCCCACCAGGTGTGCCACGAAGCCACCCACGCTCACCGCACGCCCCGCCTGCTCCCCCGCGGTTAACACACAAACAACAACGGCTTTCAATTCACCGGCGTCGGCCACGGTCAAATCCACCTCAGGCCAGGCGAGGGGGGAAAAGGCAGCCACGCCATCAGCCGGCCCCAACGAATTTCCAAGCTCTGCCACCCTCCAGGTACTCAGGCATTTATTCGCTAGTTAATGAGTGTTTACACGCGGGCGGAAACAGCAGCACATGGAGAAGACGCCACGCGTGCGAGGGGTAAACACTGGTACCACACGGACGGAACAGGTGGAGTCCACATTTATGCTCTACTGCACTCTACTGGTGAGCCAGGGGTAGGACACATCCTCGACGCCCACGGGAAGGGAGTATCACAACATTTGTGCGATCCACCAACCCTCGGTGCCTGGATTACAGACCACGTGCATAGCCATCACAGCCCTATGGCTGTGTTGGTTATGCAAGTGTGTTGTTATTGTGTCGGTGTGTTTGTAACCACTACTATTATCGTGTTATTATCATTTGGGGTTATGTTACCACTGTCACAGCCTTACAGCTGCTGTTGTTGTGCATGTGCATCCTGTGTTCTCGATTCACTGTTGGATGAGGGCCTACCACCACCGCCCGGACCAAAAATCCTCATTTAGATGTGTTTTGTATTATCCGTGTTTTCATTTCGTCTGCTCCACTCTTGCCCCCATCACTCCGGCTAATCAAGAATTGCCCGCTGGCTGGCTCAGCGTTACGGCGAGCCGCTCGCAATCGAAAGGAGTGCAAATAAAAATCCTGCTTGGGGGTTGACTCGGGCTCTCATCCATGCTGCTGGGGTTGATTAAAACGAGCACCACAGCGTGGGCAAGTTAACGGCGGTTGTCCTTTAGGGGAAGACTCGCCTCCCGTCATAGGGATGGGGAGTTTCCACCGCTCGATCAAGAGCTGCAGAGAAGAACTGAGCACAACCTTGGTGCTCATTTCGAGCAGCTAATCACGTGACTTTGAATCGCAGGTTGACTGTACGACCGGCGTCTGGACGGCGATCGCGCTCGGCGCTACGTACGATTTTGGAGCAGTCGGCGCCGAAGAGCTCGTCAAATCTTTCAGGCGACATCTCCCCACGCTGGTAGCGGCACCACGCGTTCGCCTCCCCGCCGTCACGCAGCATGCGCAGCACCGTGCCACCCGGCAGCCCACAGGCAGCCTCCCACTCTATGCACCACACGCACCTCCGGTTAGCACGGCTGGCTACGTATGCTGCGAAAGAAGTTCAACACGCAAATATGCACGCGCATGCACCACGACAGCAGTGATAGTAACAACGGTCGCTGTTGACCACTAAGTGGCGGTGACGTCACCACCTGGAGCTTATGCCATGCTAGGTTCACTTTTTTGCTGTCACGTGAAGTGTTGAAGGCTCGCTGCTGACAGGAGGTCACGGGACAGAGCCAGGTGCCATGTGTTGATGGACGGAGATAACTGATAGATGCAACAACTGTGCTCCCTATTGCGCCATCTTGCTGCATTTTAGCCGCCCGGTGCTCAGCTTATTGTTCCGAGCGTGACTCCTCTGCCCTCGTGTGTTGCTAGAGGGCAACTACCTCCAACTGCCCAGTAGCGTCCTTCACGAGCCTCCTCAACAGAGGCCGATCTTGACACCGCTGGTACCAGTTATCTGCAAGTCCAATCAGCCCAACATTCTCCTGTACCACATTAGTCGCCTCTCTTCTCGAGCCCATGCCGTGCCCATTTAGCCCCCTCGGGCTAAACAGAAGCTGCTTGGACATGCGGTGGCTGGACATGCAGACTACATGACTCAGCCAATGTACCCTAATCTGCCGGAGAAGCTCATTGATGGGACTATCCCCTACTATTTCAAAGATCTGCGAGCTCCTCACACAAATCAAGCATGGTTAAAACCAGGATGGATCGTAGGCAGACCAGCCGGAATGTATTAAACCAGCGCAGACACACACACAACATACATGACCCCTGTGTAGCATTAAGGATTGATGGAGCAAACACTGCTAGTGGGCACCTATTAAAGGTTGTCACGGCACACAAGGGGGGGGGGGGGGAGTGTGGCGAGCACCACAGTCTGGCTGCCTTTGTCTTCCCAATGCGGCAGTATGTTTCCCACTGCACTAGTCATGAGCTTGTGTCAACCAAGGGGAGACTGTTCACGGCAGATGTTTTGCTCCACGGCAGGAGTGGGGGTGTGTGTATACAATAATTTCCTGTTTTGAGGTAGAGTTTGGTCACGTGACCAGGAAGTTACGATTTGACAGTCTTTCAGCCACGAGCCTGGCGTCCGCCCTTAAACAGAGTTCAAAATGGTGGCACGCGTCCCAGTGAAGACAGCTGTAACTGTACATTGTGGGACTTTAAGAAGCATTGTCTGTAAATTCGTTCATGTTCTTATAATACTGGGAATGCTGTTATAATGTTAGAATGACCGGTATAATGCTGTAAATGGCTTTATAATGCTGTTAAATTGTTATGATAAATACGAGGCCTAGTTAACAACGAAGCCTGCAACTTGCCTTATTGTGAATGTTACTTGTAATCGAATAAGTCGAGTCAAACTTGTACTCAAGTAACTATATTACGATCTTGAGAGCAAGGATGACGAAATGTCTCACTAACAGTTCAGTGTTATATGTGTAGTGCTTGAGATATGCGTCACGCGCTGGGTCGGTATGCGCGCACGCGGTGGACAGTGAGGGCGAATGAGGACACAGGGCGCTGATTGGCTGGCCGTTGTTGTTGTCCAAATTAAGGTGACGTGATGGTTAAGGGGGCCGCAGGTGGCCGGGGGTAATTAAGGATGCAGGGCATTCATTGGACGAGAGGGGCTGTTGTCAGAGATTGGCGCCGGTGTGTCTGGAAAAACAACGCCACGTGGCACCGGGGGCTGGGGGCGAGTGGCGTCGCGGGAGCTGACCTAATTAATTAGGGGTAATTGGTTCGGGGATAAAGTGAGGAGTTGTGGAGTGAGACGGGGAGTACGTGCCTGGGAGGAGAGACAGACAGATGGAGAGACGGAGCAGAAGAGTGAGTACAGCGTAGGGTAGCAGTGGATAGAGTGAGTACAGCATAGGGTAGCAGTGGAAAAGAGTGAGTACAGCGTAGGGTAGCAGTGGATAGAGTGAGTACAGCGTAGGGTAGCAGTGGAGAGAGTGAGTATAGTGTAGGGTAGCAGCGGAGTAGCGCAAGCATCAGAGAGACACGACGGAGCATAGGAAGCGGCTGGAGTGTGGAAGGAGAACGGGGTTAGTTACGACGGAGTGGGACGGCGGAGCTGATAAAGAGCAGCGGAGCTGGAGAGAAAGAGAGCGGAGAAGAGAATCGACGGAGGAGCAGAGGGAAGCGAGCGAGGCCAGCGGAGCGCAGCGAGCGAGCGGAGGAACATTGAGCGGTGTTGACGGAGAGTTGTGGGTCGTGTGAACGGAGGAACATTGAGTGGTGTTGACGGGAGAGATGTGGAACTATATACGTGGAATAAAGTAATGAGGAAAGACAAGAAGCTGTCGTGTCGGTTCGAGAACTACATATGTAGTGCTGTACATTTGGGGTGCATTGTGATGATTACATGATGTGCCTTTATTTAACACAACAGCTTATTCCCTTGTATAGCTGTTCAGTACTAATGTAGGTGCCTGGTCCATCCAGGATCTATTGTTGAGTTTCAGGTTATCTAAGACAATGTTATGATGTTGTAGTGTTCATTAATTGTATTGATATTTCCTAGTGTAATGTGAGGATATATCCGGGTCGTTGATGGATCACAACTCGTCACGATGATTGGCTCTGCCGGTCCTGGTCCTTAGCCAATGGGGAAGCCTAGGGGCGTGGCCCTGAAGTAATGGAAAGGTGACAGCTGAAAGTAGAGGATTGGTTCTGCTGGCTTTAGCCACAGCCAATGGGGAGACGAGTCAGGGACGTGGTCCCGGGAGCCTACGGTGGAGTCTGGAAGATTCTATAGAGGCTAACCAGGATTGGTGGAAACGTACCACGTGACCCGGGTATTAAATAGGGGTGGAGGCGAACAACACGTGGTCAGAACTGGAACGAACGAAGGGAGGAGGCCACGCGAGAGCGGGGGTCCAGGCTGCCACTTGGCTGCGCGCGTCTCTCTCTTTCTATCCCTCTCACACTGTCTGTAAGCAGCGTGAAGGAGTGTTGTAATTGTAATAAAGGACTCGTTCACTGGGTCTGTCTCCGTTGTCCTTTATTTGTGTTCTTTACACTTGTCCCACACGGCCCTCGCTCAGAGCCTCCCCGCTTGGCAGCTCCACAGCTGCCTTCGCTCCCGTAGCCTTTCTCGCTCCTGCAGCTCCGCTGCAGGTCCCCTGTGCAGTCCTCCGGCTGCTCTCACTGCAGCTCCACCGCTGCTCCCCGCTCTTCCGTGCTCGGTCACCGCTGGCCGACGGTGCCGAGTCTTACTGTGTGTGTGTGGCGATCTCGCCACTCTCCAACCTCCGCCCTACGTGGCCTCACTCTGTCTCTATCTCCAACCCTCTCCCGTCTCTTCCGGTATCTCTCCCTTAAGACCTCACCCCTCTCTCTCACGTGACCTAACTCCTCCCCCCGTGACGTCATATCCGCGAGGCCGTTTACGCCCGCATTACACTACCCTCCCCCGTAGAGAAAATCCAGCCGACCTCGGCTGAACAATAACGACAACAAGTAATGCGAGCGAACACAACCATCACACATGCAAGGACAACGAAGCATACAATAAATATAACAACAACAAAAACACAACAGTAAAATTCAACGAAATGTAAGGGACTTCGACCGCGTGCGGGTCGCCGGTCCGTCCCGGACGGGCGGCGGCCCTCCTGCAGACCGGGAACGTGACGGGGTTTTAGGAGCGACAGGATAAAGTCCTCCTGTCGCTATTGGAGGCCCGTCAACGTCCCGGTCCCGTATCTCTGAAGGCCCAGCGTCGGGGGTGTCCCGCAATCGTGTCTGCGGCGGGGTCGGAAGGGCGGCGGGGCTCGGAGTCCCCGCAGCCGTGGTAGGCACACCCCGAGCAGAGTCCCATGTCTCCTGCAGTGTCACGGCCAGCTTGTCTGTAAAAGGCACGACAGGCGCTCTTGCAAGGTCAACAGGCACAGGCAAGGATGAGTTGGCAGCAACAGACCCCGGCAAAGCAACATCAGGAGATGACGCATCAGTTCGAGGGGCCACATATGGTTTCAAGCGCGACGTGTGAACGAACCAACGCCGAGATCCAAACCGAACATGCGCAGACTGTGGGTTGGGAACCTCGATGAGGCGAACCGGCCCTTGCCATGGTTTATGTAATTTAGGAGAGGTACCTGGCCGCACCTGCGGGCAATGGAGCCAGGCCATGTCCCCCACCTTCCAGGGGCACTCCCCCTTGGAGCGTCGAGCACACCGCTCGTTCCGGGCCTGGGCTTTGGCCGTAGCCATGCGGGCCCCTTTCCCGCGCCTCAGTAACACGGCGAACGGTATCCTGAATGTAATCAGGAAGAGGCTTAGCAGGTCCCCTCACTCCAGTTCCCAACTGCACATCCATCGGCGGCACGTTTTCGCGACCGTACATAAGGAAAAACGGCGAATATCCTGTAGCCGCATGCGGCGTCATCCGGTATGTCGAAAGTACCCCAGGGATATGCAAATCCCAATCCGATTGTTTTTCACCCACCGTGTGACACAACATGGCGGACAAAGTCCGATTTAGCCGTTCGACCAACCCATCCGTTTGTGGGTGGTAGGGAGATGTCCGTATCTTTTTAGTTCCAAGAGCCGCACACACTTCGACAAACAATTTAGAAGAAAAATTCCGGCCTTGGTCTGTGAGGAGCCTCTCCGGTGCCCCCTTGTCCATAACGTACCCAAATAGAAAGGCGTCTGTGATAGACGCCGCTGACTGGTCAGGCAAAGGCCAGGCCATCGGCCAGCGGGAGAGGTACTCCACCCCAACCAGCAAGTATTTATTACCTTTAGCGGATGGCGGGAAGGGTCCCAAAATATCCAACGCCACCAATTCATTAACTCGAGACACCTGAATAGACTGTATCGGCGGCACATATGGCTGTTTAGGTGGCTTTTGCCGGGCACAATCGGGACACGCGCGAACGTGACCGACGACATCTGTTGTCATGCCGTGCCAAAAGTAACCTCGCTGCAACGTCAATAGGGTCTTCTGCACCCCCAGATGTAAGAGCGTGTCGCAATGCAGAGTCCTAATCAATTCGTACCGCAAGGATGCCGGTACAACCAGACGCCAGCGTTCCTGTAACCCTTCCCTCCACATCAGCAGACCATCGCGGAGAGCGGTTTCCGGCACACCCCCCGTATCCGGTCCCCTACTCTTCGCAGTCCGATTCCGTAAAGTCACCAAGGACTCGTCCAACATTTGTTCCCGAATCCACACAGCCCTTGGAAGATTCAAAATCCCATCAGCCGGTCCCGGCTCCCTTGGAGCTTCAGGCACCTCGACCGCCAACGCAACAGGCTGAGGGGGATGCTGAATCGGCGCACATCTATGCGTCCCAGACGCGCACGCGCAAGGGGATCGCTGCGGCAACTTAGAAAGGGCGTCCGCATTCGCGTGACGCACCCCCTTCCGATGGTGAATTTGGAAGGAAAATTCTTGTAGCGTGTCCAACCACCGCGCCAACTGGCCGGATGGTTGGTCCATCTTAGGAGCATACTGCAAGGCCGCATGATCCGTGCATACAATAAACGAACGACCGTAGAGATACGGTCGAAATTGGCGGAGAAAGAAAACAATAGCCAAAAGTTCCCTGCGAGTGACGCAGTAGCGGGATTCTGCGGGGGACAAAAACCCGGCTACCGTACGCCACCACGCGCTCCACACCACCTTTGGACTGAGACAACACGGCCCCAATGCCCGTGTCACTCGCGTCCATATCCAGAATGAAGGGGTGATCGAAATCAGGATAATCCAACGTCGGTGCCGTAGCCAAACGATCGCGCAGGCCCTGAAACGCCGCCTCTTCTGGCAGTCCCCAAGCAAATTTCCGTCCTTTACCCGTAAGGAGGTGCAAGGGCCTCGCGATCGTCGCAAAATTCGGAACAAACCTCCGATAATATGAGGCAAACCCCAAAAACCGACGTACATACCCCACCGTGGCCGGGGTTGGCCAGTCACGGACGCACGCTGTCTTGTCCGGATCCGTGGCCACCCCGTCCGCACTGACGATATGCCCCAAGTAGCGCACGGACCGTTGCAGTAGGTGACATTTCTTAGGCTTAAATTTCAAATTAGCGGAACGCATCCTGGCGAACACAGCCTCCAACCGCAGTAAATGCTCATCAAATGTGCGGCTGAAGACGATAATATCGTCTAAATATATCAGACATGTCTCCCACTGCAACCCCGTTAACACCAACTCCATCAACCTTTGAAATGTGGCAGGGGCAGCATTCAGCCCCATCGGAAGACAATTAAATTGGAATAACCCCTGCGGCGTACCGAAAGCAGTCTTCTCCCGCGAGGGCTCGTCAAGGGGAAGCTGCCAGAATCCGGAAGAGAGATCTAGCGTTGAAAAGAACTTCGCCCCCGACAAGGCATCGAGGGAGTCGTCCATACGCGGCAGGGGGTACGCATCTGCCACAGTCACTTTATTTAATTTCCGAAAGTCCACGCAAAATCGCAATTTGCCGTCCTTTTTAACCAAAACAACAGGCGCGCCCCATGGGCTGTTAGATGGAGATATTATGTCCACAGCCAACATGTCATCCACTGCCCCTCGAACCTGATCTCGCTCCGCCGGACTCATCCGATGCGAGTTTAACCGAATAGGGGCAATGTCCCCTGTGTCAATATGATGGTAAAGCAACGAGGTGCGTCCCAAGTCCAAATCGTCGGAGCTAAACACATCAGAATAACTCAATAATAATTTACGAAGCGCGCAACGTTGTTCCCCGGAAAGGGAAGGATTTTCCCCACACAATTCGGCGATCCAGCGATTATCTGCGGCCCCAGGGCCTGAAACACCACCAACCATGACCTGGCTGCCCAGATGATCCTGTGCCGTAAACGCCGTAGTGGCATGTGCCACAACCGTACCAGCCGGCACACACACATTTTCGGTACTTGCATTAAGCACCTGCAGAAACGGCTGCTGGTCCGGCCGGACAATAGTTTGCGCCCCAACGAGCGCCGATCCGCCCATCATGGTGGCGGACGGCGACAACAAAACCCCAATTGCACCTTGACGACCAGGCACAGGCTTCCGATATCGCAAGGGGATAAGCATCTGTGAGCCAGGTGGAATATCAACAGATACCTCGGACAGCGCCTGCACCTGGGCGACCGGAGCAGGTCGCACCCAGGGCGACGGTAGAAATGTAATTTTTCGCCCACCCGGTAATTCAATTCAGTTTTCATTAATTCTAATTAGAATGGGCATCTTGGCCAGAAAGTCAGTTCCCAACAAACAAGGAACCGCAAGGGACCTCGAAATTAACACAATTCCCGAGGCCGACACTCCCCCGATAGATATTTTAGCGTCCACCTGGCCCACAATGCCCATGCTACCCCCGTTCGCAGCGACGCAGGAATCGTAAACCGGACGCACGGCCTCTGGTGGGATGCCCAACATATGGAAAATTACATCCGATATAATGGTCGCGGATGCCCCGGAATCCACTAAAAATACGCACGTACACCCCTTGTATAGAACCAGGTACAGTGGACGAACCAGTAGCGGCCGCGACGACCCACCGTGCCAATTTACGCCACGCCTTGCCGGGTGTCTGGTGCGCACCGACTTGCCTGTCCTGGAGGATCCTTCCGTGGCACGTCCGCTGTCGAGGCCTCCTGCTGGGGCAGACCTGGGACACGGGCCCAGCAGTCCCTGGCGTAATGGCCCTTACGGCCGCAGCGGAAGCAGTCGATGTCGTTGCGCCGCGCCGCAGGCTCCACGTCCCGACGCTCCCGTGTCGGCGGCGCAGATCGCGGCCCCGGCCTACTGCGGGCCGACCACTGAGCAGAGGCGGCTGTCAGCTCCTGCGGGCCCCCCCCATTAGGAACGTACACCGCCTTCTTGGGATCCCAACCCACGGCACCTCCTTCGACGATGGGCCCCCCCCCCCCCCGTCCACGCCGTGACTTGCTTCCAACGGCGCAGGTTGAACTGGGCATCAAGACATTTAGCGGCCGTCCGGGATGTCAGCTTTTCGTGGCCACACACCGGCATAGGAATCCCCAAATCCCGGGACAGCTCGAGCATCTTACCCAAGATGAGAGGTTCGAGCAGGTCAGGCTCCGTCTCCGGGTATGCGGCCATGGCCAACTCCAATACCGCACGCCTGTATGCCACCGGCGACTCCTCGGGTGCTCGCTGACGTTGAACAAACCGGCGATGAGCATCATCCGGTGGCTCATATGTATCTGCCATCTCGTCGAAAACTCCTCTCAATGTTTTCTTCTTCTCGGCCTTCATAGAACGGAAGAATCTCACCGACTCGTCATCGAGAAGAGTCGGTAAAACCTCCAATGCCTCAGCGTCCGTCCACCTTGCTGAGCGTACCGCCGCCAAAAATCTGCAGGCGAAAGCACTCCAATCGCCACCGATGGAGAATTCTTTAACGGTCGTGAGATGACGACTGCGACTCCTTGTTGCGCCATCCTCAGCCGATGACTCACCAGGCGGCATATTCAAAATGGCGTCGCTTCGCAACGTGTTGAAGATGGCGGCTTCCCGCCGCGGAGAGCGCAAGATGGCGGCTTCCCGCCGTTCTTCTCCTACCACACCCAAGATGGCGTCCTCGTGCCGCGTGGCCGATGGCGCCGACAGCGGAGGCAAGGCGGCGACCTGCGGACCTCCATCGGCTCTCCCCAACGCCGTCCTCGGCGTGACGAGCTCGCACAATTGCGCGAGCACGATATTGAGTGTCTCCAGCTGCGCCGCCATCTGTCTCCATCGCAAGTCCGCGTCCTCCGGCGCAGATGGGTCCACCGACGCGGCGACGTCTTGGACTCCCGGACCCGTACTCGTTCCCGCATGGATCTCCTCCTCCATCGCAGGCAGGTCCACCGCCTGAGGAAGGTCGTCGTCGTCGGATGATGTAGCAGATGATGGCGTAGGAATATTCTTTCTTCTGAGCTGTTTTGACATGCCGTTTCACTTCTGACTCCAGTGTAATAAAGGACTCGTTCACTGGGTCTGTCTCCGTTGTCCTTTATTTGGGTTCTTTACACTTGTCCCACACGGCCCTCGCTCAGAGCCTCCCCGCTTGGCAGCTCCACAGCTGCCTTCGCTCCCGTAGCCTTTCTCGCTCCTGCAGCTCCGCTGCAGGTCCCCTGTGCAGTCCTCCGGCTGCTCTCACTGCAGCTCCACCGCTGCTCCCCGTTCTTCCGTGCTCGGTCATCGCTGGCCGACGGTGCCGAATCTTACTGTGTGTGTGTGGCGATCTCTCCACTCTCCAACCTCCGCCCTACGTGGCCTCACTCTGTCTCTATCTCCAAACCTCTCCCGTCTCTTCCGGTATCTCTCCCTTAAGACCTCACCCCTCTCTCTCACGTGACCTAACTCCTCCCCCCCGTGACGCCATATCCGCGAGGCCGTTTACGCCCGCATTACATAATGAAAGACGAATAAAGACCGGATTCCAGAAGTCGCTTCAACGACCTTTATTACACAAGTATTAACAGATGCTGTATCTGTGCTGTGTTTTTCCATCAGTTTTACCTAGTTATATTCATTAAATACGTTTGGAGTCGGATGTTCACCCTGGCGAGATAGAGACCCAGGCCCAGTTCAGATATTTGTTGCTGATGTTGGCCATGATCGGGAATCAAACTCAAGTTTTCGGGTTCAGAGCGCGGTGCACTAACCAGTAGGCGACCATCCCCACGACGTTTGGTGGTTATACGATGTCAAAACTTTCTGACAGCATGTGTATTATAAGTGTTATAGTTTGTGAAGATGCAACAATGACTTATGGTAGACTCGTGCCGAGCAAACTTCAGTTGAAGAACTTTTAAGCAATTCTTATTCACACTGGAAGTACATCAAAGAAACAAAAACAACACGACAAAAATGTGAAATACAATTAATAAGTTATGGGAAACTGACATTGTGATGATCATCACATCGTGACATTCAATATCGTATCATATAAAACGATATCACAGCAAGCCCACCTTGCAATGCACATGGACAGCTTCCTTTGGCTAGACTTAAGCTGGGCATCGGAATTGTCGAGGTGGGACGTGATGCAAGATGCTTCGAGTTTCGGAGGCGTTTAACCCTTTCCTGTTCCAATGACGTATGTGTAAGTACGTGGACATCACCAGTTTTTATTCCGGTTCCGTTCGGAACTTTATCGGTACCGAGGCTCCCACAAGGCTATTCGGGAGGACATGTGGTACGGTTTGGCGCCAGCCATCATTGAGTGTGGCCGTGTCGCTACAATTCTCTGCGGTGAGTACAATGTCTTTAAAAACAACGGCGCTATGCCTCTCTAAATAAAATTCACGCTGAACTGCTTGCGCGTTCCGAAATTCGGCGGTGAGTGGGTCGACCCACCCTGCAACTTGCAGTCATCTCGGAACGCAAAAGGGTTAAGTGCCCCATAAATACTAGCGACCCTTGTCCTGCCGGGCCCTTCGGTCAGGATGAGGTTCCTCACCGCCCCTTCCATAACGACGCGACGCGGCGCAGGCGTGCACCTTGTATGGGCGGGTACGGCGACGGCAGGATCACTCCTCCCATGTCGAAAATGACGGCTCTCACGTCGCTGGCGCCGTGGCTCCATCGCGTGGCACACGGTGGCAGTGGCGACAATGGCAGCAGCGAGCGCAGGCGGGGACTCCGCCAGAGGCTCAGAGAGTTCCAGCCGAACATCCTAATCGGTGGAGGTGGAGGCAACAAAGAGCCCAATTGGTCCCGCTTGACAAAAACGGACACAATTTACAAAGTGGATTTGTGTATGTGTTCTTGTACGGTACAGTCTTTTTGTCAAGCAACTGCTGGATGACGTTCACTACATGTGGGTCGTTGGGGGGGAGGGGGGTGTTATTTAACCGGCGTGTTTCACAGTCGGCCAGTACAGTTTGGTGAATGCGGGGGAGGCGTAGACGCCGGATTAGAGGGCAACAGACGTCTCTGCACTGGCCCCCTTCTGACAAACGTAGCCCTGCAGACTGCAACACCTGTTTTACGAGTGGCTATCACCCATTCAAGCATTGTCCAGGCTCACATCTGCTGAGCTTACGAGATCAGGCGCATTCCGAATGATTCGGCCACATAGGCTGTGGAGTTATAGCATGCCTAAACGCAGAATTTCAATATGCGATACAGTGGGCATATTTATTGTATATAAAGGGTGTTTCAAAAAAGATGCTAACACTTCTCAGCATTTGCAAAAATATCACGAGAACAGTGCCTCCGGCTCTGGAGACCACCGGGAGAAGACTCCCAGGCATGTGTTGACAATGATGGTGAACAAGTCGAGACACTTTCACTTTTTGAAGCTATTAACATACATTTCGATTTGAAGCTTTCGTGACTGCAAGTCATGTAGGTAAAAAATAAAAGAAAATTAAAGAAATTAAAACAACTAAATTAAATCACAATGTTTCGGAGGCAACATAAGCTTGTCTTCAGTTGAACCGTTACAGCCAAAGTCGCTGTAGTAAGTGAAGCGAGCTAATAGAGAGACGTGACTATATAAGTTAAGAGGGGGGGGGGGGCAGGGGCCAAGGTGGGGGGGGGCATCGGGGGGGGGATGCTAGCCTGAAGGTAAGCCGATTGATAACATCTATTCATTATGCAGGAGAGGGGGGTATTGGGGTACCGTGAACAAAGGGGGCGGAAGTTAAATTGATTAATAGGAAGCTAAGTTAAGCTGATAAATAACATCTAGTTAATAGGAAAGCTATTAAGAAATGAAACAGCTAAATTTAATCACCAATACACTGCACTACTATACTCTACACTACACTGTACAATAAACTACACTACTATAGACTGCTATACATTACACTTATATACTCCATGTCTCGGCCTCGCTGTGCGCTGCATCACACCGCTATCCGGGTAGTTAACCTCGCATCTAATAAACCCTCAGAGCCAGGGTGAACATCTGACTCTAAACGTAATTGATTGATTTCAACGAGGTAAAACTGATTGGAAAAACACAGCACAAATACAGCATCTGTTAATACTTGGAAATATCAATACAATGAATGAACATTACAGCATCATAACATTGCCTTAGATAACCTGAAACTCAACAATAGATCCTGGATGGACCAGGCTCCTACATTAGTACTGAACAGCTATACAAGAGAACAAGCTACTGTGTTAAATAAAGGCACATCGTGTAATCATCACACTGCATCCTAAATGTACGGCACTACATAAAACACTGAGCTGTGGATGAGACATTCTGTCATCCTTGCTCTCAAGATAGCAATAAAGTTACTTGGGTACAAGTTTGACTCGACTTATTCGATTACAAGTAACATTCACAATAAGGCAAGTTGCAGGCTTCGTTGTTAACTAGGCCTCGTTTTAATAATAATTTAACAGCATTATAAAGGCATTTACAGCATTATAATGGTAATTCTAACATTATAACAGCATTCCCAGTATTATAAGGACATAAACGAACTTACAGACAATGCTTCTTAAAGTCCCACAATGGACAGTTACAGCCGGCTTCACTGGGACGCGATGTGTGCCGCCATTTTGAACTCTGTGTAATGGCGGACGCCAGCCTCGTGCCTGAAAGGCTGTCAAATCGTAACTTCCTGGTCAGGTGACCAAACTCAGCATCAAAACAGGAAATTATTGTATACACACACCCCCACTCCTGCCGTGGAGCAATACTGTACATTTGGGGTGCAGTGTGATGAATACACGATGTGCCTTTATGTAACACAGCAGCTTATGCTCTTGTATAGCTATTCAGTGGTAATGTAGGTGCCTGGTCCATCCAGGATCTATTGTTTAGAAACATGTTATCTAAGACAATGTTATGATGCTGTGGTGTTCATTCATTGTGTTGGTGTTTCCGAGTATTAACAGATGCCATATCTGTGCTGTTTTCTTACCAGTTTTACCTCGTTCAATTCAATAAATGACGTTTGGAGTCGGATGTTCACCCTGGCTTTGAGAGTTTATTGGACGCGAGGTTAACTACTCAGCTAGCGGTGCAACGCAGCGCACAGCAAGGCCGAGACAACTACTATACACTACAACCAAAGGGTAAAGGTGGAATACGCTACAGCAAAATTACTATAGTGAATGAAGAGAGCTGTTTAACATTAAAACACTGTACATCAAATGTATGAGTGATGGTAGTGTATAAAACTGGGACTAAAAAGAATGTAAATATGGATATGACTGTAAAACTATGAAGCAGCTAAAGTTTAACTTGGTTAATTACATCATTACAATGATTGCTCAATTTGAATCCATCCTCTCGGTTGAAGTTATGTCTATGTTTGTATATCTGGATGGCTTCATGGACAATTCTTTGGTAGTATCCAGGAGGCTTGCAGAGTACCTTGGTATCGGAGAACACAATGTCATGAGAACCAGCAGTATTGTAACAGTGGTCAGCTACGGCAGAATAATTAGTCCTGCCTTGCTTCAAATCCGGCGAATGTGGTCAGAAATATGTCGTTTTGTTTCCCTGGTATAACAATCACCACAGGTGCAACTCAGTTTGTAGACACCAGGGTACTGTAAGTCAGGAATGACATTGTTTACGGATGGGATCAGATCACAGATCTTGTGTACTGTACTGAATCGGACCTGGATCTTGTGTTTGTTTAGAATTTTGGAAATCTTTTTGGTAACGCCTGCTATGTATGGCAATGTAATGATTTTGATCGGAGTGTCAAGGGGCTGTTTCTCCATGGTGGGAGAAACAGCTTGGTGGATAGTACGGTCCGAGTATCTGTTCGGCCCGATGTACATGTTCCAATTCACTGGCCAGGTGGTGTTGGTCAGAGATGCAGTGGGCCCTATGGTATAGTGTTTTGATGGGGGAATTCTTTTGTGCCGGATGGTGGTGGGAATCAGGATCTGTGTGGGTGGCCTTCCTATAGACATAATGTCCCAACGAGCCATTGGTCCTCCTCTCAAACAGAACTTCCAGGAATGGTAGCTTGCCATTCTTCTCCACTTCCATGGTGAATTTGATGGATGGGTGTATGGAGTTGATGTGGTCTAGAAATTGGTTCAATGCTGGGAGGCCATGTGGCCAAATGACGAAAGTATCATCCACGTATCTCTTCCACAGGGAAGGCCGTAGAGTGGATGTCTGGATGGCGTCTGTTTCAAATTTTTCCATGAAAACATTGGCAATCACTGGTGACAAGCGGGAACCCATAGGGGTGCCCTCATTTTCTTTGTAGAAGGTACAATTCCAGGCGAAGTACGTGATGGTGAGGCAGTGCCTCTCCAGCGCAGGGACATCAGGGTTTTCAATTATTGTTATGGTGTCAGGCACTGGAACCTTGGTGAATAGAGAGACCACATCAAAGCAGACGAGGACATCATCAAGAGACAATACAATGTCCTTGACTAGAGAGACCAAGTGAGTTGAGTTGAGTACTGCTGAGGTGGTCTTGCCAGTGAAGGGAAGCAGAGTATCCGATAGAAAACGGGCTAGTTTGTAGGTAGGTGAGTTGATCGTGGACACAATAGGCCGTAGTGGGATACCTTCTTTATGGATCTTGGGAAGACCATAGAATCTGGGGGGTCTCACAGCCGAGGGTTTCAGGGAGAGCCGTTTGATTAGTTCAATTAGGAAAGTCGAACTAGTGATGATCTTGTTGGTTTTAGTAGCTAGGCTATGAGTCGGATCTCTATTGATTTTGGAGTAGCTGCCATCATTGAGTAGGTCCTGGATTTTGTTGTTGTATGAGTTTTTATCCATGATGACAGTTGCATTGCCCTTGTCGGCCGAGAGGATGACTATGTAATGCCTCTTTTTCAAATTTGCAAGTTCAGAACGTTCATTTTTGCTGATGTTGCTAACAGGTTTCTTAGCATTCTTGAGGATAGTGGCTATTTCAGCTCTCGCAATGTCCATTTGGATGTATCCTAAACCTTTGAGGGCTACATCGACATGGGATATTATATCCTCTACTGGGATATGTTTAGGGGTAACTGCGAAATTCAGCCCTTTAGCTAGTATCGTTTTTAGATTGTCAGAGATTGGGATTTTACTCTGATTAATAACGATCTTGTTAACATCGAGTTTTGTAATGCATGGTTCTGGCTTCTTCTTTGCTAGGAGGTTGAATTTGGCGATCAGGTTATCTTTACATTTGGTAGACAGTGAATCAGTAGAGGAGGCTGTCATGTTGTCAACACGATCCCAATTGGAAGGGGACATTTTTTGTGTTAACATTAAATGTGATTGAAAGAGAATATTGTCTATATTATCGAGTTCAAATCGGAGTAATCTTATTTTCTTTGAGATTAGTGATAGGCTAGCTTTAAACAGAATTCGTTTAGCATTCGGTGAAGACACAGCAGCAGATGTGAGTGTGAAAGCGATGGGAATTACCTTGTTGTCGTGGCATCTCTTGAGGAAGGTTAGCGTCTCGATAAGCTGCGACTTACTGTCTCATTGTCTGTTAAAACTCTAACAGATAAGTGAAAATCCTCCCCGTAGAGGGCATTAATTCTAGATTTGAAGCTTTCGTAACTGCCAAGATTCATACTCTTTGGTTTTTTCGGTAAAGTCACGTAGGTAAAAAATAAAAGAAATGAAAACAACTAAATTAAATCACGACGTTTCGGAGGAAACACAAGCTTCCATCTTCAGATGGAACCGTTACTGCCAGCTCTGTCAGCAATTAAGAGCTGCTGCAATAAAAAATTACATCGGATTTTGGGAGGCTTAACCCAAGGGTAAGTGGGCGGAGCTAGAGAAGGAATTTCTACGTAAACGTAAATGTGAGAGATTAGCATGTCCATGTGAGAAGGTCCCCAGCCACCGGAGATGGTGGGAATCCTGTGCCTGGGGTGTCTCACTCAAGGGTAAGTGTGCGGAGCTAGAGAAGGAATTTGTACGTAAATGTCAATGTGAGAGATTAGCATGTCAATGTGGGAAGGTCCCAGGCACCGGAGGTGGAGGAGATCCTGTGCCTGGGCTGCCTCACAGATATTTAGCCTGGTGATGTACTCGGAGAGTCGGAAATAACAGCTGAAACAGGTAGGTAGGATGGAAACATCACAGTCAGTTAAGACTTTACTTGGTTAATTACGTCCTTCCAATGATTGCTCAGTTTGTATCCATCTTCCTGGTTGAAGTTATGTCTATGTTTATATATCTGGATGGCTTCATGAACAAACCTTTAATAGCCCGAAGGTTTGCAGAGAACCTTGGTCTCGGAAAAAACAATATCATGAGAACCCACAGCATTATAGCAATGGTCAGCCACAGTGGAGGTATTAGTTCTGCCGTATTTCAGATCTGCCTTGTGCTCGCGAACACGGTCCGAGACATGACGTTTCGTTCCCCCAATGTAACAATCACCACAGGTGCAACTTAATTTGTAGACTCCAGGATATTGCATGTCAGGAATGACATGATTCGCAGATGGGATTAGATCACAGATTTTGTGTACTGTACTGAATTAGACCTGGATCTTGTGTTTGTTTAAAAATTTGGAAATATTTTGGTAATGCCTGCTATGTATGGTAACGTGATGGTTTTGATCGGCGTCTCAGGGGGTTGTTTCTCCATGGATGGAGATGGTTGGAGAAACAGCTTTGCGAATAATGCGGTCCAAATATCCATGCATCTTAAGGGCCTGGTGTACGTGTTTCAGTTCACTGGCTAGGTGGTGTTGGTCAGAAATGCAGTGGGTCCTATGGTGTAGTGTTTTGATGAGGGAATTCTTCTGTGCCGGATGGTGGTGGGAATCAGGTTTCAGATAGGAATCTGTGTGGGTGGCCTTCCTGCAGACGGAGTGTCCCAAGGAGCCATCAGGTCTCTTCTCAAACAAAACATCCAGGAATAGAAGCTTGCCATCCTTCTCCACTTCCATGGTGAATTTGATGGATGGGTGTATGGAATTAATGAAGGTTGAGGAATTGGTTCAATGCTGGCAGGCCATGTGGCCAAATAACGAAAGTGGCATCCACATATCTCTTCCACAAGGAAGGACGTAGGGTGGATGTCTGGATGGCATCTGTTTCAAATTTCTCCATTAAAACTATCACAATCACTGGTGACAAGGGGGAACCCATGGGGGTACCTTCATTTTGTTTGTAGAAAGTACCATTACAGGTGAAGTAAGTGTTGGTAAGGCAGTGCCTAACCAGAGTAGGAACATCAGGGTGTCATTCTATAATTCTGTCATTGTGTGACTAACGCTTCGCGGGACTATAGAGGGGCGGCTTCGTTATAACGCTGCCCCCCCCCAACTCCTCATATTCAGATAGAGGGGCGGGTTGACTATGACTAGGCCTGGTAGTGGCTGGAGGAGAGACCAATGGGGAATGGAGAGGAGGGGTAATGGGGAATCGAACGGGTGGTGTAGGGTGGGTGGGTGGAGGGGCAGGGTTATGAGGGATTGGGGAGACCCATGTATCCTTAACCACTGAAGCAACCACATGACCAGTACAGTAGACAACGCACAGTACTCTATAATAATACTTTTTTACGGTAAAACACACGTGCACTACACACACATCTGTAATAATCCTTCTTGAGACGGCTTCGGAATCAGTCCTTTTTATTTCCACTTCCACAAATACACTTTACTCACACACTCTCCGTTGCTGGCAGACAACGGAGAGAGGGCAGACTTCACACCAAGTCCCCACCGCGCACGTGGCACCCAGAGCCCCCGTATGCACGTGACCCTGCTCTTGTCGTTCCCAAGTCTGCTCTCGATCATTCCCTCTCTCTCTCTCTTAATCCCTTCTTCACGTGGTACCCCCCAGCCAATCCTCCATGGACAGCCTTGACCGTTCTCGATGGTTCCCTGTCAATCCCGGGACCACACCTCTGATCCGGCTCCCCATTAGCTGGGGCCCCGAATGGCCAGGCCAATCACCCCTGCTGACATGCCGTGATCACGCCGGGGCATGCTCCCTGTCTCAACCCTTATTGGCTACAAAGCAGGACCGGCAAGCCAATCCCCATGTGAACCCTCTATGGCTGTTATTACATCACCCCCCCCCCCCCCCCCCCCCCGGTGAAAAAAATTAGCCGTCTCGGCTGGGAAAAGGGTGATGAACCAATTCCGTAAAACATCTTATTAGGGCACCAAGGTGCGTTTAACAGTTGAGGGTGAAACGGCGTCCCCGCGCCTAACAACACTTAAAAACAGTCACCCATGAAAACCCCGACATACATTAGGGCGCCCCTGCAGCGCAGTAACGACAGGGAAAATAGCTAAATGATCAAACGTTAACGAAACGGAAGAGATTTCGACCGCGTACGCGACGCGGGACCCTCTCCGCTTCCAGCGCATGGTCGCTTTGCTTCCGGATGGACAGGAGGTAGTAGGCTCGAAGAAGAAGTAGGCTGTTGGTGCTTGGTCACGTCCAGGGCAGGCCCCGTTGGAGGGGGGGCAGCGGGGGCTTCCTCAGCCCTCAGAACCTGTTTATCTGTAGGAGGCACAACACAGTCCCCCTTGGGATCAACGGGTGTGGCAATCGGCGTAGTCGGCTCGGCAGAACCCGGCAGGTCAGCTAGTGTGGATGAAGGACCAACACGCGCGTCAACATAGGGTTTAAGTCGCGAGGAATGAACATACCACCGACGTTTTCCGTACTGAACACGGATACTTTGCGAGTTCCGAACATCTACCAACGTCACAGGCCCCCGCCACGGCCTGTGCAGTTTGGGGGACGTGCCCGCCGGTACCTGGGGGCAGTGGAGCCACGCCAGGTCTCCCACTGACCAAGGCATGCGAGTATGCGATCGACGCGCATACCGTTCGTTCCTTGCCTAGGCACGGGCCGTCGCACACCGGGCAGCCTCTCGCGCCTCCGTTACTCGTTCAAGCGAGTCACGCACGTGGTCAGGCAAGGAGCGGGACGGTCGTTCACTCGGCTTACCCAGTTGCACATCGATGGGTGGAACATTTTCACGGCCATACATAAAAAAAAACGGTGAGTATTCCGTGGACGTGTGCGGAACCATGCGGTATGCCGCTAACACGCCTAGTATGTGCAGGTCCCAATCGGTTTGCTTTTCACTGACCGTGTGACAAAGCATAGCCGAGAGGGTACGATTGAATCGTTCCACCATACCATCTGTTTGTGGATCGTATGGGGAGGTGCGAACTTTCTTTGTACCCAGCGCGTCACAAACGTCCTTAAGCAATTTAGAGGAGAAATTCCGCCCTTGATCTGTGAGCAGCCTCTCAGGTGCCCCCTTGTCCATGACATACCCGTTCAAGAAAGCGTCGGTGATGGACGCTGCCGTTTGGTCGGGCAGAGGCCAGGCCATCGGCCATCGATAAAAATATTCCACCCCGACCAGAAGGTATTTATTGCCCCTAGCCGACGGGGGAAACGGCCCCAGAATGTCGAGAGCAACTAATTCGTTGATACGGGACACCTTAATGGAACGCAACGGTGGTACATAGTGGTTCCGAGGCGGCTTCCTCTTCGCACAATCATGGCATGAGCGGACAAAGTCATTGACGTCTGCCGTCATACCGGCCCAGAAAAAATCCTTTTTCATCGCGGCCAAAGTCTTTTGGACGCCGAGGTGCATCAACGTATCAGCGTGCAGAGCACGGAGCAGGTCGTAGCGAAGCGAAGTAGGCACTACCAAGCGTGGTCGGTCAGACAACCCGTTGGTACACATTAACAATCCCGACTTGCCTCGGAACATCTGCCACTTCCAGCCCGCCAATTGAGATTTTTGTTTCCCTACCAATTTCCGTAGCGGAGACAGCGAGGCATCGGCCTCCTGCTCACGTAACCAGACCGCGTGCGGCAGCCGTAAGGTATCATCGGTGTCCACCGACACCTGTTGGTCATCTTCCTTCGCTTTCGCCCCTGCATCGTCCTCATTCGCTATCGCCCCCATAACCGGGCAGGGTGACGTGGGCGGTGCCGCACAGCGGTGCGTGCCCGTCAGGCAAGTGCACGGAGGAACGGGCGGCAGCCTTGAGAGCGCATCAGCGTTCGCGTGACGGGCCCCCTTTCGGTATGTAATATCGAAGGAAAATTCCTGTAACGATTCCAACCACTGGGCCAACAGGCCTGACGGCTGATCCAATTTCAGGGAGTATTGCAAGGCCGCATGATCATTGCGAACCAGGAATTTCCGTCCATACAGGTACGGCCGGTACAATCGAACAAAATGGACAATTGCCAAGAGTTCCCGCCTTGTCACGCAATATCGCGTTTCCGCAGGGGATAGAACCCTGCTGCCGTACACCACCACTCGCTCAACCCCGTCCTTACGTTGCGACAAAACGGCCCCAATGCCGATATCACTAGCATCCGTATCAAGGATGAACGGCTGCGAGAAGTCTGGGTAATCTAGCGTAGACGCCGTGGCGAGGTGGTCCCGAAGTGCCCTAAAAGAACTTTCTTCCTCCGCTCACCATTTAAACCTTTGATTTTTGCCAGTTAGAACGTGTAATGGTTTTGCCAACGTCGCAAAGTTCTTAACGAAGCGGCGATAATAGGAAGCGAATCCAATAAACCGCCGAACATCACCCTCTGAAGTGGGTGTGGGCCACTCACGTACACATTTGGTTTTCAGAGGGTCAGTGGATACACCGTCCGAATTGACAATATGACCCAAGTAACGGACGGAGTGTTGCAGAAGGTGGCATTTCTTAGGTTTAAACTTAAGGTCAGCCGCGCGCATTCTTTTAAAAACCGTCTCTAGGCGTTGGAGGTGTTCCTCGAACGTGCGGCTGAAGACAATTATATCGTCTAGATATATGAGGCACGTTTCCCACTGTAGTCCCGCCAACACCAATTCCATGAGCTGCTGAAACGTCGCCGGAGCCGCATTCAGGCCCATAGGCAACCGATTAAATTCAAAGAGACCTTGCGGCGTGCGGAATGCCGTTTTGGCTTTCGACTCGTCATCGAGGGGAAGCTGCCAGAAGCCCGAGGACAGGTCGAGGGTGGAAAATAATTTAGCACCCGATAAAGCATCTAATGAGTCATCCATCCTCGGTAAGGGGTACGCGTCCGCTACCGAAATTTTGTTCAACCGGCGGAAATCAACGCAAAACCTCGTACCACCATCTTTTTTCTTAACCAGAACGACGGGCGCGCCCCAAGGGCTGTTGGACGGCGAAATAATATCCGCCGCCAGCAAATCATCTACTGCCCCGCGCACGTGTTCCCTTTCCGCCGGGCTCATGCGGTGAGGGTGCATACAGATGGGAGGTGCCGCACCGGTGTCAATATGGTGTGACAAAAGCGACGTGCGGCCGAGGTTCAAATAATTTCTGCTGAAAACATCAGCGTATCGTTGCAATAGTGAACGCAGGGCGTTCCTATGTTCATTTGACAAGGAAGAATTCTTTCCGCATAAATCTGCGATCCAGCGTTCCTGTGAACGATCGTGCGGAGATCCACCCGCGGGCATCCGAGCGCGCGGCGTTTTGTCACAAGAGGCGAAATCAGTAGTGGCGTGAGCCACTACCTCATTCAACACCTGTATGAAAGGTGCCTGACCTGGTCGCACGATCGTTTGTGCCGTCGCCAAAGAAAAAGATTTAGATACCGAATTCGATGGGGATAATAGCACGCCCTTCGCATCCCTTCCCATTTGAAGGGGTTTTCGGTAACGCAGCGGAATGAGCATTTGCGCTCCCGACGGAACCTCCACCGTAGCAGCAACTGCGGCAGTAACTGCGTTACCTGTAGGCGCATTGGCCAGCAGGGAAGGCAGGAGCGCCATCCTACGACCCCCCGGCATTTCCAAACAGTCCTGGTCGACCCGTATTCTCAGCGGCATCCGGCGCAGGAAATCAGTACCAAGCAAGCATGGAACAGCTAGGGAGCGAGAGATTAACACAGGTCCTGCGGCGGTAATATTTCCGATAGCGATGCTCACATCTACCTGACCACAGATACCCATGCTTCCCCCATTTGCGGCAACACACGCATCATTAACCCTGCGTATCCGCGACGTAGGAATGGACAACAAATGAAAAATAACATCTGAAATGATGGTAGCAGACGCGCCCGTGTCTACCAAGATACGGACGTCAACGCCGTCGATGGTACCCCGTACCGTCGACGAGCCCGACGCCGCAGCCACAACCCTGCGAGCCAATTTCTTCCACTGTGTAGCAGAACGTGTAAATGGAGCAGGAGAATTAAAATTATCCTTAGGAGTGTAAGAATGAGTGCGAGTGGATGAGTGATGTGACAAGACCTGCCGGGTGTCCGATTTGTGCCGACTCGCCCGAGGTTGTTGCAGCTCCGCAGCAGGTGGAGGAGATGGAGGTCCCCTTGGCGGAAGAGGCGACGGCAGAGGTCGGCAGCGGCAGTCACGGGCGAAATGGCCCCGTCTGCCACACTTGAAACATGTGGCCGACGTCGGCCGGCGGTCGGAAGACCCGGCCCTTGCGCGTGGACGGCCCGTGTAGTCGCCACGCTGGTCGCGCAGCCGCCGTCCCGGAATCCTATGCGGAACAGCAGCAGCCAGCATGTCGTCGTCGCCCGAGTCGTCGGAGCAGTGGACAACCAGTCGCGGAGACCACCCCAAAGGCGGCCCGTCGATTTCGGGTTTCCCCGTCCACGCCGCCATCTGGTCCCAACGCTTAATATTAAACTTAGCGTCCAGGCAGCGCGCCACCCATCGCGATGTAAGCGGTTCGTGGCCGCACACTGGTAGAGAAATGTTGAGCTCCTGAGACAACTCCAGCATACGGGAAAGGATGAGAGGATCCAAATGATTGGCCGTCGCGTCGGGGTAGGCAGCCATGGCCAGCGCCATCAACGCCCCCCGATAAGCCAACGGCGATTCCTCCGATGCTCGGCGACGCGACATAAATTTTCTGGTGGCTGACGTCGGTGGGTCATAAAATTCCGCCATCTCTGCGAACGCATCCCGCAGTGTCTTCTTCTTGGACACCGGGATGGAGCGGAAGACCCCCAGAGAAACATCATCAAGCAGTGTAGGTAGCGCTCCCAGCGCTTCATCCTCCGTCCAGTTCACGGATCTAAAAGCTGACTCGAAGCGCCACGTAAAAGCACTCCAATCGCCCCCGGCGATAAATTCTTTAATTTGTGGAAGGCGATGTCCGCGGTGGCAAGCGCGCGCCGCGGGCGTCTCCGACTGCCGTTCCCGCTCTCCACCCGTTGCAGGCAAAATGGCGTCCGGCGGCCGCGTGGTGGTAGGCGCGCCCAAAATGGCGGCCGACGGCTCCGGCGCACCCAAAACGACGGCGTCCTCCCGCGTGGCAGGAGCAATGGCGGACTCAGATTCCTTTGCAGGACCCCTTCCCGCGGCGTCCAGCTGATCGGCGATCTGGCGACCCACGGCTGGTGAGGACGCCACCGCGGTCACCAGGTTTAGCAGAATGGCGCGTAGCGACTCGATCTGCTCCGCCATCAGCCGCCATTCGTCTTTTGTTCCTGCGGTGGTCGCATCTTCCCCTGGTCGACGCTGAGAGGCGTCGAGGAGAGTATTATCAGCAGGCGGCATCGGGGCTGTAGCTCCCAACAGCTCATCTTCATCCGTCTCGACCTCTTCCTCCGATAGAGGCACGGGCAGGTTCTTTTTTCTGGGGTGTTTAGACATCTTGACGATCGTTCAAACAGTCGCAGAAGCACTTCTGACACCAGTGTAATAATCCTTCTTGAGACGGCTTCGGAATCAGTCCTTTTTATTTCCACTTCCACAAATACACTTTACTCACACACTCTTCGTTGCTGGCAGACAACGGAGAGAGGGCAGACTTCACACCAAGTCCCCACCGCGCACGTGGCACCCAGAGCCCCCGTACGCGCGTGACCCTGCTATTGTCGTTCCCAAGTCTGCTCTCGATCATTCCCTCTCTCTCTCTCTTAATCCCTTCGTCACGTGGTACCCCCAGCCAATCCTCCATGGACAGCCTTGACCGTTCTCGATGGTTCCCTGTCAATCCCGGGACCACGCCTCTGATCCGGCTCCCCATTAGCTGGGGCCCCGAATGGCCAGGCCAATCACCCCTGCTGACATGCCGTGATCACGCCGGGGCCATGCTCCCTGTCTCAACCCTTATTGGCTACAAAGCAGGACCGGCAAGCCAATCCCCACGTGAACCCTCTATGGCTGTTATTACACATCTATTACGTACGGACATATACACACGGTTATATTTACATTAGTACTATAGTTTTTTTGGTGCTTAAATCTACTGCTGGATGAAGGCCCACCAGCCTGTTGGGGGCCGCCGCAGGCTGTGGCTGTTGGGGGGTGCCTGTGGCGCCCCCCAACAACCTAGTTATAATATTGGTTACGAAAGTCGACGTGTTAAAAAGGTTTTTGAGGTTAGATCGCGTTATTATAAATGTGTCACAATCCCTCCACTACCTGCCACGGCAAATCAGTAACAATCATGCGTCACGTTACCAAAACGCCAATTTGTTACTTCTTCAGCCCACCGGTGTGTTTGAAGATTGAATCCACAACATTTAGAATTTGAGTACGACGTTTCGCTGGTAATTACATCCAGCATCTTCAGGCGATTTTCCAGAATAGTGGTGGAGGGTTGCGACACATTTATAATAACGCGATTTAACCCAAAAACCTTTATAATGAATAATACTGGCCGCCAAAGCCTACGTGTTAAAGAAGACCTGTCTTCCGACACGCCCCCCCCCCCCTTTTATATTGGATTCAGAATAGTTACGCTGGACGAATCCGATGAGGCATCAAGCTCTATTTTTTCGCAGATGTCCAGCAGGTGCAGGTCAGAACGTTACACCAACAAACAATGCAAAAAAAACACGATATGTATACAAATAAAAGTCAACTTATTTTTTTAACCAGGTAAATAAAGCCCACTAGGCTATTAGCTTCTTTTTCAGAAGCGACCTGGCCACAAATGATACATCAACGATGTGGCTCATCATGTGGAAATGTATAGCAGCCAAATAATCTAAACTCACATTTCTCATATTAAACACTGAATTTGACATTGAGTCGGGCCAATGGGAAAACATGACTCAATTGCCTAACTCACAAATACGAAGTAGGCGTCATCACAGTGATGATTCACCACTCCACTACTCCTGACAGAAATTATCTAGCTAAAAAAAAGAGATACCTCATTGTTAAACTACGGCTGTTGCACTCCAATAAAGTCAGCCATACGACGCAGGAGATCCCTGTGTTTGATCTTCCACGAAGCTCATGGCCCACCCTAAACCGCATCCACACAAACCATGGCATATGCGGATACCTGGTGCACAAACGGACAATAAAAAAACTCCAGCAGTGTGCGACTGCGGTGATCCAAAACAGACCGTACAACGTAAAACGACGCAATGCGCCCGATCCACAAACATGCGGCGATAGACCACTCCGCTCCTCCTGACGCGGTTTGTCTGGGCTTGACCACCTGAATGTGAAATTGTAAGTCGGTGCGCTGCGTCTATATCGGCCGTACGAAAGAAGCAGTATTGAGAAATAAGATAACCAATTACAGTATATTGGTGACGCTGCTCCTGCTGCTGCGTTGGCAGTGGTGCACAAGCACAGTGAAAAAACAAAAGCTGAACATTTTGGTAATAAAATAGGCGACGTTTTGGGCAATGACCCTTCTCAATCGCACAGAAAATCCAAAAAGCGTCAATCTACCACGTGTGTCGTTATCACAGTCATATGTACTATTTGTTAGAAATACCTTAAGGTAGCGTTAAGCTTTTTGGAAAAGCTCCAAAAGAAAGGTGAAAAGATAAATGTACCACATTTATCGATTATTGTTTTTAAAATGTTTTCTTATAAAGACTACAGAACACAATTTTTTGTTCTTAAAAAACTTATTCTGAAATTTATAACTGTACGTGAGAACATGGCGAATAGGAAAGTTTGTGGGCAAAAAGACACACAGGTTGGACTTTGTTGTCTGAAGGGCATTCAATGTAACAGCAGTACGCAGCGGAAAAAGCGTGTTTTTTGTGTAAATATGTATACTGTCATAAAACATTGGTTAATCTGTACGCTGTATTATGAAAAAAGAGTAATAGAAATGAGAGAAAAAAGATAGATGTATGTTTGAAGGGAGCTGTGATTTTGTGTTACCTCGCACAATGTCGACACGAAAGAAAAATGGACCCTCACACCCACCAAACGCGTGTGACTTGGTATGTTCGTTCGCGCGCTATAGAATAAATAAATGAAAATTGCACAAAATTATTAAAGTAATTTAAAGTTACTCTTTGGTTGTATTCGGTAAAGTTACATAGGTAAAAAAAAAAACTAAATTGGATCACGATATTTCGGGCGCAACACAAGCGTATGTCATCAGGTGGGGACAAACATAGCGAAGATAGTTGCTGAAATATGTCAAAGAGATAGCTCTAACACGGATTTATATAGCTGAGGGGGGTGGGGGGAAACGAGGGCAGGGTGAGTATGGGGGCAGGGTGTGGGCTGGGGGAGCCAATCCCAAAGCTGGGTATACAGCTCATGTCCCACGGGGGGGGGGGGGGAAGCGGGGGAGAGTGGACTCGGACAAAAGTGGTGCACGATTTGGAAAGCTGCACCTTAAATTTCCTAGTGATGTGCAAGGCTGGGAGTAAAAGACTGGTGATGTGGATATGAATATAAATTGTAAGGCAGCTAGGGTTTAACTTGGTTAATAACATCCTTCCAATGATTGCTCAATTTGAATCTATCTTCTCGGTTGAAGTTATGTTTATGTTTGTATATATGGATGGCCTCATGGACAAACCTTTGGTGGTATCCAGATGGCTTGCAGAGCACCTTGGTCTTGGAAAGATAATATCATGAGAGCCCGCAGCATTATAGCAATGATCAGCAACGGGAGAGGAATTCGTCCTGCCGTGTTTCAGATCTGCCTTGTGCTCGCGGACATGGTAAGAAACATGACGTTTTATTTCGCCAATGTAACAATCACCACAGATGCAACTTAGCTTGTAAACACCAAGGTATTGCAAGTCAGGAATGACATCTTTAACAGATGGGATTAGATCATGGATTTTGTGTACTGTACTGAATCAGACCTGGATCTTGTGTTTGTTTAAGATTTTTGAAATCTTTTTGGTAACGCCTGCTATGTATGGTAACGTGACGGTTTTGATCGGAGTCTCAGGGGTTGTTTTTCCATGTTTGGAGAAACAGCTTTGCGAAAAGTATGGTCAGAATATCCATTCATCTTAAGGGCCCCGTGTACATGTTCCAATTCACTGGCCAGGTGGTGTTGGTCAGAAATACAGTGGGCCCGATGGTGTAGTGTTTTGATGAGGGAATTCTTCTGTGTGGGCGGCCTTCTTGTAGACAGAATTAGGGGTCGGCACGGTTTGGCTCAAACCACCAAACCGCGGTTTGAACCGAACCAAATCGGTTTGGTTTGGCTCTGTTTGAACTGGTTCGGTTCGGTTTGGTTTGGGGCTACGAAAACCGACTCGGTTTGGCTCGGACAGGGTGGAACCGGCTCAAACTAGTTTGGTTGGTTGTAAAGGCGACACGAAAGGACATGCTGTAGTTGCCTTTGCCTGCGAATTCACTTTGCAATTGCATCTCCATGGCTCGAGCGGCTCAAGACGGCGCCATCCCCGGCGGCTCCAGCATCACAAGGTATCTCATCCACGACGTGGAAGAGACCAAACACGCCGGTAGCGACGAGGAGCCGATGGCGAGCGAACGTGAGAGCCCGGACGCCACGCGCGGCGACACGCGGCAGAGCCTCATGCGCACCCTCGGCGCCGCAGCGCTGCAGACCGCGACGCAGCCCAAGCCCAAGAAGGCCCGTGTGTCCCGAGCGCTGTGGCCGAGATGTGTGTGCGCTCGTGGGCGCGGATGTTGCCTAGTGTTGGGGTTTCACTGCCATTGAACTACCACACTGCGTTCAAGGACATTGGGCGTGCCAAGCTTGAGGAGATGGCTGTGGACGACATCGTCGTCCAGTACTTGCTAGTGAATCTCAATATGAAGAAAGCCTGCGTAGAAATTAGCGATTAATACACTTGATATTTGTATTGAATGCGAATATTGTTTGCCGCGCATCTTTTCGGTTCAAGCCAACTCAAGAGGTTTGGTTTAGCTTAGTTTGGTTTGGTTTTGGTTTGGTTTGGTTCAGTCGTCGCTGGTTTGGTTTGGTTTGCTCAATTTGAAACCAGTTTGAGTCGGTTCAAACCGTGCCGACCCCTAGACAGAATGTCCCAAGGAGCCAATGGGCCTCCTCTCAAACAGAACATCCAAGAATGGTAGCTTGCCATCCTTCTCCACTTCCATAGTAAATTTGATGGATTGGGTGTATAGAATGAATGTGGTCGAGAAATTGGTTTAATGCTGGTAGGCCATGTGGCCAATTGACGAAAGTGTCATCCACATATCTCTTCCACAGGGAAGGACGCAGGGTGGATGTCTGGATGGCGTTTGTTTCAAGTTGACAGATGGGAAAAAGGAATAGCGCTTGCTCACGGCGGGGCTTATTTGTTTTAACATAAACCCCACCGTTGGAGAGACCACACACAAATCCACACACAGTTCAGTTCATTTATTAGGTACTAATGGGAAGTACCCGGCGTTGCACGGGCGAAAAAGACACACAAACACATAGACTTACACACACACACATATGGACTCACACACACATACACATCGACGTACACACACACATCGACTGACACACATAGACACACACACAGTGACTTACACACTCACATGGAGCCATGCACACACATCGACTAACACACAGACATTTGGCGTTGCCCGGGCAAAAACGACACAGACACACATCGACTTACAAACACACATGGACCTAAATGCACACACATATGGACTCAAACACACACAAATCGACTGACACACACACATCGACTTACACAGCAATCCCCGATGATGCCACAGCTAGAGCAATTTTCTCTCTCTGGCGAGCCTTAGCGAGGAGCAGTTTGAAAACAAAGGTTTTCCCAGTACTGGCAGGTGCATCAAGGAAAATAAAGACTCGATTTGTAGTCTCAATGTCTTCCAAGATTTTCGTGTAGGCTTCTATTTGTGCATCCATGAGCTTTGATACATTTTCCTGAATAAATTTAAGAAGCTGTAAAGCATAATAGCATATTTAACGTAGGATCTCTTGAGTAAGGGCATGCAGGTTGGCCCTGTAGGGTGTTGGTATTCCCATAGACGTGAGGTATTTTCCACCAATGGAGTGCAGTTTGTCCTGAAGGAGGATGAGGGCCTGTTTGAAGATGACATCAGAAAAGTTGACGTCGAGGTTTGTATTTTGTCATTGAGCTCCGTGGAGGATGTCCTCACTCATGCCCTCTTTGTATTTTTGCCAGAGTCCAATGGGGTTAGATGGGCTGCAAACTAGAAGATGTATGCAGAAGAGCAATGTCAGTTAGAAAGATGACTGACCAATATAAGTTTCTGTCAAAGCTTTATGAAGATGGTGATCATTCGCAATAATTTCAAGCTTCCCTGTATGTTTGACAGACAACTCGTTCTACTCTTTATAGGTCTTGTAAAGATTGGTGCCCTTTGGCAAAATGGAGAAGCATTGGGATGAACTGTGTTGACTCGTCCTTAGGCATCAGATTCATCGTCAGCAGCAGTTGCTTCTATTTTTTTAGCAGTCCATGTATAGTAGGAGGGAACTTAATGAAAAGAGCAGGTTGGCAGCAAATGGGTCACTTGGGCACAAAACAAAGAACGCCATAAGAGTGGTATGTTGTGGAGCCAGGGCCTGTTGTTGGGCATTTCCTTTGGTGACGTAGATGCATTGACCATTTTGGAGGTGAAGTGCCAAATGGACGACTGTGGGGGAACGGTCATGGATGGGGAAGCCAATAATTCAGCACATGGCCTAATTGTTGCTGATGTATGTTCCTTGGAAAAAACGTTTGAGCTCATGCACACTTTGCCCCTCTGTTTTGTAAGGCAAAGACAGCCATGTCAGAGCCTTTGTTGATGTATTGGCAAACATTTGATGATTATTTTTAGAATAGCAGAATTTCCCATTAAAGTGGGCCTGGAAGATCTTGCACAGGAGAGGGCAGTAGGGCACGATCTACCTGTTGTGAACCTTAATTATCAAGTTAGTGGCAGGTGTGAGTGTTGTTTGAAATCCACCATGCTCAGTATTTCTGTGATGATAGAGGATAGCCATCATGGGCCGACCGAGTGTCTGTTAAGTAGTTCCGTGGATACCTCTTGGTACACCTGTGGGCTTGCATACATGGCGCATTTGGATAGAACTGGCCACATGGGCCATGGATCATTTGGTTTCATTTTTTCATTTCATTTATTAGGTATAGCCCTGTGAGCCATGCGGCTCCTGAGTTGGGTGCAACTTCAACAAACAAAATATGAACAGAGAACATCTTAAAGCGACGACGCACAACAGAAACATCCTGGATAAACCACATAGATAAAGGGCAGGGTCTTGATGGGGGTGAGGGAGCTCAGCACTGATAAATGTGTCAATGTGACTTGCATTGTTTCCCTCCTCCATAGCGAAATGTGAGCATGAGCAAGACGACGTTTTTGCCACCAAATGGTGTGCAAGTTACTGCTTGACTATCTAAAGGCGCCGCCTTCGTTAGTCGTAATAAGCATCATGAGGTCATAAACTTTGAGTTTTAAGACCCTCGCTAAAATGTCATGTCTGTCTGGTGACTTTTGGTTTGGATAAAGGTAAACCTGGATCTCCATTAATTTGGGATTGCAAGTGAAGGTGATGAAGAGATGGGGCGTGGCATATTGGCTGATGTACGTCATGGCATCCTGAGTCTTTTCATGCATGTATCTTGGTGGAGCTGTGAAGGATGAAGGCAAAATAACTAATCAGCCCACATTGTGACCGTTTGCATCTCCTTCGGCATTGATGTCATCCCAGAGATGAGCATACTGTTCACACGCAGGTGGTTTTGATTCAACTGAATGTAAAGAAGGCGCTCACTCTCAATGTTGGCATACTCATCGACAACATACTGGTGAAAGAAGTTGGCGCACCATAATGTGGTTTCCTCCTCTGTCCATGATCACGAAGGAATAGAAGTTTTTTAGAGGAGACAGTTTTGTGAGGATGTCTTTGTCCTGCAGCTTAGCAATAGGAGGGATCTTGACGTGGTACCCATCTTGGCATTGCGACAGGAAAATGTGTTATTGTAGAGCATCATATGCTCTGTTAGTGTCAGGAAATCGTGCAATATTTTTTTCTTGGTATGGAAGAACAATGTCTCTCTCACAATGTTCCTCACCCACCGTAAAAAAGCAAGGTCAACAATATTTGGGGCATTTAACCTCCCTGCGTGCTCCCCGCTTTGGTGGAAAGTAAAGGTGCAGTATGGTAAATATAAATGGGTGATGTTCCCACGAATGTAACAAAATGATAGACAAAATGCCACGGGCTGTAGGTAAGAAAGTCCAAAGTATTTCGCAGTATAACATATTAATCAGCATAGCAGTATTACATATCAGTAAATAGCATGACATGAGCAATCGAAACAATGGAAATGCATTATTTGTTTCTTTCGGTTAAGTCACGTCTAAAGATAAAATAATAAATTAAATTAAATAATAGAATACGACGTTTCGATTGCAACACAAGCAATCATCATCAGGTATAATGAAATAGCGACATAAAATCTAACCAGAAAACTATAGACAGACATATTAGCAGACAGATATCACCAAGATACATAGCGAGAGCAACACAGGTAACAGAGAGGGGTGATCGTCTCTGTGTGGTGGCCTTAAATAGACAGAGGGGGGGGCGGAGGCAGAAAGAGGGAGGAGGGTTAGAGAAAAAATTAGCATATCAATGAGTGGTCAACAGACGTGGTGCTGCGAATGCGATGGCACGGCAAGCAAGCCTGAAAATCAGGAGAAGGACACACTAAAATTAAATAACCTAGTAAAATATCGAAATGTAATGTAATACAACACAGAGGGTCGGTCAACACACAATTAACGCATAGCCTGGTTGATTACGTATTTCAAAGATTGCTAAGTTAGAATTTAAGTGTGAACAATCTAAAGAGAGGACACAGGCAGAGAAAACAAGTCGCCAGAGAGAGAGAAAAAAGATAAGCTTAAAACTTCCCCGTAGAAGTGGTTCAATCTTAATTTTAGAACTTTCGTGACTGCAGGAATTATTATTTGTTTCTTTCGGTTAAGTCACGTCTAAAGATAAAATAATAAATTAAATTAAATAATAGAATACGACGTTTCGATTGCAACACAAGCAATCATCATCAGGTATAATGAAATAGCGACATAAAATCTAACCAGAAAACTATAGACAGACATATTAGCAGACAGATATCACCAAGATACATAGCGAGAGCAACACATGTATCTTATTTAATTTAATTTATTATTTTATCTTTAGACGTGACTTAACCGAAAGAAACAAATAATAATTCCTGCAGTCACGAAAGTTCTAAAATTAAGATTGAACCACTTCTACGGGGAAGTTTTAAGCTTATCTTTTTTCTCTCTCTCTGGCGACTTGTTTTCTCTGCCTGTGTCCTCTCTTTAGATTGTTCACACTTAAATTCTAACTTAGCAATCTTTGAAATACGTAATCAACCAGGCTATGCGTTAATTGTGTGTTGACCGACCCTCTGTGTTGTATTACATTACATTTCGATATTTTACTAGGTTATTTAATTTTAGTGTGTCCTTCTCCTGATTTTCAGGCTTGCTTGCCGTGCCATCGCATTCGCAGCACCACGTCTGTTGACCACTCATTGATATGCTAATTTTTTCTCTAACCCTCCTCCCTCTTTCTGCCTCCGCCCCCCCCTCTGTCTATTTAAGGCCACCACACAGAGACGATCACCCCTCTCTGTTACCTGTGTTGCTCTCGCTATGTATCTTGGTGATATCTGTCTGCTAATATGTCTGTCTATAGTTTTCTGGTTAGATTTTATGTCGCTATTTCATTATACCTGATGATGATTGCTTGTGTTGCAATCGAAACGTCGTATTCTATTATTTAATTTAATTTATTATTTTATCTTTAGACGTGACTTAACCGAAAGAAACAAATAATAATTCCTGCAGTCACGAAAGTTCTAAAATTAAGAATGGAAATGCATTGAAGAAATAAGCTGAAATAAGTGTACATTAAAGAGCAGCAGTACGCACAGGTAATTTGAGACGCAGGCTACAGTCTATATTATAGACTTCCAGTACGCCGACTCAATGACATAAGCATTTCTACAGTCAACATAAAAAGCTGGGAATAAGGTCGGCAGCTGAAAAAGCAGGAAACAGTTGACATGAAAGGCTGGCAGTACACTGTGTGAGGTAAAGAAGCAGGCAACAGATTATAGACTGGCATACACTCATAATGGGCAAAAGCAAAATTAGCAGTGTAGGTAATAAAGTGCCAGTGCACTGACGTTAATAAATGAGCAGGCAGCAGCCAACAGCACAGACTGGCAGTACACTGTCGCAGCGTCGTAAAAATACACCTAAAAAAGAATATTTAGCTACCTAATAATGAAATATTAGTTTTCTGCACACAAACATTAATAGTGTATCTTGCTGTCAGAATTAATTTGTCATCCACCTGCTGTGTTTGTGTGCAAGTAGTACTGCGAGTTATGCGGCTCTCGAACTATTTTGGTCAAAGACAACAGAGAAGTACCTCGTCTTCTTCTTTGACAGGTTGCCGGACCGCTGGGAACGCGCGCCTTCTCCACCTGCAACGGGTGAGTGTGGACGAGTCTGGGCGGGTTTAGTGACTTGTGGGTGGAGTGTGAGTTGGTTTTGAGTGACTGTGAGTTTGGTGAGTGTTGTGGATGGACGTGTCAGCTGGTGGATGTGTGTCAGCTGGTGGATGTGTCAGCTGGTGCATCTGCCAAGTCATCTCAGTCAGTCAAACCACGGCACCTGGGTCTGTTCTGTGACCCCCTGCCAGCGGGCCTTCAAAACTTCACATGGCCGCAGAGTGCACCTAGCCTGGCACGAGCGCTATTTTGTGTTTGATGAACATTGGTTGGTGTTGCGTGGGGAGCAGTTTGTGCGCCGCGCTTCGAACCCGACCACCCGGATTCGGATTCCAGTTCACGGCCACCAAATACCAGTGACGATTATCTGAACCGGTCTTGGCCTTCCTATAGGTAGACTCGGCCTCAAATGCGTACGGGTGTATAAGCATCGCCACTGGCAAGACCAGACAAAGGCGGTCGGGCATGGTTGTTCGCTATCAGCACCTGCCCCTGCAGTCTTTACTAAAAATAAGGTCTATACGGGTGATCCATGTCTTTGAATATTAGCAAACCCAAGGCTCATTGTCTCTGTCCCGTGACCTGCCAGCGAGCCTTCAACATACTTCATATGCCTTCAAGACACACCTAGCCTGGCACAAGCGGTGTGGTGACATCACTGCCACTTAGTTAAGATGAGTTGTCAGCAGTGGTGTGGGGGCTGACGCCCACCTCCCCGCTCCCCGTGAGCGGGCAGGACGCGACGTCCACCCCCACCACTCCCCCCTCCTCCTCGGCCACTTCTCGCCGGCCCCCGCCGATCGGGTGATCGCCCCCCGCCCCCGCACCAGCGCCCTCTCTGAGGGACATGGCTAAGTGGCTGGCTCACCACCGCCCGGAGTTATCCCACACACTCCCCACGTACACCACCACTGTGGAGGTGGTTGCGTGCACACGCGTGCCCGTGCAGGCGCACGTTGCCCACCACGGCTAGCGCTAAAAATAGCCACATGAATATGCACGCGCCCCTCCCCCCTCCTCGTGGCTAAGCTATAATCCGCGTGCCCGCAATGCTAAGGTAAACTGAAAAGAAACGGCGGCTGTATGAATATGCACACCTACCCTCCGGTGGATCAGCCTTAATTCACTGTTTAAACAGATGCTACGCGAAAAAAAGATGACCTGCTATTTCTACTGTGCAAACCAGGGGTCCTCAAACTACGGCCCGCGGGCCACATGCGGCCCGCCGAGGACATTTATCCGGCCCGCCGAGTGTTTTTGCCGCCGCTGCCTGTCTGTTACTTATTTTCTACATGAGAAGGACGGTCATTGGTGGAAGAGGGAGAGGGGGCGGCCGCCGCCGATTGGCTGGCCGGCTGAAGCGCTGGATCATGGGAATTGTAGTCCGGCCGCAATCAAGCTTCAGGCGGTGGGAGGAACCGAACAGCGCAGCCGGACTACTACTCCACCTCCCAGGACTCAGAGGAAGCCAGGGCATGTGGGAGGGGCCGGCCGCGCTGTGAACAAAACTGCAGGTGTAATTAACTTTTTAATGGCACGCGCACCATTGTGAGCCTGGGGTAAAAGCGGAGTTCCCCCAATCAGACTGCATTGATGGGCAGTGCAGTCTGTATGTCTCTGTGTGGGCAAAGTTATTGCTGGTATATTGTTTTTGTAGCGCTGTATATATATTGGTATTTTACTAATAGCAATTTTGACTCCCTAGGAAACAATGATGTCAAGAAAGAGAAAAAATGACTCTGAGTGTAAGATATTCAAAGAACAGTGGACTTATGATTACTTTTTCATGCAGTACAAGGAAAGAGCTGTGTGTCTGATATGCCAGAATATAGTGTCTGTGTTCAAAGAATACAATTTACGTCGACACTATGAAACTCAACATAAAGATAAATATGATTGTTTGGTCGGAGAAGTGAGAAAAGATAAAATATTAAAACTGAAAAATACATTAACTCAGCAAAATACTTTTGTGAAGCAGAAGCAGCTAAATATTTCATCACTGCGAGCAAGTTTTCAAGTTGCCAAGCTAATAGCGTGCACTGGCAGACCATTCGTGGAGGGAGAATTTGTTAAAGAATGCCTTCTTTCTGTTGCCAAAGAGATGTGTTCAGAGAAGGCCGATTGATTTAGTACAGTGAGTCTTTCAGGACCTACAATCACACGGAGAATTGAAGAAATGGGAGACAATTTGCATCAGAATTTGCAAAACTCCACAAAAAACTTTACTATTTTTCCTTGGCACTCGACAAAAGCAATGATGTTCGTGATTCTGCACAACTTCTAATTTGTATTCGTGGGACGAATGACTATTTCGAAGTCACAGAAGAGCTTGCTGCACTGCAAAGCATCAAAGGGACAACTACAGGAGAGGATATCTATGAAAAGGTTTGCCAAACTATGAATGGTTTGGAGCTGAACTGGGCTAAACTAGCCAGTGTGACAACTGATGGTGCTCCTAGCATGGTGGGGTCTAAGAAAGGAGTAATTGCTCGCATTAACCAAGAGATGGACAAACATAACCATTTTCATCCAATAGCCATACACTGCCTCATCCACCAACAAGCGCTGTGTAGTAAATCACTGAAGTGGGACTCTGTTATGAAAATTGTGGTATCTTGTGCTAACTTCATTAGAGCTACGTAGAAGGAAAGTAATAAAATAATAAAAATAAAACATAATAAAAATAATTCTCACGACGTTTCGGCCACAACGCAAGCCAGCCGTCCTCAGGTGAAAACCAGGTCTGTCGACGCGACAGCGTCTGAACGAAACAGCACATGAGCTTGGAGCATATATATAAGCTGGGCGCCTTGACAAAGGAATTTGCATATCAAGAGGAATTTAGCATATTTATGGGAAATGCAGGAATGTGATTAGTACTACATATGCCCGTGCATTATGCAGGACTAGCAGCATCAAAGAGAGGGGATATGGGAAATGCAGGAATGTGATTAGTACTACATATGCCCGTGCATTATGCAGGACTAGCAGCATCAAAGAGAGGGGATATGGGAAATGCAGGAATGTGATTAGTACTACATATGCCCGTGCATTATGCAGGACTAGCAGCATCAAAGGGAGGGGATATGGGAAATGAAGGTATGTGAATAGTACTAATTATGCCCGTGCATTATGCAGGATTAGCAGCATCAAAGGGAGGGGTAGCATTAATAAAGGGAAGGAGTATTAATAAAGGGAAGGAGTATTAATGCTACCCCTCCCTTTGATGCTGCTAATCCTGCATAATGCACGGGCATATGTAGTACTAATTACATTCCTGCATTTCCCATAAATATGCTAAATTCCTCTTGATATGCAAATTATTTTGTCAAGGCGCCCTTTCCCCCCCCCCTTCCAACCCAGCTTATATATATGCTCCAAGCTCGTGTGCTGTTTCATTCAGACGCTGTCGTCTCGACAGACCTGGTTTTCACCTGAGGACGGCTGCTTGCGTTGTGGCCGAAACGTCGTGAGAATTATTTTATTATGTTTTATTTTTATTATTTTATTACTTCCCTTCTACGTGACTTTACCGAAAGCTTTAAATCGAAATTCATTAGAGCTCATGCACTAAACCACAGACAATTTCAGGAATTTCTGTCTGAGCTAAATGATGACTATGAAGATGTTCTGTACCACACAGAAGTCCGTTGGCTGAGTCGAGGGACAGTTTTGAAACGTTTCTATGACTTACTTCCACAGATTACAGCTTTTCTGCTTTCAAAAAACAAAGAAGTACCAGAGCTGAATGATGCAGAATGGAAATGGCACCTTGCCTTTCTGACAGATGTAACAGAGCTACTCAACAGTTTCAAATGTGCAACTTCAAGGAAAGGGGAAGCTCATCAGTGATATGCAATCACATGTCAAAGCATTTGAAGTAAAATTAGGCCTCCTCATCAAACAAGTGAAGGAGGACAACTTCTGCCATCTCCCCACAACTCAAAATCTGTTAGCGGAAAAACCATTGGTTGCATTCCCAAACAAAACATGTGTGGATTCACTGGAAAAATTGCAAAAGGAGTTCCAATTTAGATTTAAAGAGCTTCATCTCCATGAATAGGACATACAGCTTTTCCGTAACCCATTTTCTATTGACATTGAAAATGTGGATACAATTTACCAAATGGAACTGGCTGAACTGCAGAATTGTGACTCTCTGAAAGACGCATTCAAGTCAAGCAGCCTTCATAATTTCTATGCATCTCTCTCCTCTGAGACATATCCTCATCTCAGGAACCATGCACTCAAAATGGCAACCATCTTTGGCAGCACTTATGTCTGTGAACAGACTTTTTCCAGAATGAAACATTTGAAATCTCCAACCAGATCTAGACTAACGGATGCACACTTGCATCACTTGTTACGACTAGCAGTGACAAATATGGAACCGGACATTGACCATCTCATTAGCCAAAAGCAGGCCCATAGTTCCCATTGAAATACTGGCAAGTTTGTTGATTTAACTTTACTTGTTCTTCATTTTAAATATTGTATTTGTTCCCGTTTTGTTTTTTTACTTCAAAATAAGATATATGCAGTGTGCCTAGGAATTTGTTCATAGTTTTTTTTTAACTATAGTCCGGCCCTCCAACGGTCTGAGGGACAGTGAACTGGCCCCCTGTTTAAAAAGTTTGAGGACCCCTGGTGTAAACGCTACGTAAAGCACGCTGTGCTTGTTTGCACAGCGCAAACAAGCACAGCGTGCTTTACACAGCGCTGTGCACACAAGCACGGAGTGGTCGAGGTTGTAGAGATGGTAATCTATGCGCAAACGGCAGGGAGTGGATTTAGCGCTCGACCCCCACCTTAATCACTCACGAGGCACAGCATGTGCGTTTTCTACACACTCAAACGAAAACCCGCGTAAATAATGAAGGTCGTATAGATGGTAATAGATGCGCACCTCACACACCAACCCCGCGCTGACACTCTGCAGCCCCGCGCTCGCTCTCTTACGCACCCCGCCCCGCATGGAGTCGCTCCACTCAAAAATCATAGACACCATGCCGAAGTTCACCCACACACACAGAAATCACACTACACCGATCTTCTGAACTGAAGTTTATTAATGACGCGTCTATAGAAAACCCTGTGCGGCCTGGAGTAAATATTCTGCGAGCAGCGCCTTGCCTATCCCTTTTCAATCCCTGGGTGTACCCTCACTCTACTTCTCACCTCGCAGACGCCGTCCCGCGAAATACACATATGCAGTGTGTCCAGGAATTTCCCTCCTGTGAGTGTCTCATTGTGGTTAGCCCGGTGAGTTTCGTCGCGCCCATACAATTTTAAGCCAATTCACGGGGGCCACAATGCAATTTGGCCTAAAGAGACCGGCCAATCTCCTGGCACTGGGAAACCGTGGGACATCCCCGCTATGGGCCCCTCAGGTTAAAACCCATGGTACTAGGTGACCCCCTCACGAGACCCTACGTGGGTGCGTGTGTGGGGGTGTGCGTGCGTTCGTGTGGAGCGGTGCGAGAGGGATGGCGGCGCCGGTGGAATTGCTCCATTGCTGTGGCGCCACAGTGGGTCTGTGTGGTTGAATGTGGTGCGTTATGAATCCGGCGGCCCAAGTTCAATGCCCCTTTCACGGCAAGCACCAGTGACGATTATCTGAACCGGTCCTGGGCCTCCCCTAGGTTGACATAGCCTCAAATGAGTACCTGGTGCGGTGTGCAAACATCTTCACTGGGGAAACAAGGGCGGTCGGGTGTGGTCCTGGCCACCCACCCCCTTGTGTGGCATGCCGACCTTAATAGGCGCTACTCGCTAACAGCACTTGCTCCTACAGTCTGTTAAGGCTATACGGAGCATCTTTGTTTTGTTGTTTGCGGTTGAATGTGGATGGGTGAGTGGGTGGCTCAGTGCGTGGGTACGTGATGAAGTATGGCTAAATAACCCCCACGACTGACACAACGTGGGGCAGGTGGGCGAGGATCTACCAGTCGTTTAACTGACAACGGTGCTGCTCATGTAGACACGCGCTCCTGTATTGTTTAAGTTACGAGTCAGAGATCATGACTAATGCAGTTTGTTTTATTTGCTTATAATGGAGATCTGTTTCCGATTGAATGTTAAACGCATTTCATGTTGTTGGACTTGCATTGTAATAACGGTAATCGCATATGCAACTACACTTTATAACTTTTTTTCCAACGGTTTTACTTAACTTGATTCCTCTGTTTGTCGTGGTCAAATCTTGTAATCAAAGTTTCGTCCACTTCCAATCAATTCCACATTGTGCACACGTACTCAGATCCAGTGACAATGCATGCCTGTATCAAAATGGGCATAAATTAATCAATAAAATCGCAACTTTAAAGCAATTGACATTTTGTATGGACGCCGTATTATTTATATATATTTGTGTAGGTCAAAAACGCCGCGGTCCCTAAGCTGTGGAATCGGCTCGAAAAAAAAGCAGGCGCCGCGTGTCTCCCTGGCACTTCACACACACGCGCGTGCGCTCGCTCAACAGACGTCCACCACTTGCGGCCAATCAGAACGTAGCTGTCGCCGGCCTCCACGATAGATGCCTTGATGTTGGTGGCATCAGAGGAGGCCACCTACAAAAAGGGAGAGTGATTGCGGGGGTGGGGGGGTGATGGGGTTAGGGTTCATGTGTGCTGCTGCTGCTGCCACGCGTGTGCACGGTGTTCTGTCCAATTGTGTCTCGTCTCTAGGTTGGCGCTTAGGGAGCTCTCTGATACTTGCGTGTGGCGCGATAGCAAGAAATACACCACAACGATGACGATGACCACGACGACGGAGGTATGGGGGGGATAGACGTGCCGCGTGCCGCAAGTGCGTGCGCCACATGCCTGAGGCTCCGTCATGGTGAAGCAGGATCAGATTTTGCGATCGAGCAGCGGCGCCAGCCAGCGTCGGTGCTGCTGGTCCGTGCCGTAGCGCACGAGCACCTCCATGTTCCCCATGTCCCCAATGTCCGGGGCGGAACAGTTGAATGCCTGCGTGGAGAATGACGGCAAGAAACGCAACGTCGCATTGACGATTTCGAACTTGGAACTCTGCACCACTGCCGTGCAGTGTTAGCTAGCTCGCTCGAAGAGAGAGAGAGACAAGGGGTGGGAAGGCAGGAACAGGTTCCAGAGCCCGGCCCCACGTGCCTCCGTCTGAGCCGAGTGGGGGGTAGTTGCGGGCCGAGTCCAGTCTCTCATTTGATTCCAAACTGTGCAAAATTGGCACAGCTGGCAGACACTGAGACATCGCCCGTGCATGGCATGGAGAAGCATGGACAAACAATTGCCGTGACCCACGCGGTAGTTGTGTCAGTGGCAGCAGCGGAGGTGGTGTTAGCGACATTGTTGGCATTGTTGTCGTGGAGATGGTGGTGGACGTGGTTGCAGTGAAGGCAGTGGTAGCAGCAGTGGTAGCGGTGGAAGCAGTGGCGGTAGTGGTAGCAGTGGTAGCGGTGGCAGCGGTTATCAGTAGAGGTGGTGGCATAGCTGGGCAGTGGTGGTGTTATCATTTGTGGTGGTAGTGGCAGTGGTGGTGGTGGTATCGATGGTAGGGGTGGTAGCGGTGGCAGAAATGAGTGGTGGTGATGGTTACGGTGGTGAAGATAGTGGCAGTGGCAGTGACGGTGGAAGGGACAATTGTGATATCGGCAGTGGTAGTGGTATCAATCGTGGCGGTGGTGATAGTGGCGGTAATAATGGCAGTGGCAGCAATGGTAGTATCAGCAGTGGTGATGGTGACGTGGCGTTATCAGTGGTGACAGTGGTGATGGCCATGGTGACAGTGGTGGCGGCATCGTAGCAGTCTTACTGGTGGCGGCAGTATCAGTCGTGGCGGTGATGATGACAGTGGCATCGGCGGCGACGATGGTGATGCGGCGGTATCGGCCGAGGCGGTTGTGCTGGTGCGGTACGAGTCGGGTTCCAACCTTGAGTTGCTCCAGCAGTGGGTGCGGCTCCCAGCGCCACAGCTCGGCCTCCGCGGGGATCACGCGCTCACCCACAAATGTTCGCATGGCGTCCACCGTCGCGCGGGCCGGCGGGGCCAGCTCCGCCTCCCGCACCAGCATTCCGCCACCTCTACCGCCGTCACCACGCCCGCTCGCCGCGGCTGGCTCGCCCGCGCTAGTAGCGAAGAAGCGGCGGTCGTGCTGCGGGCAGCTGGGTGCTTGCGCGCGGTGGACCTTTTTGGGGGGCAATCAACCACACAGGAGTGATCGATTTAGATCGGTACTTGAGCTCGAGATATAATTGGGGACCCATGTTTGAGAGAATCAGTTATTTGCAGTCTTCATATCTTAACGACGTATGATACCATTATATTTAGGCGAATGGAGCAAACTGAGAGCGAAAAGATGATAATGGAGCCAGCGGGACATATCAGGACGAAACGACAGATATGGAGCTAGATGGAAAAAATTACACGGAAAAAATGATCGATTTATTGAATGGAATCGTGATGACGATTTATCGGATCGCTGGAAAGGCGAATCGTTCGGCGTCTAATCCACAGCTACGCTGAACCAACACGCACAAAACAAGGAGGTTGACTCACAGCCGTGCTGCGGCAGCTGGTGCTGTAGGGCCGGCCGGATTGCCCTGCCGTGCCACCACCGAGTGGCTTGGGCTGCTCTTTGAAGATGCGGAATCCTTCCCGTGCAGCTAAACCCCAAGCCACGTCAGCCATCGACTCCACCAATTGGCCAGCCTCCTCGGCATGCGCCGAGCACGCCTGACCTGCGTCGCCGTCGTCGTCACACCGCCGTTACACACCGCCCTCGCACTGTCACTTTCACACCGCCACCGTCACACCGCCATTACACGAGGTATGAGCCCGTCTCGAAGGCGCATTTGGCCTACTCTTCCACGCCGGCCAGACGCCTACCAACAGGTGGTGGCAACGGCCGAGTGCGGGGAGCACACCTAAGAGCGCCCGCTTGTAGACGCCCTGCAGGATGGCGGCGACGCGGAAGAATGAGAAGGCCAAGTAGAAGTGCCAGTCTTTGACGAGTGGGCGGCCAGAGGCACCGCAGTATGCCTTCATCATCTCCTCGTCGCTCGGGATGCCCAGCGCCATGAGGTCGCGGTCCTTCAGCCCTGCGGAAGGCGGCGTCGGAGAGAGTTAAGGCACAGTAGCACGCGCACGCAGACGAGGAGGGGGGGTAGTGCGGGCGGCGATTTTACAGGCGTCACGCGGGAACATTCTCCTGAGGCCGGAGCACAAAAAAACGCGAGAAGACGAGGCGTTGGGTTGCCCGATGTGCCGGTCACGCCGAGCGTTCAAACGTGTCGTCTGCTTTAGTTGAATGAATCAAACTGATAGTCGGCAGTGATCGACTATTTCAAGATTCGGACAGCCCAGATCTATGCGTGTCTCTGTGTACGCATGTGCATTCGTGGGGAGCGCTCGTGCGGTGGTGAGCGCGCTGTGCTATGAACCGAGCCTGTGATTCGTGTGCGATTCCCCCTCGCAATCAATTAACAGAGGATAATATTGAACCCATCCTAGGATTTCGCTATGTTGACCCAGCCTTACATGAGTATCTAGTGTTGTGTGTCAACATCAGGAAAAGGTGGTCGGATGTGCCGTTTGCCACCCACCCCTCTCGCGTGCCGTACCATGCCGGCCTTCACACGTAGATGTCCGCTAACAGCACTAGCCCCATCAATCTGTTGAAGACTTATACAAGGGGTATCTTTGCACATGCGTGTGCGTGTCATTGTGTGCGCAGACCAGGCAGCATGGGAAAATGTTGAGGCAGATGGTGAGCCAGGCAGCTGTGGGAGAGATCGGAGAGCGGGTCGCCCAGCGTCGACATCTCCCAGTCGAGCACGGCTCGCACCTCCAGCCGCTCCGCATCGAATACCAGGTTGTCCAGCCTGGCGAATCGTCATTCGTGCGTGTATGTGCGTGCGCGAAAGTTCAGTCCCTGGAGAATCTCCCAGCAATATGCGGGGCGAAACGTCGGACGTCACGGTCAACATACCACTGGCAACCATCGTTTTCCCCGTCTGTGCTGCCACCGAAACTCATAATCGACAAACAAAATCGATGTTTATTCGGCTTTTGTCATTCGTGCAAATTGAATTTCACAACCGTTGGGGAACCACAAATGAAGGTGGAAGGCTGCCATGCGGTGAGCCAGCCCAAATAATTGCTCCGCAGTTCCCTCTGTATCAATTGCCTTTTCAGACAGTTAAGTGTTTATACGTGTAGCAGGAAACCACAGAACCAGGAGAAAACCCACACATGCGAGGGGGGCAACACTGTGCCATACAGAAGGGACAGATGATAGCAGGCCACACTTTGCTGTACTGCATTCTGCTGGTGAGCCAGAGTATTGCACCTCGATGCAAGCGGGAAGAGGGTCAACATTGTCATTTGTGCGGTGATCCACCAACCGTCGCTGCCCATACAGTGCTGGATTAGAGGCATGCACCACCACGGGCCATGCGTTCATCCCAACCCCACTTGACTGCTGCAAAGTTAACCGCCTCGCCTGGTATGCATGAGGTCGTGGGTTCGATCCCGACCCTGATGCCTGCTGTATATTTGTAGTTTGCATGTTCTCCCTGTGATTGTGTAGTGTCGTAGATGGGCCATACTTACCGGCAGTGGTAGATTAGGTCCATCTGCAAGGGTACCCCGTACCGATAGGGACGGGGCTGCCGCACCAGCCCAAGAGGGTAGGGACTGCTAGGGGCTCCGGACCCCAGACAGCTAATCCCCTCGGCGCCACCAACGGGGGGGGGGGGGGGGGCTGCAGGGGATCTATGATCCTACGAAACGTCGATGGGGACCCCAGACAACTAATCCCCTGGGCGCCACCAATGGGGGGGCTGTGGGGGATCTATGATCCCACACAACGCCACCCCTCGATGGGCAAATGGGCATAAAAGGGGACCTCCTCAGCCGATCGGGACCAGTCGCAGCTGAAGACCCAAGACCAGCCAGCTTAGGACCCTGGACCCCATCACCCCGCTTGTCCTTGTGTAATAAAGCTCGTTGAGGCAACTTCTGGATTTCGTCTTTTATTCAACTTATCTTACAGTTTACTCCACGGTGCTGATAGGCTGCTGATAGGCAGCGTGAGAGGGACAGATATAGAGAGAGAGACGCACTGCCACGTGGAAACTCGGAGCCCCGCTCCCGCGTGGCCTCCCCCCTCTGTTCATTCCCGTTCTGACCCCGTGTCGTTCTTCTCCACCTCTATTTAATACCCGGGTCACGTGGTACGTTTCCGCCAATCCTCGTTAGCCTGCATGGAATCTTCCAGGCTCCCTCATCAGCTCCCGGGACCACGCCCCTGACTCATCTCCCCATTTGCTGTGGCCAAAGCCAGCAGAACCAATCCTTATAGCTGTCACCTTTCCATCACGTCAGGGCCATGCCCCCAGGCTTCCCCCCATTGGCTGTAAACCAGGACCGGCAGAGCCAATCACCATGACGAGTTGTGATACGTCAGTAAGCCGGATATATCCTCATATTACACTTGTAACGGCCGGGATGCTGTGCGGGCCAGTGGTGGGACTCTGGGACTCCCGGTTCTACGCTCTTGAAAAGGGCGAGGTCCAAGGAAGCCAGAGGCTAGACCCGCACCTTGGCTAGGTCGGGTCAGGTAGCCTCCCCTAGGGTAATTGTAGCCAGAGGACCCGAGAGCGTAGCCAGTGTCAGGCACGCTAGAAGTAGGCTGTGTCCCTAGGCTGTCACAGTGTATCAGGACTGTTGGAGTGGTGTATTGTAATAAAGAAGTTGCATCTACAAAGTGTCTCTGGAACCCAATACAGTTGCATTGATTTTTATCCGTGATCTCTGGTTTTTCCCTGCACATTTAGAAACATGCGTTTAGAGTATTCGGCTTCTATATATTTCCACATGATAAGCCATCATTGTTGAGCTATCACTTGTGGCCGGATCATTTCTGAAAAAGAGCTGTATAGCTCAGTGGACATTATCTGGAAAAAATCCCTCATCCCACTGCAGATCACAATGGAGAAGAAAGTGTTTGGCACAGTGGATGTTTTGTAACGATAAACAACAAAAGCATCAAGTTGCATCCAAGAGCATAAGCCGCCCCACCAAAAGTGGGGAGCACGTGTAGAGAGAGCTCGCTTTGATCCCCCTAACCACCCGCCACCCCACCGCGGGGCTCACCTGAAGTCACCGTTCACCACGCGGTTGGCCTCCTCTCGGGGCAGGTGAGCCGGCAGCCACTCCATGAGCAGCTCCATGGAGGGCAGGTATTTGGTCTCGCTCGCTCGGTACTCCTTTGTCCACTTCTGCACGTGCCGCCTCATGTATCCTCCTGCCAGAGATGCGTTTTTGTTTGCCGGTTGGCTACTTATTCATAATAGAGGTGGTCGGGTTCGATCGCGTAAATATAAATGTGCTGTTAAACCCGCCACCACCCGACACAGCCAATTAGTAAGTTAATACGTAGGCTTGTACGGTTTGTCACGTAAACAAAACATGCCAATTTGAGTTCAGCACACCGGTGTGTTGGAGAGTAAACCCACAACATTTACCATTCGAGTACGATGTTTCGCCAGTTTCACAACTCTGGCTATCACCTGATGAGGCTGGTTGTAATTACCGGCGAAACGTCATACTCTTCCTCCTCATCTGTGGATAATATTGATTGCAAAAGCCTACAACGTGTTAAACTGGCTACTTATTGTAGTACGTGTAAGGCCTGTTTTTTTCTCGAATCTCACTGTTGGACGAGAGCGTCAGTGATTGCGTGAATAAATGTGACGGCACTTATGCACGCAGGAAAGGCCTCACTGAGCCTCGAAAACTCGCGGGGTGGGTGGGGGGGCCCGGCTATACATTGGGCAGGCCACGCCTTGACAACAAATAATGAGAGACGCGACGAAAATTAACCGCGGCGTGAAGATATATGGCAGCAACGAGACAAAATCACAGAGCTCGGAGAAGAACAACCGAGCAAGGGAAGCAACGTGATACGATGACCGAGGCCTTTGCCCATCAAATGGGATGTTACAGGCTGACAAACAATAACAACAACGACATCCATACATTGGGATGTCCGGCCAAACTCACCAGGGACGACTTGCAATGGGAGGAGTGGCAACGCGGGGAACCTACCGGTTTTGCCGAAGTCGGTGAGCCCCACGGAGCTGGGATCCACCTGGTGGATTTGGCTGAGCACGGAGGTGACCCCGGAATACACCTTGTGGCGCTGCTCTGGAGAGAGATCCGGTAACGACAGGTCTTTGAAGATGCGCCCCTCGGCGTACTCCATCAGGAAGAAGGGTGTCCCCAGCACGCTGCGAGAACAGGGCAGCAACGGCGGATGGCAACGTTCGTCGACGACGTTCGGACAGCAACAGACCGAGCCCGATATCCATGTGTTGGCTTCGGAGAAGCCATTCGATGGCATCTAGTGAAGCGAATGAAACTAAAACCATTTTCTATTTCACCAGGTAAGTCCCACTGAGCTGTACAGCTCTTTTCTCAGAAGCGACCTGGCCACAAATGATAGCCCAACGAAGTGGCTTATCACGTGGACATTTATAGCAGCCCAATACTTTACACGCATGTTCATTCTACATGTGGAGGGAAAAGCTGGAGGACTCGGAGAAAAATCCACGCGACCACTGGAAGATCATGCAAACTCCAAATATAAAGGTGTCAGGGTTGGGATGGAACCCACGACATCCTGCAAAACAAGGTGAGAGAGTTAACATCTCACCACCGCGGCGCTCCATTCGTCACCGTGACCAGATTGCGTGTGCACATTCCTGCAAACGCACATGGGGGCAACGACCTGTGATAGGGCTCCAATTGCTAGGCCACCACTCCCCAGACAACAACAGTCGCCGATCGCTAGCCAACACCGGTGACGATTATCTGAACTGATCCTGGGTCTGGCCTCGGTCGACTCAGCCTCAAATGAGGACCTGGTGCAGTGCGTAAAGATTGGCAATGGGGAGACAAAGGTGGCCAGGTGGGGTGCTGGCCACCCACCCCCTTGTGTGCCATGCCGACCTTCATAGGCGCTGCTCGCTAACAACACTTGCCCCAACAGTCTGTGACAGCCTATACGGGCGGATCTTTGTCTTTGTGTAACATTCTCGAAGGAGACGGAGACTTCTTAGAGGCCACACGCTTTTATTCAATAACAGCTAGACATCTTGACACACTGGGGAATGGCCCCTTTTTACCGCAACCTAGGGAGGTACAGCCTCCGGGCTATTCTAACCCCGCTCCCTACTTAAGCCCTCGGGCTCCTCAGCCTAGGGAAGGCTAACCCACCACCGGCACCCCACTCAGTCCCGGCCCGTCGACGGGCATCGGCGGCTTGGGGTCCAGGGTCTTCAGCGGCTTCTTGCTTCAGCTTGGGATGAGATGGACTCCCTCCCGCTCTCCGGGAGCCGTCTTATCTATCCCCTCTCTGAGGGGCGGGGGTTCTGGGGGCCCCAGCTTTCGCCAGCCCCCTCCCCTCAGAGCGGTTCCAACCGCCTCTTGCCCGACCGGTTCGGACCGGTTCAGACCGGTACCTACCCCTCCCCTAGGTTGTGGCGCATGTGTCAATCCTGACCATCACATCACCCCCCCCCCCCCTGTACAGCACGCAGCCGTCCCGGCTGCAACACAATTCACAAACCCAACACTAATTTAAGGAACAGGAACTCGGAAGCGCGAAGAAAAAAAAACAATGCATGAGCCTCAACGCAACAGTAACAACCCAACAACAACAATAACAACAACCCACAATAATTTACCCCAACCCGCCTGTACATATGAACACTGTGGACCCACCACACCAAGGAACCGGGTCAACCGCACGCCCACACCCCCCACCGAATGCCAGGGCCCAGGAAGGAGGGGCGGTGTGTATGCGTCGGATCAGGTCTCAAGAGAACCTGGGACCCTTCGAACGAGTCCGTGTGGCGGGTCCATCGTAAGAGTTCAGCGTTCCCTGCGGAGGGTCGGGAGGGGCCAGACGATGGGCGTCCGGCACGTCCCGAGAGGCCGGGGACAAAGCCCGTGAGCCGTCTTCCTGCAGGCCAGGCGGTCGGGCAGCTCCCCGATCCTCCGGTGAGGCCACCCTTGGTGGACTCACACCTGCAACATCCGAAAGAGTGGCAGGGGGGTGCGGAGCAACACCAGGATCACGAGAACCCTCCCCCGGCATGCCGGACACATCACGCAACCGGCCCCTGCGAGATGAAGATGTGTGAGTGCGCGGTGCGACATAGGGTTTCAGGCACGAAGGGTGAACGTACCACGAGCGCCGTCCGCACGCGACCCTAACACACTGGTCCCGAACGACCCGAACAATGTCGACCGGACCTCGCCAGGGCCTGAGCAAATTGGATGACGTCGACAGCGGCACCTGAGGGCAGTGCAGCCACGCCTTATCCCCTACGGCCCATTTGTATACTGAAACCCGGCGATCATACAGACGCTCATTCGCCCGTTGCCTCGCCCCGGAATTTTCCTGCGCAGCCACCCGCGCCTCGACCAACTTCCGAATATTGAATTTAACGTGGTCGGACAGTTTCGAGCGCGACGCAGCAGCCTTGACCTGCAATTGCACCTCCATGGGGGGTCAACATCCCTGCCATACATTAAGTAGAAGTGCAAATCGCCCGTGGCCGCATGAGGTGCCAACCGATATGCGGCCAGAACTCCAGGTATACGCAGGTCCCAATCCAACTGTGCCTCATCCACCTGATGGCACAACATTGAAGTAATAGTACGGTGCAGACGCTCGACCATACCATCGGTCTGCGGGTGGTAGGGAGAAGTCCGCACCTTCTGCGTACCCAGAAGGTCACAGACCTCCCGCAGAAGGTTAGATGAAAAGTTTTTTCCCTGGTCGGTCAGCAGGCGTTCCGGGGCGCCCTTATCCAGGACGTAGCCCTGGAGAAACGCCTCCGCAATGGCTGCCGCCAACTGGTTGGGGACAGGCCAGGCCATAGGCCAACGGGTGAAATAATTAACCCCAACCAGCAGGTACTTATTACCCCGAGCGGTGACAGGAAAAGGACCCATAATGTCAAGTGCCACCAGCTCGTTGACCCGGGACACCCGAATCGACTGAAGGGGCGGGCAGGCCGCCCTAGCCGGGTTTTTCCGCCGCGCACACTGCGTACAACTATTTAACAGGTCGGCGACATCGCGCGCCATTCCAGGCCAAAAAAATCCAATTGCAGTGTGGCGAGCGTTTTGTGAATGCCCAAATGCAGGATGCGTTCCTGCGCCGCCCACACGGCTCTGCCCCGCAGTGCGGTGGGGATGACGATTTTATAACGCCGCGAGCTGGCGTCCCATGACATGAGGAGACCATCACGCAACACGACAGTTCCAATACCCTGTTGGCACTTTCCCGCATGCTCAGCACGACGGCGTAACCTAAGGAGGGAACCGTCCTCCATCTGAAACCGTCCCCATTCATCCAGGGGCAGGTCGAGCAGCGAGTCGCGAGCGACCAACTTCTGCGAGTCAACAAAGGGGACAGACTCCTCGTCGACCACCCCTGCCGCCGCTGCAATGGGAGAAGCCGGTGTAGGCACCGTGGCTGACTTGCATCTCCCAGAGCCCATAAAACACGCACAACCATCCCCCGGAGGAAGGCGCGACAGGCCATCCGCGTTTGAATGTTGCGTACCCTTCCGGTATGTTACCGTGAACGTGTAGTCCTGTAGGACCTCGAGCCATCGTGACAACTGGCTGGATGGCTGGTCTATTTTTAGTGCATACTGCAGTGCCGCATGATTGGAATGAACCGTAAAATGCCTGCCGTACAGGTACGGACGATATTGTTGTATAAACACGACAATAGCGAGCAGTTCACGGCGAGTAACGCAATAACGTTGTTCTGCCGGAGACAGCACTCTACTGCCGTAGGCAACGACGCGTTCGACCCCGTCCACGACCTGCGAGAGCTCTGCGCCAATGCCGGTATTGCTGGCATCGGTGTCCAGGATGAAGGGCAATGTGAAATCGGGGTAGCACAAGGGAGGGGCCCTGACGAGGGCATCGCAAAGCGCCTTGAACGCCCTGTCCTCTGCATCCCCCCAATGGAACTTAGCCCCCTTAGCCGTCAAAGCATGAAGTGGTTTCGCGATCGTCGCAAACCCCTCAACAAACCGGCGGTAGTAGGACGCGAAGCCTATAAAGCTGCAGACTTCCCCTACAGACGTGGGCGTGGCCCACGTCCTTACACAATCAGTTTTGGCGTGGTCGGTGGCTATACCCGTACAACTGACAACGTGGCCGAGGTACCGCACCGATTCCCGCAATAGGAAACACTTCTGGGGCTTGAATTTAAGGTTAGCGGTCCGCATGCTAACAAACACAGCCCTCAATCTCTCCAAATGTTCATCAAACGTGCGGCTGAAAATAATTACGTCATCCAAATAGATGAGACATGAGTCCCACTGCAGCCCAGCGAGGACCAGCTCCATCAATCTCTGGAACGTCGCTGGAGCTGAGTGCAATCCCATGGGTAACCGATTAAATTGATAAAGGCCCTGTGGCGTACAGAACGCGGTCTTCGGTTTAGATGCCTCATCCAAGGGCAGTTGCCAAAATCCAGATAAAAGGTCCCAGTGGAAAAGTACCGTGCCCCCGCCAAGGCATCGAGTGACTCGTCCATGCGAGGAAGCGGATACGCGTCCGCCAACGAAACTTTATTAAGTTTTCGAAAATCCACACAAAATCTCAAACTGCCATCATGCTTCTTCACGAGCACAATGGGTGCACCCCATGGGCTGTTGGAGGGAGCCACAATGTCCGCGGCAAGCATGTCGTTCACTGCCAACCGGACATGTTCTTTCTCTGCCGGGCTCAACCGAAACGGATTTTGCCGAATGGGAGCAGAATCGCCCGTATCATTGTGGTGTTTCAATAGATTAGTGCACCCGACATCAAATTTGTGCTTACTAAAAACATCGGGGAATTCACGGAGTAACATGCGCAGTTTCAATCGCTGGGACTCGGAAAGATTTTCAGCCCCTGAACAGAGAGAATCCATCCAGCCATCATCGGTCTCCGACTGCGCCTCGGACCCAGGCGTATCATTCACTTGAGCCACGACGGAGTCCGTGTGGAGTGGCAATGACGCATGGGCAATCACAGCCCCTTGGTGCATGACCTTCGTCCGCAACCCTGCATTCAACACCTGAATGAAGGGCTGCCCCTCAGTAGGCACAAGCGTTTGTGCTCCCACCAGCTCCAACTCCCGTACGGCCGTGTTGGAAGGAGCCAGTAAAATACCCGACATAGTGTCTGCTCCAAGCGGTTTCCGTAACCGAAGCGGAATTAACATTTGCGTACCCGGCAGAATTCGCACGGTTTGGGATGCCATAGCCGGAACAGTCGCGCAAGCCATGCGTAGCCGGGTGGTTGAGGGCAGGAACGTCATCCGGCGGCCCGAAGGGAGCTCAATGCAGCCTTTGTCGATTAAAATTTTGATGGGCATTTTTCCCAGGAAGTCCGTACTGAGCAAACAGGGAACGGCAAGGGTCTCAGAAACCAAAATGGGACCCGTTAATTTAATATCGCCAATACAAATTTGTGCCGTTATTTGTCCAATAATTCCCAAGGAACCCCCATTCGCCGCAAAGCAAGGAACGGAAACTGGGGCGAGCGCCCGACACATCTGGGGCAACACATTGTATATGAGGTCCGAAATTATAGAAGCCGAAGCACCCGTATTGACCAATAATCGAAATTCAACACCCTCAATGGCCCCAATAATAACCGACGAGCCTGTAGCTGCGGCGACAACCCTGTGGGCCAACTCCGACCACTGAACTGGTCGGAGTGGCCGCCGAACGTCAACCCCCTCCCGGCTCTGACCGCTCGACGCAACGCGATTTAGTGGTGCGTGAACCCGCGGTGTATGAGATGCGGGCAGGGACCGTATGCGTGAGGTGTCGCGACATGCCTGCGGATCTTGTGGAGCGGCAGGCGAGCGGGCGGACGATGGCGGGTGACCTGGAGCACGGCGTCGAGGAGCTGGGCAGCCCGATGCCAGGTGGCCCTGCTGGCCGCAATTGTAGCACGTAACGCGGGCCCATGCCTGCGGGGATCTGTGCCTTCGCCGGGGTTCACCTTGGCGAGGCCGGTCGGCCGCTCTCCAGCTAGCGGCCCGCTGCGATGCGAAGGCCTGGTTATCCAGGACCTCGTCTTCCCGCGCAGCGACACGCGTGGCACACGCCGCGACCTGCCCGTCCCGCTGGAGGAGCAGCTCCGTGTGTAGATAATGGGCGGCGCCCAGTGAGGAGAGATTCACCTCGTCCTTGACGTGAATGGCGATCCGCAACTCTCGAGCCAGCAACAACAGCTTCTCGAGCACAATGGAGTCAAGGCCCACGTCGTCCACCCGAGGGTAGGCCACTTGAGCCAGCGCCATCAGAGCACTCTGGTAGGTGAGGGGTGTCTCGTCCGCGTCCCTCCTCCGACTTGCGAAGCGATGCCTAGTTTCTGATGGAGGCCCGTACACCAAGGCCATCCGATCGAGGGCATCTTGTAATGTGGAGCGAGCCTTCCGCGGGATGAGGAGGAACGTGGCCAGAGCGACGTCGTCCAGCGCGGAAGGCAAGGCTCGGAGAGCGATGTCCGCCGTCCACCCCGCCGTCTCAGCGTTAGCCACAAAACGTCGGGCAAAAGCTGCCCAATCCCCACCCTTGGCCGCAAAGACTTGCAAAGAGCGCTGTTGCAGTCCAGGGAGGTAGTCTCCCCCCGAGGCGAGCTGCGGGCCAAGCGTGGAATTTGTTGCGCCGTCCGATGACAAGATGTCCGCCAGAAGCGGCAGTCGCATCTCTAAAAACGCGGCAGCCTCTGGTAGGAGGCCTCCAAGGCCGGAAGTGACGCGCGCCCCCTGGGCCACGTGACTTCCGTGGCAGTTGACGTCATTTCCTACGAAAGTGGCGAAACCCCCGGCGGAAGTGACGTCGCTCCCGGCAGCAGCACCCCCGGCGGAAGTGACGTCTCCTCGGCCGGAGATGACGTCAAAATTTAGCGTGGGAATTCCTCGATTTTCGGGGGGAACGGCTCCCACCCTCTGGCCTGGTCCTCCGCTCGCAGCCCCCGCTCCCCCCAGCGTGAGCTCGTCGAGGATGGAGGCAGCGGCATGCAGGAGATCGGCCAGCCGAGCGTGGGCCGACTGGATCGCCCATCTCGACGATGGCGGACTCCCGGAGGGCCCAGGAGAACGCGAGCCCGCCGCCACGGACCCGTCCCCCGGAAATGGCGCTCCCGCCTCCGGCTCAGCGTCGCCATCGACCTCCTTGTCCGGGGCCCTGGTGAGCGCCTTCTGTCTGGTCTCCATATCGGCGAAGTTCTTGGCCGCTTCTGACACCAGTTGTAACGTTCTCGAAGGAGACGGAGACTTCTTAGAGGCCACACGCTTTTATTCAATAACAGCTAGACATCTTGACACACTGGGGAATGGCCCCTTTACCACAACCTAGGGAGGTACAGCCTCCGGGCTATTCTAACCCCGCTCCCTACTTAAGCCCTCGGGCTCCTCAGCCTAGGGAAGGCTAACCCACCACCGGCACCCCACTCAGTCCCGGCCCGTCGACGGGCATCGGCGGCTTGGGGTCCAGGGTCTTCGGCGGCTTCTTGCTTCAGCTTGGGATGAGATGGACTCCCTCCCGCTCTCCGGGAGCCGTCTTATCTACCGCAGGGGTTCTGGGGCCCCCAGCTCTCGCCAGCCCCCTCCCCTCAGAGTAGTTCCAACCGCCTCTTGCCCGACCGGTTCGGACCGGTTCAGACCGGTACCTACCCCTCCCCTAGGTTGTGGCGCGTGTGTCAATCCTGACCACCACATTTGTGTAGACCAACGCGTGAGTGGCAGTGTTTCTTTCCCACGTTGGTTGCTCTTGCGTCTTTGTGCCTGAAGGACAATGATTGCCTGTCGAGACTCGAGTTGTCTGCAAAGTTGTCTTCAATTTTCGTACGTTGAGCAATGTTTGTGTCTCCAACTGAGACGCGCCGCATCCAACCATCTGAGCGCCGGCAAGGCGCCTCCATGGTGCTATCCTCACAGCTTGATTTGTAACAGTTCACATCTCCTCGCAACCCGATGACGTGTCACAATCAGGCACCGTGTCACAATCAGGCACCGTGATCCGAATGAAGATTCTGTCATTTGTCGTCTTGTGCATGCCGCGTCCCAATGTGCAACGTACCAATGTGCCTGCAGCAAATTTTCCATTGGTGCACGCTACCCGCCTTGCAGGTTAAGTGTGTGCGGGAGAGTAAAGTATGGTGTGTGTGTATGTTTTCGCATACGAAGGTGTTGGCGCGTGGGATCTTGACTCACCTGGAGTCCTCGCACAGGGAGAGAACTTGTGGTACGGGGACTCCTGCCGCTCCCAGAGCCTTCATCACCCTGCACGGAGCACAGACGCACACAACAGAGACAAAATATCCCCAGTGTAGCCTACACAGACGATTGCAGCAAGTGCTGATAAAGGTACTCGGGGTGATGGCAGTGTGGCCCGCATCATGCCGGGCTGCCTTTGTCGCCCCAGCGCTGATGTTTACATACCCCACAAAAAGGAACTCATTTAAAGCAGTCAACCTACGGGAGGGACCAAGACAAGTCCATATATCACTCGACATTGATGTTAGTCGTGGGGCGGTAATTGAACTCGGGTTAATACAATCACGATGCCACCACTCCATGCCTTTAAAGAATGTACCAAGAAATAACTGAAATGCATCCATCCCCCACACCTCCATCAGCTGACCAACTCCGAAACAATTATCCACCGAGCAAGTGCAACATAAATGCATTCATGCGGCATTATTACCATTATTAATGTGAATACAGGGACCAGGACAGCAGCCACTTCATTTAGCTACCATCACATGTAGTGGCTGGGTCGCTTCTCAAAAAGAGCTAATTAGCTCAGTGGGACTTACCTGGTAAAATAAAAATTGCTTAGTTTAGCAGCAGTAGTTTGCATTTTTTCGCGACGTGAATAATAACTTTTCTCGGATCGTTCCAGAATCCGGACCTCCACGTGGCACCAATTAGCTGCACCTGTACTCCCTCTCCACGGCGTGTGCCAATGGCAGCAGCTTTCCCGGCGGCTTCTTGCGCAGGACGAGCTTGCGGTCGCCGCACTCCACGTAGTATGTTGGGTTGGACTGGCCGTGCCGGAACTGACGCACGAGTAGGGTGTCTGTTGAGGTGCAACACACACCATCAACTCGACACACACCATAGACTCAACGCTGCACCACAGATTCAGCACTGCCCATACACTTAAAACTGCCCATAGACTCAGTAACAACATGACGTGGATGTAGCGTCTCAAGCCGCCGCTGTGCAGAAAGAGCGCGACGCACGCACGCACGCACGGGGGAAAACCACTGGAAATATGGAGATATTGGACATGTAACAGATTATTTTAACAAAGGAACAGCCAACCTTGTAAAAACCCCAAACATGAGCTTTGTGCACGAGGACGCGTTGCGACCTGCTTGAACATTACCGAGCGTCGGACGTGCCAATAAACATAATTTGTATACGGTATTATTATTTCCCGCTCACCTGCGTGTAGCCCCAGTGCCGTGTGCAGGTAGGCAGCCAGCGCCCGCTCGTCAATCTCCAGGCCGGCGCGCACGGCGCCGGTGTCATGGGACAGCGAGAAGCCCAGCAGGGACTCCAACTTTGCCAGTGCCACCTTGAGGTCCCCCACCTGCAAGGGAGACAAAATCCTCCCAATGGGTATCATTCGGAGAGTGCATGTGTTCTCATCAGATCTAAACTAAACCATCGGAACAATTTATATTTTACCAGGTAAGGCCCACTGAGACATATAACTCTTTTTCACCCCATTCAGTGACGTGCCCCACCCCAGGCCGACTTGCTTTTCTCAGCGGTCAAAGTCTCCAAACCTGTGCCTTTGTTCCCCGAACGCACATTGCTCCTCCTTCCGTGTCTCAATGTTACACACGACGTGTGTTCTACCACGCCTCGTTTGCCGCGCTTATCAGGCATTGCCCTTCCGATGCTGGCCGTGACACGGCACAACCCGAGGCCACCATCGGAGAGCCGCACAGCACGACCAGGAACGCCTATGCGTCGTCACCGTCGTCGTTCTTGGCGCGTGGAGTGGCCGTGCGTGGAGGATCGCACCTTGATGGTGCGAAGGCCCAGGGCCCGAGCTGGTGCCAGGTTTTCTCCGAGGTCGTCGAGAAAGACGGCGGCGCTTGGAGGAACCCCGAGCTCCTCCAGGCAGAGCGAGTAGATCCTGGGGTCCGGCTTCTTCATCCCGACAACGCACGACTCCACCACCTACCCCACGATGAGACCAAATGCCAAGTGGCCACATGTTAAATTGTCACACTGCTGTTGAAAATAATCTACGCCTTGGGATCCTGCTGGTTGCTGGCTGGGCTCCTGTCCAGGTCGTTCAACAGAAAAGCGCTCTGGAGCGCTCTGCCCATTGAACGCACCCCTCTTTACTGTCGCATCTGCACAATCTCGTTTGTTTTGATTACGAGCATAAAGTAAAACAAATCCATGCATTTTTGCATTCGCGTCAAACATAAGCCAGCAGGGCAGACGACTTTAGGAGGAGCCGAGCGAACACATCTGCAATAACCGGCAGCGGCATGTTGGGAGGGGCCGCGCTGACCACGTCGAAGAGGGCGCGGTCCAGCGGCAGGAAAGTGGCGCCGCCGCGGACGTAGAAGTTGTTTGTGAGCAGCGCCGTCTTGACGCCGCGCTCGCGCACTCCCCTCAGCGCCGCGAGCGCGCCGGGCACCGGCGTGGAGAGCTGCCCCACCAGGTGTGCCACAAAGCCGCCCACACTCACCGCACGCCCCGCCTGCTCCCCCACAGTTAACACACAAACGACAGCGGCTTTCAATTCATCGGCGTCGGCCGCGGTCAAATCCACCTCAGGCCAGGCGAGGGGGGAAAGAGGCAGCCACGCCATCAGCCGGCCCCAACGATTTTCCAAGCTCTGCCACCCTCCAGGTACTCAGGCATTTATTCGCTAGTTAATGAGTTTTTACACGCGGGCGGAAACAGCAGCACATGGAAAAGGCGCCACGCGTGCGAAGGGGAAACACTCTGGTCCCATACGGACGGAAGAGGTGGAGTCCACATTTATGCTCTACTGCATTCTACTGGTGAGCCAGGGGTAGGACACATCCTCGACGCCCACGGGAAGGGAGTATCACAACATTTGTACGATCCACCAACCCTCAGTGCCTGGATTACAGGCCACGTGCATAGCCACCACAACCCTATGGCTGTGTTGGTTATGCAAATGTGTTGTTATTGTGTCGGTGTGTTTGTAACCACTACTTTTATCGTGTTATTATCATTTGGGGTTACGTTACCACTGTCACAGCCTTACAGCTGCTGTTGTTGTGCATATGCATCCTGTGTTCTAGATTCACTGCTGGATGAGGACCTACCACCACCGCCCAGACCAAAAATCCTTATTTAGATTGGTTTTGTATTATCCGTGTTTTCATTTTGTCTGCTCCACTCTTGCCCCCCATCACTCCGGCTAATCAAGAATTGCCCGCCGGCTGGCTCAGTGGTACGGCGAGCCGCTCGCAATCGAAAGGAGTGCAAATAAAAATCCTGCTTGGGGGTTGATTCGGGCTCTCATCCATGCTGCTGGGGTTGATTGAAATGAGCACCACAGCGTGGGCAAGTTAACGGCGGTTGTCCTTTAGGGGAAGACTCGCCTCCCGTCATAGGGATGGGGAGTTTCCACCGCTCGCTCAGGAGCTGCAGAGAGGAACTGAGCACAACCTTGGTGCTCATTTCGAGCAGCAAATCACGTGACTTTGAATCGCAGGTTGACTGTACGACCGGCGTCCGTGGACGGCGATTGCGCTCGGCGCTACGTACGATTCTGGAGCAGTCGGCGCCGAAGAGCTCGTCAAATCTCTCGGGCGACATCTCCCCACGCTGGTAGCGGCACCACACGTTCGCCTCCCCGCCGTCACGCAGCATGTGCAGCACCATGCCACCCGGCAGCCCAGATGCCGCCTCCCACTCTACGCACCACACGCACCTCCGATTAGCACGGCTGGCTACGTACGCTTCGAAAGAAGTTCAACACACGTATATGCACACGCATGCACCACGACAGCAGTGATAGTAACAACGGCCGCTGTTGACCACTAAGTGGTTGTGACGTCACCACCTGGAGCTTATGCCATGCTAGGTTCACTTTTTTGCCGTCACGTGAAGTGTTGAAGGCTCGCTGCTGACAGGAGGTCACGGGACAGAGCCAGGTGCCATGTGTTGATGGACGGAGATAACTGATAGATGCAACACTTGTGCTCCCTATTGCGCCAACTTGCTGCATTTTAGCCGCCCGGTGCTCAGCTCATTGTTCCGAGCGTCACTCCTCTGCCCTCCTGTGTTGCTAGAGGGCAACTACCTACATCTGCCCAGTAGCGTCCTTCAAAAGCCTCTTCAATAGAGGCCGATCTTGACACTGTTGGTACCAGTCATCTGCAAGGTCCATGCCGTGCCCATTTAGCCCCCTCTATCGGGCTAAACAGAAGCTGCTTGGACATGCGGTGGCTGGGCATGCAGACTACATGACTCAGCCAATGTACCCTCATCTGCCGGAGAAGCTCATTGATGGGACTACCCCCTACTATTTCAAAGATCTGCGAGCTCCTCACACAAATCAAGCATGGTTAAAACCAGGATGGATCGTAGGCAGACCAGCCGGAATGTATTAAACCAGCGCAGACACACACACAACATACACGACCCCTGTGTAGCATTACGGATTGATGGGGCAAACGCTGCTAGTGGGCACCTATTAAAGGCTGTCACGGCGCACGAGGGGGGGGGGGGAGTGTGGCGAGCACCACAGTCTGGCTGCGTTTGTCTCCCCAATGCGGCAGGTGTTTTGCTCCACGGCAGGAGTGTGGGTGTGTGTACACAGGAATTTCCTGTTTTGAGGTTGAGTTTGGTCACGTGACCAGGAAGTTACGATTTGACAGTCTTTCAGCCATGAGGCTGGCGTCCGCCCTTACACAGAGTTCAAAATGGTGGCACACATCGCGTCCCAGTGAAGACAGCTGTAACTGTACATTGTGGGACTTTAAGAAGCATTGCCTGTAAGTGCGTTCATGTTCTTATAATACTGGGAATGCTATTATAATGTTAGAATGACCGGTATAATGCTGTAAATGCCTTTATAATGCTGTTAAATTGTTATGATAAATACGAGGCCTAGTTAACAACGAAGCCTGCAACATGCCTTATTGTGAATGTTACTTGTAATTGAATAAGTCGAATCACACTTGTACCTAAGTAACTATATTGCGATCTTGAGAACAAGGATGACGAAATGTCTCATCCACAGTTCAGTGTTATATGTAGTGCTGTACATTTGGGGTGCAGTGTGATGATTATATGATGTGCCTTTATTTAACACAGCAGCTTATTCCCTTGTATAGCTGTTAAGTACTAATGTAGGTGCCTGGTCCATCCAATATCGTTGAGTTTCAGGTTATCTAAAACAATGTTATGATGTTGTAGTGTTCATTCATTGTATTGATATTTCCAAGTATTAACAGATGCTGTATCTGTGCTGTGTTTTTCCATCAGTTTTACCTCATTCTATTCATTAAATACGTTTGGAGTTGGATGTTCACCCTGGCTCTGAAGGTTTATTGGATGCAAGGTTATCTACTCGGATAGCGGTGCAATGCAGCGCACAGCGAGGCCGAGATAGAGACCCAGGCCCAGTTCAGATATTCGTTACTGATGTTGGCCGTGATTGGGAATCAAACTCAAGTTGCTGGGTTCAGAGCGCGGTGCGCTAACCAGTAGGCGACCATCCCCACGACGTTTGGTGGTTATACGATGTCAAAACTTTCTGACAGCATGTGTGTCTTGCCTCACGGCAGATGTGGAGCGTACGTTCACAGAAAGTTCCCGTTTTTTTATGCTAATTTTGGTCACGTGACCAGGAAGTTACGATTTTAGATTTCCACTGTACCACGCGGGAGTCGGCCATTACATAGATAAGTCAAGATGGCGGCACGCATCGCATCTGAGTGAGACCACAGCCACACTTGTCCATTGTGGGAGCTTAAGAAGCATTGTCTGTAAGTTTGTTTATATTCCTATAATATTGGCAATGCTGTTGTAATGTTGGAATGACCGTTATAGTGATGTAAATGCCTTTATTGTGCCGTTAAGTTGTTGTAGTAAATACGAGGCCTAGTTAGTAACGAAGCCTGCGACTTTCCTTATTGTGGATGTTACTTATGATTTAGTAGGTCAAGTCAGACTTGTGCCTATGTTGTGATCCTGAGAGTAAAGATGACGAAGTATCTCATCCACAGTTTAGTGTTATGTGTAATGCTGTACATTTGGAGTGCAGTGGGATGAATACACGATGTGCCTGTATGCAACGCACCGGCTTGTGCTTTTGTCTAGTTGTTCAGTGGTAATGTAGGGGCCTGGTCCGTCCAGGATCTATTGTTATCTAAGACAATGTTCTGATGCTGTGGTGTTCATTGTGTTGGTGTTTCCGGATTATAACAGATGCTGTATCTGTGTTTTCTCACCAGTTTTACCTTGTTACAATCAATAAATGACTATTGGAGTTGGACGTTCATCCTGGCTCCGAGGGTTTATTGAACGCAAGATTATCTACTCGACTAGCGGTGCAACGCAGCGCACAGCGAGGCCGAGATAGTAAAAAGACAGTCTTCTTGAAGCTCCCAACCGGTGCTGCAGCCAGCCCTGCAGCGAGTAAAAAGACACTCTTCTTGGAGCTCTCAAGCAGTCAGCCTGCAGCAAGCAACCAGCTCTCAAGCAGTCAGCCTGCAGCAAGCAAAGGAGCTCTCAAGCAGTCAGCCTGCAGCAAGCAGCCAGCTCTCAAGCAGTCAGCCTGCAGCAAGCAACCAGCTCTCAAGCAGTCAGCCTGCAGCAAGCAAGGAACTCTGCAACGAGTCTACATTAAAATTGTGCTGCAAGCATCGCAGCATGGAAAGCCACAGTTCAGCAGGGAGAGATACTGAAGAAGGTGATTTAAGCAATCCAGGACCTCCCATCCTGCCTCAAGAGGACCAAGGGAGTTCAAGGCCCCAAAGAGAGGTCAGGTTGACACAACGGGCCTTGGAAAGCTATGAGGCTGAGAAACAGGACCTTGATGCCAGGATACAACGGGCATGGAACCGGGTTGAAGCAGATTTATCTGAAGCTTCAAATGCCTCAGACACAGTGGCCTCAATTCAGCGGGCCATCCAGCGAGTGAATGTGAGCAGCTCAAGCTACAAGCTCCTGGCAAATAAATACATCTCCCTCCTGATGAAGGTGAAAACAGATGAGGGCATTGAGGGAGTGTGCAGACAAGAGCACTTCCTCGAACTGCTCGATGATAATGTGCAGGCAGTGATACAAGATGCAATGGACCGTGTGGAGGGCTTAAGAGAGACACGATCTCAGCACTCTGTCTCATCCAGGTCCACCACAAGATCAAAGCCTCAGCACACTCACATATATCATCTACTGGTATGGCAGCAGCTCAGGCACGCGCCGCAGCAGAAGCAGCAAACGCCCGTATCGCCTACATGGCTGAAGAGGAAGCCATGCTAATTGAAAAGGCTCGCATACAAGAAGAAGCAAGCATAGCAACTGCTGCCGCACGGAGGAAAGCAGAGCTTCAAGAGCAAGAGAGTACATTAGTGGCTACTGCCACACAGAAGAAAATTGAGCTGGATGCTAAGTTAAGCACCCTACAACTCAAAAAGGAAGCAGCTGCTGCAAGGGCCCAGGCAGAGGTGCTCGAAGCAGCAGCCAACCTGGATAAGGAAGAGAATTGGAGTGAGTTTGGCACGCAGATACCTGTCAAGGACCGTGATCAACTCACCAGAAAAAATATTTTGGACTGGTCTGAACAATGCATCAATGCTCCTCCACAAAACCATACTGAACAAAGGGTGGACGTTCAGGCTTCGCCATCTCCACACCGAATGAACATGAATGCTGACTACGGGAATGGTGTAAATGCATTTCCTGCCCTGAGAGTTAGTCGCCGACTCAGCGTCGCGCACGTGGGGTCAGACGTGGATGCACCAAGTCAGACCTACATTCCAGACAGTCACATAAGGGGATCCAACCAACGTGATCGAAACCCTTTGGGCTCACAGTCCAATGCCATCGCAAATGACGGCATGCAAGGATCTATTGTTATCTAAGACAATGTTCTGATGCTTTGGTGTTCATTGTGTTGGTGTTTCCGGATTATAACAGATGCTGTATCTGTGTTTTCTCACCAGTTTTACCTTGTTACAATCAATAAATGACGATTGGAGTTGGACGTTCATCCTGGCTCCGAGGGTTTATTGAACACAAGGTTATCTACTCGACTAGCGGTGCAACGCAGCGCACAGCGACGCCGAGATAATGTGTATTATAAGCGTTATAGTTTGTGAAGATGCAACAATAACTAATGGTAGACTCGTGCCAAGCAAACTCCAAGCAAACTTCAGTTGAAGAACTTTTAAGCAATTCTTATTCACATTGGAAGTACATCAAAGAAACAAAAACAACACGACAAAAATGTGAAATACAATTACTAAGTTATGGTAAACCGACATTGTGATGATCATCACATCGTGACATTGAATATTGTATCATGTAAAACGATATCACAGCAAGCCCACCTTGCACTGCACATGGAGAGCTTCCTTTGGCTAGACTTAAGCTGGGCATCGGAATTGTCGAGGTAGGACATGATGCAAGATGCTTCGAGTTTCGGAGGCATTCAACCCTTTCCTGTTCCAATGACGTATGTGTAAGTACGTGTACATCACCAGTTTTTATTCCGGTTCCGTTCGGAACTTTATCGGTACCAAGGCTCCCACAAGGCCATTCAGGAGGACATGTGGTACAGTTTGGCGCCAGCCATCATTGAGTGTGGCCGTGTCGCTACAGTTCTCTGTGGTGAGTACAATGTCTTTAAAAACAACGGTGCTATGCCTCTCTAAATTAAATTCACGCTGAACCGCTTGCGCGTTCTGAAATTCGGCGGTGAGCGGGACGACCCACCCTGCAACTTGCAGTCATCTCGGAACGCGAAAGGGTTAAGTGCCCCATAAATACCAGCGACCCTTGTTTTGCCGGGCCCCTCGGCCAGGATGAGGTTCCTCACCGCGCCTTCCGTAATGACGCGACGCTGCGCAGGCGTGCACCTTGTATGGGCGGGTACGGCGACGGCAGGATCACTCCTCCCATGTCGAAAATGACGGCTCTCACGTTGCTGGCGCCGTGGCTCCATCGCGGCCTCTCGAGTCGCATGGCGCACGGTGGCAACGGCGGCAATTGCAGCAGCGAGCGCAGGCGGGGACTCCGCCAGAGGCTCAGAGAGTTCCAGCCGAACATCCTGATCGGTGGGGGTGGAGGCAACAAGGAGCCCAATTGGTCCCCCGCTTGACATAAGCGGTCCCCAATTTACAAAGTGGATTTGTGTATGTGTACATGTATGGTACGGTCTGTTTGTCAAGCCACTGCTGGATGACGTTCACTACATGCGGGTCGTTAGGGAGGGGGGGGATGTTATTTGACCGGCGTGTTTCATGGTCGGCCGGTACAGTTTGGTGAATGCGGGGGAGGCATAAACGCCGGAGTAGAGGGCAACAGACGTCTCTGCACTGGCCCCCTTCTGACAAACGTAGCCCTGCAGCAGACTGCAACACCTGTTTTACGAGTGGCTATTACCCATTCAAGCATTGTCCAGGCTCACTCCTGCTGAGCTTACGAGATCAGGGGCATTCTGGATCATTCGGCCACATAGGCTGTGGAGTTATATCACGCCTAAACGCAGCATTTCAACATGCGATACAGTGGGCATATTTATTGTATATATAGGGTGCTTAAAAAAATGTTAACACTTCTCAGAATTTGCAACAATACCACAAGAAATGTGCCTCCAGGCTCTGGAGACAACCTGGAGAAGACTCCCAGGCATGTGTTGACAATGATGGCGAACAAGTCGAGACTCTCACTTTTTGAAGCTATTAACATACATTTGTTATCATGTTACAGTGTATTATCCGTTCTTTTTCCATTAAAAATAATAGTCGCATGTAAGTGTTTACATTTTTTGCAGCACCCTGTATATAGGGAAACAGTCATACAAATAAAGACATCTCGTATTAATCAACTCCCCAAGCTCTGCGGTCCTCTATATACCAAGGTGTTATCTGTCAATTAATGAGTGCTTACATGTGGGAGGAAATCGGAACACTTGGAGAAAACCCCACGCGTGCGTGGGAGCAAAACTCTACCCCATACGGAAGGGACGTGGAGACGTGGGCTTTGCACAGAACGATTTCGGATGCAGAGATCTATTCGTCAGTCGATTTGTTCCTGTTCTGCCTCACGGCAGGTGTGGGTGTGTGTGTACACAGCAATTTCCTGTTTTGATGTTGAATTTTGTCACGTGACTAGGAAGTTACGATTTAGGATTCTCTCAGCCACGCGGCAGGGTGTCAGCCATTACACAGAGTACAAAATGGTGGCACAAATATCTCTCAGTGAAGACAGGTGCATCTGCTCATTGTGGGACTTTAAGAAGCATTGTCTGTAAATTCGTTTATGTTCTTATATTGGGAATTCTGTTACAATGTTAGAATGGCCGTTATAATGCTTTATATGCCTTTATAATGCTGTTAAATTATTATGAAAATGAGGCCTAGTTAACAACGAAGCCTGCAACTTGCCTTATTGTGAATGTTACTTGTAATTTAATAAGTCGAGTCAAACTTGTACCCATGTAAACTTATTGCAATCTTGAGAGCAAGGATGACGAAATATCTCATCCACAGTTCAGTGTTAAGTATGGTGATTACACGATGTGCCCTTATGTAACACAGTAGCTTATTCTCTTGTATAGCTATTCAGTACTAATGTAAGTGCCTGGTCCAACCAGGATCTATTGTTGAGTTTCATGTTATCTAAAACAATGTTATGATGCTGTAGTGTTCATTCATTGTATTGATATTTCCAAGTATTAACAGATGCTGTATTTGTGCTGTGTTTTCCCATCCGTTTTACCTCGTTCAATTTATTAAATACTTTTGGAGTCGGATGTTCTCCCTGGCTCTGAAGGTTTATTGAATGCGAGGTTATCTACTTGGAGAGTGGTACAACGCAGCGCACAGCGAGGCCGAGACAGTTCCTAAGTCCAACTTTACTCCTATCAATTTCAAACACGTTGCACGGCGTGTACACTGAACACGGTGAATGGCTTTAAAAGTTGTATAATCTCCTGTAGATACCAATGGTTCTTTATGTTCTGCAGATATAGATGTCACCACCCCCATCTGTTTGCGCGGCGGTTGAACTTACGACTCTCGGTCGGAACAGCTGCAACTGGACATACGGACGAGTCCGTTCGTATCTCTGAAAGTTCGTAAGTCGAGTGTTCGTAAGTAGAGGAGGGCCTGTGCTGCCTTCTCCCGGAGAGCTAGGGTATGGCTTACCAACCTTCGACACCCACGGGTTCGGGAAGTTCACAGCGTAATATTAAAATAACACCAAAGGAACATTAAATTCTCCCAAACAAAGCTGTCAGCAGTGGCAGAGCATGCTTGCCAACAAGGACATTCAATTGATTTTGATAACGTTGAAGTGTTATGTAGAACTAATTATTACTTGCCAAGATTAGTTAGAGAATCAATTGAAATTGAGAATTCAAGTAATTTTAATCGCTGTGATAGCTAGAGCAGCCTGGAAGCGTATTTTTAAGTAAAGCACAACACATTGCAATTCCTTACAGGCGAGTCAATGCTAAGTGACTGATTACTGATCTATTGCAGTGAGGGAAAAAAGTATTTGATCCCCTGCTGATTTTGTACGTTTGCCCACTGACAAAGAAATGATCAGTCTATACTTTTAATGTTAGGTTTATTTTAACAGTGAGAGACAGAATAACAACAAAAATCCAGAAACACGCATGTCAAAAATGTTATAAATTGATTTGCATTTTAATGAGGGAAATAAGTACTTGACCCCTCTGCAAAACATGACTTAGTACTTGGTGGCAAAACCCTTGTTGGAAATCACAGAGGTCAGACGTTTTTTGTAATTGGCCACCAGGTTTGCACACATTTCAGGAGGGATTTTGTCCCACTCCTCTTTGCAGATCTTCTCCAAGTCATTAATGTTTCGAGGCTGACGTTTGGCAACTCGAACCTTCAGCTCCCTACACAGATTTTCTATGGGATTAAGGTCTGGAGACTGGCTAGTCAACTCCAGGACCTTAATGTGCTTCCTCTTGAGCCACTCCTTTGTTGCCTTGGCCGTGTGTTTTGGGTCATTGTCATGCTGGAATACCCATCCACGACCCATTTTCAATGCCCTGGCTGAGGGAAGGAGGTTCTCACCCAAGATTTGACGGTACATGGCCCCGTCCATCGTCCCTTTGATGCCGTGAAGTTGTCCTGTCCCCTTAGCAGAAAAACACCCCCAAAGCATGTTTCCACCTCCATGTTTGACGATGGGGATGGTGTTCTTGGGGTCATAAGCAGCATTCCTCCTCCTTCAAACACGGCGAGTTGAGTTGATGCCAAAGAGCTCCATTTTGGTCTCATCTGACCACAACACTTTCACCCAGTTGTCCTCTGAATCATTCAGATGTTAATTGGCAAACTTCAGACGAGCATGTATATGTGCTTTCTTGAGCAGGGGGACCTTGCGGGCACTGCAGGATTTCAGTCCTTCACGGCGTAGTGTGTTACCAACTGTTTTCTTGGTGACTATGGTCCCAGCTGCCTTGAGATCATTGACAAGATCCTCCCGTGTAGTTCTGGGCTGATTCCTCACCGTTCTCATGATCATTGCAACTCCACGAGGTGAGATCTTGCATGGAGCCCCAGGCCGAGGGAGATTGACATTTCTTTTGTGTTTTTTCCATTTGCGAATAATCGCACCAACTGTTGTTACCTTCTCACCAAGCTGCTTGGCGATGGTCTTGTAGCCCATTCCAGCCTTGTGTAGGTCTACATTCTTGTCCCTGACATCCTTGGAGAGAGAGCTCTTTGGTCTTGGCCATGGTGGAGAGTTTGGAATCTGATTGGTTGATTGCTTCTGTGAACAGGTGTCTTTTATACAGGTAACAAGCGGAGATTATGAGCACTCCCTTTAAGAGTGTGCTCCTAATCTGAGCTCGTTACCTGTGTAGGGACGTAAATGGTGTCCCTGGGGTGTGACTATTGTGAGGAGACGCGCTCCCTTACCTGCACTTGCCTGCCGATGGGGACTCGAGGGGCCTGTCACGTTGGCTCGGGTGCCATCGGGAGAGTCAGGGGAAGTGACGGGGCAAGAGCCGGGGTGGGGCCACGCTCGGGGAAGGGAAAGGGAAGAGGCGGGGCCTTGGGACAGTGTGGGACAGTGAGTGTGGGGCTCGGATGGTGGATGGTCACGCCGGTGGAAGCGGGAGCGGAGAGTGTTGAGGCTCCGGGCATGAAGAATCCTCCCTCTCTCTCGTTGAGGTGTAGCAATGAAATATGGCGGCGCGTACACATGCAGCGGCTCCTCTCTCTCCCATCAGATCGGTGTTTTTACGTTTTTTGTGTTATCCATCTACTTGCATTTGTTCGTCATCATCACGTCGATTAAACGTAAGACGCACATACTCTCGCGAATTTCTGCTCGCCATCGGCAGAACCACACTCATGGATATAAACCCAGCAGACGCGGAAGAGCTACGCGACTGCGGTCTGCTCCAGAGGCCTGCTCTACCACCAACCCCCACTACTGCAACCAGCCTACAGTGGAAGCGCCACAGGCGGTGTATGAGGAAGCAGAAGAGGGGAAAGCGCGGAGGTATCGAGGCTAGGCGAGCGGCTAGCCCTCACCGGCCGGCTATCCCTACCATCACACTGGCCAACGTACGCTCGCTGGAAAACAAACTGGACTATATCCGCCTTCTTCGTACAACTTCCAGGACTGTGGGTGAGTGCTGTGTCCTTGTGTTTGTGGAAACATGGCTTAACGATAACGTCCCGGACCATGCCATTCAGCTAGCCGGGCTAACATGTTACCGGGCGGACAGAGCGCTCGTCGAGGGGGGGAAGACTCGCGGCGGGGGACTCTGTGTTTACATCACCGATGCCTGGTGCCGCGACGCTGTTGTGGTCTGCCAACACTGCTCATCATTGGTGGAGTTTATGGTAATTAAATGCCGGCCATTCTACCTGCCGAGGGAATTTAGTGCCATATTGCTGGTGGCACTATACATCCCCCCTGGCTCCGAAAACAACAGGAACGAGGCACTGTATGAACTCCATCAGCACATCGGTGACCAGCAGACAGCCCACCCAGATGCCTTCCTCATTCTGGCTGGGGATTTCAACCATGCCAACCCCAAGAGCGTGTTTCCACAACTCCAGGGACACATCAACTTTCCCACACGAGGAAACAATATCCTGGACAATGTTTACACTACACACAAAGGTGCCCACAAAGCCCGTCCCCTCCCCCACCTTGGGGCCTCAGATCACACCACTGTTCTGCTAACGTCAGCATACAGGCCGCTGGTTAAAGTCACCAAACCAGTTATAAAGCGGATCTGCGTGTGGCCTGAGGGGTCTTCAGAGGCACTCCAGGACTGCTTCTCCACCACCGATTGGAACATGTTCAGAAAGGCAGCCACCTACAACAACACCGTAGACCTCCAGGAGTACACGGAGACCGTCACTTCCTACATGAGGAAGTGCATGGAGGATGTCACGGTCACCAGAACCATCTCCATTCGGGCCAACCAGAAGCCATGGCTGACAGGGGAAGTCCACAGGCTCCTGAGGGCTCGGAACGCCGCCTTCAAAGCTGGCGAGGAGATGGGCCTGAAGACAGCCAGGGCCAACCTGTCGCGAGGCATCAGATTGGCCAAGAGGCAGTACTCCAGGAGGATCGCCGACCGCTTCAATGACAGCAGAGACACCCGGAACCTGTGGCGAGGGATGCAGACCATCACGGAATATAAACCCTCTCCGCAGACCTGTGACAGCTCCACCTCTCTGCTGAACCAGCTGAAGGATTTCTTCGCTCGCTTTGAGGCAGACAACAGCACCCCAAAACAGAAGACTCCACCACCTCCCGGCGATCAGGTGCTGACGCTATCCCCAGATAGCGTGAGGAGATCCCTCAGAAGGACGAACTCAAGGAAAGCCCAGGGCCCTGACAACATTCCGGGTCGTGTCCTGAGAGACTGTGCGGAGGAGCTCACAGATGTCTTCACCGACATCTTTAACACCTCGCTGAGACAGGCTGTTGTACCTACGTGCCTCAAAGCTACCACCATCATCCCGGTCCCGAAGAAGTCATCACCCTCCTGCAACAATGACTACCGCCCGGTCGCACTCACTCCAATCCTTATGAAGTGCTTCGAGCGGCTAGTCCTACAACACATCAAGTCTGTCCTTCCCCCCGCCCTGGACCCTTTCCAGTTTGCGTATCGGTCTAACCGCTCGACCGATGACGCCATCTCCGCTACCCTCCACTCAGCTCTCACCCATCTGGAGACTAAAGACTCCTACGTCAGAATGCTGTTCATCGACTTTAGCTCAGCATTCAACACAATCATCCCCCAGCAGCTCATCCACAAACTAGACCACCTGGGGCTCAACACCTCCCTGTGCAACTGGCTGTTGGACTTCCTGACAGGGAGACCACAGGCAGTTCGAGTTGGCAGCAACACCTCCAGCACCATCACACTGAACACAGGGGTCCCCCAAGGATGTGTGCTGAGCCCCCTCCTCTTCACTTTGCTGACCCACGACTGCACACCATCATTCAGCTCCAACCTCTTCATTAAGTTTGCGGATGACACAACTGTGGTGGGTGCCATCAAAAACGGGGATGAGACAAACTACAGGAGTGAGGTGAGCAGGCTGGCCACGTGGTGCAAGGACAACAATCTCCACCTGAATGTTGAGAAGACGAAGGAGATTGTTGTGGACTTCAGGAGAGTGCACACCCAGCATACTCCGCTAACCATCAACGGTGCTGCAGTGGAGAGGGTGAGCTGCACCAAGTTTCTGGGTGTGCACATCTCTGAAGACCTGTCGTGGAGTCACAACACTGCATCACTGGCCAAAAAAGCCCAACAGCGCCTGTACTTTCTCCGCGAACTGAGAAGAGCAGGAGCCCCGCCCCCCATCATGCACACCTTCTACAGAGGCACCGTTGAGAGCATCTTGACGAGCTGCATCACCGTGTGGTACGGCACCTGCACCGTGTCCTGCCGCAAGACTCTGCAGCGCATAGTGAGAGCAGCTGAGAGGATCATTGGTGTCTCTCTCCCCCCTCTTCTGGACATTTATAACACCCGCATCACCAGCAAAGCAATCAAGATTGCAGGTGATCCCACCCACCCATCTCACAGCCTCTTCAGCCTGCTGCCGTCAGGGAGGAGATTGCGGAGTCTTCGGGCCAAGACCAGCAGGCTCAAAGACAGTTTCTTTCACCAGGCTGTCAGGAGACTCAACTCCCTCCCTGCTCTACCATCACTCCCCCCCTCTGCCCACCCTCCCCCCTTTGCCCCCTGACCCCAACCCCCCCACACACATTCACTCGTACATCCTGATCTCTGGACTGCACATTGCACTACATCGCACTACCACACCGGTTTAAATATCTTATTTCTTTAAATACTTTATTTAAATAATATTTTACATTTTATAATTCTTGACTGTTGTTTATTTTAAGTCTATTACATTTTTGATTATTTATCTTGTGTTGATCGCCGATTGTTTATTGTTTATTTATGTCTGTTAATTGTGATTCATTTTTTAATTGCTTGGTTGCACCGTGGGACCAAGAGAGAGGACTGTAATTTCATCTGTGTTGTATGTTATGCATGTAACACACTTCACAATAAAGTGACTTTTGACTTTTGACTTTTGACTTTTTTGAATAGCCTTCTTGTAGCTGTTACTGTTAAGTGAATAAAGTGTGGTGCCTCCTATCCCAGTGTGTGCCTCGTCAGACACACATTACATCTGGTGTCAGAAGTAAAATTAATTTTGCTAGGTGCTACATAGGCTACGATGTATACACGAAGCAAACAGCCTGCAAAATCGTCTTCAGTTGATGGTGATGAAGAGGCAGGCGCTGCCCTGCCACCTCCGGGAGAGGCGAACCCAGCGATAGACCGCGAGGGGATGGTCCCTATGGTGCAGGACCTCGCTCGAGACCTCACCACTCCGCCGTTGGCGGGGAGAGACAGACGAGCACGCGGCCAGCGCTTGGCTGATCTGCTGTCTGCCGCGGCAGTGTTGGTGGCAGAGATGGACCTGGACGAGCCGGCCGACCGGGCTGGAGAGGCCGGGCCACGAGGTGAAGACCCAGTCGCTGCTGCGTCCCAACGGCGGGAAGCGCGGGAGACGCAGCCCGCTCAAGCGGCCGCCATTTTGAGCGGTGCGCGGGAAGAAATTCCCGCCATTTCTGGCGTCCCGCCAGAAATTCTCGGGGAGGATACCGAACCGAAGCGTCGCCTTCCCTTCATTAAAGAATTTGTTCCAAAGGGTGGTGATTGGGTTGCCTTTAGTCGCTGCTTCAAGGCTACGTCTGAGCTGGTGTGGTGGACAGAAGCTGAAGCGCTACGGGCACTTCCTACAGTGTTGGATGATACTGCCCTAGGTGCCTTTTACTCCATTCCAGTTGAGGATTGTTGGATGTTAGCTCAAGCTCTTCGGCAGATGGCGGGGGTTTTCGATCCACCTTCTAGCATGCGTCACAAGTTTGCGGCCCGGCGACGTGAGGATTCCGAGACGCCTCTTGTTTTCCGCACCGCTCTTATTACGCTTGCGTAGGAAACTTACCCTAGAATGGACAAGGAGGGGTTGGATGCCTTAGTTTTGGACCGCATGCTAGGGTGGGCCGAGGAGCTTGAAGTTGCACTTCCAACCAGCGATGATGATGATGACTTGACGTCGCTGTGGGTCGTGAGGTCTATTCAGACCCACCTCATTCGCAAGCGCAGGGCGAAGGTAGTGGCGTGTGCAGGTCAGGCTAAGGAGGAATCGGACCATGAGGGGGAGCCCTCTTAGGCCTTCGCGTCGCTCAACGAGGGCGGCTGGAGGAAGACCCGTCCGGGATGGAGGGACGATCGTGATCAACGGACGGGGGCTTCATCCAAGCCTGCGTTGTCCCCCGTCGTGTGCTTCAAGTGCAGCAATCCGGGCCACATCTCCAAGGGGTGCCGCACCGATCCTGGGAGTACATCCCGGGCGCCGGCGTCTTCGGGGCGTCCCTCCTCCGGGCCACAGGGCTCACAGGCAAGTCGGGCTGCACCTCACACTCAGCCCTCGCATTCACATCACGCATCTATGATGGACGTTGATCGCCACTCACAGGGGGGCGCGTATGTCGAGAATCGGCGGCGGACGAGTGGCCATTACGACCTGCTCAGTGGTCGGAGTTGGGCCAACGTATTGTGGCGGTGGCCACGGCTTCGTCGGCTGTCATCGGCTCATTGCAAGGAATGGAAGTGCGGATGCTGGTTGACACGGGTGCATCCGCTACCATTATATCTGAAACCATTTTTGAATGCTTGCCCGCTAAATCGGGTAACCTTCGTCCAGTTGATGTCCCGTGTATTGTGGGCCAAGTGTTGGCTACCGTGGCCTTTGGCAATATTCAATTAACCGGGCCTGTGCTGGTCTCTAAATAATTGGGCGTTCCCTGCTTGCTCGGTACGGATTTCCTGGGCAAAATGCCCCTTAAAATCCTCGTCGACCAGGGGTGCCTGGAATTTCCGTCTGGCCATAGGATGGCCTTTTTATCCTCCCCCACTCGACTGGGAAGAGTAAACGTGGTGGTTCCGGCGCTCGTGCGGGATACAGTTCGGATTCCCCCTGGAGCGCAAATGCTTGTTCCCTTGCGTCTCAAGCGGGACCTCGATAGGGAGGCCACCAAGGAAGGTGTCCTGTTGAGTCCATCCAATAAAGCGCGCCGGGACTTGCGTTAGTGGGAGCCCAAACCATTGTCAGACATGACCAGCAGCCATTCATTCAGATTCTAAATACTGATCTGGAGCCCACTGTCATACAGGCGGGCACAGTACTGGCCAATGCATCACCCGCGGAAACCGATGTCAGGGGGACGGAGCCCCCGCGGATTATCGCGGCTGCCGAGACAGGGGGTGAAAATGACGGGGCATGGCTGGATGCGCTCTGTGAGGAAAGCCCTGACTTGTCAGCTGTGCAAAAGGTCTGCGTTGCGGGCGCTTCTTCTAGAGTTTGCGGACGTTTTTAGCAAACACAAATACGACATTGGCCGCATGTCATTGGTCCACCACCACATTGACACGGGAAATGCGGCCCCCATTCGCCAGAACCCCTACAGGTTAAGCCCTGCTGAGAAGGAGCACGTTTGCACCGCGGTCGAGGAAATGCTAGCTGCAGACATCATCGCCCCTTCTACTAGTCCATGGGGGGCCCCGATTGTCCTCGTCACAAAGCAGGATGGCACCTTGAGGTTTTGCGTGGACTTTAGGAAGTTGAACAAAGTCTCGGTTGCTGACGCATACCCGTTACCACGTATGGATGACTCCCTGGATGCCTTGTCAGGGGCCCGATTCTTTTCCACCCTCGACTTACTTTCTGGATTTTTGCAGTTGCCGTTAGACGATAGCTCCAAACCAAAAACGGCTTTTCGTACCCCCCAGGGCTTGTTTGAGTTCAACCGCCTCCCCATGGGGCTACATTCCAGTTCGGCCACGTTCCAACGGCTAATGGAATTATTTTTAGCAGGGCTCCAGTGGGATTCGTGTCTCATTTACCTTGATGATGTTATTGTTTTTGCACGAACGTTCGAGGAACACCTGCAGCGGCTGCGAGCGGTTTTCCTTAAAATGAGGGCAGCCGACTTAAAGTTCAAGCCACAGAAATGCCATTTCCTGCAAAAGTCGGTGCGATACCTGGGTCACGTGGTCAGCTAATTGGGAATAGCGACGGACCCCGACAAAACAGCGTGCGTGCGTAGGTGGTCGACCCCAAAAACGGTGGGCGAGATGCGCAGTTTTGTGGGGTTCGCCTCCTATTACCGCAGATTTGTGCCTGGCTTTGCCACTATAGCCAAACCACTCCATGTCCTCACTGCCAAGGGCCAAAAATTTTGTTGGGGAGGCGAAGAGGCGGCATTTGTAGCTTTGTGGGAGGGGTTGGTCAAAGCGCTCCCTTTCCACTATCCCGATTTCTCACAACCCTTTCTCCTCGACACGGACGCCAGCGACACCGGGATTGGCGCTGTGCTATCACAGGTCAATGATGGTATCGAAAGAGTGGTGGCATATGGGAGTCGTGTGTTATCACCGTCTGAACAACGATATTGTGTGACGCGCCGGGAATTGCTGGCCTCGTACATTTTGTGCAGGTATCCCGTCCGTACCTCTATGGGAGGACGCCTCCCTACTCAGACTGCGGAGCCGCATTGTTGTTCTGGACGAGGGAGTGCTCATGAAATGGGACGCTGACCTTCAACGCTATGCACTGGTAGTTCCACGCGTCCTATGGGGGAATGTTATAAGGCTGCAGCACGAACGGTTGATGCACCTTGGGGTTCGTAAGACGTTGGCTACCCTGAAGTTTCATTTTTTTTGGCCGGGCATGGCCGATGATGTGCATAACGTTTTGCAAGGGTGCACCGAACGTGCTCGCCGGAAATCTGCCTCGAAGACAGATCGCCCGCCTCTGAAGTCCATTGTTGTGTCACGGGTGAACGAACTCGTCGCACTGGATATCCTCGGTCCGTTTCCCACCACACCGCGGGGGAACAGATATTTATGGGTTGGTGTAGAATATTTGACCCGTTGGCCAATGGCCTGGCCACTAGAGAACCAATCGGCACAGGTCATTACGGACGCGTTCCTTCAGGGTTACGTGCTGGATAAGGGCGCTCCTGAACGTCTTTTAACGGACCAGGGCCAAAATTTCTCCTCCAAACTGCTGAAGGATGTCTGTGGCCAATTGGGTACCCGGAAGGTCCCCACATCTCCCTATCATCCCCAGACGGATGGTATGGTGGAGAGGTTACATAGGACCCTGACTTCAATGTTATGTCAATGTGTCAACGTATCCCAGTCCGACTGGGACTTGCAATGTATGGGCAGGAGCGCGACCCAACAAGTGACGCGCAGCTCAGACCGACACAACAATGTGCTAAAATGGCTGACCCCATGCGGCTTACCCTGCAACGGTTGGCAGAGGCTCGGGAGGCGGCTAAAGGCAACTCGGCCCTGAGGCAGGCGGCCAACGAACGGCTTTTCAAACCAAGTCTGTCCTCGACAATATGGGCACCGGGAGACAAAGCGTGGCTCCACTGCCCCCAGGTCCCAACGGGCACCTCCCCCAAATTGCACAGGCCATGGCAGGGGCCTGTGGAAGTGGTGGAAGTCAGGAGTCCTGCAACGTTTTTTTTCACCTGATGTGGACTCGTCATCTCCACTTTCCGAGGGCCGGATGTTGGGTCGGCCTGACGAGCTGGAGCACGCGTCGGCTGATGTCTCGCCTCAGGACATTTGTATGATTCTGCCCACAGGGCCTACGCGCCTAGCGCCCTCGACATCACAGGGGGTTCCGGTCCACGGAAAACGAGGAAGTTCGAGGACACCATCACCTGACCCGCCGCTTGACACGTTCCCGCCTCGGGAGATGCCAGGGGCTTCGGGTCATCCTCCGGCCGTTCCCGGATCCTCCAGGGGACCTGTGGGACCCTCGCTTGACGGACCAGTGTTGAGGACTCGGGCAAAGACTGCACGATTTAAATGACCATTTAGGGTCCAGGAGCACCGGCACTCGGCAGTCGTGGGTGCCAACCAAGGCCACATGGGTCAATAGCTGATCCGGGCTCATCGTGTGTTTGGGCGCGGTTCCACATGTGCGGGGGGGGTTTTGTCTGGTTGATGGGTCGGCCTTATAAATAGTTATAACCTTTGGGGGGGGGGGGGCAATTGACCCCGGTATGCTCTCTTGTTCGCCGTGTTCTGTATATTGTGTAAGTAAGTATTTCACTTAGTTCGGGTTAATTGTTATTGTTGTTGCGTTGATGTTGTTGGAAGCCCACATGTAGCGTTGTATACGTAGGTTGGTCAGCCGAGACGGCTGAGTTTCATAAAGGGGGGGGGGGGTGATGTAGGGACGTAAATGGCATCCCTGGGGTGTGCACTTGCCTGCCGATGGGGACTCGAGGGGCCTGTCACGTTGGCTTGGGTGCTATCAGGAGAGTCAGGGGAAGTGACGTGCCAAGAGCCGGAGTGGGGCCACGCTCGGGGAAGGGAAAGGGAAGAGGCGGGGCCTTGGGACAGTGTGGGACAGTGAGTGTGGGGCTCGGATGGTGGATGGTCACGCCGGTGGAAGCGGGAGCGGAGAGTGCTGGATGTAATTTACAGCGAAACGTCGTCGTACTGCTCAAATTGTAAATGTTGTGGATCCACTCTTCAACACACCAGTGGGCTGAAGTAGTGGATTATTTGTCTATTGTCAACGTGACACATTTTTTACTGATTGGCCGTGTCTGGTAGTGGAGGGTTGCGACACATTTATAAATAATGCGTTCTATTCTAGATTTGAACGCGTTCTAACCCAAAAACATTTTATTATGAAGAGTTTATGGAGTGATCCACCAACCCTAGCTGCTGCCTCCGCAGCGCTGGGTCACAGGCAGCCACCCGCAAGTCCCCGCAATGGCTCTCGATCGTCTGCTGTTATTGTGTTGGTGCCTTTCGAACCACTGTGTTGTTATAGTGCTATCGTTCAAAATATTCATCACATTCTGGGGCAGGTTATCACTACCATACGGCTTTACAGCTGCTGCTGCTGTTGTGCGTGTGCAATCCCGCGTCTCGATCCACTGCTGGATGAGGAAGCCTCCCTCTCCACGCCGTATGGGGCCGCCATACGTTGACCATACTTCACCACGCGGGTCGACCCGAGTGCGGCACAGCAGCGTGGGATGTTGCCCACACCACCTATAGTACCTGTTATGCACGGCGATGGGTCGCCCATCCAACGCAGTGCCCAGGCTCAACCCTGGCTTAGCTTCTCGTCTCGAGCAAGATGGGGCGCACGCGATCAAAGCATTTAAAGCGTGGTTACAAAGCAATTACTTTACCGAAAGAACCAGAGTATGGATTCCTGCTGTCACGAAAGCTTCAAATCAAGATACACAGCAATTATTTATTTTCTTCCTACGGTTGTTATGTAGCTATTAGCCTTGCCACTATTGCATTACCAGCCGTCACATCATGGTTTATCTTGCAAAGAATACTGTAGTCGCGTTATCGTTAAGGGGCCGTCCATAAATGACGTCACGCGATTTTGGCCGATTTTTGTCCCCCCCTCGTCACACGGCGTCACAAAAAGTCAAACACCCCCTCAAATATGACGTCACAAAGCTCTGCCCCCCCCCCCCCCAAACCATATTTCCATTTTGAAAATAAAACATGCTTCAAATCACTTTAAACTATTGTCATTGTAGCGCGTATTTAACGTGGCGCTGCACTCTGATGTTGTAGGAGAAAACACGTATAAAAAGGTGGCGTTGGAAAGCTGAAATTTTGCATAAAATTCACTGGAAAATAGTCAACGTCTAACTAAAATTGCAGATGTTCAGAATATTATCTTGAAATTCTCTTATAATTGTAATAACAGCCATAGAGGGTTCACGTGGGGATTGGTTTGCCAGTCCCGCTTTGTAGCCAATAAGGGATGAGTCAGGGAGCATGGCCTCGGCGTGATCACGGCATGTTAGCAGGGGTGATTGGCCTGGCCAATCGGGGCCTCAGCTAATGGGGAGCCGGATCAGAGGCGTGGTCCCGGGATTGACAGGGAACCATCGGGAACGGTCAATGCTGTCTATGGAGGATTGGCTGGGGGGTACCACGTGACAGAGGGATTAAGAGAGAGAGAGAGCAGTCGGGAGCAGACTTGGGAACGAGAAGAGCAGGAGTCACGCGCGTACGGGGCTCTGGGTGCCACGTGCGCGGTGGGGACTTGGCGGGAAGTCTGCCCTCTCTCCGTTGTCTGTCAGCAACGGGGAGTGTGTGAAGTGTAACTGTGGAAGTTGGAAATAAATAGGACTGATTCCGGAAGCCGTCTCAAGAAGGTTTATTACATAATTATAAAATATTAAAAGTAATTCTAACTATAAAAAAATACTTGAAACTTTGTAGTAGAACGAAGCAAAATTGAGACTACAATTATAACAATCACATAATCATTCCACAGAATGAAAAGCCCTGGTAGAATTATCAAAATCAAAATGTTTAAAAACAATCATTAACATTTTTTATAAAATGTATGCTTCTCCATTCTCCCATGGAGAAGCAAAATGCTCCTTCAGGGAATAAATAAAAGGTGATCTTAGTAAATTTAAATAATCAAATAGTCAATAATGAAAATTAATCAAAACTAGTGTTGTTATAAAATTATATTTAATACAGTAGAACGTGTTGTTTATATTTAGAGTTGCTCATTTTGATGTGACGTCACATTTCCCCCCTCCCCCCCTCGTCACACCTCGTCACAAATGTTTGACTCCCCTCCCCCCTAGGTGTGTGACGTCATTTATGGACGACCCCTAAAGTACTGTACCGTGATCGCATCGTTCACCGCGAACGTGAACGGTGATTGGGAGGGGGGCTATGGGGCCGTCCATTAATGACGTCACTCGATTTTGGACGATTTTTGACCCCCCCCCCCTCGTCACGCGGCGTCACAAAAAGTCAGACCCCCCCCTCAAATATGACGTCACAAAGCTCTGCCCCCCCCCCCCCCCCAAAAAAAAGAACATGCTTGAAATCGCTTTAAACTATTGTCATTGTGTAATGCGGGCGTAAACGACCTTCCGGAAGTGACGTCATGGGGGGAGGAGTTACGTCACGTGGGGGAGAGGGTAGAGGTCTATAAGGGGGGTAACCGGAAGCAGTGGGGAGTGATCGGAGACTGGGAAAGTGTGAGGCCACGCAGGGCGAAGGGGAGAGAGAGAGAGTGGCGAGATCGCCACACACCCGGGCCACGAGGATCGGCACCGTCGGCCAACGGTGACCGACCCCCGGGCAGCAGGAGCAGCGAGGAGGCTGCAGAGAGCAGCGGGTCTGCAAGGGAGGAGTTGGGCAGCAGGGGTCTGCGCGACGAGACAGCAGCGGGTCTGCTAGGAGGGAGTTGGGCTACGTGAGCGACAGCAGCCTGGGGCTGCAGAGCAGAGAGTATATAGGGGAGTGCCGTGAGGGAAAAGAGATCGAACCCAAATAAAGGACACAGGACAGAGAGAAGCGTCAGAGTCTTTTATTACAATTGTAGTGCGTATTTAATGTGGCGCTGCACTCTGATGTTGTAGGAGAAAACATTTATTTAAAAGTCTATTTAATTAAGTAGAACGTGTTGTCCACATTTACTTAAAAGTTGCGCACTGTGATGTGACGTCACATTTATCAAACCCCCCCCCTCGTCACACATCGTCACAAATGTCTGACCCCCCCCCCTCCCCCCAGGTGCGTGACATCATTTATGGACGGCCCCAATCAGCGCGAGCGGTTGGCCACAGTCGGGCGCCGTGGTGGCGTTTTTACGAGAGTTGTGTCACAAGCGCGTCGTTTCAAGTGAGGGCAAGAGGGCATTAAACTAAAGAAGTTTCATCTTGATTTGAAGCTTTCGTGACTGAGGCTCGCGCTGTCTCGAACGTTGGCACGAAGCTCGCCAGGCCGCGGGTCTGACTGGGTGGGGCAGCAGACAGAGGCGACCACGGGGGGCTGCAGACCAAAGCACCCGTTCATAGTCGAGGTTTTTTTTTACTGGCGAAACGTCGTACTCGGATTGTAAAAGTTGTGCTGTACTAGTGACAAATTGGCACGATCTGTATACGTGACAACCCTTACTAGTTGGCTGTGTCGGGTTGTGGCGGGTTTTAAGGACACATTTACGCGATCTAACCCAAAAACCTATTATGGATAATATTGGTCGCAAAAGCCTACGTGTTAAAAAGGTTTTTGAGGTTAGATCGCGTTATTATGAATGTGTCGCAACCCGTTACCAAAACGCCAATTTGTTACTTCTTCAGCCCACCGGTGTGTTTGAAGAGTGAATCCATAACATTTAGAATTTGAGTACGACGTTTCGCTGGTAATTACATACAGCATCTTCAGGCGATTTGCCAGAATAGTGGTGGAGGATTGCAAAACATTTATCATAAAGCGATCTAACCCAAAAACCTTTATGAATAATACTGGTCGCCAAAGCCTACGTGTTAAAGAGGACCTGTCTTCCGACACGCCCCCCCCCCCCCTTTATACTGGATTCAGAATAGTTACGATGGAGGAATCCGATGAGGCATGAAGCTCTTTTTTTTCTCGCAGATGTCTGGCAGGTGCAGGTCAGAACGTTACACCAACAAACATTGCAAAAAAAAAAACCACGATATGTATACAAACAAAAGTAAACTTTTTTTAAACAGGTAAATAAAGTCCACTGAGCTATTAGCTTCTTTTTCAGAAGCGACCTGGCCACAAATGATAGCTCAACGAAGTGGCTCATCATGTGGCAATGTATAGCAGCCAAATAATCTGAACTCACGTTTCTCATAATAAAAACTGTGAATTGGAAATTGAGTCGGGCCAATGGGAAAACATGACTCAATTGCCTAACTCACAAATACGAAGTAGGCGTCATCACAGCGATGATTCACCACTCCACTACTCCTGACAGAAATTATCTGGCTCCAAAAAAAGCTACCTCAATGTTAAACTACGGCTATTGCACTCCAATAACGTCAGCCGTACGACGCAGGAGATCTCTGGGTTTAATCTTCCACGAAGCTCATGGCCCACCCTAAACCGCATCCACACAAACCATGGTAGATGCGGATACCTGGTGCACAAACGGACAATAAAAAAAACTCCAGCAGTGTGCGACTGCGGTGATCCAAAACAGACCGTACAACGTAAAACGACGCAATGCCCCCGATCCACAAACATGCGGCGATAGACCACTCCGCTGCTCCTGACGCGGTTTGTCTGGGTTTGACCACCTGAATGTGAAATTGTAAGTCGGTGCGCTGCGTCTACATCGGCCGTACGAAAGAAGCAGTATTGAGAAATAAGACGACTAATTATGTTGATGATGCTGCTCCTGCTGCTGCGTTGGCAGTGGTGCACAAGCACAGTGAACAAACAAAAGCTCAACATTTTGGTAATAAGATAGGCGACGTTTTTGACAATGACCCTTCTCAATCGCGCAGAAATTCCAAAAAGCGTCAATCTACCACGTGTGTCGTTATCACAGTCATATGTACTATTTGTTAGAAATACCTTAAGGTAGCTTTAGGCTTTTCGGAAAAGCGCCATAAGAAAGATGAAAAGAAAAATGCACTACATTTATCGATTATTTATTATTTTAAAAATGTTTTCTTATAAAGACTACAGAACACAATTTTTTATTCTTCTTAAAAACTCATTCTGAAACTTATAACTGTACGTGAGAACATGGCGAACAGGAACGTTTGTGGGCAAAAAGACACTGGCTGGACTTTGTTGTCTTAAGGACATTAAATGTAACAGCTGTACGCAAGGGGAAAAGCGTGTTATATTGTGTAAATATTTATACTGTCATAAAACATTGGTTAATCTGTACGCTGTATTATGAAAAAAGAGTAATAGAAATTAGAGAAAAAAGATAGATGTATGTTTGAAGGGAGCTGTGATTTCGTGTGTTACCTCGCACAATGTCGACACGAAAGAGAAATGGACCCTCACCCCCACCGAACGCGTGTGACTTGGTACGGTCGATCGCGCGCTACTTAATAAATAAGCGAAAACTGCACAAAATAATTAAAGTAATTTCAAGTTGACAGATGGGGAAAAAGGAATATGGTGTGCAAGTTACTGCTTTGGATGAAGGTAAACCTGGATCTCCTTTAATTTGTGATTGCAAGTGAAGGTGATGAAGAGATGGGGCGTGGCATATTGGCTGATGTACGTCATGGCATCCTGAGTCTTTTCATGCACGTATCTTGGTGGAGCTGTGAAGGATGAAGGCAAAATGACTAATCAGCCCACATTGTGACCATTTGCATCTCGTTCGGCATTGATGGCGTCCCAGAGATGAGCATACTGGTCACACGCAGGCGGTTTTGATTCAGTTGAATGTAAAGAAGGCGCTCACTCTCAATGTTGGCATACTCATGGACAACATACTGGTGAAAGAGGTTGGCGCACCATAATATGTGGTTTCCTCCTCTGTCCATGATCACGAAGGAATATAAGTGTTTTTTTAGAGGAGACAGTTTTGTGAGGATGTCTTTGTCCTACAGCTTTGTAATTAGAGGAATGTTGACGTGGTACCCATCTTGGCCTTGCCACAGGAAAATGTGTTATTGTAGGGCATCGTATGCTCTGTTAGTGTCAGGAAGTCGTGCGATGGTGTTTTCTTGGTATGGAAGAACAATGTATCTCTCACAATGTCCCTCACCCACCGTAAGAAAGCAAGGTCAACAATATTTGGGACATTGAACCTTTCTGCGTGCTCCCTGCTTTGGTGGAAAGGTGCGGTATGTCAAAATATAAATGGGTGATGTTCCCACGAATGTAACAAAATGATAGACGAAATGCAATGGGCTGTAGCTAAGAAAGTCCAACGTATTTAGCAGTATAACATATTAATCAGCATCGCAGTACACGTATCAGTAAAAAGCATGCCGTGAGCAATCGAAACAATAGAAATGCATTGAAGAAATAAGCTGAAATAAGTGTACATTAAAGAGCAGCAGTACCCACAGGTAAGTTGAGAAACAGGCTACAGTCTATATTATAGACTGCCAGTACGCCGACTCAATGACATAAGCATTGCTACAGTCGACATGCAAAGCTGGCAATACGGTCAGCAGCTGAAAAAGCAGGAAACAGTTGGCATGAAAGGCTGGCAGTACACTGAGTGAGGTAAAGAAGCAGGCAACAGATTATAGACTGGCATACACTCACAATGGGCAAAAGCAAAATTAGCAGTGTAGATATTAGTGTCAGTGCACTAACGTTAATTAATCAGCAAGCAGCAGGTCACAGCAGACTGTCAGTACACCGTCTCAGCGTCATAAAAACACAGTCAAAAAAGGAAATATTTAGCAACCTAATAATTAAAATGTAATTTTGTGCACACAAACATTATCATTGTAATATCTGCTAACTTATTTGTTTCATAATAGTAAACAATGAACCTGACTTATCTGCACACAAACATTATTATTGTAATATTTGCCAACTTATTTGTTTAATAATAGTAAACAATGAACCTGAGTTCTTAGCGAAAGATTAAATAAAATTGTACTTTACATTGCCGTGGAGAGGCCTAGTCCCGTGCAGAGCCCGCGGCCTCACCTAGATTGCCCAGCCGGAGGTGACACATTGCCAGGCAGGGGGCTGGTCCGCTACCCCCCCCACCATCCCCCCGCCCGAGCTATAAAAATACTAAGCGCTATAATATGAGTACAGTATCTACCGACCCTATAGTAGTAAGTGCACACCTTGGGGTGGGGGGGGGAAGAGAAGGGTACATGACACTTTGATGAATTTACCTCAGCATTGCGTGTATTTTTTTTGCATTTTGAACGTGAAGGAGAAATCCCCCCCACCCTCCACCGATGACGCGCCTGCTTGGAATGACATTGTGACATAAGATGAACACGTGGGATTAAAAATCTCACTTCACATTGGATGTTAAAAGGTCCTGTGACGTCATTCGCAAGAGTAGGTCGCTGTGCAGGCGTCACGATCAATATTTGAAATACTGTAGTCTGTTCTCCTATAACGGCTGCGCGTTTTCTTAACGCGAATTGCACGTAGCGCGATGAATGTGTGAGGGAACACATTTTTGTTATAACGCGGATGCAAATTGTATATAACGCGATCGAGTGAACAGACGCGCGTCGCGCGAGTAGCAATAAGCGGTGGTACGGTTGCCTCGGCGTGGCATCGCACAAGGCAGTGGGATGCTGCTGGATAATACCCAGGCACCTCAGTCTTTGTTCAGCCTGCGTACGCATCTCGCGTGTTTTCGCGGATTGTGCTTTACCCCCTATATTATATACTAGCTTTACTACCCGGCTTCGCCCAGGACTTGGATTCACCACGCTCGGCTGCCTTTGTCTCCCCAGTGGCGATGTTCACACACCACACCAGATACTCGTTTGAGGCTGAGTCGACCTAGGGGAGGCCCAGGACCGGTTCAAATAATCGTCACCGGTGTTGGCCGTGAGCGGGAATCGAACTCGAGTCGCCGGGTTTTGTAGCGCAGCGCGCTAACCACTACACTACCGCTTCCCCCACACACACTCGCGTGCGTCCATAGGAACACATCCATGCGCTTGCAGCAGACACACACAACTTTCAGGGTGCGTACGGCAGTTAACGACTCAAATAATAAACCAATGCTGCGCGAAGAACGCCTTAGACCTGCAACACATTTGTATTTGACTTTACCCGCGATCCGCAGGCACACTCCTTTACATTTCCGCACACGGGTAACATGACAGATGTGACGTCACAGCACAGATGTGACGTCACAGCTCACTTGCCGTGCAAAATATATGCATAATTGCGCCCCCTCCCCCCCAAAAAAAACAAAAGTCTATTTTTATAATTTTTGCATGGTGTACAGTCTGAAAAGTACCCACATGGCAAATTTCAAGTTTGTTGCATGTCGGGAAGTACGCTAAACATTTTGAACAGACACACATTCAAAAATGTTCCTTTTATATATATAGATAACGTGATTTTCCCATCACGCGGTGTTCTTCAGGAACGCAACTACTACCGCGTGAGAGGACAGGACTGAATATCCTAACAAGTAAACCCGTAAAAACAAAGTTTTTCACTATAAATACTTTATATGCGTGGCGGCTAGAGTCTTCTCGTCCTCTGGCTTGAGATGACTGCCACCTATGGGTCAGATGATTGTCTGCCAGTATTAAGCAATTGGTAATTAAATATTTATTTTTCCCTAAACAGTGTAAAATTTTGGAAAACATTTTTCACGAAAATTAATTGTCACACACAACGAGCCTGTGCGGAAAATGTCAGCTCGATTGGATCACGGGAAGTGGGTTAAAAAACGAGCGAAAGATTTGCACGGTCCTAAGCAAGCAAGCGAACTTAATATAAAGGATTTAAAAATATATTCGCCTGTGGAGGACGCGGGGATCGATCCCGCGACCTTTGGCATGGGAAGCGAGGGCACTACCAACTGCGCTACTCCGCCACGGCCTGTGGAGGGGTTACGCTCTGGGCTCCTACACTGTGACGTTCAGCCAAAGCCATGAATGAGTTCTATTTGAATAAATGTAAAATATTTTTTTGTTGCCTAAAAAGTGTAAAATTTTTGATTTTTTTTCACGAACATTAATTGTCTCGCACCACGAGTCTGTGTGCAAAATGTCAACTCGATTGGATCACGGGAAGTGGGTTAAAAAACGACCGAAAGATTTGCACGGTCGTAAGCAAGCAAGCACGCAAGCAAGCAAGCAAGCGAACTTAATATAAAGGATTTAAAAAGTACACATTTGGGGGGAAAATCCAAAGTAACACCGCCCTCCCTCTGCTGGCAGACTGATGCCCACCTGTGCCACACAGAGACAGCTGCCACGTGGCTGGATTGTGATGCAAAGTCCGCCTTATAAGTGACGGACGTTTAAGCGCCCTGCAAATAAAGGTGTTGTTATGATTACAGATAGTCCCCGAGTTACGACGTACGATATTTCGATCTTACGATGGCGATATCGTTACGACAAAATTGTTAAATATTTTAAATTTCGCGCGGCAGGCAAACGCAGCAGCGTTACGAGATACGATACTGTACGTTTTTTTAAATAGCAGATAAGGATTCATCTTCTTGGTTCTTTCGGTAAAGTCACGTAGAAGAGAAGTAATAAAATAATAAAAATAAAACATAATAAAACAATTCTCACGACGTTTCGGCCACAACGCAAGCAGCCGTCCTCAGGCGAAGAATGAGACATTATCAAGCTAGGAGCTTATATAGGTGTAGCGAGGAGGAGCGCCTTAACAAAAGAATGTGCATATGAAGAGGAATTTTAGCATACCAATGGGCAATGCGTAGGAGGGGGGGCGGAGGGGTTTCAAAGTCCCATTATGCCCATGCATTATGCAGGATCAACAGCACCACGGGGGGGCGCAAGGAACAACGTTAATAAAGGAAAGGAATGTTAATGATATGTAGCTGCATTTACCAAACAACCACGTAGAAAACCAAAGTAAAAACTACATAAAAAACTAAAATATAAACTGATACTTACTATACTCTACAATAAGCTGAGTTACTAACAACAAATAATAAATTACAATTCTACGTCGTAAGAAGTATATAATATACTTCCATCTAAACTTTATTCTCTTAGCATATACAGTACTATATACTGCCATAGATAAACCCAACATTAAATTATATACTGTATTGCTGTAAACAACCCTATACTTTATACATTTTAATATAACACTATGTATTATTCAACTCACCCTAATGTGTATCGAAATGGTTTATTACGTCCTTCCAATGATTGCTAAGCCTGAATCCATCTTCTCGGTTAAAATTGTCTCTGTGTTTGTATATGTGGATCGCCTCATGAACGAATCTCTCATGATAGCCAGATGGCTTATATAGTACTGTATATGCTAAGAGAATAAAGTTTAGATGGAAGTATATTATATACTTCTTACGACGTAGAATTGTAATTTATTATTTGTTGTTAGTAACTCAGCTTATTGTAGAGTATAGTAAGTATCAGTTTATATTTTAGTTTTTTATGTAGTTTTTACTTTGGTTTTCTACGTGGTTGTTTGGTAAATGCAGCTACATATCATTAACATTCCTTTCCTTTATTAACGTTGTTCCTTGCGCCCCCCCGTGGTGCTGTTGATCCTGCATAATGCATGGGCATAATGGGACTTTGAAACCCCTCCGCCCCCCCTCCTACGCATTGCCCATTGGTATGCTAAAATTCCTCTTCATATGCACATTCTTTTGTTAAGGCGCTCCTCCTCGCTACACCTATATAAGCTCCTAGCTTGATAATGTCTCATTCTTCGCCTGAGGACGGCTGCTTGCGTTGTGGCCGAAACGTCGTGAGAATTGTTTTATTATGTTTTATTTTTATTATTTTATTACTTCCCTTCTACGTGACTTTACCGAAAGAACCAAGAAGATGAATCCCTGCAGTCACGAAAGCTTTAAATCGAAACAGATAAGGATTGTTTCCTGAAAAAACTTTCTATTAAATTGCAGTTCATAGTCTAAGAATTTACGTTTTTTTTTTACTTTACATTTTACTGTGCAATACAGTATTGTAATTAATAATTATACAGTACGGTACTGTAAATTGCTCTGTTTTGCTAAATTATCACCATTCTAGATCTGAAGTTTTCGTAACTGCAAGGATCCATACTCTTTGGTTCTTTCGGTAAAGCCACGTAGGTGAAAATAAAAATAAAGAATAAAAAAAGAATAGAAATAATTAAATTAAATCACGACGTTTCAGAAGCAACACAAACTTCCGTCATCAGGTGGGACAAGCGATTATATTCTTATTTTAATGTTTTATTTTCACCGACGTTACTTTACCGAAAGAACCAATGAGTATTCACCATTCTTTAAGACCCCTGGGTAGCCTAGGCCATCTTCGACTTACGATGGGGTCGTCGTAACGCATCTCCATCGTAAGTAGAGGACTACCTGTACACGTAATTGCATCATAAAATTATGATGATAGAAAAGCGAAATCTCGACAGGTTTCGATATTTCCGGAAGGGGGGGGGGTCTCATCAGCTGTGCGGCTTTGAATCGATTCATGTTTCAATAATCCCAATAATCGAGGAATCGAAATTCCTCCAACACCCAGAATTCGTCAAGCAAAACGCCCGCAGGGCAACGCTTGCGTGGCACGACTCCGTGCGTCGGCTGCCATTGCTGCCCTCAGGGCGTTTGTTATTTACGAGGTTGGTTTGCAGCGCCCCTCCCCTCCGCACCCGCCCCTCGCCGCCTTCGCTCGCCACTTTTAATGGCGATAAGTTGTTGACGACTTCCAATCGTGGCCGGCGTGTTCACGTCTCACTCGGTTAGACACTCTGACCGAGTGGTTTGTTTCGCTTTTCACCAACCCCACCTCACCCACCACCACCCCCCACCACCACTCACTACCCCCAACTAACCACTACCACCACCCCCCACTACCACCATCCACCACCACCAACTAATACCACCACCACCACCCACCACTACCACCACCACCCACTACCACCACCACCAACCAATACCACCACTTCCACCACCACCAACTAATACCACCACCCCCCACTACCACCATCACCAACTAATATTATTACCACCCCCCACACTCTTGAGATGTGGCCGCACCACCACCATCATCACCTCCTCCTCCTCCTGCTGCTCCTGCTGCCGTCACTAGCGAACGGCTTCGCGCAGTCTCTGGACGGAGACTTCACCTTCACCCTGCCCGCAGGCCGCACGGAGTGCTTCTACCAGGCGCTCACGACGGGCGCCTCCATGGAGGTGGAGTACCAGGTGATGGAACCCCCTCATCGATTACTCATCGATTACACCCTGAGAGATCGGTTATTGATGAGGAGATGAGTAGATGAGACCGTGAGTGAGTCTTGCGTCTGCCATAATCGGAGGCCTTCCCTGGAAGAGGAGTACCAGGTGATGGGACCCCCTAATCGATTACTCATCGATTAGACCCCAGAGGGATCGGTTGTTGATGAGATGAATAGATGAGACCGTGAGTGAGTCTTGCGTCTGTCATAATCGGAGGCCTTCCCTAGAAGAGGAGTACCATGTAATGGGACCCCCTCATCGATTACTCATCGATTAGACCCCTGAGGGATCGGTTGTTGATGGGGAAATGAGTAGATGAGACCGTGAGTTGAGTCTTGCGTCTGCCATAATCGGAGGCGTTCCCTGGAAGAGGGGTATCAGGTGACGGGACCCCTCATCGATTACACCGTGAGAGATCGGTTGTGATTAGTCGATACGACAGTGAGTTGAGTCTTGTCTCCCATGGAGGAGTAGCAGGTGATTAATAATCGATTTTATTACTATGATTACTTGTAGTTTATCAGCAAATAATATAATCAGTCTGAGAGGGATTGGTTGTGATGAGTAGATGAGGTGAGTCTTGCTACCATGGGCCCCTTCCTGGAATTGCAGTATCAGGTATCTTGATCGATTACTGACCGACCGATACTGTGAGGGATCGCGTGTGAGTCGTAGATAAGGCATTGGAGTCTTGTTTCTATCACGGACTTCAACTGGTTGATTCATTTAGTTGAATCGCGATCTTTCCTTGCACCCAGTGAATCATTACGATAATTTATTTTAGAATAAGATTGCAAATGCATGTGACTGCATAATTGGCCACAATTCCGTCATATTTCTCTTTACAGTTAACATATACCCCTACATGTCACAACGAAAGGCCACCCTGGTTTTTCGGTTATGTTTGTGCACACCTGTACAAATGCTTAACATAACAATCAAAATCGAACTCTTAGATGTGTGGAATTTTAGTGTTAGCCCCATGAAACCTTGGGTTTTGCTGGGCAGTCCGATTTTAATACACACAAAACAAATAACAAATATTCACCTACAAAATAATTGGCCAAACATGTCAGGAAGAGTCCTGTGATGAAGTGAGAATATCTTGGCTTAAAAAATGTATAATTAGTGGCTTACTGATCCTGTACATTAACGTTCGTCATCATTTATCCTACACATCCGTCATTCCACCCCCCCCACCCTCTGTGCGCTTGTGACTGGCAGGTGATTGACGGTGCGGGCATGGATGTGGACTTCTCAATCTCGTCTCCTACGGGACAAGTCCTCTTTGCCGAGTACAGGAAGTCAGAAGGCCTCCAAAGGTGTTGCACACCACCCATTCACCACCAGAGGTCACCACTGTCTCGTGAGGAACACCTACTCTTACGAACTTATGAAGGCGAGGGTGTCCTTCCAATCTTCAACATGAAGACCCCTTTATTCGGTCACACACGTCGTGTGATCCTACGCCATCAGTGGTACCAGAGCATTTTTTTAGGGGGGAAGACTTGGGCCAGTTTGTCATCATGTTGTTAACTGACCATGTTGAATATTTGATTCTCTATTAGAAAACACTGACCTCCCCATTTTAAGTTTATCATTCGCCTGACTTCCAGACCTCCTGTAATTGCAACGGAACTCTACTTGGTATTGCAATCGATAGTCGAGAAAATGCTGATATCCCGGACATGATTCGAGTTATTCAAGTGAGCGTGCTCAGATTTGATCTCAGGGTAGGTTAAGCAACTTGGAGATCCAGAAGAGGATGTGAAAGGAAAGCGTGGTAGATCTTATCACCAAGAGGAAGTTGTGATGGGAGGGTTCGTGACAAGTCTGGCAGAGGACGGGCACCCGTAGGGCGGAGACCTAAAGCCAGGTGGTGGACACCATACGAGTGGACCTGTACAACAGTTTTCAGGAACTGGCAGAGGGAAGGAAATTATGGCCAGGTGTGGTGAAGTCAACAGCACTGACTGCTGGCTAAATGAAAGCTCGAATGGCAGTGGATGCATCTGTGCTTTTGTAAAGCCACTCTACATGTCAAACTGCCTAAGGGCAATGTTTGGAACAAGCACGATTTACACAATAATAAGCTGCAGCGTGTACAATATTCTTTGGCACGTGTCGTGATGGGTACTGCAAGATCCGACCATGTCCGTCCGGCGCTGACTGAACTGCATTGGCTTCCAGTTGCTGAATGCATACATTATAAGGTCACACTCATTACACACAGTGCTTGCTACAAATATACCACAATACCTTGCTGATCTCGTCAAGGAGCAAATACCATCACGTAAACTCCGATCATCCTCGCAGCCGATTTTGGCTAACCATCTGATAAAGACGGTCACCACATCGCGCGCTTTCAGATCCGCTTTTGCAGCTATCTGGAACGCTCTTCCTTCCGATATTAGGAACCACTGGAGCTTTGCACGTTTTAATCTAAATTGAAAACTCATTTCTTTATAAATGCTTTTTGTGTTTAGGTTGTTGTCCTTCCCCCGACCTCCAATTAGCATGGCTGGCTGCGTGTGGTACAAAAGAAGCTCAACATACATACATCGATATACGTCATTACGAAGTGATGGCTCGTAGAAAGCAGTGTGGCAAGTAGAGTGCTAACCTACCGCATATTTACAGTTTTTGGCTATTTTCCCATGAGCGCGCATGGATTTCTCCCGGTATTTCATTTACCTTCCACGTGCATAAATACTCGAAAGATATGTTGAAAATTGAGGCCGTATATTTATCGTATATGCTTTCGGAACACACACACACACTCGTGCTCCGCAGTCTGGCTGACATGCGCGCTTTCCGCAGCGTGGAGGCCAAGCAGGACGGAGACTACATGTTCTGCTTCGACAACAGCTTCAGCCATGTGTCGGAGAAGGTGGTGTTCTTCGAGGTGATCTTGGACAACATGGAGGTGGAGAAGGACGACAAGCCAGCGTGGAAGGACTTTGTGGCGGTCGACGAAATTATTGACATGAAGCTGGAGGACTTGCAGGTGAGGAGGGAGGAGGTGGGGTGGTGGATGCCTTCAAGAAAGAAATTGTAATGCAAAACATTGCCGCTGTTCTATACATGCATTGCTAAGTCACGTGTCAAGGACTGTCTGACATTAACTTTTGTTTACGGGAAAAACAAGACGTAGATAAATAAGATGACGATCAACAGCATTGGTCGTGGTTTACAAGCACACATCAAAAGTTTGATTGGGATGTTTGAGCGTAGAGATGACGTTGTGTTTGGGGATCTAAAATTAAACTCGCAAGGTGGCGCCAAAACTTTTTCAGAGCCCAAGGGTCAAATTAGCAACTTTAAATTCACAGCTGCCTTGCCTACAATAAATATGAACACCTCAGTATTTAACAAATCAGTCTTTGCTTCCATAATGTGGATTACACTTCCATTTTATGTCTTGCCACGCATATGGTTGCCGAAAGCACAAGTGTAAACGACTGGTGGCAAAGATAGAAAATAATTATATTTATGTTCAACTTCTTTCCCGCTGTACATAGCTAACCGTGCTAATTGGAGGTGTGGGGGAAGGACAACAAACTGAATTGCTTATTGTGTTTAGTTGTCCTTCCCCCGCATCTCTGATCGGGCCCGATGATGCTGGATGTAATTACCAGCGAAACATTGTACTCAAAAATTGTAAATGTTGTGGATTCACTCTTCAACACACCGGTGGGCTAAAGTAAAGTAGTGAACTATTTGTCTTTTGTCAACGTGACACTTCTTTTTTTTACTGATTGGCCGTGTCGGGTGGTGGAGGGTTACAACACATTTATAAATAATGCGATCTAACTATAAAAAACGTTTATTATGAATACCTACAATAAACAAATGACGTTTGGCTTCTCTCCCTTCACAGGAGACCATGGACAACATAAAGACCCGCCTCGGCAAAAGCATTCAGATGCAGTCCGTGCTGCGAGTCTACGAGGCCCGCGACCGAAAACTGCAGGAGACCAACTTCGAGATGGTCAACCTGTGGTCGGGGATCAGCATGGCGGTGCTGGTGGTGGTGGCCGGCCTGCAGGTGTACACGCTGCGCAGCCTGTTCAACGACCAACGGCGCGTTCGCACGTAGCGCTTGGTGCCAGCGCTCGCTCGCATGCACGCACCACGCCTGAGCGTGCACATAGCGTGTGCGACGCTGGTGCTTCACTGGGGGAGAGGGGGGTGGGGATCTCGTACTCAAACGCCAATGGATATTATCTTGTAGATGCACCACCTAGCCTGTGTGTCCCCGGTTGTTCAACATGAGTTTTGAGACTTTTTGTTTTAATGAGCGACTTGAAATCTATGGTTATTGTGATTTGGCACTCCCATTGACAGTGCCCTAGTGATGTATCTGTGATGCCAACCCATGTACAGTTTAATACTGCATCAATGCAATGACATCACTAGGAAGCTGTGACTTGAGTGACCATGATTATAAAATAATGTTTATTTATAACGAAGCCAAGAGCGTATCACACAGTCTAGGTACATATCTGCAAGCGTATTACCTTAAAGCCACAGGAACGTTGGCCCACTTAGGGGCTTGAAACTTGGGTTTCAAAAGACCAGAATTTTAGGCTCGCAGCTTGGGATTTTATATCAGAATCAAGCAGTTTTATATTAACATTACTGCGTTGAGTAGCAGATGAAGTAACTGGCAGCTTGTATATTAAGCGCCTACATGCAGTGTACTCGAAATGTCTTATGCTCATTGGAGCATGGGACTTGTGCTTATCACTGCAAGTGATTCTGAGCCAGTGGTGGGAATTCCAATTTCATACGATAGTGGCCTGCTTTCTTATATTGTTGTGTTAACATAGCCATATTTTCATACCCTGCCGACTTGAAGAACATCAGTATTTTATATATTCCATGTTTTTACCAGCTAGACCAGACAAGTATGTAATTAAATCTAAGAATGGCAGGCTGAACCACATAATTCTCTTTAAGCTGCTTCACCGATAAACAAAAGTGACCTGAAAGCTGGTCTAGTGAAACCTGATCTCAAGATGCGTATCCCAAGATCATGGCCTAGTGATTCTATGGCTATAAGAGCTGTTAATTCCGTTAGTCCACATAAATTAAAAATGTGTTCCTTATTCCCATGGTGAATTATGTGATTTATTATTACGACAGAACACCATTCTTGGCATTTGCGATTACACAAAACACACTCCATGTTGTTAATCCACTAGCATTGTGCAATCAGAGATTAAGGGCGGTTGTGTATTTGCTTGCAGTGCCTCACAATGAAAACCAATCTTCCAGCACTGACAGCTTAAGTGGCGGTAGGTTGATACCCTGGTGTTGTACGAGACGTTTTTGCGCATCAGTTCTACAAAGAACAAATAAACATCACCTGATTCAGCCCACTTTATAAATCACACATTTAGCCGGGACCTTCAATATCATTGTTAGACTCATGTATTATCACCTGGTGGATGATTGTCTTTTGGTAGGATCAGTGTAGGAATGTATCGATTTTAGTGGGCGTATGTGGAGCATTGCCTTTGGAATATTAAGGTCAATATATTGTAGCTCATTTGGTAGACATTCTCTTCTTGAGTGCATGGAGTTTAAATCTTGGCTAGTCTACTTACAGCTCACTCCACAGTCTATAAAATGAGTACCACTACGTATTTGGAGACTTGGCAGCCACCTTTTTCAAAGATCCTACATTTATTGTAGAACGCTTCACCCACGTAGCGGCAACAATTATTTGACGAGGTGTGAGATTAATAACGATAAGAAAACGGACGATAACAATGCATGTTACACTCGTGAAGGCACATTACACTTACGATTAGCACGATTGGCTATGTACGCTTGGAAGTTCAACATGCATAGTATTTTTTCACGTTTCTCGCCGAGATGTTTTGACCCCTAAATTAGATGTGTATTGAGAATGCCAAATAGGAATATTAAAAAAATTGAATATGCAATTAAGAGATGCCAAGAAAAATTGTTACAGTTCAATACCAAATGTAGCTGAGAAGGGTGGCACAGATTCTACATACACTAGTCATGTGTTCAACGGTTTTACAGACCAAAACATTCTGAACCTAAATCCTTTGTGATGCACGTCTCTAAATATTTTAATACATGCATTCCCTTTTGGCATTCACTTCCATTGCATAACATTGTCATTTGGTCCAGACAGGCACAAGATGGAGTTCATATTTGCATTGATCCTGCCAACAGATGTGTTTTTACATTAGTCATTGGGTTTATTTAGAATCAAAGCTTAATTAGACAATAACTCAAGATTACTATTTGGGTGAAATCAGGTTAAATATTTGATTTTAATAAACTGTTTATTTTGGAGAAGAAAGTAAAGACCTCCATGCAAAACCTGGAGTACTTGATGGGACAGCCACACCTGCCAAATGGGCCTGAATTAGTTTAGTGACATGAAATATGTTTAAATAATATACAATTTAGAGTAATGTTTCCAGACCTCTTAATTGTAAAATTAATTTATATTTTTCCGAAAAGTTATTTTTTAACGCAAGTTGTCCTGTTTTATTTTTGTATTGGTGATTATTTTTCCAATGCTGGACTTGGCGGAATCGAAACGTTTCAATCAAGGGCTGAAATGTCAGAGATTCTATGTAGTGATGTATTAAATACTAGTTTTGAATGTTTATGTAATGATAGCACAGACATTTAAAATATGGCCTTTGTTAGTGCTATATCATGAGTTGTGTGGGTGTGTGCCTTCTTAAGTGGACGATTCACTTATACTGATGAGTTTGTTGACTGGGTTATCTTGCAGTGCAAATTGAGAGCATGTGTCTTGTGTAAATGTGACTAATTTTAGACTGGAGTTCAAATAATTTACCGCTCTCGAAATTCGAATTCAATCATTTTTTTGTTGATAATCTTGTGAATGGAATAAGGGGTGGTTAGCAGTGTCTGCAAGGGTGATGCGAACCCATTACAACATATATTACTCGAGACAAAATCTTTATTGAATATATGTTTCAGTGCATGTATTGTGAGCTTAATATATTGATTAATCAAACCTCATTCCACCCTTGGTGTATGGGAAAACACCTCTATTTTGTGACATTTGACACGTCCACTAATTTCCAGAACAAACCATTGTGGGACGGTGACAACCGTGTAACGGGCGGTTCACAGAGGTCGCAGCTTAACTATGGCTTACCAATGGGAGGTCACAGACGTATCCAGATGTATTTCTCGCTGGATTGGCTGATGTGTACCTCCTCAGGTCCCCATGAATCCCATATGTGCTGTTTAAATCCCGATCATGTCCTGCTTGGTGTCGTATCATTGAATAACCTTCACACCTGGATATCCACCCGCACACACACACACGTGCCATTATTTTAACTGTTTATACTGTGAGCATCGATATAGCCATACATGGAAAGTGGTGAGAAATTGAAGGGGTCCCCACACCTGCATGCCTCGGTCTTCATTCAAAAAAACACCACGATATTGCCTTAACTATGTAAATTTGTGTTGGAGATGTGTTTGCCTTCGGTTTATAATCGTTACCTCATTGCAAGGTGCAGCCTCTGTTGGGTTAAACTTGCTGAGAGGGATGCTCCTTCCACTGTTTGGTCAGGGGGTCGTATAAACCTATCTTGTTATGAGCACAAGCATGCATTTTGTTCAGATAGTTCAAAGAATACAAGGCGAGGGATTGTTAAGCTCTGCTCTATTGTGTTGAACAAGGATTGTGTTCGCTTCATGCTGCCTCATTGTACAGTCACAACCAGAATATGTACACAGTTTGTAAGCCTTGAAACAAGATATTGTTTTCACCACAATGTCTATATTGTGAAATTCACATAGGCGAAAGAAAGCATTCAACAAGAGTTTACATTCTATTTACACGGTTCCTTTTACTGCAAATGAAGGCGATTTTGCGTTCTGCAAGCTACGTTTCTTGTGGTCTTCAAAATCCATATTGTTTATTTTTCATACCAGAATTGGTATTATATATTTCACGATAAAATAAATGTATTAGTCTATTGCATCAAACAACAAACTGCTGGGCTCCACTCAGCTATTCATCAAGCCTCGTGTTGAGCTGGATGGGGTTTTTTTCCCCACCTCTTCCCAACATTGTGTTACAGCAGTGGGTTTCATGCCTAAGAGGCCCTGTTAAACATCGAGCTCTGGCTATCACACGGGCAGCTGTCATGGGAGACGGGTTTTTTTTCGTTCACTCCACCCCCCCATTGCCCACGGTGGGCGTGGGCGGCAGTTTGCTCCGTAAATTTAGCTCGGCCCCCCCCAGGTCTCGGCAGCGATGCTGGAGGTTGCGCAGCTGGTCGTCGCTCCGAAAGATAGTGTGCGCGGCCTCCGCTTCTGGTTTTCGACGGTAACCTTACGGCCCATTGGTACCTGTCGTGAGTTGGGCTGCCAAATTGTAGACGATGAGACGGTCGATTTTTAATTGTGCGCCCATTGATCGTTAACTCCTTTCCATCAACCCCCGTTTGTAATGTCAGCAGCGTTGTGTGCGCGTGTGTGGAGTGTTGTGGTACGTGACATGCATAGGTCGAATGCTTCCTACCACAGTGATTTTAAATATGGCAAAGAGATTATAATAGCCTGTTGTATTTAAATGGTTCCTACTATGATAGCTTTAAAACCTTGTTTCTACTAATCTATGCAGCTAAGTACTTATGTTTGGTATTTGTGCAAACATTACATGTTTAAGGCTCTGATTGTTGATGGGGGGGGGGTGTAAAAGAGATGACATTTTAAAAATTAAATGTTGCAGTAAAACATGAATTATTTGAAAAAGTTGTGATGTTTACGGTCTTCAAATCAGGAACTTGGATCGGTTGAATCCCATGCGTTGTAATCCCACTCGTAATCTTTTTGTGAGCTTGGCATGTGTGTTGTTTTTAAAAGGTTACGTATTGTTAAGATTTTCAGCAGTACTATGTGAATTGGTGTTAGTATAATTAAGCATTTTCAGCATGAAATAACCTTTACTTTAAATACACCCAACTCTAAAACAACACCCAATTGTGTTGCTGTGAGTTTGTTGCACGCCGAAGAAACGTGACACCTTTCAGAAACAATGTCTATTGCGATAGTGTGTTATCTCGCCAAACAATCGAATTGCACGTTGAACATGAACCCCGGTGAAAGGCGTGGAGATCACAGATACAACTCTTAACACGTGCCGTGAACAATCTGATGTAGGCATTTTAGAAAACTGTCCGTGGTATGCAAAAAAAATCTACTTTTGCAAGATGTTTGGGTATTTCCCGTGATGACAAGCAGCCTGAATGTTTTGCATCGTACACCTGGCAAATTAATTCCTTTTAGCATCCCCGGCACCAGAAGGTGCTAATTTCGTGGTAGTCCTTGCCATGTACTGATTAGTAACACAACCTGTTGTTTAACAATATCGTTAAAAAACATTTGAACCTGGCATGTATGTTTGTATGTGGAACATCTTTCGCAACGTACATAGCCAACTGTGCTAATCGGAGGTGCGGTCCGTGTAAGCTGTGCATATACTAAATCCATAAGCTTCATATGTTATCAATTTAAATCCATGAATGGTGTATCATTAGCAATGTTCTCTCTATTTAAATGAGGTCGTTTATAAAGTTTGTTTCCGTTCAATATTTTTAAATGTGGCAAGATCTGAATTCTGACCAAAACTGGCATCTGCCCATCTTCAAACACGTTTATTCATTTGTTGGGACGATGCAAACTGAGCAATATAAATTCATTCTGTTTACCTGGTGGTGGTAACCCTGTTGTTGAGTTATGTGTTGCATGGAGTATATTTCTTGAGGGTGTGGTTCAAAAACATTGGAATGTTAAACCTCATGAAATAAATCATATTTTTGGTTATCAATTTGCAGTTATCTTTCGGTCGTTCCTTTTTGAGTACAGCAAACGTGTTACAATACAACTTATTCTCAAAATGTATTTCATAGTTTTTTTTACTGTGGCGCTAAAGATCACAACGCGTGCATTGTGATACATCTATACATTTGTAGCGTGTAACTTAGGCGCAGACTTGTACTTGGAGGTGTAGTGGTGGTGTTGACGTGCGCCGACTGTGACAGTGATGGATCACGGGGCGGCGCGGGGTGCGGGGTTGGGCACGCGTTGTGGGCGTGGTGTGGACGCGCGCGCCGGGAGTGACAGATGACGGGGCGGCGCGGCGTGGGTGCTGAGGCACGCTGAGATGTGGGAAAACAGGATCGTAGCCAGCGCCCAGTGATTGGTCGAATAGGATGGGTGCTCGCAGCGACGTCCGCAGGTGGGGTATAAAGGGGGACGCGCGAGAGCACTCGGGGAGAGTTACCCAGTTGAAGACCAGAAGACGGAGCTGAAGACCTAGTGCCCCGAGACCCCTAGTCCCGCCGTCCTTGTGGGGACCGGGGCCCTGTGTGGCTCGGAGGCGAGACTGTGGGACCCGGGGTCCGACGCCCACGTGGGTCGGGTTGGGGACCCACAGTCAAGACGGACACCCCGGGCAGGGAGTGTCCCGAATAGCTCAGTGGGCGTTAGTCGCCAGGGTAGCTAAGAGGGCGTTAGTCGCCAGGGTAGCTAAGTGGGTGTTTGTCACCCGAATAGCTCAGTGGGCGTTAGCCGCCAGAATAGCTCAGTGGGCGTTAGTCGCCAGGGTAGCTAAGAGGGCGTTAGTCGCCAGGGTAGCTAAGAGGGTGTTTGTCACCCGAATAGCTCAGTGGGCGTTAGTCGCCAGAATAGCTCAGTGGGCGTTAGTCGCCAGGGTAGCTAAGAGGGCATTAGTCGCCAGGGTAGCTAAGAGGGTGTTTGTCACCCGAATAGCTCAGTGGGCGTTAGTCGCCAGAATAGCTCAGTGGGCGTTAGTCGCCAGGGTAGCTAAGAGGGCGTTAGTCGCCAGGGTAGCTAAGAGGGCGTTAGTCGCCAGGGTAGCTAAGAGGGTGTTTGTCACCCGAATAGCTCAGTGGGCGTTAGTCGCCAGAATAGCTCAGTGGGCGTTAGTCGCCAGGGTAGCTAAGAGGGCGTTAGTCGCCAGGGTAGCTAAGAGGGTGTTAGTCACCCGAATAGCTCAGTGGGCGTTAGTCGCCAGGGTAGCTAAGAGGGCGTTAGTCGCCAGGGTAGCTAAGTGGGTGTTTGTCACCCGAGATACTAAGTGGGTGTTAGTCACCTGTGAACGAGTTTGGTAAAATAAAAGAGTGTGCTCCCCGTGAAGTCGTCTCCCGCCGAGTTACTACATTACAACTGGCGTCAGAAGTGAACCTGTCTTCAAGAAGAATGGACACGAGGAAGACTACCCGTACCCACGAGCGAGGTCGGGAAGACGACGGCGTACCGGGGACACCAACCTCGGGAGGAGAGGACGAGGAGTTGCCGCCGATGCAGCACTTCGCGGTGATGGCCGACGCTCCGCTCGCCTCCGACACCAGCCTCCAAGACGCACACTCCAGGTTGGCGGAGTTGCTACTCGCCGCCGCCGCTGTCTTGGCGGACATCTCCGTTCCGGCGAGCGAAAAAACGGCTGCGGGGTTGGTGGAGAAAGCGAGGTTGGAGGGATCCCGCCAAAAGGCGCTTCGCGCCAAAAGTCTGGAAGTTGCCGCCGTTTTTGAGGGGTCCGCCATCGATTGGCGGGAAGCACGGACACCACGTGGCCGGAGACCTCCGCTCAGCGCAGCCCACGTCATCAGCGCGCGCCGGAGCTCTCCATTTTGCGCCTGACAACCGAGCCGACATTTTACACAACTACAGCGGAGCGCGGGAAAATCTCTCCGACGTCGACGACGATCGGGTCCTCCAGCAAAGATTGCCCGCGCTGTCGGCGTTCAAGGCGGATGGGGGCGACTGGGGAGCCTTCCAACGAAGGTTCCTCGCTCATCAGGAGATGTCGGGGTGGTCCGACACCACTGCCCTGCGTGCGTTGCCAGCGATGCTCGACGACGACGCGCTTGCAGCCTTCACATCTGCTGCAAGGTCGTCCCGCTCTACGCTCCAGGCCGCACTACACCTGATGGCGAAGGTGTTCGGACCGCCCTCCACGTGTCGCCACCAGTTCTACGATCGGCGGAAGGTGGCTGGAGAAACGACGCTCGCCTATCGCACGGCACTGCCCGCCTTGGCGGACGCAGCTTTTCCCCGCATGGATAAGGAGGGGAAGGACGCCATGGTGATGGAGCAGCTGCTGGCGTTGGCCCACGAGTTGGGGGTCCCCATCAATGTGGCGAACGAAATGGATATCTGCTCCCTGGCGATCGCCACGAGCATTCACGCGTACGAGGTCCTCAAACGCAAGCCGGGGGTCGTCTGCAAATTGGCGGGGAACGCGGTACTGGCCGCCACGATCGCCGAGCCTCAGCCAGCTGCGGATCAGGAGCAGGCCTTCGCTGCATCGCGTCCGGGGGAGTGGAGAACGGGAGGTCGTTCGCCCACACGTTCATCCCGCAAGCTGGAGCAACCGAAACCTACGACGTCCCTCGTCGTCTGCTACAACTGCGGCCTTCGGGGTCACGTCGCAGCCGGGTGCCGGGCCCCGCGTCAGCGCGCCACAGGACCACGTCGGGACGACGACCAGGCCCACAAGGCATCCCAACAAAACCCGGCAAGTCGCGGCACCTCACACGCTCGGTCCACAAACACGGCACATTCGGGTCGCCGCTTGGCGGTGGGGGGTTCGCGGCTGGGTGCCGGGGGTTCATTTCGGCGAGGGGGGTCCGTACACGGCCCGCAAGCAGTCGAATGGTCCGAATTGGCCCACAGGATAGTGGCTGCGTCGGCCGGGTCGTCCGTGGTAACGGGGTTTATTGACGGGGTTGAGGTCCGGGTGCTTGTGGACACGGGTGCGTCGGCCACTATCATTTCGGACCTTATTTATAACATTCTTCCCGTCAAAAGTAGACCCCTTCTGCCAGTGGACGTGCCATTTTATGCGGCGAATGGGGGATCCCTGGGGATCATCGGCCAGATTCGGGCGACTATTTGCATTGGTGACGTCAAATTGGCGGGCCCTATTTTTGTATCATCATCGCTGGCCGTTCCCTGTTTGCTAGGTACGGACTTTTTGTCCAAAATGCCCATCAAAATTCTCATAGATCAGGCCTGCATTGAGCTTCCGTCAGGTCGGCGGGTTGCGTTCTTGACGAGCCCTACCAAAATACGCACGGTTTGTGCGACGGTGCAGGCGCTGGCAACTCAGACTGTACGGGTGCCCCCGGGATCGCAAATGTTGGTACCCCTTCGGTTGAGGAAGCCACTCGAGGTGGGTGCGGTGGCACAGGGGGTGCTGTTGGGGCCGTCTAACAGGGCCAGAAGGGGCCTCGACTTAGCGGTTGCTCAAACCATGGTGAGTGGGGACAGTGAGCCGTTCGTAAGGGTCCTGAATACGGGGTCGCGGCCGGCCGTAATTGCGCAGGGAACGGTGCTGGCTCACGCCGCGCCGCTACCCGTTGAGGAACGGCTCGTGGCTCAAGCGGATTTCACTGTCGAGTCGCATCCTCCAAGTGATGAGGGGACAGAGTGGTTGGACTCGTTGTGTGCCGGTTCTGCTAACTTGTCCAAAGTGCAATTGGGAGTCGACGCTCCCACGGGGAGGGATTCGCTGTTGTCGTTGCCCCTCATTGAGTGGGGCCGTCTCCAAATGTCCGACAGCTCCCTACTTACGCTACGTCGAAAAGTTGGCGCTCCCGAGGTAGGGGATGCGCGGGTCGGTTCCTGGGTGTGCAGACAGGGCCTTTTGATGAAGTGGGACAACATGTCCCGGCGTCACGTGCTCGTTGTGCCTGTTGCTATGCGGGGTAGGGTCGTTCTGGCAGCTCATGAACGGCTCATGCATCTGGGTTTTCACAAAACGCTCGCCCTAATCCAGCGAGACTATTATTGGCCGGGGATGGGTAACGACGTGGCGAACATTCTTAAGGGATGCGTAGGGTGCGCCAAAAGAAAACCGCCACCATTGGCAGCTAATCCACCGCTGCAATCCATTCAAGTTTCGCGCACAAACGAATTGGTTGCGTTGGACATCTTGGGGCCCTTTCCTGCTACACCGAGGGGAAATAGGTTCCTGCTGGTTGGCGTAGAATACTTCACCCGATGGCCCATGGCATGGCCACTCGCCAACCAGTCGGCTGCAGCGGTGGCGGACGCCTTCGTCCAGGGTTATGTTTTGGACAAGGGCGCCCCCGAACGCTTGCTGACGGATCAAGGAAAGAATTTTTCGAGCGTTTTGTTGCGCGAGGTGTGCGACCTGTTGGGTACAATGAAAGTGCATACTTCCCCCTACCACCCGCAGACTGACGGGATGGTTGGGCGTCTGAACAGGACGATTACGTCTATGCTGTGCCAACAGGTCTGCGACGATCAGGTTGATTGGGACTTACAGGTGCCGGGGGTACTCGCGGCCTATCGAATGGCCCCTCATGCGGCGACGGGGTTTTCCCCATTTTTTCTTATGTATGGGCGGGAGGCCGATCCGGCCATGGACGTCCAACTGGGGATTTCCCAGCCACGTGCAAAATCAAAATTGGCAGACCACATCAAATTTAATATCGCCAAATTGACTGAAGCGCGGGAGGCGGCGAGGTTGAATTCGCGGTCTCGGCAAATCGCGAACGAGAGATTGCATGGGCGGAGGGTGCATACGCATGATTGGAAACCAGGCGATAAGGCCTGGCTGCATTGTCCACATGCACCGTTGGCTACGTCCCCCAAATTGTTGAGACCTTGGAGGGGACCGGTGGAAATTGTGCGGGTTGCACGACCCCAGAGTATACAGATTAAATGGGAAAAACGCCGTTGGTACGTGCACCCCTCCCGACTGAAGCCCTATGCGGCACCGTGTGACCCCGTTCTGTGCCGTAACGACCGGGCGTGTGATGTGACCGTCGACTTGGGGAGGGAGGTGTCGCAGGCTGCTCCTCACGTGTCTCCACCTGACCCACCCCCAGGTGCCTCGGGCTTGACGGCTGCTGACCGTCGGGAACCTGAACCCCGCGGCACGCACGGGTCCTCGATGCCTGGCCAATGTCTTCCTGAACTGCCGGCACCACCGGACGTTCAACCGCGTCTGGTGCCGTACGACGGACCGGCAAGGCGGACTCGGGCTAGGGCACAACAATTTTCATGAAGACATTTTTTTTCGACACCGAGCTCGCCCGGTGTTCCCCTCTGCCGGGGTAATGTCCCGTTGTAGGGACGCTCGGAAAGAATGGGACGCTGCACGAGTCGAGAGAGAAAAAAAAAAAAATTTTCCATTTATTTTTCTTTCTGCATACACATTGCTATTGTCACTCGCCGGATTGTATATATTGTTCTGTTGTCGCGGTGGCATTGGTTGATGGTTGCGGATGGTAGTGTTCGCGTTGTGTTGTGTTGTTACGTTAGTTGTTGTTCTTGTTGTTGTGTTGTGTTACGGGGCACACAGGGGGGTTTGTATATTTTTATAGCAGCCGGGTCGGCTGCGAGCTATGTGGTAGGGGGTGATGTAGTGGTGGTGTTGACGTGCGCCGACTGTGACAGTGATGGATCACGGGGCGGCGCGGGGTGCGGGGTTGGGCACGCGTTGTGGGCGTGGTGTGGACGCGCGCGCCGGGAGTGACAGATGACGGGGCGGCGCGGCGTGGGTGCTGAGGCACGCTGAGATGTGGGAAAACAGGATCGTAGCCAGCGCCCAGTGATTGGTCGAATAGGATGGGTGCTCGCAGCGACGTCCGCAGGTGGGGTATAAAGGGGGACGCGCGAGAGCACTCGGGGAGAGTTACCCAGTTGAAGACCAGAAGACGGAGCTGAAGACCTAGTGCCCCGAGACCCCTAGTCCCGCTGTCCTTGTGGGGACCGGGGCCCTGTGTGGCTCGGAGGCGAGACTGTGGGACCCGGGGTCCGACGCCCACGTGGGTCGGGCTGGGGACCCACAGTCAAGACGGACACCCCGGGCAGGGAGTGTCCCGAATAGCTCAGTGGGCGTTAGTCGCCAGGGTAGCTAAGAGGGCGTTAGTCGCCAGGGTAGCTAAGTGGGTGTTTGTCACCCGAATAGCTCAGTGGGCGTTAGCCGCCAGAATAGCTCAGTGGGCGTTAGTCGCCAGGGTAGCTAAGAGGGCGTTAGTCGCCAGGGTAGCTAAGAGGGTGTTTGTCACCCGAATAGCTCAGTGGGCGTTAGTCGCCAGAATAGCTCAGTGGGCGTTAGTCGCCAGGGTAGCTAAGAGGGCGTTAGTCGCCAGGGTAGCTAAGAGGGTGTTTGTCACCCGAATAGCTCAGTGGGCGTTAGTCGCCAGAATAGCTCAGTGGGCGTTAGTCGCCAGGGTAGCTAAGAGGGCGTTAGTCGCCAGGGTAGCTAAGAGGGCGTTAGTCGCCAGGGTAGCTAAGAGGGTGTTTGTCACCCGAATAGCTCAGTGGGCGTTAGTCGCCAGAATAGCTCAGTGGGCGTTAGTCGCCAGGGTAGCTAAGAGGGCGTTAGTCGCCAGGGTAGCTAAGAGGGTGTTAGTCACCCGAATAGCTCAGTGGGCGTTAGTCGCCAGGGTAGCTAAGAGGGCGTTAGTCGCCAGGGTAGCTAAGTGGGTGTTTGTCACCCGAGATACTAAGTGGGTGTTAGTCACCTGTGAACGAGTTTGGTAAAATAAAAGAGTGTGCTCCCCGTGAAGTCGTCTCCCGCCGAGTTACTACATTACAGAGGCAACACTTTATTTAACACAACGGGTAACTAACATGATAACAGCATAGGGTGATGACCACCACGGCCAACTAAACTGACACTCGCAGACGATTATATAGCCGGACCCGGACAGCTGACGGGCTTGCCTGGTCCACACGTAGAGACCGGAGACCAAGGACCGAGGATCACGACTTCATTCCCAAAGTTGAGCGCCTGATCCCTCTCGGGACCCCGCTTATAACTCCCCTGGGCTGGCTCCGTCCCTGGCCATGCCCCCCTTCCAGAACCCTCGTGGGGACTCTGGACCCCCATCACGTGATCCTCTCACCCCCGACTGGGGCCCCCCTGCCCCCTCTCGACCAGTCACGTGTCCTCCCGGGTCACGTCCTGGCGTGACCCCCTTTTCAGCGACACCCCTCACACGGCACTGTCTCTGCACCGCGGTTGCCCCCCTTGAGGCCACCACACCTTCATTGCAATGCATGTATTTGTTTTTTTATTGCGTTGGCTTTGAGCGTCAAGTCCAAATGTTCACATGGATCATTCGTCAAAGAAAACGCATTACGAGAAAGTCGCACTACGGGACGTGGTTGATCAACTTTGCACTTCATAAAGCTGGCAGCAGACAAAGCAGAAAAATAAAAACATGTTCGGTTCGCACATCCATTGAGCCAGCAGTATATATTACATTCTCATACATTCCACATTCTTATGGTGGGAACCAGTCTATCCATGTATTTACCACCAACGACCTCCCGCAAAGAGTGAAAAGTTGGTAGCATTGTCTGTGAGTGGGCGTGAATTTTCATTGCTGCATTTTAATTTGTTTGCATGTGGGATTTTGGTGGCACCGTACGTAGTTCACCGTGCTAATCGGATGTGCGAGACGACTGTGTTTCGGTCTCTTGAATTCTCACCTATTTAAACTAAGTCTAAAACTTAAACTCCGACTGTATGGTTTGGGCGTTGGAATACTTTTATAGAAATGTTTAATGACGGTTGTGGCGCAACTTAAAGTGTTTTATTCCTCTTTGAACTGTGACTCATCAGCGTGCATTTAGGCCTACCTGTGACCTATTGATTTGTACATCACGTTGAATGTAACACCGGATAAAGAGTCTTCCAGTGCAACGTTGCGAAAGCATTAGACCTGATATGCATGCAAATGCGATTGCGTAACTGACACAACTTTCAAAGCTGTTGGACAAAAGAGTAAAATACTTGTAAAGGGAGTTGCCCAAACATTGTCATATAGGGCCTCAGAGATTGGGCACATGTTGGAACCAGTCCTGGCTGCCTTCTTTAAAAAAAAGACTGCGCATCACAAATTTGTGTATTAATTATTTTATTTTGCAGGTAACTACAACAGGCGTGATTGTGACACGTAAGTCTGTACACGTGCAATATTTTATCGCAATAAAGATATTAAAACGGCGAGGGTTTCCTTGTGATTTGAATACAGGTCATTTAAGAGCAAAACATACACAGCACACGTGGACGACTGGATTTGGCAGAGAGGTGGCAGTGGTATCGGCCACGATGACTTCTTGCCCTTGAAGTCAGAGCAATTATGTAACAAATCTAGCCGAGGAACCTCTTGCGTTAAGGCCGCAGCGATAAATTAATACAGTATACGAAGAGAATAACCGGATTGTTCATGAACTGTCACGCAACACTTGAGTTGACGCAAGTACGATAACTAAAGTACAAACTAGGCCCATTGAGCTATATAGCTATTTTTCAGAAGCGGCCTGGCCACAAATGGTAACTCAACGAAGTAAGTGGCTTTGTCATGTGGAAATATATAGCATCCAAATACTCTTAACGCATGTTGATGCAAAATGTGCAGGGAAAAACTGGAGGACCCGGAGAAAAATCCATGCGACCACGGGGAGAGAGAGACGCAAACTCCAAATATACAGCGGGCGTTAGGGTCGTGACCTCCTGCATACCAGGCGAAGGAGTTAAAATCTCACCACCACGGCGCCCAAGTATGGATGCAGGAGTATTGAAAGTTTAGTTCCATTGATTCTGGAACGATCGGCTGCAGGAGTAACAAGATCAGGAGTTTCCGACGATCGTGGCTGTGTTGTAGACATATGGCTATGGTGTGTGTCTCTCTCTGCTTGTGTGTCTGTCTGTGTCTCCGTGTCTATGTTTTGTCTCTCTCTCAAATTTATTTCTACCTGATGACGACTGCTTGTGTTGCAATCGAAACTTCGTATAATATTATTTAATTAATTTACTTTCTACGTGACTTTACCGAAAGAACCAAAGAGTGACACATTCATATTGATGCGTTACCTAACCCCCCCCCCCCCACCCCGTTATTATGGACCACGACTTTATCCACCCCTACCACCACCAGGCCTTCCTCCTCCGAGAGAGAGAGACGTGTCACCGAACGCTGCGAGGATCGCGGGGCTCCCACACGCCGGCCCAGAGCCGCGTGTCCAAGCTCGAGGGGACGGCTTTTCGGTGTTTTCGCGCGACCGAGGAGGTCAGACCACCTTGGCCCACCCAACGACACGCTCCCGTCATCTTTGATTCACGCAACAACGCGTGCCTCGTACATTCACAAAACAAAGCACTCACTCCCCCCCCACACACCCACCTCTCTTGGCACCATGCGACCCCATGGCAGAGGTTCTTCTCGGTTTGGTGGTTTTCAAAGTTTTTTTTTGGCTGCACCTGTAACCCCCTTGTGGAATTTTGTTTCAACCGAGTGACCACCCCCCCCCCCTATCATTATAAAGGTTTTTTTTGGGTTAGATCGCGTTAATTATAAATGTGTCGTAACCCTCCACCACCCGACACAGCCAATAAGGTTTGTCACGTAAACAATACGTGCCAATTAGTTACTACTTCAGCCCACCGGTGTGTTGGAGAGTAAATCCACAACTTGGTTGTTGAGAAATTCACGTATGAATAATACACATCAGTATTTAAAAAAAATGTCCATTTTGTGAGGCATCCTAACTAGCGAGTAACTGCAAGCGAATAAAAAAAAAATCAACGCCCCCGCTGGTTACTCTCGTAGACCACGTTGTTTACGATCGATGCGATTAGAAAGGTCTTCTTACATCGTTCTACGTTACCATCTGGATTCACATTTCATCCTAGTTATTTTACATCAGCAGATTCATACAACATGATCATTCGCCAACGAATCTCGTGTACGACAATAATTTCGCACATTGAGAAATGACCTGTTACCCCTCCCCCCGGGACATTACTGCCTGGAACCCCCTCAGGGGTCCGCGTACCCCCCCCCCCCCCCGGTTGAGGAGCCACTGCCGAGCCAGCAATGGCCACTTGCTGCTCGGGAGAACCAAACTGGTGAGTCGTCGCCTTACGCCGCAGTGTCAACCCATCACGGTTCAACTCCTTATTCTTGTGTAGGTGAAATTGAGTTTTGAGGTCCATATGGCGTAGAGCCGTTCCAATACGGGCAACAAAATTTTTTTGTCTATTTGTTTGTGTTTCTCCCATGTGAGGGGACTTCGCAGGATGAACGATGAGATTTATGAGGGCACGGGGTGATCAATAAAATCTGAACTGGTCGGTGATACGGTAGGGCACTGATAAGGGATTGACAGGTATGGCCTCTCTGCTCCTCTTCCCCGACGACTTACTCCACTCTTTGAGGGCACGTACAATGCCGGTGAATGCACAGTCAGCACGAATGATTCTTCTGCTCTTCGCTATCTGCCTTGATGCCCTCAGGATGCCACTCGGGTCACGGCCGTGCTCTCACATACATAGATGGGCAGGCCAGAGAGAGGGAGAGAGAACATGATACGAGATTACCCACTCAAGGCTCGAGCGCAAACTGAATCAAACTAATCCGATCCTCCACCCAAATTAATTTTTTATAACGGCTGCTTCGTGCGGATCACAATTGGCTTTGGTTGCATTTGATGTCGTTAGCCCCACCGTGGCCTGGGTTGGTGTGGCCAACGATGCTCTACGGCTCCAGTCATGGTTGTGAACTCGGTTCATAATAATAATGCAATTTATAACGCGCGCAAATTTGCGGACATAACGGCCGCAACTCAGAGGCGCGGAGCACATTGCTTCAACAAGGAACCTGGGAGGACGTCGAGTGGAGATTACGTCATGTGAAGTGATTTAAACAAAGAAAAAACGTCTTTTGAAGACACCGACTTGAACAAGGTGTCTGGGTGAGTGCGTACAATATCAGAAAACAGGAGCAGGGTACGATGGTGCCATGTGAGGGAAGACGTGCAGGAGTTTGCGATGGTGATCAGCTTGTTGGTGAAGTAAGTTTTGAAAGAGGTGGCAAGTTTCAGTGAGGCCAGGGGATCGCTAAGGTGACGGACCATGGTGCTACCAGGATGGAGAAGATCCTTGAGGGTTTTCCAAAGGATGTGTGGTTTTCCAGTAGCTGTTTTGATGCATTTTTCAATGTAGGAGGAACGTGAGGCAAGGATAATTCGTTAGTTTTCCTGCAGGCAGCTCTGTAGGCAACTCGATCAGCAGGAAGACCACTGTGGGACGTGATCCTTTCAAGGCGCCTCCTGATTCGCTTAGCAAGGATGGCGTCTCTTGAGAGCCAGCGAGTGTCGTGGGAAGGATGCCTAGTGGTTCATGGTTTTAATGGAGCCAGCTTGTCCAGCGCCGCCCTCAGGTCAGCTTCTAGTTGAAGAGTGCAGACAGTTGGATCAGATGATGGGGATAACATAGAAGGTGAATTTGCGAGGAGGTGCTGTAGAGTGGAAAACGTGATACCCTTGAAATTACGGGAGTGGCGGCTGATTTTGATGGTGATTGGCTTGGGAATTTGAAGGGAAAATAGTATGAGGTGGTGGTCGGAGTAACCAGCAGAGGTGTGGACTCGAGTCATGTGACTTGGACTCGAGTCAGACTCGAGTCATGAATTTGATGACTTGCGACTCGACTTGGACTTGCATAACAATGACTTTATCCCACCTATGAGATGTGGACTCGAGTCATGTGACTTGGACTCGAGTCAGACTCGAGTCATGAATTTGATGACTTGCGACTCGACTTGGACTTGCATAACAATGACTTTGTCCCACCTCTGGTAACCAGTTTGGAAAACTCCCAGTGCAGTGATGCGTCGATCCTGGTCAGGTTCCAGAACCAGGTCGAGCATGCTCTCAACATTTGTTGAGGAAGCTCTGGTGGGGCCTGAATTGGTGATGACCAGGTTATGGCAGGCCAAGGTTGACTCGAGGTGGCTATCAATGGAGGCTGGGGTATTGGCGGAGCAATTAAAGTCTCCAGTAAGAACGAGCCTGTGAGATTGGTTATGAATGAGGTAAAGCAATTCGGAAAGCTCGTTTAAGAAGGTAGTGATGCTGCCATCTGGAGGGCGATGGATGGAAATGATGGAAAAGCACTCGGTGTCAGTAGTGAGGGACACGGACTGGACCTCAAAGGTGGCGGGAGCCATCGGTAGATAGAGCTCTTTAATTTTCAAGTGTGCATTGTAGACGACCGCTAAGCCACCACCCCGCTGGTTAGTTGCGCGAGGTTTGTGAAGAACCTTGTATCCTGGGGGGCGCGACTTCCAAAGAGATGGCTGGCGGGGGGTCTGGCCTGCACCAGGTCTCGGTAATAAGGAAAAGGTCGATATGGTGGTCCGAGATGGTATTGTGAATCAGGGCTGATTTTTTGGTAATGGAGCTTGAGTTAAATAGGCCGAGGCGGATGGGTAAAGGTGGATGTATAAGATCCGAAAAGGCGCGGCGTCGAGAGGTCAGAGGAAATAGCTGGTTGAAGGTTGACCTGTGAACAGCGGCCCCTACCGCCTCTGCCACCACGGTGCTGATGCAGTCTCTGACATTGACCGCGAAGAAGCTCGAGGCCAGACAGCGTCCTCAGGAGCGCGGATTCCAGGTGCAGGTGATTAAGAGATGGTGCATGTCGAAGTCCTATTATATCAGCCCACGCTGTATGTGTGATGGTGTTTGGGGGGGGGGGGCAGGATTCGGGTGGACTCCGATCAGCGGCTGTGCTGCCCAGAGCAGCAAGTCCAGGTAGTGGTGTCCAGGATCCACGCCGTCAGCACGCGCTTCCACACACGTGGCGGGTGTGTACACGCCTACGTGAACACTCGTTGAGCACGTACGCGGGCGGACACGACCACGCACGCGGCGCGTACAATGGAGCGGCCAGAAGAACACGAGGTCCAGTGGAGTAGATGACCACGCGCTGTGCTCCAGCTCGCAGGTGATGCGGCAGGGTGGACGAACCTCGCCGAGCTCCCATTCACTGGTGGTGCTGGGCAGCAGCCAAACCCACTCTCTCGTGTTGAGCAGTGGACAGTTTGCGTCACGTTCCCACTCGCTGGTGGTGTTGAACAGTGAATGGAACACGTCGCGCTCCCACTTGCTGGCGATGCCGAGGCACGCCAAGCTCCAGCTCACTGATAGTGCCGGAAGAGGTGCCTTGCGAGGACGTCGCTGGCAGGAAACGGACCCGGGGCGGCTGTTAATCTGCACCGCATGAATAGTGCAGCCGGCGCCCTCCAGTCTCGTGCGTGGGAGCAGCCCGGCCTCGTTCACCCGCACAGCTCCTCACCTGTGCGAGGCGGCAGGTAAGTCGGGCTGTGTGACACCGCAGCCGGCGTTAGTCAGCTGTTGCAGCGCCGCGGGGCGTGTGCAGTAGGCGCGGAGGCAGGCGAGGTTGGAGGCAGGGGTCTGCCACCGCCCAAAACTCGGGCGCCGCCAAAGTACGGTAATGACGAGGAGAATGATAAAGCTAAATAAATAATAATAAAGATTGAGTGAAAAATAAAAGTACAAAGTGCAGAGGATAGTGAAGAAGGACGTGGGTAAGGTACGAGGTGTGGTGATAGTAGATAAACAGTGGGAGCGACACGGGACTGCAGACAGCAAAAGACGTTCTTAGGGTGAAGCCATCTCTCGCCTCCGTACATGGCCTCTTCGTCATCACATGCACAGAAAGAGGTATTGCTGGGCCTTTACTATTTCCGACTGTAGCTACCACCATTTCTAAACTAAACTAAAACTATTTAAAACTAGATTTGAAGCTTTCGTGGCTGCAGGCATTACTCTTTGGTTCTTTCGGTAAAGTCGCGTAGAAAGAAAATAAATAAAGTAATCGAATGCGACGTTTCGATTGCAACACAAGCAATCGTCATCGGGTAAGAATGAATGAGAAAACAAACCTAGTCAACTTAGAAATATTATGCAATACAACACAGAGAGTCGGCTAACACAACACCCTACCTGGTTGATGACGTTCTTCCAAAGATTGCTAAATTTTAGAGAGAGACAAAACACAGACACGGAGACACATAGACAGACACACAAGCAGAGAGAGACAACACAGAGGCACGGAGACAGAGACATGTGAGACAGAGAGAGACATGTGTGTGTCTCTCTCTGTGTGTCTCTGTGCTCTCTGCTTGTGTGTCTGTCTATGTGTATCCGTGTCTGTGTTTTGTCTCTCTCTCACATTTAGCAATCTTTGGAAGAACGTAATTAACCAGGTAGGGTGTTGACTGTTATGTTAGCCGACTCTCTGTGTTGTATTGCATAATATTTCTAAGTTTACTAGGTTTGTTTTCTTATTCATTCTTACCAGATGACGATTGCTTGTGTTGCAATCGAAACGTCGTATTCTATTATTTAATTTATTTTCGTTCTACGTTTATTTTACCGAAAGAACCACAGAGTAAAACTTTTATTTTTTTATTTTACCAGATACGCCTCATTGAGCTATATATCTCTTGTTCAGAAGTGTCCTGGCCACAAATGATAGTGACTTATCGTGTGGAAATGTATAATAGCCAAATACTATAATAGCATTTTCTAAAGGTGGAGAGAAAAACCGGAGGACCCGGAAAAAAATCCCCATGCGACCACGGAGAGAGCATGCAAACTCCAAAAATACCAGCGTCAGGATTGGAATCGAATCAATGGCCTCCTGTATACCAGGCGAGGTAGTTAACATCTAGTCGCCGCAGCGTGTTCCATGGAATACTATTTTTTTAAATCACATTACGAATGACTGGAGGTGGTTCCGTGCCAAATCGCATTTCATCACATGAGGTTGGGGAGTTCCCAACTCATAGGAATTTGGCGAATTCTCTCCCCCTTCAAGGAAATCCTTGGGTATACTCCCACGCAAGGCCATTTGGTAGGGCTAGTACCAGCTGTGTGTAGTGTGTGGTGTTTGCGGGTGGTTCTGGTGTCCCTCTCGTATCTATATTGAACTTGTTTCGCACCGTACGTAGCCAACCGTGCTAATCGGAGGTGCAACATCTCTTTCGGTTGCTGTTGGCAGGGAAAGGCTCCTCGGATGCTGTAGTTCCAATCACCTCACGCTCCTTGACGCTGCTCGCAGCCCTCTTTGGGGGCTCGGTGTCACACGACACACAGTCTGCCGAGTTTTGTCAAACCTACAAGCGTTTTTATTCGAAGCTTGCGTATGTTTACACCGGTAGCAGCTGTTCGAGGGTCAATCCCAATTTACCCGAGGAGAGTCTGCAGAAAGGGATATCGCAGAATCGCTTATCAGAAGCCCTTCGAGCGACCTCTTATCTACAATAGAGACGTGTCTGTCACGGAGCAGACATGCCTGTCGCGTGATAGTGAAACCGTTAAGGTATCTTTCATTCTCAGAGCTGGAATGTAACTAAATAAGCACACAACCTAAATGTAATGTTGTTTTTGACTCGTGCAGTCGTTGGCGACCCGATGAGCTCATCAACTCAGGACACCGAAAAAAAAGTCTCTGTTTAGCCACAGGCTTGGTTCAAATCTAGGATCTCAGTGGTGCTCGCTCATCGCTGTCACCTCAATCCAGCCACCCCGTGGTCATACCATCATTCAGACTCCGGCATGAACTCCCTACACGGTGGGGACTCTATAACACGTGTCTCTCGTGTTTTTTGACAAGCGTGACAAATTATTTTCAGGCGAAGGTCGCGAAGGGAGGGTGGATAGAGGGTGGTGGGGGTTCAGGCTGCAGCACAGATACTGTGCAGGAGAAATTTCAAAAAGCGCAGTGGCACAATACACCATCGCTATGCCCCAAAGTGCCTCCATACAGATGTTACGAAATGCCGTCCAACAAGTTTGCGTGCAATGCAGTTGGATGCACATGAAAGGTCTTCATTGACCGAAATACACGAATTGTCACATACAGTGCACACAACAGAGGCAACTGACACGATATGCCTGTCACCTACATTAATTGTGGCGTACCATGTAAATTCACAAGATAAATTGAGCCTCCCATGCTGTTGACTACCCGTTATTTTGTTACTTCATGGCAGCCGAAATATTTGAGGCTAAACATACTGGCGTACGTACCGTATTCCTTTTACTTTCTTGTGCCGTATGCACTTAAGTATGCTATGCAAAATAACGTGGAGCCGTGATGCAATGGATAGGGCACTGGACTCTGATTATTATCGGCCACGAGTGGTATTTTAACCTGTTCTGAGCTCTGAGCACCCCTCACCAACCCAAATTTACCAGCGTTTGGAGGCCTTCATCGAGGAGTGAATGTGCTCGTGCTGATTATAAAGACTGGTAGCAGAATATACGCACGCAATTCAATGAAAGGAAGTCCAAATAATTGCTGCCTAAAGCTATTTTTTTTTACCAATAAATTATTGCCAATATTGTTTGGGAACATTCTCTACTGGCTTAAACAACACGCAGCTTTGGAGCTGATGGAGCTGAAGTGCTTCGTCATATCTTTCGTGGCCAGTACTTCATTTATTATGGACACCTCCGATTAGCACGGTTGGCTACACGAAGTTCAAATTACGTACATACAACGCTATACATGAGTTTACTTTTTTTTTAAACACGTGTCATTGTGTATTTCCAAGCTTTACTTCAAAGTCGGAAATTTAAACGTGAAACACAAAACAATCCTTGAAATGTCATTGGCCTCACATCTGTATCACATTGCAGGAACCACCTTAAAAAAAGCCTTTAGACTTTTTTTAAGGTGGTTAAAATTACTATTATTATTTGACTGTTTGAATATTATCGTCATTAATATTCCAATATCCAGCCAGGTAGCACAATGATGCTAGCACTGGTCACACAATTTGAAGGTTGTCGGTTCTAATCAGACATAGGGGGGTGAACTTGACCCATCATTTATTTGGGGTCGTTAAAATATTTACCGCTTTGTGGGACATCAGCACGAAATGCCTTAGAGCCTTACTGGCCCTTCGTCTTCGGTACTCTGTCTCAAAGGACATCGCTTGGCTGTCATCGTCTCAATCCTTCTCTCACTTCATTTTTGCAAACGACCCTTCCTCCAGCTCCTCCAACATCCCAATCCTTGGCCTTTCTCTCGCTCATTCCTCTTCAATTCCTCCCTTCTACAAAGTCCTTCATCAAATCGTCCCCTCATTAAATGTGTCCAATCTGGTTCTTATTTCTCTTCTTTCTCTTGAATTAAGAACCGGTCCTGGCCCAAGAAGATATAATTTCCACCACAAAAATAGACTGCCTAAAGTGATAGGCATTACTCCAAAGCTCATTTGAACACCTGTGTCTCAACTGTGCTATTTAAGTAATTTCAAGAGTTTTGTATCGTTAAGACCAAGATCCAGTGAGGCGGCCACATGACTCGGAGGTCAGGGCACTGACATGACACTTCTGAGGGCCTGGGTATAATACCAGGGATTAAAGTGGACTATCTAGTGGAGCGAATTAATGATTTTTGGCCAAACACCAAAAACGGCACAAAAAACACCTATCACATTACAATTGGTTCTGTAGTTTGGGTATAATTCCGTGAATAAGAATTAAGGATATTGGTGTGGCTATCACAGAGTGGATATAAAAGTGCTGCCCTCTACTGTGTAGATCAGGGCCACTTGAAGGGGCCTCAGAGGAGCCTCTGTGTAGCCCACTTAGGAAGGTCACTCTCTAACATGAAGGGTTAAACTGCTCTGCGATGTCGGAATTGATTTTTTGTCTCGTGATATGGGGCCGTCCATAAATGACGTCACGTACCTAGGGGGGTCAGACATTTGTGATGATGTGTGACAAGGGGGGGGGGGGGGTTGAGAAATGTGACGTCAGATCAAAATGCGCAACTTTAAATAAATATAGACAACACGTTCTACTTAATTAAATATACTTTGTTTAAATAAATGTTTTCTCCTACAACATCAGATCGCAGCGCCACATTAAATACGCACTACAATGACAATAGTTTAAAGCGATTTGAAGCATGTTTTCAAATTTTTTTTGGGGGGGGGGCAGAGCTTTGTGACGTCATATTTGAGGGGGGTCTGACTTTTGTGACGCCGTGTGACGATGAGAGGGGGGGGGGGGTCAAATATCGTCCAAAATCGCGTGACGTCATTTATGGACGGCCCCTATGCCAATAGTATATCATAGGGATAACATGTGGGGGAAACAATAAAAAGTGGGCTGCAGAATCCAATTTATTAGTATAAATTGACTAATGTTTTCTTACACTAATGAAAACCGTGCAATGAGAATTATTTCTTGTTTGCCTGTTTTCGTCTTCGTTTTATGAAATATTCCAATCGTTGCACAGTAAGTAAATCATCACGGTACTCTAATTGAATATGCGTAATCAGTCAAGGAAATTTCCCAAGCTCTATGCATTTATGGTTTTATGGATGACGGTAATGGAAGGGACACTTGGCTACAGCACGTTAAGCAAACAGATTGTTTGCTTAATCTTTTCCTTGCGTATGGCAGCAATATGTTCATGAGCTCATTGCCAACGTCGAGGTCTGCTCGCCACGAAGAGAGGGCTTCAGCATAGACAGAGAGTTCGTGTAGTTTTTCTATGCCTCCATTGACCGAGCGCAGACTACAGTGGTTTACTAAATGGTCCATAGTTTGGGTAACATTGCCACAATGTGCGCCTGTTGATATTCTGATGCGGTTGATTGCACACCTAAACTATTTTAAACTAAACCATTATTTTTTAACAGGGGAGGCCCACTAAGCTATATCGATGTTTTTCAAAAGCGAGCTGGCCACACATTATAGCTCAACGAAGTGGCTTTTTATCGTGCGGAAATTTATAATAGCAGCCAAATACTCGAAATTCATATTTCTAAATGTGGAGGGGAAAACCCCGAGGACCCGGAGAGAAATCCACGCGACCACGGAGAGAGACACATGCAAATTATAAATATGCAGGCTTCAGGGTCGAGATCGAACCCACGGCCTCCTGTATACCAGGCAAGGTAGGTCACATCTCATCACCGTGAGACCTGTGTCTTTGAGGAATGTCAGAGCCAAAAGGTGCAATGTTTAGGTGTCAAATGAGGTGTTTATTCTCGACGTCCAAAGGTGACAGCATTGCGATCCCAGAAGGAGGATTGGGACATGATTCAGTGGCGGGGTACATTTAGAAATCCAATCATAATAATCCATAGTGGGACCATATTTAAAATCCTGTAATATGCAGTGCACCACAGAGGTCCAGCCCATAATCCACGAATTGTTTTTTTTTATATCTACGAGGTGCATCACATATCATGCGAGGAAATTGCCGCATTATTCCATTAATCCACAAATAATTTGGGGACTACAGGATAAGCGTGACCACATGACTATTGGCTACATTTATCCGCAACAAATTCACTGATTATGATCATGTTACGATATTTTCCAACACCCACAAGGATTAATATCCGAGTCTAATAAATGCAACAACAACAAAAAATCGTACTGAACAAATCGCGTGTGCACAGCTAAAGGTACAACAAAAATGCCAAAAGAGAAAAAAAAACATTACCTCGACCGCAACCGCAGCTCTGCTGCTCCTCCAGCTACGCGTTAGCCCCGCCCACTCTTACAGGCCCTGATTCGCGGTCCGCGTTGTCAATCCACGGCGGTGTTCTGCGGATTACGGGAGCGGTCGTGAACTGCGGATTTTTTGCATCCCTGGTGGATATGGTTGAGGGCAGGCGCTGAGCGTGAGGTTCAATGAGAGTGGTTGCAATGTTCTGGATCACAAGGGTATACTGCTGCAGTGGCACAAAGCACTGGTAACACCAACGATGTCCATAAATCGTCATGGGCATACACATGAATGACACATACAGCCATTGCCATTCATTTTTTTTGACGGACGCATGCACATTGCATATGCACAAATACATCGAAAATAGTTTCCGTGAAGTGCACTCAATAGAGGTTACGCTTTGTAATGGGAAAACCTCGCCGAACGTGGTTATATCTAACACGTGCTTTGGCGATACACGGGTCACTGGATGAGGTTTGTTTTCCTGAACACGAGGGTGATGATGTTTTGGCGACACACAGTTTGACGTTGCTAAGATCGTTGCTAAAGGCGAGCGAGTGTTGCCTCCGTTGCAAGGTACTCTGGTGTGAACGAATCGACTTTGAGAACCATTCTATGAACCATGTATATATTTTTTTCGCGTGATAATTAATGTAACACACACTCACACACACGCAACGTGCTCACACACAACGCAAATGTTCACGCAACACTGCCGCGTGCATCGTGCTGTGTTCACTCGCCGAGGACGTCACTCGTACGGACGCCCAGATGGTGATTCTTGAACGTTCGAGTGACAATGTTAGGGGGGCGAGCTTTGGGCGTGAGTTCCATAGTGCGTGAAGAGTAACGGAGACGGACGGGGGGGAGGGGGTTTGTGTTGAGATGAAATATCAAAAATAAAGAGAGTACGCGCACACAAGAAGTGGAGAGCTACTCATCATCCTTTATTACAATACCAAGGGCGGAAATCGCGTAGAATTAGTTACACAAAGAGGGAGGGGTTGATCATTTTGGACCCAGGAACACAACCCTATTTTCCCCATAAGGGCAATTATTTGTTGAATGCGGTTTTGCCCAAAGTGGCATTTCCCTGGAATGTAACCCCCACCTCCTCCCTGTGTTCGGCGAGGGATTACTGCGTTATTCACGAATGCTTTAAATTATCCTAAACACAGGATAACTAAAATACAATTGTGAGAGCTGGGTTATTCCGCTCCCCCAGAGAATGCAGGCTCGCCTGCACTCTGGCACGAACAGGGATGCCTCACTCCTTCTGACACTTGGGCTACGCCCATTTTAAACCTTTATAGACAGCTGCATTTAGAGGCTTAACCCCCCTTTTCTCTCCGCCTGATGACGACCGCTTGTGTTGTGATCGAAACGTCGTGTGTTTTTGGTTTTTTATTATTTTTTATTTTCTATCTACGTGACTTTACCGAAAGAACCAAAGAATATATAGCTGTTTTGCAGAAGCGACCCGCCCACAAATGATAGCCCAACGAAGTGGCTTATCATGTGGAAATGTATAGCAGCCAAATACTCTAAACGCATGTTCTAAATGTGGAGGGAAAAACCAGAGGACCCGCATAAACATCCACAGGACCACGGGGAGAACATACAGACTCCACATATACAGCAGGTGTCAGGACCTTCCGCATACCAGGCAAAGCAGATAACATCTCGCCACCTTGGCGCCCCTTCAAAGTGAGTCCACACAAATGATTCTCCAGGGCTGCCTGATACCCTGGACCGTAAAGCAGCTATACTGAAAACGAGAACTCCTCTTCACACTCTGCCAACCTTAAAGAAAAACAAAACACTGACAACAAAGAATGCTTTGTGGCGACGAGCGAGAGTCTTTGCAACATAAAATGAACTTGAAAAGCGGCAGATAATAGTGAATGATATCCAGGAACCCTCGCCAGGTTAGACTCGGCGACTTGAGCACAGTACTGTACACAGAGTGGGAGGCGCAGACTGTAAACTTAAAACTCGCCACACCTGCATAGCCAGAGTCATTCAAAGAGAGTCATTCCACGGTTCCACCCGCAACCACACACTCCACAAAGACAAAGACCCCCCCGTATAGCCTGAATAGACTGTTTGGGGCAAGTGCTGTCAGCGAGTAGCACTTATGGGGCCGTCCATAAATGACGTCACGCACCTAGGGGGGGGGGTTAGAGAAATGTGACGTCAAATCAAAATGCGCAACTTTAAATAAATATAGACAACACGTTCTACTTAATTAAATTGACTTTTTGATAAATGTTTTCTCCTACAACATCAGAGTGCAGCGCCACATTAAATACGCACTACAATGACAATAGTTTAAAGCGATTTGAAGCATGTTTTATTTTAAAAATGGAAATATGGTTTTTGGGGGGGGGGGGGGGCAGACCTTTGTGACGTCATATTTGAGGAGGGGTCTGACTTTTTGTGACGCCGTGTGACGAGGGGGGGGGGGATCAAAAATCCTCCAAAATCGCGTGACGTCATTTATGGACGGCCCCTATGAAGTCTGGCACTGTGGCACACGTGGGGGTGGTGTGGCCAGCACCGCGCCCTACCGTCTTCGTCTCCCCAGTGGCGATGTTTACTGCACACCGCCCCGGTAACTCATTTGAGGCTGAGTAGACCTAGGGAAGGCCCAGGACCGGTTCAGATTAATTGCCACTGGGTGTTGGTGGGCGTTAGCTGGAATCGAACTCGGGTCGCTGGGTTTGTTTCACAGTGCGCTAACCGCTACACCGCCGCTCCCTACCACACAAAAGACAAAGATCCACCATATAGCCTGCGCAGACTTTTGTGGCAAGTGCTGTTAGCGAGTAGCACCTATGAAGGCCGGCGCGGCACACGAGGGGGTGACTGGCCAGCACCACGCCCGACCCAGCGGCTAAGTTTTTTACATACCGCATCAGGTAAATTATTTGAGTCTGAGTCGACCTAGGAGGTGCCCAGGGACAGATTCAGATTAATCGTCACTGGGTGTTGGTGGGCGTGAGCTCCACTCCCCCCCCCACACACCCCTCCATAAACAACCCTACCCCCCCACACACAAAGGCATGCCACTCACTCTCGGCCAGAGTGGCGTTTACCTGCGCTGGGTAGTCGAGGCCAGCCGCGTTGAATGCGCTGGACACAAGCGTCACGCAGGTGCCTATGTGCGTGGTTCAGTGTGATGTAATGTAGTGTTCTCCAAAACCGTGCTGCTGTAAAGTTTCACGTTGAGTATTATTATTCTGCTGATGCTGCTGCTGAACCATGAGCTACTACGCCACGTAACACGTTGCAGTTTGGTTTCAGAATTTGGAAAGAAGAGTGACTCACGTAAGTACTCTCACAGGGGCGACGCGTGGTTTTAACAGACACACACCTGGCCACCCACGAACGTCGTGTGCCGTTCCGGCTTTCGTAGGCGCTCGCTAACAGCACTTGCCCCAAAAGTCTGTTAAGGCTATACGGGTGGTCTTTGCCTTCCGTGTGGTAGGGTAGCGGTGGTGTAGCGGTTAGCGCGCTGCGATACGAACCCAGCCACCCGAGATCGCATTCCGCTCATGGCCAACACCAGTGACTGTTATCTCAGCCGGTCCTGGGCCTCCCCTAAGTCGACTCAGCCTCAAAAGAGTACCTGGGGCGGTGTGTAGTAAACATCGCCACTGGGGAGACTAAAGCGGTCGGGCGTGGTGCTGGCCATCCACCCCCTCGTGTGCCGTGCCGGTCTTCATAGGTGCTGCTGCTACTCGCGAACAGCCCTTGCCCGAACAATCTGTCAAGGCTTCACGGGGTATCTTTGTTGTTTTGTGTGTTTACATCGCAGTTGCTTTGGCGGAGTCACGTAGCCCGCATGCCCAGCCAACGAATGCCCAAACAGCTTTTGGATAGAGGGAGCTAGATGGGCGCGGCACGGAGTGGAGAAGAGATGGAATGATGCGGTACAGGAGGAAGTGGAGCCGAGTGGACTTGCCGTGAATGGTACCAGCGGTGTCGGCCTCTGTGGAGGAGGAGGCTCGTGAAGGACGCCATTGGGCAGTTGGAGGCAGTCGCCCTTCAGCAACGAGTGGAGCGCCGCACGGCTAAAACACAGTCAGGGTGGCACATTGCGGGAGCAGAGGCGGTGCCATCTGTCGGTCATCGTGGGCAACCCACGGCACCTGGGTGTCGATCCCGTGACCTCCTGCTCGCGAGCACTTCGGCACTTCACGCGGCCTCGAGGTACACCTAGTCTGGCACGAGGGACGTGGTCACTTCACCACCACATTGTGGCGAACGACCTTTTTTTTTTCTTTATCCAGATCTTTGTTTTTTCTTGCAATCGCGGGTTGCTGAGCGAAGGCCCCCCCCAAAAAAAAACGCCAAGTGACCGGCAATCAGAGAGCGCGATTAAAATTGTAATAGATGAGAGTTCACACATCTTGAAATGAGCTAGGTTTATTATAGCAACTTGTAAAAAGAGACGACGGGAAGAGCAGTGGGGAGGGGTACAGGCAGAAAGAGAAAAGTGCGGTTATCTGCAAGTGCGGAGATTAAACACAGGATAAGATGTAACCGAGTCTGGTAGATCGAGTCCTCACCACGTGTGTAGGACTCAATAAGTAGTTCACGGGAACAGTAACCGTTGTAGTAGCGATAGAAGAGTGACAAGGAGGCGATTGAATACCGGTGAGTGGCTGAAGTGAATATGTGAGTACTGGGCCATCAATCATTGCATTGAGAGTATTACGATTATTTGCTGCTATACATTTACACGTGATAAGCCACTTCGTTGAGCTATCATTTGTGGCCAGGTCGCTTCTGAAAAATGAGTTAATACCTCGGTGGTCTTTGCCTGGTAGGATGGGGATGGTTTAGTTTTATTTGTATGTGTTTGGGCGAGTTGTTTACCTTTCTTGTACTTTGCACGACTATCAAGTTTTTGTACTCTTTGATGTAATGGTCTTACCCGTACCGACTGGACGTCTGTGAAAAAGAGCTCTATGGCTCATCGGATTCCTCCAGTAGAAATACATATTATGATTCTGTTTCTGAATCAGCCTGATTGCTTATACGTTGAATTATATCAAGTGTAGTGAGTGTAGATACCAGTGCGAGATCAGGAATTGGAATCAATAACCCCCAGTGAAGAATACTCCCGGTAAAGAATAACCCCATTCAAGCATAATGGAGCAGGGGAAATATTGGCCAAGGAAATTGGAAAGATAACCCCATTTATAGTGACCCCATTCAAGAATAACCAAATTTTAAAGTGTTTAAGGATTTCAAAGGAAGAGCAGGAACAAGGAGAGGGGATCATACAGGGTTGGGGCCCATCATCCCATCATCCCACACAGTCACTTTGCTTCCCCAAGTTATCATAGAGAGGAGAGGGGGTGAACAGTGAAGGGCAGGGTTGGCACTTGAGCGATACCTTGACAATGGGGTATAGCGGGGAGAGGGAGACCTTTAGAATGGGGAGGTTTTTTTTGTGTGGAACAGAACCAGGTTTTTATTTTACCCAATCATGAATAGTTTACAACTCAATAGTGAATGGTCGTGAAGTGTCTGAGCTTTGGGCAGTTACATGTCTGACTCTCAGCTTGTGATTGAAATTACAGTAGTGAATTATTATCTCCCCCCCACACCTCAACCATGCATTTCTCTTTAAAAAAATGCCCTGATGAAATCATCGCCTTTGGATTCTACATATATAGTTGATATTTTATGTACAGGGTTGTAGTTGTATGTATTTTGGTGCCGAACGGCAACGCTGTAGTCGGCAGTGCCATGGGGGGAGGGCCAATTTAGATTGGCCATTCCCCCCTCATGGCGTTTGTAACCACCACAGCAGCCAAATGGAGGCTCTGGATGGGTGCGAGGGGCTGGTAACTCCTCCACTTTAATTAATTACCACAAAACCACGATTTAAAAATGTAATTAAGCTTGTGCTGGAGGCCCCGGGGGGACAGGCGTCTATGACGTCTCCTGGCCAAATCCCATTTGGCGGAGCCAGAAGATTGAATCCCTACCCTCGGGGCTCTTTCAGAAACAACAAAAACCCGCTATGGGTGGCCACGTGGAATTTTCGAACGCTCACTGCAGAGGAAATTCTGCAACTCCTCTGTTTGGAGCTGGACCAGTATCGCCTGGATCTCTGTGGTATTCAGGAGGTCCGGTGGACCGGCTCTGGCTCCTGCCACCATGAGGGGTGGACAGTCCTCTACTCGGGGCAAGAGGCTGCCAAACAACAGGGAGTGGCTCTTCTTCTGAACAAAAGAATTAAGGGGGCGTGGGAGCCTGGCGGTGAGGTGTGGGAAGCTGTAAGCCCCAGGCTACTTTGGGCTCGCCTTCCCATCAACCAGAGGCGAGGAGCGGTGGTCGTGGTTACTTATGCCCCCACCGAAGACGAACATCCGTGGAAGGATGCAGGCAAGGCCGATGAGTCAGATGCCTTTTATGACCTCCTGTCTCAGGTGCGAGCTAAAGTGGCCCTTTGGGATAGAGTCATCTTGTTGGGTGACTTCAATGCCCGAGTTGGTCATGATCCTGGCACCTGGTCTGGAGTGATTGGAAAGTATGGGCCAGATCAACTCAATAACAACGACAGGAGGCTGCTAGATTTTTGTGCAGCCCATGGGCTTGTAATTACCAACATGCTATTCTGGCATCGGCGCATCCACACAACATCATGGATGCATTCCGGGTCCAAGCAAGAACATCTGCTGGACTACATAGTGATGGAACAGCGGATGCGGGCCCATGTCCTTGACACCAGGACCTACCGTGGAGCTGATCTGCCCACTGACCATCGACTTGTCATCTGTAAGATGCGCCTGCCATTCTTCCACTCCAGTGGTGGGTGTACACCCAAGACCCCATTCAAACCCATAGTGACATGGTCTCAGCTAGCTGATGAAAGTTGCAAGTGAGAATTTAATCATCGCTTGCGGCTGGGGTTGGCATCGTCCCCCACTCCTCCTGATGTCGAGGGAAAATGGGTGATGTTTAGGACTGTGGCTCATGCAGCTGCAATGGCTGATTTGGGTACACGGTCCAGACTTCCCCAGAGACCCTGGCTGACAGAGGAGGTGTTCAGGCTGGCTGAGAAAAAGCGACAGGCCCACTCTCATCGCCTACAGCATCCCACGTCAGAGAATGAGGAGGCTTACCACAGCCTTCGCTCAGAAGTTTGGAAAGCCGTGAGGCGTTGCAAGGATGGGTGGTGGTCGTGGGTTGCTGAGGAGATGCAGTCTGCCTCAATGGCCCGCGATCACAAATCGCTCTTTAACTCCAAAAAAGTAACCTGCAGCACCACACCTATTACCACCATTAGGGGAAAGAATGGTGATCCAATCTCCCATCCCCAGGAACAGGTTTTCAGATTTGCTGAGCATTTCTGTGAGGTCCTGGGGGAGGGGAAATCTCTCAGCCTGGAAAACATTTTGAGACATAGTGGCGATGACCCTGCTGAGGCTGTGGTTGCTCAAATATTGGAAGAAGTCACCCCCTGTGAGTGGCTGGCTGAGGTGCCATCTGTTGAGGAAGTACTGAAGGCGATCCAGAGTCTGAGACCAGGAAAGGCACCGGGCACATATGATCTTCCAAGCGAAATGCTGAGGGAGGGTGGCATTTGTGCCAAGACTGTCCTAAATGACATTATAACCGCACAGACTGTATTAACTACAGGGGCATCTCACTCCTCAGTGTGCCGGGAAAGGTCCTGGCAAGGATTAACCAACATCGCCCTTGCCAGGCACGCTGAGCAGAGGCTTGTGGAGTCCCCATGCGGTTTCAGGAAAAGCCGGTCCTACACAGATGTCTTATCTTCTGTCTGTCTGCTACAGCAGAGGTGTAGGGAATTCCAACAAGACCTACATCTCTGCTTTATTGACCTGATCAAAGCCTATGATACCATCAGTAGGCCTGGACTCTGGGTTGTTTTTGGTGCTTTCGGAGTCCCTGACCCTTTACTCACGACCATTAAGGACCTTCATGATGGTGAGCGGGCCCGGGTAAAACTACGTGGCTGGGAGTCGGAGCCATTACCTGTTCACCTTGGGGTGCCACAGAGATGTCCTCTGGCTCCCACATTATTTAACATCTATTTCGACCACGTAGTTTGTGAAGCCTTCAATAGCTGTACTTTAGGAATTTCAATATGGTACATATACAATGGGAGGCTGATCGATGCCTGGGTGCAGTCAAGGGATGGCTCCCTATTGCTCAACCATGTTACGTATGCCGATGATCTGGTAATTTCTGCTCACGCAGAGGAGGAGTTGGAGGCGCTGCTGCCGAACCTGGAGCTTACCACTAAGAGGTGGGGCCTTACCATCAGCCCCACCAAAACTAAGCACCTGCCTGGGTATTTTGTACCATCGGACACTCCACCCCCACAACTCCCAATTGGTGATAGAGCAGTTGTGGAGAGAGTGGAGAGTTTCCCATACCTGGGCAGTGTGCTTATGACCAGCTCCTGTTTAACAGCAGAGATTTCACTCCGAATCAGTCATCGGTTGCGTAACGCTGTGTGAAAGGTACCGGGTCTGTCGCTCCACACGAATCTTCAGGTCTTCTCGGCCACAGTCATTCCCTCCCTTCTTTACGCTTGCGAAACGTGGACCCTCCCTAATGGAACATCTTCGTCGGTTAGACACATTTAGGCTGGCCTGCCTACGATTCATCCTGGGTTTAACCAGGCTGGATTGTGTGAGGAGCTCACAAATCCTTGCAAGATCTGGACAAAGTCCCATCGGTGAGCTCCTCTGGCATGCAAAGCGGCGTTGGCTGGGTCATGTAGCCCACATGCCCAGCCACCGCATGCCAAAACAGCTTTTGTTTGGCCAGATCGAGGGGGCTAAACGGGCGCGGCACGGGCTAGATAAGAGATGGAGTAAAGTGGTACAGGAGGATATGGAGCTGAGTGGAATTACTGATGACTAGTACCAGCGGTGTCAAGATCGGCCTCTGTGGAGGAGGCTCGTGAAGGACACTACTGGGCAGTTGGAGGCAGTCGCCCTCCAACAACAACGGAGGGCAGAGGAGCGACGCTCACAACGAGCGGAGCGCCGGGTGGCTAAAGCACATCAAGTTGTCACAGTAGGGGGCACAGGTGGTGCATCAGCCAGTCGTCTCAGTCAGTCGACCCGTGGCACCTGGGTCTGCCCCGTGACCTCGTGCCAGCGGGCGTTCGACAATTCACGTGGCCTCAACGTGCACATCGCCTGGCACAAGCGTCGTGGCGAATGGCGGTTGTTTTTGTTGTTTATGTATGTTGCATGCTCGCAGTCATCCATCCAAGCACAATCCATTCTAAAACTCTGCCTAGCTTTTGATACGACAAGTTTGTAGTGTAGTATAGGCGTATACGTTACGTGCTATGAAGGATCATCATTGCCTGTGATATATTTACATTTTAAGGAGATACCGTGTTATTGACGAACGTGTTGACTTTATTTTACGATTTGCTTTTGCACCACTGCCAATATAAGTTTATGTACGTTGAAATTATTTCGCACCCTGCGTAGCCAACCGTGCTAAATCGGAGGTACAGGGGAAGGACAACAAACTTAAACATAAAAAGCAGTTCTAAAAAAATTAGTTTTCAAATTAGACAATTTACAGTGCTGATCTCCAACTGCTCGGCACTCCCAAGTCTAGGTTATGTCCTTTGGTGATCGGGCTTTTGTTAGCGTGGAACCCAAGCTATGGAACGCCACTTGAAATCAGGCAATCAGAGTCGCCAGATATATTTGCCTGCTTTGAAAACCCATTTTTTTAAACTGAACTTCCCTCTATGGTTTGGTCGTTTGCCCTGGTTCTGTTTTTGGTTTTTGCTGATCATCCATTGCACATTGGGATCCTAGGATGGAGTGCGCATTATACATTTGGATTATGAACTATGATAAAATGTAGAGGGCCACCTGCATAGTCCCAAGATGCATGCTTGTGCACCCGTGATGAACGATGACCGTAGAGTGTTCACGTTAACCTCGTGGAGGAATGTCCAACGAGAATTTGAGATTCTTAGAAGGCCCATAATTGTACAAGGTTCGCAGGATAGTAATGGCGGGCCTTGTGTAACGTGAGCTGTGAGTACAAGGGTGGCCCAGATGTTTTGTGACCACACCCCCACCCCCCAAGTTAATTGACCCGTAACATGTTTTTTCATTTCTTACATTACGCGCCCGTTGATATGCTTTTAAGACAAACATTTTTTTTAATGCAGTCGTAATACCGGATTAGCAGCATTCCTCCTGCTGTTGTGATGCGATTACAGTAATGCGGAGCAACCTGATTTACTAGTGCACGATTTATTCGTAAATATCCATAGGATAGCCTCGCTTGCCGCAGTCAATGGCACACACACCGCCGAGTAAGTTCTACCCATTTCCGCTTTTACTTCCACAGTACCTGCTGCTAATTTTGCTCCGTCAAATGCACAAAACAAATATACGCGCAATACCTTAATAATAACGATGATCAATATTACCTCGCGCCTGCGAAAAATATTAGAGCGGCTGCTGTCGGCGGTCAGTGGCATTCTGCCAGGTGGGTGGGTGGGTTGGTGTTGGCAGTTTTTAAATTCCCAGTCTCATGGTATGTAGAATTTCACGTCATTTCCCCTGGGGCCACCAAAGGGATGATGAATGTGTTCCCCCGTCTTGTTTGCTCGTCCTCGCAAGGAGGTCATTTGACATTTTGCCGAAGACCTCAACCGTCAGCGTTTCTTGTCGCACGTTGCGACATCACGGGAATTTACACTCTGGTATAGGAAACCCAACTTTGACGAGTGCCAATCAAAGCCCTTTTTTGTATGATTTTTTTTTAATGCGTCGCGCATTTCAAAATAAAATCGCGTTAAAGTGCTGCACCGAAACGGAAGGATGAATGCCGTATACGTACAACAATAATAGTGCACAGAACACCTTTTAAAACGAGAAAACGCACCGTGTAAACGATGGGCTAATCCCACGAAAAGCATACCGGTGTAAGGGGGGGGGTGTCCACTTGAGAACCCGGCGAAGTACCCACTCAGCTCGGTCCCAGTCAGGGGAGTTCGTGCATTGAATGAGGAAGTAGGAGTGGCGATTTAAGTGGCCATCCGGCCCACAGAAGCCACAGGGAAGCGAGTACCTGTCAGGTGAGCCGGCAGCGATGACCCCCCCCCATCGTATTTCGGATCCATAATACAACGCACAACGAGTTATCGTGCTGATATCAAACTCCAACGGTTCCAAATGGTGTGGCGGCCCTCACACCCAGGATGTCTTATCGGCGAAAGTAGCGCCCCTCTAAAAAATATTGAAGAACACTGCTCCTCCCAACTGCTTGGACGTCTTCCGAATCAGATTTTAATTTGGGTTCCTCTACTTCTCCTTCGACCTCTTCCCCGGAGGGGAGGTGCTGTATTAATGCTATTCATTTGTGTGTGTTTAGTTTAGTCCTTCCTCCGGGGGCACCTACAATTATCACGGTTGGCGGCGTACAGTGTGAAACAAGTCCAACATACGCACGTGCATACATCATGTGATGACGGTGCTTTGAGGGGGCAGATTTGTGCCAGAAAGGCACCACGTTTGGAAGCAAAAATAAGATAGCCTCGACTTGCTGCTCTTCGTCCATGCGGTGAGGACAAACCAGTGGAGTTTCATCTTATTGGCGGTGTGATGGAGCCCTTAATTTTTCTCGGGTATAGAGTTCATGGTCTGTGTTGTACACATGCATTTGATGTATTTTCCCAGAACGCAAGGAAATCCTTAGGATCTCGCGGCAACATTTAATTTCAAATGGTCGGCACACGTTTCTCCGCTTAGCCCGTTGGAGTCCGCGTTTCACAGCTGTACCTGTCCACAGAAACAACCCAGAGCTCTTGTTGTACATGGTGGTCCCAGATCGGAATCTTTATTTAGACTGCAGGATGAATCCGATGAGCTGCGAAGCTCTTTCTCACAGATCTCCAGTATGGGCGGGTCGGCGAGTCACCAAGGGCTGTCAAGGGCCTAAGAAGTTTCAGAAGCACTGCCCCACACCAATCTCCAAGACGCGAACGCTGTTTAGTGACCCCCCCCCATTCCCCCTTTTAATTATTTCAAACCTCATATTGTTGCATACCAATGGGGTTGTGAAAACAGAAGTGAATAAGCAGAGGATAAAAAAATGTTTGGGTTCAATTAATTGGGGGGGGGGGTGGTCACAAGACATCTGGACCATGTTACAATTTAATTTTTTTTAGAACTGATTTTGTGTTTCGTCAGTTGTTCTTCACCCGCACCTCCGATTATCATGGTTGGCTACGTAAGGTGCGAAATAAGTTCAACATACGTACGCAGCAGTCTGATTTTGGTGGCAATGCTAATTTGCTTTCCCATATTACTGTCAGTTTGGTCACGGCTGCTCTTCCCAGTGCTCTCCTTGTCTTTATTTCAGTGGTGGATGTTTCCGTCAGAGGTGATGGTGGAGCCGAGGCATATAAAGGTGTTCTCAACTTTTGGCTTCATTGACATATGTTTTTCTGAATGTGCTTCCCTTGATTAGAATTTGCACCAATCTCCATTTCGTGTGCCCGCTCCGTCTTCAAGTGTTGTTCTTGTTAAAATGCACAACTCTTGTTCATTCCAGGCTATCGGGTCAACGTTTTTGACGAGGCGCCGGTCGCTGATGATTCTACCTCCTATGGATGAAAGTTCTCCCCAGTCTCTTGCATGACGTTTTACGGGAAGATGTTGAACTTTAAAAACAGGGACGGCAACATACAAGTAGAAATGAATAAAACATACGTAATGTATAACAGTCAATCCATGATAGTGTGGAAAACAACTTGGCACAAATTGTCAAAGAAAGATGACAACACGACAATTTCGTAAACCATTTTCTATTTTACCAGGTAAGGCCCACTGAGCTACACAGATCTTTTTCAGAAGCAACCTAACCACAAATGATGACTCGACGAAGTGGCCTATCATGTGGACATGTATAGCAGCCAAATGCTCTAAACGTGTTTTTCTAAATGTGGAGGGAAAAACTGGAGGACCCGGAGAAAAATCCACGCGACCACGGCGAGAACACACAAACTCCACATGTACAGGCATCGTCAGGCCTAACTCATGCCCTTCTGCATACCAGGCGAGGTAGTTAACATCTCGCCACCGTGGCGCCCTTTCTCTCTCTCTGTACCAGTGGAACACTGAGTCAGGCTGCACACCAACGAATGGGCAATTGATAACAGAAAAACCTTGCCTTTTTACAATTGATGACAACGTTCCTATCCCTCAAAACTGCCCGCTTCTGTTTCTATGCAATCACTTACCTTTGCCTCCTACACCGCCCTTATCAATTGCAATCACTGCAGCCCCTATTTGTGTTATCCGTGACCGTTGCTCTGCTACTGCCCGTTGTATTGCTCGCTGCCGCCCGCATCGCAAAATAGATTTCCCTATCTCGGTATGAGAACACAAAAAATAAGGCATTGATTGATGGCTTCATTGATCCCGACATAACATAAAACTGCCGTGCTGCAAATACAGCGGGTTTATAACCGATTCTGTCAACATGGCTCAATCAGTTGGCGGTATTTGTCCGCCCCGCGCTCTATCGCGTGCTGGCATGCAACGCCGGCTCGCGTCGCACCGGTCGGCCGACGGGGCTTCAGCCTGACGGCTACGTCTGCCTCGGCCGTGGATCTCGCACGTCGGGGCTGTCCCCACGAGCCCTGCACAGGGTTTCAGACGCTCGGAGGCACGGGTCGGAGGGGTTGCGTTCGGATTTGTGGACTTGTGGAACGCCACAACCTGCTGGCCTCCATTGTGGCCGTGAAAATGGCAGCGCAGCAAGTGGGTTTGTGGCCCCCGTCTTTGCGTATCTTTCATTTTTCTGGCCTAGTTTAGTGGTGCTCAACCTTTTGTTGTGGCTACTGTGGCCCCGTTGTTGAATTGTGTTTCAACCGAGTACCCCCCCCCTAGCCTGCCCCGACTATATCTGAGAAATAAATGTACGAATAATGAGCATTCATATTTTAACCTATTAGAAAGTTTATGAGGTTATCCTAATTAAGCTAGTAACTGCAAACGAAAACAATTTCAACGGATGCTCTGCACGCGTGGTTACTCTTGTAAACCGCATTTTTTATGATCACCGAGTTTAGAAAGGTCTTAAATGTCGTTCTCGGTTATCATGTAGATGAAAATTGCATCGTAGTTTTAAATTGGCAGATTCATACGTTGATTATTCACCAACGACTCTCATGTATGATATAATTCCACACCCTTATAATTCACCTCGCATGCACCCACCAGGGCATTGCCACGTACCCCCCCCCCCCCCCCCCCCGGGGACCGCATACTCCTGGCTGAGAACCCACTGGCATAGACGGCGCTATTGGTCGTGTTGTTTAAGGCGACGGGAAAACGCGTTGCAGCAGTTGGGCCACCGCCTCCCACACAGAGGCCGCTGCGTGCGTCTCCTTCACAAATGGAAAATTAGCGAACAACCCCAGCAGTGCGGTTGCGGCCATGCAATCCGAACTACGGGCCGCGTAGCAAACCACGGTAGTCTGCACTCCTTCAATGAAGGAGGAATAGCAACACTGCACGAACTCTCTCCTGAAGCTCTATTGTCGTAGCCAACAGACCTCGGACATAGGTACTTAGCTCATGAACACATTTACATTTAGCTCATGAACACATTGGCATTTAGCTCATGAACACATTGGCATTTAGCTCATGAACACATTTACATTTAGTTCATTAACACATTGGCACTTAGCTCATGAACACATTGGCATTTAGCTCATGAACACATTGGCAGTTAGCTCATGAACACATTTACATTTAGTTCATGAACACATTGGCATTTAGCTCATGAACACATTGGCATTTAGCTCATGAACACATTGGCACTTAGCTCATGAACACATTGACATTTAGCTCATGAACACATTGGCATTTTGATCATGAACACATTGGCATTTTGCTCATGAACACATTGGCATTTAGCTCATGAACACATTGGCATTTAGCTCATGAACACATTGGCATTTAGCTCATGAACACATTGCTGTCATTGCGTGCAAGGCCTTTGTTCTGGCCATGCATGTGTTGTTGTGATTTTGTTTTTAACTTCTGGATATTCAGGTCTTCTCCCACAAAAAAAACAAAGCACGAATTTAAAACGAATTGGCCCTAAATACTTCTGAAGAAGCTTCTTAAGAAAGCATCTTTGTTGTCCTGAATTTTTTTTTGCCCTGGATTTACTAAATATGTAAAAATGTAACACTTCATAATAACGTGCTCTTTTAAAAAACGAATTCTAAATTATTTTTAGTTTACCAGGTAAGGCCCACTGAGCTCTATAGCTTTTTTCAGAAGGAACCTGGCCACAAATGGTAGCTCAACGAAGTGGCTTATCTCGTGAACATTAATAGCAGCAGCCAAATACTCTAAACGCGTGGTGATGTTGATTCTAAATGTAGAGGGGAAAACCGGAGAACCCGGAGAAAAATCCACGTGACCACAGGGAGAAAGGCAGACACGCAAACTCCAAATATACAACAGGCGTCAGGTTCGGGATGGAACCCGCGACCTTCTGCGTACCAGGCGAGGTAGTTAACATCTCGCCACCGCGGCGCCCTCTTATCATTCCGACGTGCTCGACCCCCCTCACAGTGATGGCGACCGCTGGCGGCGACGGCCGCAAGACGGAGATCCCGGGGGGGCCGCAGATCCCCCGTGCCGCCGCTGCCGCCGCCGACGCCGACGATGAGCGCCAGCGGCTGCGCCAGGAGGAGAACCGCGGCGGCTGCTGCGAGAGCGCCCGCGGCTACCGCTCGGACATCGCGTGCGTCGTCGCGTGCGTGCTGGCCGTCATCGCCGTCATCGTGGTGGCCGTCACCTGCTCCCAGTTGACGTGCGTCGCGGCCTCCGCCAACGCCACCGAGACGCTCACCTCCACGTCCAGCAGCACCAAGTTCCTGACGTTGGCTCCGTGAGGCGGAACGGCGGCTGAGGGCTGGCCCAGGGCGTGCCGGGTCCGAGGACGAATCGGAACGACGTTGGGATTCTCCTGCTCTGTTTCTTGTCTTTCCGGATTTCCTTTGGCAGCTTGGCTTTGTGACTTTTGTCAATTCCTACGGTTGGCACAAGCTAATGGGTTCCACCAAAAGGATTGTGGGGTTTTTCCCCAAAAACAGTCATGAAGAAATGTCTTAGCACCTCCGCTTGTGAAGGCCGTCGATCATTACCATGTGTAAACGTCACAAAGCCTACCAAGGGATTGTGATCTTCTAAAGGCAAACACAAGAAGCTATTGAATATCTTATCCCGTGGAACATCTCTTTCACATGTTGATTCGTGAAAATGTTCTCAATTCGTACCACATTCAGAACACTCAAGGTCCTCCCAAGGCATTGTGGCACCCTATTCACAAGCGCGACATAACCATTAAATCCCAGCATCTCAGACCGCTCATTGCCTCGGTTGCACACCTCAGAGAAAATTACGCAAGACCCAACAGCGGATTGCAATATTGCGAAACGGGCGGGCCAGGGGTGTCAACAGGCATGCCCGTAAAATTCTCGTTGTACAAATACAATTTTACAGGCGATGTTTTGTTCGTTTCTACAAAAACAAAAACGTGTCACGAAATTGAGTTTCACAAGTCCCCCTTTCATCGTCCATTCATGAGCGGCCGGTTCACACACGCACGCACGCAGTCACGCAGCGAAGCCTTTGTCGAACGGCACCGTTGTTGAAGTGCTTTGTTTGCAAGGTGCTTTCACTGCGCCGGGGAGGGGGGTGAATGAGCAACCCAATATGGCGCAATGCACTCGGCGGGCGCGGTGTAGGGTTAGCGGGAGGAATGTTTTCAGTTCCCATTACCCTACTCGTACAGCACCAGCCGGCACACACATTCGGCACGGGAACAATACCAGTGAATCCTGATCGAGTACTCCCTCCGCTCACACGCGGAAGGTTACAAGTTCAAATCCTCCTCGGGAAGTGGGGGGGGTGTGGGTTGACTTAGCTTATTCCGTCATCCGTCCGAGGTAACAAAAATGGGAAATACATTTTTGGGGTATCAGAAGTGGTTGTGGTATGACGAGACCAGCTCCTGCCATGGGAATGGGGAATTTCTGCTGCCGAAGTTGCCGGAGCACCGTCTGTCGTAAGGGACGTTTGACTCTCATTGGAACGTTTGTTTTTCGAAGCGGTTTTTATGAAGTAGCTTTTTTTGTTGTTCTCTTGTGACACGGTGATTTGCAAACATTTTTGGTTAATAGTTCGGTCGTAGAAGTCATAAATCTGGAATTAGGATAAAGCGTAACATTACGATTGTATTTATGTTGAAGTAATACGAGTGTAGGCCTTCATTTGTGCGAATAGTTCATCGTGTTGTACTTTATAATATATAGTCGGCGAAATGAGAGTGCGTTTTGATATCCTGGCTGTGTGTAAAATGTTAAAGCTTGTTAAAATTCGCAACGGAAATATTTTGTACATTTGCACTTTTTAAAACTTGCTGGTAAAACCAAGTTTGCGTCATGTATTCTCGCCACTCTATTTTCCCCCCAGCATGCACCAGTTCTTCCTCGCAACAGATTTGCATTGTCTCTGTGGGCTCCTCAAAGACAAACTCCCCCCATATAGCCTTAACTGGCGGAGTGCTGTTAGCGGGGTGTGTGGCCAGTACCACGCCCGGCCACCTTTGTCTCCCTAGTGCCGATGTTTACACACCACTCACCCTAGGTATTCATTTGAGGCCGAGTTCACCTAGGGAAGGCCCAGGACCGGTTCAAACATTTGCCACTTATTGGTAGTGAGCGGGTATCAAACTCTGCTCGGCGGGTTTGTAGCGCAGCGACGCTATAACCGCTACACCACCGCTCCTCACCTCGTTAGGCACAAACTGGGCTGTGACTTGCCCAGCAGTAGCCCCGTTTGATGCAGAGACTCGCGGTTCGAATCCGGCAGGCCGCCCTGGTTATTACTGCAGTGCTACGCAGCCTGCTTCAAAGTGGGCGTTTGAAGATTCGTCATTCGAAACGAGCAGGCCATTGTGCGCTGGCGTCATGTGACCTGCAAAGAACCTAATTGAGATTACGGCACTTGATGATTGCTAATCTTTGGGCAATGATTGCTAATTGAGATCGCATATAGAATGCCCACTTGCAGACCGTTGTTGAGTCGTCTTGTGCTGCACAGGGACATCACAGATGCCTCTTCTGTGTGGGGATGCCTTGCGAATGTGATGTGAGATTCGATGTGTACGGCGCTTGGAGTTGCTGAGGCTTTTAAGCGCCCAATAAATACAAGAGATTATTACGACCGTAATTCTATGGATAATACAATCAGTTGTTCACAGTTTCTGTGGTAGAGTTCTGCGTCAGTCAACACGTTTTTTAATTGAAAACTGCACATCGGGTTTAAATGTAATATTTTGGTTTCATTTATTCTCACTTTTCTGCAGCTTTTATGTTCAGTAAATATACAACAACAATCAAATTGGATTGTTTTTTTTGTGATGTGCATTTGGCAGGAGGTGCCCAGATAGCTCAGGGCTCAAGAGGACTGAGCCCGATCGCTGCTGAGATCCTGGGCCTGAATCTGGCCAGCCATCCGTAACCAAACCACGTTGTCACGTGTAGCGAGTACAACATCTCAGCCTGGCCACCAGTGAATCGACGTCATGCGATGACGTCGTCTCTACTTGGCACTGCAGATACGAGTGCACCACCCTGCGTTTGAGAATGGCTCTCTAGCACCCAATCACAGAATTACTTTTGAATTGTCGCTTTCACATAGACACCTTTTATCCACAATAATGGGTACAGCGTGTAATTCTGTGCACCAATTGTCACGTAAATATATATATATAATTTTCCAGAGCTGGGATAAGTGAAAAACCACCCAGTCTGCCTCAGCAGCAGACCATGCTTTCCCACCTGATGACGGACACTTGTGTTGCGCCCGAAACGTCGTGATTTATTTTATTTTATACCTACGTGACTTTACCGAAAGAACCAAAGGGTATGAAAAACCATAATTAACAATTGCATTGTTGTGAAGCCATTGGTGACCGGGTTGAGATTTGTCTCCTAGCTACCCTTGGGAACCCCAGTTTTAATCGCGTGCAGCTGAAAGCCGGATTCAAACCCAGGCTCTCATCGGTGCTGGGCTCAGCGAGGTTTACCCCTGAGTCACCCGGCCACCTCCTTTTGGTGATATTATTTTATCCTTTTTGTAACTGCACTAGCAAATTAAGCACTCCATAGATGTGATCATGCTGTCACACCACATGACAGTAGGTAGGTGTTAGCTTCTCTTGAGGGCAAGCCAGGGCTGGCTCCAGGCAAGCCAGGGCTGGCTCCAGACACGCCCCGTGTTGTTAATTATCCACGACGGGGCGAAAGTGTTGCTGGTTCCTGTCACTGAAACTTGGATGTCGTGTCCGTGAAAAACAAGTCCACATTCTCCCGAGTTAACAACAGAACAGACCATAATAAAGATGTTTTTGGGTTAGATGGGTTAGATTGCGTAAATGTGTCGTTAAACCCGCCACCACCCGACACAGCAAATTAAGTAAGGTTAGTCACGTAAACAAAAACGTGCCAATTCGTTAGTAGTTCAGCATACCGGTGTATTGGAGAGTAAAACCACAACATTTACAATTCGAGTACCACATTTCGCCTGTAATTACAGCAAGCATCATCAGGCGACAGTCAGAGTTGTGGAGAAATCCTCCCCTGTTCTTAAATAGAGGGATAACTTGAGCCAATCAGGTGCGATGGCCAGATGGGACAGACCAACAAGGCAGATGGAGCGGCCTTATAGTGACATCTGTAGACGCTTTGGTGGGAGAAGAGAGTGGCTGCTATCACTGCAATGTATGTATGTTGAACTTAATTCGCACCGGACGTAGCCAACCACAATACTTGCAGTCAAAATGCAAACAAAAAACATACTATTATTATATTTTGGTACTGGCAAAAGAGGTCTCATGATGTAGATGCTCACCCCGAGCCCTCATTACTTTGATAGTGCATTGTCTTTGAGCTGTACGCCTTTTGGCGTCCTCTGGTCGAGCACCAATTGGGTCGAGGCTCAAAAGAAAGCCGTCCCTTGGTGTGGACCAATCAGTTTCAAGGACAATGCATATATTATCATAGTATGTTTTTGTTTGCATTTTGACTGCAAGTATTGTGGTTAATGCGACATGAATCCTTGTAAAAAGGTTTCAGTTTTGTTGCCAGAAAAAAAAGGGGAAAAACCCTGTTATTACAAAGCGGAGTTCTAAAGAATTTGCAATCGAGATTAAAAAGTGCACAGCTCCAGTGGCTTCCTAATATCGGAAGGGAAGAGCGTTCCAGACGGCCCTAGAGGCGCATCTGAAAGCGCCGCGCGATGCGGTGACCGCCATCTTTGTTCGATGGCGAGCAACCGAAAGCCGCCGCCGCCGCTGCTGTGAGGATGACGACCGAGGTTTAAATCCAATCCACCGACTCGCAATAAATACGTTCAGAATAAATAACCATTTTTTTCCCCACCGTCATTTCACTCATTAGGAAAGAGGTTCTCAACATTTTTGGTTTGGCGCCCCCCCCTCCAATCAAGAGCACTGATTCCTGCCCCCCCCCCCATGCCCCACCACTTCCCCCCCGCCCCCAATCTTATAAAAAAACACAACTGTGTTTCCTAAGACCACAATACAGAGAGTGATCACTTGTCCTCCCTTCTAGTCGACGTAGTTGTTGGTCATCGTTGTATCTTTTTGTCCGTAAGACAATTGTCTCGCACTTGTGTCTCGGAGTTTTTTGTTGCTGCTGACGTTCCCCGCGCACATTAAAAGACAATGCTCCTCCTGCACGGTATCCATACCTCAGCCGGTGCGCTGTCACAGGATTAAATGAATCAGCGACGGAATGAATGATAAGTTATGTTAATGTGGATGGAAACCAATCAGCGTCAAGGGGCGGCCTAATGTGGGGCTTTTTAGATCAGCGAATCGTCTCTTTGGATCTAGAAATCACGTGACAGGAATAACTTTAACGATTTCAAAATTTGCATTCAAAATATCGCAGCTCGATCCGTGCTCGATCCATGCTCGATCACATAGGCACACGTATTAAAAATGTCATAGCCATTCTTAATCCATGCTCCAGCGCATGGATTGAGCTTTGTATCGTAAAAAAAATCGGTCGATCCCCGTTTAATCGAGCATTGGAGCGTTAAAAACGTCGAACCCAGTTCCGGTATTACTTATATGGACAAAGTCGCGCCCATTTACTGCATATATTAACATAATTTATCATTCATGCTGTCGTGGCTTGATTTTATCTTGCTACAGCGCTCCTGCCGGCACCAACGGCGCCACACATCGTCTGGTTTGAGAACCCCCCTCGTTTTGCCACGAGGTGACAGCAGCATGCTGGGCTCGCTCGCTCAGGCAGGGGAGGGGTTTCGCGAATCAAATAAGTAAAATTAAAAAAAGTTTAAAAAAACACGCTTTTATGAAATGTACTAGTAATGGAAGAACTCCACGACTCCAGGAAGTGGCCCCAAAGCTTGCCATAACGTAAGAGACCGTGGTCAATTACAGCCAACGTCAGTTTAGCGTGGGCAATTAGACCCAAAGTCGAAACATAACATTAAAAAAAATGTTTCAAAAAATATATATCTATTTTTATGATACAATATAGTATTGTCATCAGTATGACATAAGTATACCAAGTTTGCAGTCGATACCACATTGGGAAGTGGGCTAATATTGAGTTACAAGATTTGAGGATACAACAACGGCAACAGAGTGAGTTAAATGAAAGCGTGTAAAAAGGTTGACCAGCGGAAAACGGTCGAAACGTGTTGGCGCCACATTTGAACTGCGTCGACAACGACGGCCCCCTTCTCTTGAAGCAAGAAAGAGCAACATTCAATGAACCGTTGCTTCACATTGTATCTGAGTCGTCGTGTCTGTCGATGGCGATCGTCTTCTTCCGCAGGACGCGCTGCGGAGATTCAGAACGACGCTGCGTCCGCGCCTCCTATTAGCGGCAGTTGGGCTATGTACGGTGCGAAAGAAGTTCTATGTACATACATACAACCCGCTTTAACTGTGGGTGACTGAAACTGAGATTTGAATCCCGGATCTTGGTAGTGCCCTAACCTCGAATCCTGCAAAGGATAGGGTACCCGTGGGTTACCCACGTGGGTACCCGTGCTCCCCCCCCCCCCCCCCCGTGGGTACCTGCAGGCACCACGTGGGTACCGGCGGGCACCTTGTGGGGATACCCGCGAAGCGAAGGCGTGAAAGCTTGTCGTTGTTCAGGTGCAGGTCGGGTCAGGTTTATCATGGGTCACCCACGGGTTACCCCACGGTTCACATGAAGAAGGGCCAGGGTAAACGTCATCGATGATGGAGGTTTCTCCTTAAGGCCACAGTGTTATTGACGCACGTGTTGAGTTTTTTGTTGCCGTTGTGCCCGTGCACCGCTGCCAACGCAGCATCACGAAATACCATACTCTTTGGTTCTTTCGGTAAAGTCACGTAGGTATAAAATAAAATAAATCACGTTTCGGGCGCAACAACAAGCGTCCATCATCAGACTGCCTGCCTCAGCAGCAGACCACGCTTTCCCACCTGATGATGGACGCTTGTGTTGCGCCCGAAACGTCATTTATTTTATTTTATACCTACGTGACTTTACCGAAATAACCAAAGAGTATGGTTTCCTGTAGTCAGGAAAGCTTAAAATCAAGATCACCAAATACTGTTTCATTATGAATGTATTGGACAAACACCCGAATAATCCTTGTAGAACCCGCCTTCGAAAGCATCCAGAGATTCAGTAAAGGCTTTCCTGGATAATTGAATATTATTATCGCGTGAAATCAAAGGAAGTGGAAACCCATTCATTGTCTTGCAGCCGTTTGTGAGTCACCCCGTTCTCACACGAGCCTTGGGCGTGCCACGTGCCAGGGGTGAACCGAGCCATGGCACGGCATCTTTTTGCCGAGGTTTGCGGTTCGAGCCAGGCATGCGGCCGCCACCCTGGTTAATGCTCTGGGCGTATTACTCAAAGAAAATATGCACAGGGCGATGGATTGCACTTCGCCGCAGTCGCAACGAACTCCCCACCTTCTGGAGGAGGTGGCAGTAGCCCTCCTCCCACCCCCCCCCCTCTCCAACGCGATGCCCACGAAAGTCCGGGTTCACCATCGCTCTCCGCTCGGCGTGCCGAGATGCTTTGCGCTGGTGTTGCTGGTGTCGCGCCCGATTCACTGTGCGGCTATCGTTTTTATATCGAGTGCTGATTTTCAGGTATTTGTTGACTTCTCGCGAAGGGGAATTCGGGTGAATCAAGCCCGGAACGGTTGATTAGCTGAGGTGACCGCCCGATTAGGACTTGAACCTTCACAAAGTTTGAGTTGAATCAGAATCTTTATTTAGACTGGAGGAGGAATCCGATGAGCTGTGAAGCTCTTTTTTTCACACGTGTCCAGTAGGGGCAGGATGCTTGGCGCTCCAACCATTGCATCGCCAGGTGGGAGGGATCGGGTGGCTATGCCTTTGCTTATTAAATAAAAAATGAACGCAACTCAAATAACTTAAATGCATTTCAATAACATCACTTTAACCGCAGTAAAATCAAAAGGAAGCACATTTTGGTTTTGTACTTTTTTTGGCTATAATTTTTTTCTTCATATTTTGCATAACTTTATTTTATAAAACGTTACCGAGGCTGTACGGAATTGCATAGCGGTAACATTACAGAATATACGTGTAATGTAAACATGTAGAAAATACACTGGTACAAATTCGTATTTACATATCATAAAAATAGAATACATCTCTGTACTTAAATCTTGAAATTGCAAAGCAAAAAAAGGGTCAATAACACGTTTGCAGTATATCTAAACAACGGCGATTCGTAAACCTCCCTCCGGATTTTAGGGGGCCACCGCCACACGTCACATCCCGTGGGCCACCCGACCGTGCACCGACAACGGAGTCTTTAGAAAAGAAAATGAAATTCGCAATCAACGGTGTAGTTTCTGCGACACAGTTCCGCGAATCGCTTTCCCTCACGGGACCTTCGGGGACCGCCAGGTGGGCCCTTTGGGCCCACGGGTTGGCAAACCGCTCGCTGGATCTGACGCATGACAGCAATGGGATTAATACCATATGTCGCTTCACTTTGGCATTTCTCAAAAATTCACAATTTTGCAAACAATCAGGATTTATACGTTATCAGATCTAACGGTGTCAGTGAATTGGGAGTACGGAGTTTATGAATTGTGTTGTAGGTAAACCGAGTTCACATATCCTGGTGGTTCAACAGAATCACACTGTGCAACATGATTTAAAATAATTAGTTTAGAAGTTTATATTTTATTTATAAAATTAGATCTCGAACTAAAAAATGCTGATACTTTTGCCAATGAGAATTTAAGCACCTGATTTCCATCAAAGTTGATGTAATTACTAGATAATGGCTACAATGCGTTTTAGCTATAAATCAGAAATACAATCACAGATATTTGAAACAAAAATCACTGTTCATTGTGATTCAGCGAGAAATCTTTTTTTTTTATAACAATTTCATCAATTTCAAACAAACCTTACCAACATCATTTTTAATTCCTTCACCGAGTCACAGTAACTAACTGGTGGTTACAACAATTCATAGAGGTTGACCATTTTACAGATGTGTATATTTCAAATCCAAGTGAGGTGTTGAGCACTGGCTATTATCTGACATTTGTCACCATTATACACACCCACACTTTTCAAGCACCATCCTTTCTACAATTGTTCATCTCTGCCACTAAAGAAACGGCCATCATGATTGTCATATTTTAGCGTAAGAGTGGACTCAAATTGACCATCATAACATAACATACCATAGGATTTTCGTCCGTAAAGAAAATAAACCATGGCTTATCCCAATTAAGCAGAGTAACCCAATGCTTTCCTCTTTAACTACCGGCTACTGCTGTATTTCCAGACTTTTGCCTTCGTCTCGATGCAACCAAAGTACAAGATTTGTGTAGCGTAAATATCGTCTGAACAATGGACGCTATGAGATATGAAGCTGGGTAAATTAGTTCAAAGGTCGTGGGGTCATTTCAGTCCTTGATATATGGTGAAACTAACCGTTGTGAATGTAAGTTAGTGCTACCACTGATGTCAATTGGCCAAGATATTGTATAATATACCCATAATCCAATTTTGATAATTCTCACCTTGGTGAAGTGCTTAAAGCCTTAAAACGTTTTAATAAGTAAACACACAAAAACAACTAGTTTAAAATCAACGTAAAAAAAAGCTTTTATCGAATGCATTGTGTTTGCGATATTATATTTCCACGCATACGTCAACACAGATACATACCGATGCCACCTCCGAATAAATATGTTTAAAAAAATACTGCATGCTGTGTGTGGACATCGTATTAACACAGGCACACGCACCTCCCAAAACACGAGCCTGTTTCGCCTTGCCTACCAATGCACCATCCACGCTGCCCGTTCCTCCCTTCGAGAAGGGAGAAACGCGTTTGAGTGCCGATTTAATCTCGCTCCACAACACGAACCCTTTACTTAGCACGCGGGGACTTTGTGCAGCGTAACCGAATATGGTTCAAGTTGATGGAAGAGTATTTGGGGATTGTCGCAGGGACGCTCAGAGGTTTATGGAGACCCGGGGCAAAATGCCTCGTGGGGAGAGGGGCCCATATTCCACTGTCCACAGTCAGAATCATCAGAATCTTTATTTAGACTGGAGGAATCTGATGAGCTATGAAGCTCTTTATCACAGACGTCCAGTATTGGCGGTTCAGCGGTCTTGTTGCTAGGCCCTCTTTGTGTGAGGCTCAGAACATAATGCCCCCCCCCTGCCCCCCCCCCCCCGTCTCTCCTCCTACGCCATTTGGCAGCCTTGTGCGTGCGTTGATGCACTGTGTGGCCGTTGAAATGTTACATTGTTGACATCTGTTTCATCTCCTCAGCTGGTATCATTCATTGTTCCGAGAAATATTCGAAGGCTGTCCTCCCCCCACTAAACCCAGTCATTCCCTGATTCGGTGCTGAATTTGTGTGATAAAGCATAATTTACCAATGAAGTAAATACATTGGATTTTTGTTGTTGTTGTTTACTCATCACAGGAGGTCGGTCACCTTTAGTCAAGAGATGCCACCATGGCCCAATACCATTGATGTCAGCACACCCCACCAAATAGTGGTAAGGCCCAAAGCACCTTAGAAACCTGATTTTTTAAAATCGTGTATTATTTTAAGGCATAACACAAAACATCATATTCACTTATTCACTTTCTTCATTCATTTAAGCTTATGCACGGGTCTCATCCAGTCCCAGCTGAAAATAGCTCAAAGTGTGACCTTGGAATGCAGTCGATGCCAGTAGGGAAGGTGTCTCGGTTGTCAAACGAATTCCAAATTCCGTGGTGAGGTACGTTCAGCAGATAAATAATTGAATTAATAAAAATGTATTTTATTATTATTATTAAATTCGTTGAGGGTTTTTTAGCCACGCGACTCCTCTCAATCCCTCGAAAGTTTTGTGTTGTATCGCGGCAGTTTGTTTTTTACTCATTGGTAACTGCCACCCTCCCAAGCCGATGGACGATGTGGTTGTGAAGCCAAACTGAGGACGAATTTCAACGTTCTCACACCCGTCTTCCCAAATGAGCCGTGCAAGCGGCCACCAGCGGTGGAAATTTCCAAATTCCATAGCGAGGCCCTGGTCTCGCTGCAGGAGAGCCACTCTCCACCTCTCAAGAGGTACTACCGATTTTACTGACGTCGGGAGAGGTGCCGAGTCGACTCGAACCTGGATTTGAAATTCGCAATCTCGCCAGAGTGCGTCGAGCGCTCCGAGCCACGGCGTTATCTGGGCCATAGGCAGCGCCCCACGCGTGGCAGACTGTGTGGGGGTTGAGGAGGCAAAACATTCGACTTCTCAAAATCTCCGTGGATAACGAAATGGAAGCCAATTAACTTACTTAGATTTTTTTTAACACAACACGTTTGTCAATCCCACTGTGGCGGCGTTCAAAGGAAAATTATACCTCATAGGTGATGTTTTGGGCAATGATCTAGCACACAAACCTATGACTCTACTGTATATACTTTTCCTTTGAAGGCCACGGCGTTATCGGCGAATGTGTTGGGCTTTTTTTGTTATTTGTGCTCCATTGCCAACGTGGCAGCGTCACCAGGTGGTCACAACACGTATTGTACTTTGTCATTCAAAAGTACGTGTTTCAATGTGGCACCGACATTTTTCAAGTGCACTTCGAATATCGATGACGGTAAAACTCAGCGATCCTCTTTTCCGCGAATCCTACAATTCGAGGTGGCCGCCCTCCCCCCGACCCCCGCCACCACAATCCACGAGAACCCCAAAAATTCGCGAAAAATTCGCCGTGCGGCCAACAACTCCTCTTCTACCCGTAAAAAAGAAAACAATCGTGGCTGGAAATTCGCGGAGGAGAGGAGTTTTTAGCCACGCCGACTCCTCAAACCCGCGAAAGCTTTGCGGCGTATCGCGGCAGATTGGAGGATCCGTGAATAACCTCCCAAACACATCAGCCCGAGTCCCTTGCGCGTTACGCAAAGTCGCCTCGAGTCCCGTCCAGCGAGCCCCACAACTGCCCCCGACTCACGAGATGCCGAATCGTTTTCATTACGATCCGCTCATCCCCGCAGCAGCGGCGGCTTTTGGCTCACCGTCGAACAAAGACGGTCATCGCGTCGCGCGCTTTCAGACGTGCTTCTGCGGCCGTCTGGAACGCTCTTCCTTCCGATATTACGAAACCACTGGAGCCTATGCACTTTAAAATAATTTAGATTGAAAACTCATTTCTTTACAACCGCTTTTTCGTGTTTAGTTTGTCGTCCTTCCCCCGCACTTCCGATTAGCACGGCTGGCTACGTGCGGTTGCGAAAGAAGTTCAACGTACGTACACCACGTAGCTCGGCATCTAAATATCCCTTTCAGAGCTCCCTCTCGTGGAGGCCTCTCCTGCAAACAGTGGCACGGGAAAACCGATTGTGGCACTGCACCTTGTGACCTAATTGCCTTTGACCTCACATCCTACCCCTCCCCACCACTTTTCCAACCTGGTGGCGTCGCTCGCGGCATCCCGCCAGACCGAGCGCGATGGCTTCACGGCGTCACCGGCAGATTGTCGACGGCAGTGCGATGATGCCGATTTATTAAACGACTGCTCCCCCGGCGCGAGTAGGTTAACTATTTGCAATGCAGTGGACCTTTTTTCAGCTGGGACATTCAGTGAACCCACGTTGTGCGGTTAGTGTCTTAATAACGATTCTTTGGTACAACAAGGCGAACACAGTTTGCAGTCCACAAAGAAACATTTTTGAGCGAGACTACAGCCAAAATTAAGCTATGTAACAGATTTCTACAGTAAATATCTTTTTTTTTTGCTCCGGATGTTCGACAATGCATGCTGAATGCTGCATAATCCACATCGTTCAAGGAAATGCTCCTAGGCTATCATACCGTTTAAAAAACAAAAGTAAAGCCACAAAAGAACTTGCGACCGTTTTTCACTTTGTGGCATCGGACCGCAAGACGGCCCTTGTCGCCAAAAGGAACGACGCAGAAGTCCTAACTCCCGGTTGTGGTGGCGGCGGTGACGGCGTTCGGGAGCGTGGGGACACGGAGCACAAGCCAGGTCCTAGTAGGGGTAGGCGGAGACGGAGATGTAGACGATGAAGGTGGTCTGGTACTCGACGGAGCCGTCCTCCGCATAGGAGAGGGCGCGCACCTTCATGCTGTAGGTGTGCGCCTCGCGCAGCGCACGGATCGTGAACACCACGCCCTTGCCGCCCTCGTCGCGGATCGCAAACGGAACGCTGGGGTCCGGGTCGACCACGAAAAAGCGTGTCCTCGGGTGCATCACGTCGTCCTGCGCGCGCACGGACGGACGGGCGGGCGTAAGGACGGAGAGCGTGACGAGCGGGCGGAGGGAAAAAGATGGAAGGAGGGATGGACGGACGGATGGAGGGAAAGACAGGCATATGGACAGACACGCAGATACACACACAGATGCACAGGAAAGCGATCCGATACAGAGACCGTGCAGATAACCAGACGGCACACAGCAGACAGTTCGAAAGATATTCGTACGATCGGACATACACAAAAACAGGTAGGCAGATAAACTGACTCACAGATAAAATAGACTGACAAATATACAGACAGACTAACGGACATGTGGACAAACAATGAAATATGAATTGGAAATATATTTAGCACCGAGAACGCTTGACAAACAGATAAGACGAGCGCACAGCCAAACAGGATGGCTCACATAAAAACAGACACACACAATACAAAGATCCCCCGTGTAGCCTGCACAGACTGTTGGGGCAAGTGCTGTTAGGGAGCGCCAATGGAGGCCGGCACGGCACACGAGGGGGTGGGTGGCCAGCACCACGCCCAGCCGGGTCGCCGGATTCGTAGCGCAGATCGCTACCTGCTGCTCTACTGCTTCCCACACGCAGAGAGGCAAAGACAAAGATCCCCTATTTCGCCTTAACAGAAATTTGGGGCAAGTGCTGTTCGCGAGCACCTATGAAGGCCGGCACGGCACACGAGGGGGTGGGTGCCCAGCACCACGACCGCCCGACTTTGTCTCCACAGAGGGGATATTTACACCCCAAGTGACAGACACACGCACGCACGGAACTGACAAGACGGCGCAGCGGAACTCACCTGCGTGTAGGCGACAAGACGCACGAGGTCCTGGTTGGAGGGGATGCCGAAGGGCAGCGCCACCAACTTGTACTCAAGCGCCAGCGGGCTCAGCAGGCACTCCACGTCGTTCGGGGGGCAGCTCTTGAGGCAGAACCTGCAGGCGGGGCGGTATGCGGTCACGGCCATCGCGAGCGCAGAGATGGCGACGGGGCATAGGCACAGCTGTCGACCCATACGGTTTACCCCGTATTCTTGTCCAGGGAAATTGAGTTTGCAGGTCCATGCGGCGTACAGCCGTTTGAGAACGGGTAAACATCTTTTTCGTCTATTTGTTTGTGATGGGACTTTGTCGGATGAACGTTGAGATTTATGAGGGGCATGGGGTGACCAATAAGGTCTGAATTGGTCTGTAACAAGACAGGCCATTGATAAGGGGTTGACAGGTATGCAAAGGGGTGCACCGCACACGGCACTGCCGCCTGTAGGGACCGTCGCACTTTCAATCCCCTTTGAGTCGGCGACATGGAGCCTCCCAATGCCTGAGCGCACTTCACCACGCCGGAGAGCGGCGGGTTGGCGACCGCAGGCGGCGCAGCGCGGTGCACGACAACAAATGTGATTTGCTTCACAGCCCCCCGCTGACAACGCAGCCCAGGTATCGGCGGCCTACGGCGCACGTTTTATGCGCGGCGGCCGCCCATCCAAACGCTATCCCGGCTCAAGCCCCACTTCACTTCTGAGCCGCGACGAGATCGGGGCTCAAGTCTCCTCCTCACACGAACACGGCTACCGCCGCGGTCCGACGGCGACGCCGCGGGGTCAGCAGCGCCGCACGCTTGCACCGAGCGGACGCCGCCGGTTCGCGGTTTTCGAGAGAAGGCCACAGGAGGCCGTGCTTGGGTGCAGGCAGAGGCAGAACGGCCGAGCCGCGGGCCCGGCGCGGCGTCGACGTACCCTGAGCGCGACTCGCGCTTGTAGTTGGGCGGGCACGGCGTGTCGATGCACTTGTAGCTGCCGCGCATGTTGAAGCACATCCGGTTGGGTCCGCACTGTATGTTCTGCTCCAGACACTCGTCAATGTCTGCGTGTGAGCGAGTGGCCGCGCGTGCGTGTTTTTTTTTTTTTACGTGGGTGCAAGAGGGCGTGTTTTTTGTTTGCACGAACGAGCGCGTGTGAATTTGTGCAAGGTGTGCGCAAGAATTCGGATGCGCACGTACGTATGGGTACGTACGTACGGGCGTGCGTAAACGTACGTGCGTGTGTGGGTGTAGGAGTGTGCGTGGGTGCGCATGTTGCATGTTTAGAGACAACAGACACATGGCAAATGTCAACCTCAGTACACATAAAGCAGTAGTTGTGTGTACTGTGAAGGCACACAGGGTCACAGTAACAAGGAATGGCTGCAGTAGGTCATCATAGTTGGAACTGATTTATTGACATCCCTTCTTGTGCACGTGGTTAGCTAACCCAGTGTGACGTGGCGCCGTGGTGGCGAGATGTTAACTCCCTCGCCTGGTATGCAGGAAGTCGTTCATTCAATCCCTGACCCTGGCACCTGTATATTCGGAGTTTGCACGTTCTCCCCGTGATCGCGTGGATTCTTCTCCATGTCCATCAGTTGTTCCCTCCACATTTAGAATCAACACGCGTTTAGACTATTTGTCTGCCATCAATTTCCACGCGATCAGCCACTTTCTTGAGCTATCATTTGAGACCAGGTCGCTTCTGAAACAATAGCTGTACGGCTCAGTGGGCCTTACCTGGGTAAAATAAAAAATATATTGTTCAAGTAAATAGTTTAGCTCTCATTTTTCTGAAAAGCACGACATCGCTGCACGTGTGGCTAACGTCTCGGTGCCACCTGGTGCACCGGTGTTGATGTGCGTCACCTGCCACTGTTACTGGAGTGGTGCACCATCTGAATGTTGTGTTCCCCGAATGCGTTTGCCACTCGGTGTCTGCAATGTTATCATTGATGAGAATCGGTTTTACCATTTCTGTCAATAAAACTGGTATTAAGATGTTAAAACACCAAACAGAAACCTCGAGGACACCATAAGGCGAACAGCACAAAAACAATGCAATATTATTGAGGTCCCATGATGTAGCTGCTCACCCCGAGCTCTCAATGCTCTGAGAGTGGCATTGTCTTTGTGCTGTTCGCCTTTTGGCGTCCTCTGGTCTAACACTGTTAGAGACGAGGCTCTAAAGAAAGCTGTCTCTGGTGTGGACCAATCCGTTTCAAAGACAATGCATAAAATATCAGAGCAATGTTTTTTTGTTTGCATGTTCACCACAAGTATATGTGGTGAATGCAGACATGATTCCTTGCAAAAGGTTTCTGTTTGGCGTTTTAAAATCTTAACACCTGTTTTGTTGCCAGAAAGGGTAAAACCTATTCTTATATTGTGATACTGGCAAGGGAGTCCCATCATGTTATCATTTATTCGCTGATGTAACTTCCTTTTTGTTCCCTCTCTCACTAAGGCCCTCCATGGACCGTTCTTGTAAAACAGCTTACAATCGATCTGACCAGCCCATTAAGTCAGCGAGCTGACCCCCCCCCCCAGGTTTTTCCCCACCAGATGAATCGTGACCCTGGGTGATGAGACCGTTTCCCGAGTTCCCTCTATGAGCGCCAGGAGGAGCTGTGGTTACAGTGGGCACTTCACTTACAATCAGAATATTGTGAATTCAAATCAACGAGTGTTTTATACGTGGGAAGAAAGCAGAGCGCCCAGGGAAAACCCATGCGTGCGAGGGCGAAACGCTCTATCCCCACGCAGACGAAACAGGTTGAGTCCACATTTCTCGATGCCCACGGGAAGGGAGTTTCAGAACGTTTGTGCTTGGTGATCCATCAACCCCCTCGCTGTGATCTCCACAGTGCTGGATTACAGGCAGCCACGTGCAGCAGCGCAGCCACCACCGCCTGGATAGCTCGTGAAGGGTGGTTTTTGCAGACATGGTGGGGGGGGGGGGGCAGAGAGTCGGGAACTCACCCTGGCAGGTCTTGCCGTTGGGGGCGACGCGGTATCCACCGGGACAGACGCACTGGTAGCTCCCGGGGGAGTTACGGCACTCGTGCTGGCACTGTTCCTTGTTCTGACACTCGTCCACATCTGCGCCGGGGGCACACGCATGAGCATGAGACACGCGCGCGTGGCACACAGATAGCGTAGACACACAGTACACGGACACGAGTTGCACGTGCACACAAAGACAAAGATCCCCCGTGTTGACTTTTAACGGACTGTGTGCTGTTAGCGAGCACCTATGAAGGCCGGCATGGCACACGAGGGGGTGGGTGGCCAGCACCACGCCCAGCCGCCTTTCTCTCCCCAGTGACGATGTTTATACATTTAGGCTGAGTCGACCTATGGAAGGCCCGGTTCAGATAATTATTACTAGTGTTGGCTGTGAACGGGAATCAAACTCGGGTCGCCAAGTTCGTAGCGCAGCGCTCCAACCGCTACACTACCGCTCCCCACCACATGCACACATCATACATACACATGCAACATGCAAACATGCAAGACACAGACGTGCGAAATAATGTGCACACACGTTCGACATTAATGCACGCACGAGCACACATGGTCGATGGGCAGACACACAAAAAACACAGACACGCATGACACATGCACACATCACACGCGGGATGACAATAAAACAAGACATGCACGACACACAGACAGGCACGAACACATATCCCCATTTAAGAGAAACAAAGACAAAGATCCCCTCTATAGCCTTAACAGACTGTTGAGGCAAGTGCTGTTAGCGAGCATCTACGAAGGTCAGTATGGAACACGAGGGGGTGGGTGGCCAGCACCACGCCCGACCGCCTTTATCTCCCCAGTTGCGATGTTTACACACCGCACCAGGTACTCATTTGAGGCTGAGTCGACCTAGGGGAGGCCCATGACCGCTTCAGATAATCGTCACTGGTGTTGGCTGCGAGCGGGAATTGAACTCGGGTCCCCGGGTTCATAGCGCAGTGCGCTAACCGCTACACCACCGCTCTCTAAGACGAGCACACACACGCACGATGCTACGAATTCAGTCGTAAGAATAAACAAAGCTGCTCGTGTGACTACACCTTTTAAACATTAAAATCCAGTGAAGGTGGATACGTGCATTCAATTAGCGTAACATACAGAGCACGCATGGACACGTTAAGTGGATTGCACATGCGGTGTGTAACAGACACCAAGCTAAACTTCGTTGGAAGTCCCTGCCATAGGAATGTGGAATTTGGACCAATGTCTTAGGACTGTTAACAGAGATGAGCACTGGCAAATGCATTGTTACAATACAAGTGTCAGGACCATATCATCTAATTTTACTTAGCTAAGTATCACTAGGTTGGTATTGCTGAGTTACACTGGAATTAGAAAGTGAGCCAAGTGATCTCAGAATGAGGATATTTATTTAGACTGGAGGAGCTGTACACCTCTTTTTCACAGATGCCCAGTAGGGCCGGGACAGAACGCTACTCGCGGCTAATGTCTGGTCGTGAAGCAGCAGCTTTCTCAATAAGGCGACCATCGGGGACAGTGCAGCAAGTAGGTTACTGGCATCAGCGTTGAGTCTAAGTGTTCTCCCCTTGCGCGCGTTCATTTTTTGCGGCCATTATCGACTTACTCGTACGGACAAAGCAAGCTCAAACTTGATTTGAAGCTTTCGTGACTGCAGGAATTACTCTTTGGTTCTTTCGGTAAAGTCACGTAGGCGGTTGCTTGTGTTGCAATCGAAACGTCGTACTCTATTATTTAACTTATCTTCTTTATACGTGAAAGAATCAAAGAGCAAGCTCAAACTCTTTAATGGGACGAGTACTTTGGCAGGGACCTCCCGTGAGAGAGAATCTTGAGACTCGTGAGGCTTTTCGTGGTAAATAAACTATTAACATTCGTGTATTATTATTATTGTTCCCAATATTGTTTGCTGCATCAGAGGCAACATGGGGAGAAGTTATGGAAACGAGATGTGAAACTGTACACACCGCATCCAAAGTCCAGACCAGACGCATGACCATTACTAAAATACATAGAGGGCTGTATGTTGATATCTTAAATAACACTTTGGCATGCCACTGTAACGAAACATCTCATAAATTATGCTGAGCAAGATTATTATGGTGGTGATGATGCTGATGATGATGAGCACGATGGTGATGATGCTCATGATGACAATAGTAAAGATGACAACAATAACGATGGCAACAATGACGATCACGATGATGCTAAATGGCCGACGATGATTACGCTGTTCACGACACCGACAGTGATGAAGATGACAATGCAATTGATGCCGCTGACAATAACACCAATGGTCACGATTACAATGAGGGCGACCGCAACTTTGGTAAAACGGCTGGTGATGACTGTGACTATGACAATGAGGACGACGATGACGAATGACAACCACCACCTCCAAGCCTTCCTTCAACGCACACAAAGACCCCGGTCGTACCTACGCACTCTCCGCCAAACGGGCGATACCCAGGGAGGCACGCGGTGGCCCTACGGCTCCGAATCCTAGCCGCCGTCGCCGTGGCGGCGCGGCCGCCGGTGCCACGGTAACGCGCGCGAGCGCTCTGCCTAACGAAGGTGAAGTCGCCCGTGGCTGAATCGCCGCTCCAAACACCAGCGGCGGGGCCCGGTCCGCCGAACGCGTGGCCCCGGGGAATGGGACGGTGAACGCCGCCGCCGTCGTCGTAATTTGGCAATCGCTCTAGACCGGCGCACGACTTCCCGTCGCCCAGCAAGCGTTGGCCGGGCGAGCAGAGACACTCGAAGCTGCCGGGCGTGTTGACGCAGCGGTACGCGCACGGCCGGGGGAACGATCCGCACTCGTCAATGTCTGCCCCCGTCCCGATCCCATGCCCCCGATTGCCCGTCCCCGATTCCGCCCGGGCATGCGAAGACACAGAGACACACGGGGAGACAGGGCGGCGCGCGCCGTTTTAGTTGCGTGTTGCTCGATTGGGCCGAGGCGTCGCTTGGACGCGTGCGTCAGAGCGACGGGGGTCATCGTACGATGACGACGGCGCTGCTGAGAAAACTGCAGACAAAGGTTGCGAGTCCTGAAATTTCACCGCTGGAGGGTAACACTAAAGGGAGCTCTGCAGAGACCCTCGAGAGAATAGCACTGGCCTACTCTTCCACGCTCACCTCGGACACCGTGGAAGAGGTGGAAGCGATCGCATTGTGCCCCACCACACACGCCTAACCGTGGTGTTATCATTCGACTGACTGTGTGGTGAACACATTTATACTGCTGGGTGGACAGAGGTGGTGGGAGGTGGATTATGCTAGAGAAAGGCTTAGAATCAAAGACCACTCCAACTTGCACGCAGCATGATGCCAGAGTTCACAAGGCGCAGACTAAGACATGTGAGAGTCCTAATTTTTTTTTGGCAATGAGGAGGACGTCAGCTTTGGCCGAGTTTATCTCGAGGGAGTTTGGAGAAATGCACAGTGACACCACGTCCAGGCAGGACGTGAGAAATGAACGAGTTAATTTCATACGCAGGCTTTCACGACCAATGGAATGATTCATAATTAAGAGCTGTAACTTGTGCATTGCTCACTGTCCCACGGTCTAGGCTTCACACTTGGGGTGACGGTGCCTTTACAACTGCAGCACCTAAATTCTGTAACTCGTTGCCCTGCGAGGTCAGGGGACTTCCAAGACACGACAGATATTCAAATATCGACTAAAAAAAGCGTCTGTTTAAAATAGCGTTTTCTCTTTAGTTATTTTCAAATGTTTTTCTCACTTCTTCTTTGCTTTGTTGTTGTTAACTATTTCCGCCTTTCCATGCATGGTACCCTGAGAACGATTGTGTAAGGGCACTTCACAAGTTTAAATTCTAATTATTATTTTGGGTTAGATCGTCGTTTAGCTATAATATATATTTTTTTACAATAAGCCACCACCCGACAGAGCCAATAATTCAAGTTGCCACGTGACAATTTTGTCAAAGATTTACTTGCCTGTGAACAATCCTCCCGTTTTGGTGATAAGCCGCATCAATTGGCACATCCGCCTACGACGTCACAACTTGATTATATTGACTCTGTCAGGTGGTGGAGGGTTATACAGTTAAAAATACGACAATATACCTACACGGCGATCCAACAACAAAATACTCTTAAGTTTGAATCATGGACAGGAAGGTCGGGTGTGTGGAGTCAACGGACTTGTAGGGCTGGGGTTGTCATCAGCATAGACATGGCGGCCAATGTTGAAGCTTGAGAAGATTTTGCCAAGTGGGAGGAGATGTCTAATGGGACACTGCAGCGGAGGCGTTGCATGTAAACAAAGCTACTTCTGGATATCAGGAGCAGTTTTGTGATATCAGCTTCCGCGGACCGTTTTATAATACGGAGAGCTGAACTGCTCTTTGAGAATTTTGAATAGATTTTTTTTAGCTCATGATTTGATACCGATAAAGGGCAATTGTTATAAATATAGGGGACACAAGCTATTTACATTTTTTAGTTTTTAACTATTATTCGATTCTATTTATGATTATAAAAACAGGTGATGTGTTTTGAATATAATTGCGAAGCACTGGTTAATGGGAATAATATAAATGTACAGGACATCTATAACAGGCTTGCCAGTGACAAGATGTACTCAGATAAGACTTCGAGAACAGGTTATCCAGTCTCAAGGTGTACTCGGATAAGATTTACTATGTCTATCTAGGAAAATCGCAACTGAGCCTGCGGATTACATTTTCAGCAGGGTAGTGCTTAGAGACAGTCCAATTATTTATCTGTACGTCCTGCTTGCCGTACTTCCTCATACCGACCAAATCCATCTCTGCCGTGTGGGATCCACAATCTCCGCCTCTCCTAAGCAGCACTCTTTGCAAGTCTAAGCAACCTCAATGTGTGTCCACGTTGAGAGGCTCAACCATTTATAATCCGCTTTGCACTTTTACCTCAACACATTTGTTACGATGGCTCCCATCTCACGTGAGAAAATTTAGTTCATGAACTGGGGATCACCCCCCCCCCTTCTCTTGTGTTAATTAAAAAGGTGAAAAAATGGCCAACTCCTTTAAAAATGGCAACAAAAGGCCGTGTAATTCAGGACGTGTACATTCTGTGACGTCGGGGAGTGCGTTTAGAGTTGGAGTCAAAATTCAGCTGGGGATGTGCGCCACACGGCGCGGATGTTATCAGGGAGACAATTAGACACAGTTTGAGCGCTGACGTGTATCATTAATGTTGTTTCAGCTGACAATCGCAATTCCTCTTCTCTCGTATGGCTCATGTAGATGCACAGCAACAACCTGGGTCCTCTGATTTTTCCCCTCTACATTTGGAAACGTGCGTTTAGAGTACACTATTTGGCTGTTATAAATTTCCACGCGATAAGCCACTTCATTGAGTAATCATTTGTGGCCAGGTGGCTTCTGAAAAAGAGCTGTGTAGCACAGTGGACCTTACCTGGTAAAATACAAATTGCGAAGTTAGTTAAAAGTTATCAGTTTGTGCCACACGAGAGACAAGAGGCTGAACTCTGTACAGTAGAGCCCTGGGAAACCAATTTCACAAATCTTATGGGGCCTAAATCTGAATTTGCCATTGGTGAACCCAGGGCTAATGCAATGCCCTCGTGAGAGTCACAGCATCCACCAGGACATGACTGACCCGTCAGCCATAGCGCATGCAGCTGTCAATAGGTCCATGGAATCGTGCAATAATGGAAGACGTAGTGCATAAAGGACCTCCGATTAGCTCGGTTGGCTACGTACGGGGCGAAGGAAGTTTAACATACGTACATACAGTGATATTGCTATCGCGATACCAAAACAATATTCATCTGTGGCGATGCGGCAGTCGCAATTTGGCTGCGTGAAGAAGGAAAAAAACTGCCGATTCGCGCCTCAAAATCCTGGCTCCTGTTTCCAGGACGGGGAGAGCCGCGACTGCGACGGGGTTCACACTCCACCCTCTCTGCACTGAGCTCCCCACAGGCGAACCATGGAGCGGCTCACATCGCACGCTGACGGTCGTGGGCCCCCCCACTCCGCTTCGTGAGAGGACTACAGCGCGGCTGTGACGTCACTAGAGGGCGCTCTGCCGGTGGGCCTTAAGGCCACGTGGCAGTGGCTCGCAATTACTTTTCGAATTGACGAAGCTCCAAACTTCTGTTGGACGGACCACGGCCCCTCAACTACTAAGCACATAACGATGGAAGGACTCATGCTGGCTGTTATGACACGTGCACATAACCAGCTGTAAAATGAGGGTTAATGGGGCAACCAAAGCTGTAAAAATGGCATGAAAAATAATCGATTGTTAAATTGAGTCATGAGTCATAACCCCGAATCGTGACGACTCATCGAACCACCGTTTTCTTTTTTAAAGCCCTTCCCAGTGAACAACACGTAAGGTTCAGCCAACGTTAATCTAACGTTAATCCAACGTTGGGCCAACATTAGGCCAATATTCAGCCAATGTTGGGCCAACGTTTGGCGAACATTGGGTTAACGTTCGCCAATGTTGGTCCAACGGTTCTAACCATATTCCGACGTTGGCATGTTGACCGTGTTTGTGCCCGCCGGCAGTGCGCATGCGGAGGAGCAGTGGAGTGGTAGCAAGGAGCTGGGCGGGAGCACTCACCCAGGCAGGGCTTGCCCACGCCCTGCGAGCGGTAGCCCCGAGGGCACGTGCAGCGGTAGCTCCCCCGCGTGTTCTCGCAGATTTGGTTGTAGCGGCACTGGTGGGTGCCGTCCTGGCACTCGTCAACGTCTGGGCGGGTGGGACGGAGGACAATGTGAAGAAGGGAGGGGGACTGGGGTGGGTGGGTGGTGGGATTACTCAATCCTCCACTGACCCACCATTGTGTTCGTCCACCCACGTGCTTGTCTGTTGGCTCGTCATTCTTGCCAAACGGTTATCCGATCGCCAGCCTATTCATTCTGTTACCCATTCAATCACTTTCTCGCGTGCCAAAACACTCCCAGATCCACTTAATCAAAATGTACTCGGTTGTCTTGATGTTCACTCATTCGCCAACTCGAATACCCACTACCCACCCATTAACCCCCCAAACCTCCTCAACTATTTGAACACACTCAATCGCTCACTCAAACCACCCACTGACTCTAGGATACGTACACTCGAGCAGGCAAATAAACGCTCCTTCAAATGTCCACCCGCTTACCCTTCACTCACTCAACCACCCACCCAACCGACCATTCACTATCCCAAGACACTCACGCATGTCAATATACACGCTCGCTCACGTATTGTAGTGTCTCACTCAAATGCCGACCAAATTACCCGCTCACTCGCTCACCGCTCGCTCACTCACAAAACACTCGTCACACTTGCAGCGGTCCAGCACTGTTTGTCCTTCCCCCGCACCTCCGATTAGCACGATTGGCTACGTACGGCGCAAAAGAAGTTCCCCATACACACAATGCACGCGTACAGGCCCCGTATCCCATCGCCCCGTACCGCGCCGCCTCCCCCCTCCCACACCCTCGTTCTACCGCCGTTGTGCCGCGCCGCGCCGCGTCCGCCCACGTACCGACGCACGTGCCGTTCTCCGCCTTGGTCATGCCGTTGGGGCACAGGTCGATGCACTTGTAGCCGCCGCGCGTGTTGCGGCACTGCTGGTCCACGCGGCACGCGTGCTGCAGGCACTCATTGATGTCTGCGGGGACGGGGAGGAGGGAAGGAGGGAAATTCCCCGGCGAATGCGCCGGGGTGCCGTGTTCACAAGCGGTGGCGCTGACACCACCGTGGAGCCTTCCGTCCGACCAGGGCGGCTCAGCGTTAGAGCTGAGCGGCTCGCAATCGAAAAGGTCACGACGGGTTCACATCCCGGCTTGGGGAAGGCGGGGGTTGACTCAGCTCATCATCCTTGTGGGGTCAATAAAGCAGCTCCACACTTTGTGGGGAGAGATAGAGAGAGACAGAGGGGGGGGGGGGGGGGAAACATCGAGAGATAGATAGGAAGAGAGGGAGAGATAGGGAGACAGGGAGAGAGAGATAGAGAGAGGGAGAGCGTCTCTCACCGTAGCATCGGCGGCCGCGTAGCTGGAAGCCTGGCTCACACGCGCAGCGGTAGCTGCCGATGAGGTTGACGCACTTCTGGTTGCAGGGCGACGGGTGAGTCTCCTTGCATTCGTTGATGTCTGTTTGGCGATGGTGAATTAATAATAATTATTGACGAGAAAGCCAATTTGTAAAGCGCCGCGCAGTGTTCACTCGCTCTTGAAGCGGTAGAACGACCTCTGAGGTGCGAGGAACCGCAGACAAGGTGCGGAGGCAGGCGCTAACAATTGCTGCGGTTCTCTGCGTATTGAAATGTTAATCGGCCAATTATAATGAGCGTTCACATGCAAGAGGGCAACACTCTATCCCCATACAGACGCAACGGACGGAGTCCACATTTTGCTGTACCGCCTTCTCCTGGCGAGCCAGGGGTATGGCATCTCTTCAACGTCCGTGGGAAGGGAGTTTCACAACATTTGTGCGTCGATCCGATTATTTCCGCGCAACTAAAACCGATGTGTTACTGCAACAGCTTTAGTCTGCGCTCCTTCAATGGAAGAGAATCAAAACTACGTGAACTCTCTCCTAAAGAACCTAACGTCGTGGCTACACAAGAATAGAACTGTCTCACTTATATAAAATGTAACAGGCATTACATTACTAGACAATGGGGCAATTCAAATTCCGTTTTCTGGGAATGCATTGAGATAATCTGGGGGATGAAGTCCTCCTCCAATGCGGCATGGCCAGACCACAAAACCACAAAGCAGCATGAGGACATCAGAGGCTGTCTGGGTGAACTACACTGCCCCGTCTACTGCACAGCTAAGATCTGGCACCCTACTTTGATGTAAAATCGTTCTGCCCATTGAAGAGTGGTTTACGCAGGTAACGTTTTGACACAAATGATGGTGTGGCTGGTGAATCCTTTGGTCATTGAAGAAATGCTGGTCCTGGCTGCACGGGAGTATCACAAGGATCGTGGGCTATTTACAATACAACAGATACATGTGTAAGACATTCCCCCATGACTGAACATCAAACATTTTGTACGAGATCAATAAAGTTACTGAAATAATTCCTACAACATTCCAGTGTCTGAACCACACAAGATCGTCCAGTGTCGAAAAGAAACACGTGACCACCTCGTATCTACACAGCACACGACACTCACAGAGCGTGAGCCACACACCCCAAGACCCTCAAGTGCGTGAGCCACCGCGCTCCACAGTCTCCGCGAGGCTCCAGGCTGCCCGGGCCAGAGTGGCACGTGTCGCCCCGCTTACTCCATCGGTTAGTAAAGAAAGCCCCGGGCCCGTTGTGTGGACTGCTCGGCAGGGGGGGGGGTGAAATTATCCCTTTAACTCCCCCCCACCGCCCCCTCGCCCCCTCCCTCTGGCGTCTGCGGCGGGGCCTGCGGGAGCGGTCGCTCACCCTGGCAGCTGGCGCCGTCGTGAGTGCGGCGGAAGCCGACCCCGCAGCGAACGACGCAGCGGAAGGAGGCCATGAGGTTCTCGCACTCCTGGCTGGCGGGGCAGTTGTGGCCGCCCAGGGCGCACTCGTCTATGTCTGCAGGGAGGCACGGCGGGGGGGGGGGTGAGAGGGGGGGCAAGGGGGGGCAAGGGGGGGCGGGGGATGGGAGGGGAGGTGCACACGGTTTTTCTGATGTTAGCAGAGACCCAATGCTAAATGCAATACAATGGTAAACGTGCTATTTTTTATCACAGTTGGTGGGCACAGACTCTAAAGGCCCAATACACCGCAGGTTTAATGTCTAAGTTAATTATGTTTACAAAAACCGAGCAAGGTTATCATAGGAACTTTGGAAAAAAGACGGACGGGAGGGAATGTCAAAGTTGAGCCGAACGAGGAAAGATTAAGAAAGAGAGGTGTTGTGACTTGGAGGGTGGTGAGTGGGTGGGTGAGTGAGTGCGTGAATGAGTGCGTGAGTGAGTGCGTGAATGAGTGGGTGAGTGAGTGGGTGAGTGAGTGAGTGGGTTAGTGAGTGGATGAATTCGTGAGTGATTGAGTGGATGAGTGGGTGAATAAATGAGTGGGTGAGAGAGATGATGATTGAGTGGGTGAGTGAGTTGGTGAATGAGCGGGTGAGTAAGTGAGTGATTGGGTGAGTGGGTGGGTGAGTGGGTGAATGAGTGGGTGAGTGAGTTGATGGGCGAGTGGGTGAATGAGTGGATGGGTGAGTGAGTGGGTGATTGAGTGGGTGAATGAGTCGGTGTGTAAGTGGTTGTAACCTGCAGAGTTAGTTGTTGAACACAGTTTAGATGAGATGAAACAGTCAGTCTGGTAGACCGAATCATCGGCATGGGTGAAGAAATCAATGAGTGGGGGTCACTGCAACAGTAGCTACGGTAATAGTAACCAAAAGAAGAGCAGACATGGCGTGAAATAAATCACGTAAATGTGCATACCTTCTCTGACAGAGATCAGAAGAAATGTGAAAATAGCCAAAGAGTAGAATGGAATTAAAGCTGAAATTTGCACAAATGAACACAGGGAGATGAATGCCTGAAATATTATAATAATCCGTCCAAGTGAGCTTGGAAAGAGAACACATTTGTTTAACACGTAGGCTTTCGCGGCAAATATTATCCATAATAGAGGTTTTAGGGTTAGATCGCGTAAAAATAAATGTCATTAAAATTGACATTTATCCCTCTATTTAAGAGAGAAACAGGAAGATTTCTCCACAAATCTGGCTGTCGCCTGATGAGGCTGATTGTAATTACCGTTGAAACGTCGTACTCAAATTGTAAACGTTGTGCGTTTCTGTCCAATACACAACCGGTGTGCCGTACTAGTAACGAACTGGCACGTTTTGTTTACGTGTAAACCCCTTACTAATTGGCTGTGTCGTGTGTGGTGGAGGGTTTAACGGCACATTTACGTTGGCGCAATCTAACACAAAAAACGGTACCTTGGCAGGTTCGGCCATCGGCCGAGATGGTGAGGCCTCGCGGACAGGAGCAGTAGTAGGTGCCCACGGTGTTGTGGCACGTGTGCGAGCATGGGTTGCTCCCCGCGCACTCGTCCTCGTCTGTAGAAGCGGGGTGACGCACACACGCACGGACAGAAGATTGTAGCCTTCAACAGACGGTTGGGACAAGTGCCGCTAGCGAGCACCTAGGAAGGCCGGCATGGTCGCACGATGGGGTGGGTGGCCAGCAACCACCCCCCCACCTCTCGTGCTTACGTTTACACACTGCACCAGGTACTCATTTCAGGCTGAGCTAACCTAGGGGAGGCCCGGAAACGGCTCCAAAAATCGTTATTGGTGTTGGCCATGAGCGGGAATCCAATTCGGATCGTCCGGTGCATAGCACAGCACGCTAACCACTACACTACCCCGCCCCCCCGTCACAAAGACAAAGATCCCCCGTATAGCCTCAACAGACATTTGGAGCTGGTGCTGTTAGCGAGCTCCATTGAAGGCCAGCATGGCACACGAGGAGGTGGGTGGTCAGCACCACGCCCGGCCGCCTTTGTCTCCCTAGTGGGGATGTTTATACACCGTACCAGGTACTCATTTGAGGCTGACTAGGCCTCGGGGGACCCAGGACCGGTTCAGGTAATCAACACTGGGTGTTAACCGTGAGCGGGAATCAAATTCTGGTCACCAGGTTCGTAATGCAGTGCGCTAACCGCTACACCACTGCTCCCCATGCACTCGTACCCGGACTTGCGCACACACACACAGTTGCAGAATTCACGCAGCAGAGATGCAGATGCATAGCCAACAACTTGCAACGCGATTGCAATGCGATTGCAACGCGAACAATAAAGGTGTGCAATGTTGATTTGAAGCTTTCGTGACTGCAGGAATCCATACTCTTTTGTTCTTTCGGTAAAGTCACGTGGGTAGAAAAAATAAATAAAATAAAAATAACAAATCGCAACGTTTCGATCGCAACACAAGCGTTTGTTTTATTTTATTTTTCTACCTACGTGACTTTACCGAAAGAACCAAAGAGTACGTGTCCAATGTTCTAAATGCGCACGCAGCGCAGGTCGCTCACCAACACAGTACGGTCCCGTTGTGTCCAGCGAGAAGCCCTGGGGACACTGGTTACTCCGCTCCCCTGCGGAAACACCAACGTGCATGTGGAGTCATGAGTAGCCAAGTGAGCAGCAACGTAAAATTATACAGCCCTTGAGAGTGAGAGTGACGGGTGGCGATCATCTCCTGTTCACAGCACTGAACCTCCGATTCGCACCTCCGATTAGTGATCGCGGTTGGATACGTATGGTTGCGAAAGAAGTTCAATATACATACGTAAATGAACCAGTCGTGGAAATGTCGCATTCCTATGACGGGGGAAAGTCTCTCCATTAGACAACCACTGCTGAGTCAATCCCAAACCAAGATTTGAGCCTTGAACACACACAAACCTCATTGAGTTTCAAGACTTGTTTTTTCTCCCCACAGTGCTGGTCGTTGACATCGTGGGAGCACAGAAGTATAGCACAACAATGCATTTCCCTGGACTGCCCTTCTACTGCCAACCACGTAGCCATGGAGCCTCGAACACCCATCATGTGTGGTGGTTGCCCATCTCAAGCAAGCACTTTCCAGCACCATCTCATCCAAGAGGGATGAACACAACCCCAGTGCTGGTTTGCGCAATACACATACCTTGAATTATGACCAATCATGTTATAGTTCACCGATGATTGCTCCAATCTAAATAAACATTCTGATTTGTTCAGCAATGACAATGGCCCTGCATTAAGACTGTGGAATCGCCAGCCACTGTTGGCTCGGGGCTAGCAACGGTGACGAACGCCGCCCTATATTCGTCTGAGCAGGGAGATCGTTTGACTCTGCATCCCTAACGCTCGTGCCCCACAGCTAAAATCACCCGGGGTTCGATTCCTGACTCGGGCGCCTTTCTGCGTGTGGTTTGCAAGTTATCCCCTTGTTCCGCGTGGGTTTCCTTCCTCCATGTTCTCCGGTTTCCCTTCATAACTAAAACACACGTGAAGGGTAAGTCGTGTAAAGATTTTCAAATGCCAAATATAAACCTTTTGCACACAGTACTTGTGGCAAACCATGCAAACAAACATGCTCCGATAATATATTGCATTGTCTTTGAAACCGATTGGCTTACACCAGATACAGCCTTATTTCTGGCCTCATCTCTCACCAGCGTTAGACCAAAGAATTCCACAAGTACGTTTGGTTAATGCAGACTTGATTCTGAATGTGGGGGGAAAAACCGGAGGACGCAGAGAAAAATGCATGCGACCAGGGGGAAAACGTGCAGACTCCGAAAATACAGCATGCGTCAGGGTCGAGATCGAACTGACCGACCTCTTGCATACCAGGCGAGGGAGATAACATCTCGCCAACGAAGCACCCTGACCAAGAACATTGAAAAGAGATCTACTCTACACAGAGTGTACATATCTTCAGATGTGTTGCCAACTTGACATCAAGTTAATCAAGGACGAATGCAATGTTTTAAGTTGGTGCTGACTAATTTATATACAGTAGTGTCCGTTCTCAAACGTTACTACACAAGCAAGTAAAGTATGTTTTTATTAAAGGATGCTCGTATAAACGTAAGAGCCCACAAGTATTAATTAATTAATAGCTTCTCGTGTACACCTTGCCAGGTGGTAACGGTGAATCCGACTGAAGACACGTTTTTGCAATCACTTGTAAAGTTTTAGTGGCAGCCACACGTGCTCAGTACTACGCCTTGGCTACATAGCGCAGCATATGCACGGGGCAACCACGTGCACATGGTAGCCGTGGCTATAGCCTTAGCATGTTCAATTACGCTGCGTGGTTATCGCTGCGGCCATCGCTCGCAGGGCGGTCATGCGCCCTGCCCCGCCCATGTGGGCCGCGGTGACTGACCCTTGGCGATGTGCGCGTGCAGCGAGTAGGAGAGGCGCTCGCTGCGCGGGTCGTAGCGGGCGCCGGCGTCCGTCACGTGCAGCGTCTCCACCAGGAAGGGCATCTTGCCGAGGGCGCCGTCGTAGAGCACCGTGTGGTTCCACGAGTAGGGGATGGTGGTGCCGTCCACCGTGTAGAGGCGTGTCGAGTGGGCGTACAGCTGACCCGGCCCCGTCTGGATGTAGTCCTCGTTGTAATCCTGCGAATCCGTCGAACAACAATGATGAAAATCGAATGAAGTGTAACATTTTAAAGTGTAACGTCGCCGCCGCGGCAGAGCGTTCGCTCGGTCTCGTAGAGAGACGACGACCCAGAGGCGTGAGGAAAAACCACAACCCAGGTGTCGGCAACCTAAATAACTTAAAATCTAATTCGATAAAAAAACCCACTATATTTTAAGATCCGTAATGGTAGCTAATAAAGAATGTCGGCAGGCACCCCGGAGCTGTGGGGTGCCTGCCGACCCCTGCCTCAGTCGCTGCGGTTTTGTGGCTTCTCACGGTGGCGAAAGAAGTTCAACGTACGTACGTACGCACAGTTGTTGTGCGTACGCACGTACAACAATTGTGCGTACGCACGCACAACAACTGTGCGTACGCACGCACAGCAATTGTGCGTACGCACGCACAACAATTGTGCGTACGCACGCATAACAACTGTGCGTACGCACGCACAACAATCGTGCATACGCACGATCAACATTTGTACACACGTGCGTACAAATGTTGATCCTGTTAAACGTTGGACCGAAGCGGCTGAGCGACAAGGACATGAGCGCCGGTCACCTTGAGGGCAACGTCGGCGGAGGCGGTGACGGACGGCAGGTAGCCGCTGAGCACCACGTCGAGCAGCAGCACGCCCTCCGAGTCGACGCCGCGCGCCACGTGCGACATCTTCACCACCTCGCCTGCGATGCGCGACGACAGTGATGAGAGCGATGATAGTGGCGACGGCAGGGACGACAGTGACGACAGTGATGACGACAGTGGCGACAGTGGTGATAGTGGTGACGGTGGTGACGGTGGTGATGGTGATGACAGTGGTGACGGTGGTGACGGTGGTGATGGTGGTGACGGTGGTGACAGTGGTGACGGTGGTGACGGTGGTGATGGTGGTGACGGTGGTGACGGTGGTGATGGTGACGACAGTGACGACAGTCACGACGACAGTGACGACGGTGACGACAGTGACGACTTCGACGCCAGCGATGAGAGCGACGACATTGACAACAGCGACACCGGCGGCGTTTGCAGCCAGGGGGGCAAAAGGGTTCGAGAGCCAGGACAAGGGTGGGCCACAGACCTGTCAATTGTCAGGGCAAGGGTGGCGGGAGAGATGGATCTTTGACATTTGATTTTTTTGTTGAAAATGTGCCGATGTCACATCATCGAATGGGGAGATTACCGTGGAGATGAGTTTCAAATGCTTCCCGAATGCGTAATCCTTTGGCCGAAATTGAAAATTTCCCTGACTGGTCAATTATTGTAATACGAATTAAGAGTGTAATGCACTTAAGGCATTATATGCATCCGGCTACTGGCTGCTAGAGTTAATTACAGGCCCAGGAGGAGAATCAAAAGTCAAAAGAGCAGGGGCAGCAGAAGGGTTAAAAGCCAAAGGTAGCAGTGGAAGAAGACCTGAGCGTTTAGGACAGGGACTAGGGCCAGAATTGAACGGCAGGGTCAGGAGAAGCGCTAACAGTCAACGCAGGGGCAGCAGGGGCAGCAGGGGCAGCAGAGGCACCACGAATGAGACCACCGCGTCGCAGCGTGGCCCTGGGCATCGTAAACGCGGCAGGCAGGCACGGGAGGGGGGGGGGGGGTGGCGGGGGGGGGGGGAACGCATCCATCACCGGCGGCCAAGCCTCACCCGTGGCGAACTCGACCTGCGTCTCCCGGCGGAAGAGCCCGTTGGTGAGCGTGTAGCCGTTGACGGCGCCGCCCACCTCGCGCGCCGTCGCCCAGTACACGGGGGACAGGATGGACACGAGCTTGCGCATGGCCGGCCCTGGCGGCGAGAACGCAGACGGGAGTCATCGCTGCCGCCGCCGCCGCTGCTCCTGCTGCGGCATCGCTACGGTTGCAGCGCTCGATTCGCATCATGAACATCAGAAGTTCGAATCCCACACAAGTCCTTCGACACTCTGGGATCGATAAAGTAGCAATTTGTGGAAAGTCAATGTTGGTTGTGCTGTGTAAAGGATAGCCCAAGCCATGGGAATGTGGAATTTCTACCGATGGTTACGAACTGCAAAAAATTGCCGAACCCAAAATCATAGGTCTGTGATTCATAATTAAGTTTCTTTTCGGTGAGATTGCGTTGGTATAATGCCATTTATTTTTTACTATAACCCTCCAATAGCAGGTTATTGGAAGCACTGGAGTAGCTATCGAGTGTGCAGGCGGTGGAACTGCACCAGGGCCCACGGTCCAGAGTGGCCCAGGTGCCCGGCTATGAAGTGTGAGGAAACTGGAGAGGGCCCTCCCCCCTTTTCACCACGGTTAATTGCTCCCACCATGTGCCACTGGCACTGACCCACACTCGCTCACAATCAAGAAGCTCGTCTCTTTCCACGGGTAAAGGTGCAGCCCTGCAACTACTTTCCCACGCCATTGCTGGCAGAAAGGTCACTCCAAGAATGAAATTCGGTCCGTTCTTCCAAGCTGGCCAAACATCACGGAAGAAGTGGGAGCGCCCGGACTTTACTCCGCCACGCGCGACCTGCCGATCGACTAATTATGACATTAGCGATTTACGTCGAGCGGTGCCAGAGCCTGGGGGATTTACGAAGCTCACCGATCGTTCGAACTGCTGCGCCAACGGCAGCACGCCGCCCTACCGCCGCGATGGCCAAACGTCACCGTTGCTGTCGTTACACACGCGTGCGTGTGCAGTGCGTGCACCGCGAGCCGTAGTCGTTGGTGGCGTACCGACGGCCCGCGGGACGTTGCCGATGTGGCCGTCGATGACGCGCACGCCCTGCCCGCCGTCGCTCACGTTCACGTGCATCAGCGCCATGCCCAGCTCCACGTCGTTGAGGGTGCCCACCACGGAGCCGCGCGCGCGCTGCGGGCCGCCTGTGGAAACGTATTTGTAACATATCAACGATCAATTCATCATCGGGCAGCTCAGAGTCACTTCGAAGTCGTCTCGCGGCACGTGTCGAACGTGGGAAGCGACTCCGAGCTACTGCGTGTGTGCACGTGTGTGCATGTGTGTGTGGGTGGGGGACGGAATTCCAGGTGGCAGGCGTGGGGTAGTGGAGACCCGACGGTCACGGTCCATGGTTCGCGACGACGGGCAGATTGGGGGACGCGTTGCGGTGGACACAGCGTGTTTTAGATGGAAGGTGTTATTAACTAAACTCGTAGACTTTCGCAACCAATAACATCTATAATACAGTTTTTTTTGGGTTAGATCGCGTAAATATATAAATGTGTCGTTAAACCCGCCACCACTCGACACGAAACAGGAGGATTTCTCCACAAATTTGGTTGTCGCCTGATGAAGCTAGTTGGAATTACTGGCGAAACGTCGTCCTCAGATTGTAAATGTTGTGGCTTTGCTCTCCAACACACTGTTGTGCTGGACTAGTAACGAATTGGCATGTTCTGTTTATGCGACAAACCTTAATAATTGGCTGTGTCGGGTGGTGGCGGGTTTTAACGACACAATTATATATTTACGCGATCTAACCCAAAAAAAACGCATTATGAATAACTACACTCTTAAACTATAATTTTTCTTACCAGGTAAGGCCCACTGAGCTATGTAGCTCTTTTTCAGTAGTAACCTGGCCACAAATGATATCCCAATCAAGCGGCCTATTGTGTGGAAATTTATAGCAGCAGCCAAATACTCTAAACGCACGTTTCTAAATGTGAAGGGAAAAACTGGAGGACCGGGAGAAAAATCCACGTGACCACGGGGAGTACATGCAAACTCCAGATATACAGGCATTGTCTGGGTAGGGATCGAACCCATGACCTCCTGTATACCAGGCGAGATAGTTAACATCTCGCCACCGTGGCGCCCTAACGACGTCGCCCGGTGTGACCTGATTAGAGGGGTTGAGAGGGGTGCCCTTTCAAATGTGTTGAGATGAGACGGTTCCGGCGCGCCGGAGGGTGCCGCAGAAAAGTCAAATTGCGATAATTATTTTGAGTTGAGTTCGTTGTCCTTCCTCCGCACCCCCGTGTTTCACGGTTGGCTACATACGGTGCAAAAGAAGTTCAACATACATAAGTACATTATTATTATCATTACTGACGCCGATGCCACTCGCTCGCTCGCTCACTCACTCACCGGGGCACGGCTGGCTGTTGCACTTGGCCACCTGGCTACCATCGCCCTGGCAGGCCCTCCCTCCGTGGGTCGGCGCCGGGCTGTCGCAGCGCCGCACGCGCTCCTGCTCGCCGCCGCCGCACGATGCTGAGCAGGGGGCCCACGCTTGCCAGGGCCCCCAGCTCCCGTCCACTGCGGAGCGGAAAACGTCGACGTCACCGGTCGAAAAATCCGCGAACACGTGCACGGGCCTAAGGCGTGGCGTTGGCAGGCCCCTCCTCTGCTCTTGCAAGGAGGCTTCAGGTGCTATGGATTTAAATGGGCGACAAAATTATCGAGGTGGCCACAGCTGCCTTCAGTCGGTGATATCTAGCTCGGAAAATTACAAAAGAGGGGAGTATACATTTATTTGCTTATTTTATTAAATTACAGCCAGTCATTTTGAAGTGATATTTTCTCTCCTACTACTTGGTGCTAGTTGGGTGGTCAGCGCAGCTATAAGGCAATAAAATAATTAATATTCTTTTAGGGTTAGGCCACTTTGCTGAACAGGACCCTGCGGGGTGGGCTGGTAGGAACGAACAATTGAATGGCTATAATAAAATGAAATGGCAAAAAATGGCCGCCAATAAGTGGATGCCCCGTGGCCCCGCCCTCCACCCACGTAACCCCGCCCCGGCCATCCGTGGTCCCGCCCCATCTCGGTGTCCCCGCCCCCAGCTCATTGCCCCGCCCCTTACCGCCGTAACCCCGCCCCAACCCCGCGTAGCCCCGCCCTCCACCTCGTGCCCACGCCCCCTGCCAGCGTTGCCCCGCCCAGCCCCGCGTAGCCCCGCCCCCTACCGCTGTAGCCCCGCCCAATACACCCCTAGCGGGGGAGAGATTCCCAGGCCTGGCTCTAGGCTGGAGAGCCGCCGACGAGGAGGGGGTAGGGAGTTGTTTTTAATGTAAAAGCTTTAAATGTAAATGTTTCTATTAAAAAACATCAGGGAATGTAACATTGTTAAACATTAACTCCCTTTCACACACGCGGGGGTACGATACGAAGGGAGAGTTTGAGGCCTAGGTCTAGGCTTTAGGCCTAGCTGTAGGCTTTAGGGCGCCGTGAGTTAATTTTTAATTTACCTGTTTTTATTATTTATGTAAAAGCTTTAAATTTAAATGTTTCTATTTAAAAGCATCAGGGAATGTAACATTGTTAAACATTAACTCCCTTGCACACACGCGGGGGAACGATACGAAGGGAGAGTTTGAGGCGTTGTTCGAGGCTTGAGGCCTAGCTGTAGGCTTTAGGCCGCCGTGAGTTAATTTTTAATTTAAATATTTTTATTATTTATGTAAAAGCTTTAAATTTAAATGTTTATATTTAAAAGCATCAGGGAATGTAACATTGTTAAACATTAACTCCCTTGCACACACGCGGGGGTACGATACGAAGGGAGACTTTGAGGCCTAGTTCGAGGCTTTAGGCCTAGCTGTAGGCTTTAGGGCGCTGTGAGTTTTTTTATTTAATTTCAAAGTTTTAATTAAAAGCTATCTCAGGGAATTATAAGGGAATGTTACACGTGTTTAGCCAGGAAAGCCTAATTAATTTAAATGTTTTAATTAAAAGCTATCTGAGGGAATTATAAGGGAATGTTACACTTGTTTAGCCAGGAAAGCCTCACAGAGTCTAAAGGTTTTTGTAGGGTCATGCCAAGTGTTTGCAGTAGGGGGCGATGTTGCTACACGGACGGACGGACGGACAAACGGACAGACGATATAATCTATTGTAGGCTGGTCCACTTCGTTCCTACCAGTATAATTAATTTACTTATTTATCCAGGAAAACCACACTGAGTTGTAGAACTCTTTTTAAGGAGTGTCCTGCTATTGTTTTTTTAAAATTTCAAGACATTTTCAGCCAATTAATAATGAGTGTTTATACGTGTGGGAGGAAACCGGAGTGCCCGGAGAAAACCCACGGGCGCAAGAAGCAACACTCGATCCCCGTAAAGATGGAAACAGATTGCAATGAGTCCATTTGCTGTACTGCCTTCGCCTGGTGAGCCAGGATGTGGCACCAAGTGGTAGTTTTATGACAAAACTGTTGTCATTAACCCTCCACCACCTGACAGGATTGTCACGTTGAGAAAGACATATTTTATACCGTGCCAATATACTCCTCCACACCGGTGGCCGGAGACTGTTCATGATGGAATCTACCGAGCTATCCATCTGTGAAAAAAAATCTATCTGTGAAAAAGAGTTTCACAGCTCATCGGATTTTCCCCAGGATTAATAAAGATTCAGAGATTTATGATTCGGAATTCAACATGAACGTATGGGGTTTTCGCTCAGGTGAACGCGGAAATCGGGCGAGGCCGCCCCCCTCACCTGACTGTTGAAGAAGCCACCGTGACATCCCCAACTGCCGTGAGAGCACGGGTCATTTCCCCATTTCCCTGCGAGTCGTGGCATTGCTGCTATTAATACGTTAACTATTTCTCGGTCGTAGCCAGGCACGATTTACAAATGACAGCCAGTTGGAAAACCAGCCGTACCGCGACTTGCATGGGGCTGGCACGGCTCGGGTGTGCCAGCGGATAAAGGGTTAAGAGCGTTGCCCGTACCGGCGCACGGCTCGCCGTGGCACTGCTGCATCTGCGAGTCGGAGCCCACGCACGCGCGGCCCCCGCTGGCGGGCCTCGGGTTGTCGCACGTGCGGTGGCGTCGCGCCTGGCCTCCGTTGCACGAGCGGCTGCACGGGCCCCAGCCGCTCCACGGGGCCCAGTTGCCGTGAACTACCCCGGCGGGGGAAGAGAAGAGGGAGGAGAGATCGCGCGGTGGTAAATCTGGGACAATTTGGCACAGGTGCTCAGGATGGGATGTGACGATTCGCCGAGTCGTTGGTTAGAATTGACTAGCTTCAGTTGCTCCTTAGCCGCGATGGCTGTGTACACTCTCGACCGTGTATAATAAAAGATATTAATTCATCAGATGCACCTTCAATAATGATAATAATGCAATTTATCATGCGTGCACAATATGTGGCGGACGCGAATGACCGTGACTCTAACGCGCATAGACAGGCTGCATGCAGAATCAGCCTTCTCGGGTTTCCACAAAATTGCAAGCGCCACTTGTGCACACAATGGCTGGGCCATGTGCCATTTTTGGCAATAATAATAGTGGACTAGATGCTATCTGTCTGCACATTCCACCACAGGGCTGTGATACTTTAAGTTGTAAATAGAATAACAAACGTCCTTTAATCAATTGATCGTCCGATTCTTGAGCTCATGTTAACTGAAAAACGCCATCATCGCCTCGAAGCGTCGTCGCCATTATTGCCTCGTCGCCGTCCTCATGTCGTCACGTCATCGCATCATCGCCATCATCACCGTCATCGTCGTCATCGCGTCATTGCCATCATCACGTCATCACCGTCATCGCGTCATCATCATTATTGCCGTCATCGCGTCATTGCCGTCATTGCGTCATCGCCGTCATCGCGTCATCACCATCGTCATCATCGCCGTCATCGCCGTCATTGCGTCATCACGGTCATTGTCGTCATCGCCGTCATCGCGTCGGCTAAACACACCGGGGCAGGGCTCGCTGTTGCAGAAGTCGACGTGGATGTCGCTGCCCTCGCACGAGTGACCGCCGTGTTGGGGCGGCGGCTCGGAGCAGGAGCGCGAGCGCTGGCGGGAGCCGCCCCCGCACGACACCGAGCACGGGCCCCAGCCGCTCCACACGGACCACTTCCCGTCGACTGCACACGCCGCGCGAGGGGCGGGGGGGAACGCACGCACGCGTGTTGTGAGCGGTGGACGCGCAGTTGCCCGGACGCACGCGCTGCTGAGATTCTCGCCCGAGCCTTCCTCGCAATCGGGACTCGAATCCTGAAACTATCTGCTCTATGGCCTCCCCTGACCCCCCCCCAAATCCCACATCTCCAAACGCCACACGTCCAAGATGCTTCTGACAGACTCCTCAGCCGCACTCTCATCTCTCCAATTGCTCCCAATCACGACTCAAGATTATGTCCCCCAGTGGCAATGTTTACACATCCACCACTCATCTGAGGCTGAGTTGACCTAGGGAAGGCCCAGAACCGGTTCAGATAATCATCATTCGTGTTTGTGGCCGTGAGCGGGAATCGAGCTTGAGTCGCTGGGTTCCTAGCACAGCAGAGCTAGCCGCTAGCTGCACTACTGCCACACACATGCACACACAGGCACGCACAAAAGGATACAAAGATCCCCCCTATAGCCTTAACAGACTGTAGGAGCAAGTGCTGTGAGCGAGCACCTATGAAGGCCGGCACGGCACACGAAGGGAGTGGGTGGCCAACACCATACCCAGCCGATGTTTATAGCACACTGCACCAGGAACTCATTTGAGGCTGAGTCAATCTAGGGGAGAACCGGTTCAGATAATCGTCACTGGTGTGCAGTGCGCTAACCGCTACACCACCGCTCCCACAGACACACACGCACAGCTTGCCACGGCCTCACCTGGACACTTGCGGGCACTGCAGACCTGCGTCTGGGTGTCAGCGCCCGGGCAGCTGGGCCCGTCGTATGCCGGAGGGGGCTCGTTGCAGAGCCGCAGGCGCGTCTGGGAGCCCTCGCCGCACGCGGCGCTGCACACGCCCCATGGCTGCCAGGCTCCCCAGTTCCCAGCCACTGCAAAAGCAGTCGAGGGCCATGCGACCACGGGTCACATAGTCATGAGTCACATAGTCATGAGTCACATAGTCATGAGTCACAGGTTCACGGGTCAGGGGTCATGCGTTCATGAGCCACAAGATCGCGAGTCACATGTCCATGAGTCACAAGTTCATTAATCACAGGGTCACGAGCCACGTGAGTCACGCGTTCAAAAGCCACAAGATCGCGAGTCACATGTTCATGAGTCATATGTTCATGAGTCAAACGATGACAAGTCACACACGCAATAGCTACGAGATCATGGGCCACGTTCTAACACCGGTGATCGCGAGTCAAGGACTCACGAGGCATGCGTTGATGAGCTATAGGCAATGAGGCCATCACCACAAGCCACGGACTCGCAAGCCACACGTCAAGAGACAAGTCATGCCTTCAGGAGACGTATTACCGTGCTCCGCAGATGTTGTGAGTGCTATGTATATACATCGTAGATTCTTGTCACACGTAAGCATTGATGCCACATAGACCTACGATTAGCACGGTTGGCTACTTACAGTAAGAAAGAAATTCACACGTAGATACAGAGCCACCTTTGTGACGGGTCTCTGTCTTTATTCCTGTTGCTCCGTGCCCCCTTTACCATTCCTATTCTGCTGTAATGTGCACTATTGCTTATTTTATTGAGGGTGATTTTGGCACGTAAAATAAAGACAAATTGATTGATGATTGTTTTTTTTAAGGCATAGTAATTTACTGGACATCTGTGAAAAAGAGCGTCATAGCTCATCAGATTTCTCCAGGATTAATAAAGATTCTGATTCTGAAAACCGACATGAGCGCCACGCACCGGGGCAAGGCCGCGCGTTGCACAGGATGCGCTCGAGGGGGCGGCCCTCGCAGGCCCGGCCGCCGTGCTGGGCCGGCGGGTTGCCGCATGTGCGCGTGCGCGTGCGGTTCCCCTGGCCGCAGGAGCGCGAGCACTCCTCCCAGGGGCTCCAGTCCGACCAGCCGCCGTCCACTGCGGTGGGAGGAGTGGAGGGGTAGAAGTGACCGTGATGTGAGCGGTGGGGTGAGTGGTTAAGTGAGCGGTGAGATGAACGGTGGGGTGAGCGGTGATGTGAACAATGAGATGAGTGGCGAGGTGATAGATAGGGTGAGCGATGCGGTGAGTGGTGACACGAGGGGTGGGAGGCGAGCCGTGGGGGTGAGCGGTGATGTGAGCGGTGGAGTGAGCAGTGGAGTGAGTGGTGGGGTGAGCGGTCTGGCCGAGCGATGGGAGGCGAGCGGTGGGGGTGAGCGGTGCATACCTGGGCAGGGTCGGCTGGCACAGGGGCGGCTGTCGGAGGCGGGGCCGGCGCACGGCCGCCCCCCGTTGGCCGGGATGGGGCTGTTGCAGACGCGCACCCTCTCCTGCAGGCCCTGGCCGCACGATGTGCTGCAGGGGCCCCACTCGAGCCACTCGGAGAAGCCGCCGTGAACTGCACGGTGCAGACACAGGAGCCACGGCACGCGGTCGCCCCCCTCCCGTCAGCTGGCGTGGGCGTTTGCAAAAAACGTCGAATTGGACTTCAACTTTTTTTTTACGATCTGCGGATTTTTACTTTAAATTTAACACGAAGGAAAATAAAGTGGCACTGTAGGGCGCACGTATGTTGGAAGAGCAAAGGGCTTTTTTACGATGTGTAAAGTTGATTCACATGATTGCTTTTTAGAATATAGAAATAGATAAACGTATCATGGATGCAAAATAAATGTCTTTCACATCCATTGTTTTGTCCTGCTAATGACGGCTCTGCTAGGGTGATCTTATAGATTAATAATCTTCATGGCAAGCTTGTAAACAGCTCAGACTCAGCTTGCAGCCAGCTCCAATCTAGCCCATAGACATCTGGCAAGCCTACCCAGCTTCATTCCAGATCCAGCCCAGATAGAGACGGGCCAGAACCAACAAGGAGGAAATTCGCAGCCTGCCCAGGGCCCAGCCCAGCACCAATCACTGAATCGCGCGCGTTCAGATGCGCCTCTGCGGCCGTCTGGAACGCTCTTCCTTCAAATATTAGGAAGTCACTGGAGCAATGCGCTTTTAAATCATCTAGATTGAAAACTCATTTCTCTAGAACTTCTGTTCAGTTCCTCCGCACCTCCGATTAGTAACAGTTGGCTAGGTACGGTGCGAAAGAAGTTCAACATACGCACGTACACACAGTCCAGAACGATCTCAGAGCCATCCTGGCACAGCATATTGCTTTTTATGGTGGCGTGCGGAGAAGTAGAAGAGTGTGAAGTAGTAGAAGGAGTGCGCGTTCGAGCGCGAACTTTCACACCCGACCTTGCACGGTGAGAGTTGCGCGCACGAGCGCGGAGCCCATGAGGTTGCGCGCCACGCACTCGTACTCGTCCGTGTCATCCTTGCGCGCCGGCGCCAGGCGCAGGGACCCGTCGGGCGCCACCGTCACGCGCCCGTCGAGGCGCAGCGGCCGACCCCCGCGCCGCGTCCACTCGACCGCTGGGGGGGGCTCTCCGTCGGCCGAGCAGCGCAGCGCCGCCACGCTGCCCGCGTCTACCACGGTGTCCGTCGGCTCCACCGAGAAGGTGGGAGCTCCTGCGCGAGCGCGCGGGGGCAGGGGAAAGAGAGGGAGAAGATGAGACGAGTGGCGATCCCGCGGCGGCAATTTTTTCCTGGCCGTGCTGTAAAGCTCCCCGGCGTTTTCCAGTTCATTTGAAGCAGCTCGCAGCGCGCGGAGCGAAACGTCGGACGTCGTGCCCGAGCAAATCTGGCTTTTCAGAGTCAGAATCCTTATTTTAATCTGGAGGAATCCGATGACCTAATAAGCTCTCTTGATTACAGGTGGTTCAGTAAACAATACAGGGTGCACGATGCGAAATCACATAGGAGAGCAATTCATGCCGATCACCGGGTTGTCCGGGAACGGGAGAACTCACTTTACTCATGCGAAGCGATGGGCACGGTTTTAGAACTGCAGTTTAGCCAAAACCAACATTTAATATGGTGGTATATTGTGTGTGCATTCATTGGTTACTGGGCTTAAACCATCAACTCGCTACACTTGAGAACCCAAGAGTGGCTGCCCGAATTAAAACCCAGCATCTGAGCAGGCTCAGAGCTATAACCTCTGAACCACACGGGAATGTAATTTATTGCTGGTTTTCATTGTTATTACAATAAAATTCTGCTTGTGCTATCAGCCTCCTGTCATTTATACCACCAGCTTAGGCCGACTAATTGTGACCAACGCCAGAGCTCATCTCAAGTACGGTTTTTGTCACAATTTTGACAGCTGAGGACGAGCACAATCAGCAAAAGACCCGAAAAATGCTACGAACAGCCTCTCCGTCACGCGCATGAGGAGTCGTTCCGAGCGTCCGCGGTGCGATTGCCGCCGCGAGCGCGACGGTGTCGGTGTCATCGCCTCTCACTCTGCAGCGTCAGGGTGACCATTCTCTGCACGACTCCGGCGTCGTTGGTCGCCACGCATTTGTAGTCGCCAGCATCCTCGTTCTGTGCATGGACACAAGGAGACACACACAAACATATATACATACAGTGGTACCCCGGTGTTATAGGCTTCTCAGCATGCTGGGCCAAGTGCGGTTTGCGAGCACCTACGAAGGCCGGCACGGCGCACGAGGGGGTGGGTGGCCAGCACCAAAGGGGGGGCCCTCTTTGTCTCTGCATGTTTACTACACATCACACCAGGTCCTCATTTGAGGCTGGGTCGACCTAGGTAAATCGAATTCGGGTCGCTGGGTTCGTAGCGCAGCGCGCTAATAGCTACACTACCGCTCTCCACTACTTACATACAGAGACAAACATACGTACATACACACACAAACACGTACCCATATATCCATCGTGCACAATTCGATTCGAGAGCCAAGAAGCTGCAATGTCAGAGTGGAATTCACCATTTATTTACAGAAGCAGTTTTAACCACTGCACCATTCTGTATCAATATAGTTTGGTAATAAAAAAAATAGCTCCGACTTAAATTATTGGGGGTTGTGTTCTCATTTAAAACACTAGGCCCCACTGTAGCGAAATATTAAATCACTCGCTTGGTATGCAGGTGGTCGGGGGTTTGATCCCGACCCTGAATCCTGTATATTTGGTTTTTGCATATTCTCCCTGTGGTCGCGTGCATTTATCTCTGGGTCCTCCGGTTTTTTCCTTCCACATTTAGAATCCACATCAGACGTTTAGAGTATTTGGCTGCTATACATTTCCATGCGGTAAGCCACTTTGTTGACCTATCATCATCATCACAATCCATGGGGAGAGAGCTTTGTAGGTGTCCACTGGGCATTTTTTCATTTGTTTCCACTTTCCTCTTTGTCTTATGCCAATATGCTCAAGTAGTGCAAATATTCCTGGCACCGATCTGTTATGTCGTCCAGCCATTCTCTGCTTGGTCTTCCTCTCTTTATGGTTCGTTCCATTTTGCCGAACAACAACAACGCAATTTTTATTTCCCTGTTGTTGTCCCTCCTACTACACAATGCGTCCAAATAGTGCCAGTTCCCTTCTCATCACTGCCTGCATCAGGTTGTCTTCTTCATATGCGCAACCTTTTCTTACGCCTACTCGTTGGGTCAAAATAAAATAACAAAATAGTTTATTTTATAGTTTAGTACCGCGCCGGGACCCCGGGGGTCGCTCGCTCACTCACCACCGTGCCGTAGATGGCGAGCGAGCCGTTGCTGAGCTGGCGCACGCGGTTGCCCACTGTGACGGGCACGCCCTGCTTGTTCCAGCGGATGACCGGCGCTGGGTCTCCCCGCACCTCGCAGTTCAGGATCGCGTTACCGCCCAGGGGTTCGATGCGATTGGTGATCACGTCCCCGTCGAAGATGGGAGGCTCTGCGCACGGGTCAACGGATGAGAGCGCGTGCCCCGTCGAAGTGATGTTACTGTGTCTCTGCTCAAACGATGGGTGGTGATGGCGCTCGGTTTCCACCGATCGCGACCCTGAGATAGTGATGATGGACTTCCCACGTTCCCATGGTGGGGATCAGTCTTGCCACAGGATCAAGACTGCCAGTAATTCACCTATTGTCGGCGAAATCATCCCCTGACCGGGATTTAAACTCACAACTGTCCAACTGCGATCCAAACGCTCTAAGAACCAAGCCACCCGGATAGTTTATGCTCAGCGCTTTTGTCAATCCACTGCTGGATGAGAGCCCCCACCCCACCCCCATGCGGTGTGGGTCACGTGGGTAATGTGACCGTATTTTATGCCGTTCAATGAGAGCGAACTGACCGTTCCCTATCATGGACGACTGGCTATATACGTTCGCACGAATGCAACCGTGTCCCGGAATGAAAGTCCATTTTGTTCAGCTAGGAGAGACTCCCCGAGAATCGAGGCATCCTTCAGAAGGATCCCGCTTCTGAAGTAAAAAACAATTCCTGCTTAAACAGGTCCACGCGCGGAAGGCGGCGTGCCCCACCAGGGAGGGACGACACGTACTGAACTCCACATAGAGAGAGAGATGAATAACCAACTGGGTGCACTGCTTTCTACAGACCATTCGAGGTGCAATGCACGTTGATTAGAAGAGGTGCAAGCAGATTGAGAGGGATTCAGTGGATGGGCAATGATTTGGGTGGATGAGGAGTTGTGTAGGTGGCTGGGGAGTGGGGCCGGTGTGTGAGAAGTAATTCAGGTTGATTGGGAGGGATGCTGACGGATGAGAAGTGATGCGGGTGGATTGAGAGTGGCGAAGATAATAATTTCAACGAGGGACGCACACAGTCTGCACTCACTCTCGTGCAGAGAGAACGACTCGGAAGCGCGAAAACCCACGGAAAAGCAGGACGACAGTCACGTGATGAGTCGGTGACAGCAACTGCCCAAGCTCTGCGGTCCTCTATACATGAAGGTGTTATCAGCCAATCAATGAGTGTTTACACGTAGGAGGAAAGTGGAGCACCTGGAGATAACCCAGGCGTGCAAGGGGGAGACACACTATCCCATACAGACGGAACAGGTGGAGTGCACATTTCTGCTCTGCTGCCGTCTTATGACGTTCCAGAGGTACACTCCCTCCTTGACGCCAAATGGGAAGGGAGTTTCACGACATTTGTGCCATCGACCAACCCTCGCTACTACCTCCACAGTGCTGGATTAGAGGCTACGTGCAGCAGCATAGCCACCACCATCCGTCTAAATGATAAAAGAGTCGCACGCTAGAATGGAGTTAACGGTGATGACGTTGTCGTTACGCGGGCCCGGCTATACACTTATGGTGACCACGCTTGCCAGCAGAACGCGGGCCCCTTTGCGTGGAACAACACCCAAATGCTAAAAAACCCACGAACAGTAAATATCTCGAGTTTTACCGCTTCAACCCTCATCTTAACCCTTTTCCATTATGGATGTCTGCAAGTTTCATTGTGGGTCCCGTTCACCGGCGAATCTCAGAACACACAAGCGGTTCAGCCTTCATTTTATTTAGAGAGGCCATCGTGGCAATGTTTTTAAAGACATTGTACTCACCGCAGAGAATTGTAGTGACACGACCGCACTCTATTATAGCTGGCACCAAACTGTGCCACATGCCCTCCCGTCATGGCCTTTTGGGAGCCTCGATACCGATGAAGTTTTTATATTTTAGTTTTTCTTCCGGTTCCGTTCCGATAACGTACACGTGCGTCATGGAATCGGAACGGGAAAGAGTTAAATGTCCACGTCGCGATGAGGTGGCACCGCTGTGCGTCACTGGAGGTGTTTTCGAGTGTCAACGGTGCATCGTGACCGGTCGCACCTTTGACGTAGACGGAGCCCAGCGCCCTCACGGAGCCCACGGCGCTCGTGGCCGTGCAGGTGTACGTGCCGCCATCTGACTTGGAGACGCCGTCGACCACCAGCTCGCTGCGCCCGCTCGCGCTCGAGGGCGTCACTGAGTCCCGAGGGAGAGGAGATGGCGGAGAGAGAAGAACGCGCAACGAGGCGAGCTGGTCAGGTGGCACAGAGGTCAGGGTGACGAGCCACACCCTGCGTATATTCTGGGTTTGTGGCATAAATACAGATCTAAATATCTGATGGGTCAACGAAATAATTTTTTATTTTACCAGGTAAGGCACAACGAGCTATATAGCTCATTTTCAGAAGTGACCTGGCCGCAAATGATAGCTCATCGAAGTGGCTTATCACGTGGAAATTTATAGCAGCCAAATCACTCTAAACGAAACGTTTCAAATACTCTAAACGCATATTTTAATTCGATACAGCATCGTCATTCATGCAACATGCATCTCACAATGGCTGTGGAACCACAGGCAAGCTGGAAGGCTGCCAGGCGGTGAGCTGGTGCCAACAGCTGCTCCGCAGATCTCTGTGTATTGCATCCCTGTCAACTCATACGGTTTAGCCGTATTCTTGTACAGGGAAATTGAGTTTTCAGGTCCCTATGGCGTACAGCCATTTCAATACGGGCAACACATGTTTTGTTGTCTATTTATTTTGTGTGTCTCCCTTGTGATGGGACTTTGTAGGATGTTGAGATTTATAGGGGGCACGGGGTGACCAATAAGGTCTGAATTGGTCTGTAACAAGGTAGGCACTGATAAGTAGTCGACAGGTAAGGTATTGAGATGTTTCCAGCCAATTAGTGAATGCTATTTATGCATGTGCGAGGAAACTGGAGCACTCGGAGAAAACCCACGCATGCGAGGGGGTAACGCTCGATCCCATGCAGAACAGACAGGCAAAATCAGTCTACACTTTCCTGCACTGCATTCCACTGGTTTGATATGATTACAGTATAGCCTATCGAATTTGTATTTTTGCTTTTTGAAGTGGCGCATCGCCTACTGAACTGGCTCGTTGCCTACTGAAGTACCTCAGTCCCTACTGAAGTACCTCAGTCCCTACTGAAGTGCCTTACTGCTCTCAAAGTGGTCTCATCGCCCCATCACAGGAGTCTCATTGCCCAGCCGAGTGGCTGATGGCCTACGCAAGTGGCCAGCAGAGAGAGGGGGGAACCGCGGCGGAACGCGGCGGCGGAACGCGTTGGCAGCGCCGGCTGAGCGGGCCATCTACCCGGCAGGATGTTGTTGTTGAAGGACCACGTGATGCTGGGGGTGGGGATGCCTGTGGCGGTGCAGCCCAGCACGAGGCGCTCGCCCTTGTTGAGCGAGACGTCGCCGGGCAGCTCGGTGAACGCGGGCGGCACGTGCACGCTCACGAGCATCGCGCGCGAGTCCCTGCCCACCGCATTCACCGCCACGCACGTGTAGTCGCCCGCGTCCGCCGGCTAGAGGTGGGGGGGGCAGGGGGGGGTACGCACGAGTACGGTGAAGCGATCGCGGTCATGGACAAACGGATTGCTTGGCGACGCTCGCGTTGGCAGTGGTGCGCAATGTATGTCTGTATGTACGTTAAACTTCTTTCGCACTGTACGTAGCCAACCGTGCTAATCGGAGGTGTCGGGTGAAGGATAAAAAAAATAAACACGAAAAATAGTTATCAAGAAATGAGTTTTCAGTCTCGAAATCACAAGGCCTCAGGACGTAAGTTAATAAGCACCTCCTTAGAAGTAAAGAAAAAAGTATAATCGGTGACATTTCAGGCAATGACCTTACTTCGTCAGAGCAAATTAGTGATAATGAAGTGAAAGTAGCGGTTAGGACAAATACCTCTTCAAGACGGGCACTGCCGAGCTGCAGGGGCGCTGGACCAAGAGCATTCATGTCGAGTTTGTATCGTACAATTATAAGCAATTGAATGGAAGTGTTGTTCTTTTAATGTACTGTACATGTGTGTACATGTACAGTACATCGGCTTTGCAGGTTAAAGGAGAAAATTCACGTGCCCCTTCGATATGTTATATGTGCATTCGGGGAGTAACAATTCACCACCCCCCTTTTTATTTGGTTACATTTTTACTGTTTCGTTTGCATTGTTTATTAGTCGACAAAGATCTCCAGTATAGCCTGTAACAGACTGTTGGGGCAAGTGCTGTTAGCGAGCACGGCACACGAGGGGGTGGGTGGCCAACACCACGCTTAGCCGCCTTTGTCTCCCCAGTGGCGATGTTTACACATCGCACCGGGTACTCATTTGAGGCTGAGTCGACCTAGGGGTGGGCCAGGACCGGTTCAAATAATCGTCACTGGTGTTGGCCGCGAGCGGGAATCGAACTCGGGTCACCAGGTTCCTCCCACACACACACAACGCGCGCACGCGCACACACAACACGCACACACAACACGCGCATATGCACACCCACCGTCGCCTTCTCCAGAGCGAGCGTGCCTCCCTGCAGCAGCGCGTACTTTCCGGGCGTATCATGCAGCGCTCGGCCCTCCCTCTCCCACGACACCGTGGGCTCGGGGAGGCCGTCCACGGCGCACGTCAGCTCCAGCCTCCCGTGCTCCAGCACGGTGAGCTGGGCCGCGCCCTCACGGACACTCGGGGGCACTGCATCGACCGGGGCGGGGCGAGGAGGGACGTGGCAAGTCAGTGGCAACCGGCGTGTGAAGCACAGCCCATTGGTGGACGCACGCGGTGGTCCTACCCCCCCCCCCTTCATAGGGGCGAGTAGCCCCTATGAAGGCCGGCACTGTGGCACACGAGGGGGTGGGTGGCCAGCACCGCGCTCGGTCGTCTTTTTCTCCCCAGTGGCGATGTTTACACACCGCACCAGGTTCTGATTTGGGCTTACCAAGTGGAGGCCCAGGACCGGTTCAGATAATCGTCCCTGGTGTTGTCCGTAAGCGGGAATCGAGCTCAGGCTACTGGGTTCGTTGCGCAGCGCGCTAACCGCTGGACTACCGCTCCCCACGCAGGCATGTACAGGTTTGTGCAGGCATGTACAGGTGTTAATTTACACCTGTACATTGTCAGCTTGCTCCTCTCTCTGTGTGCCGTTGTGATGTCTGTCTGCTTGTATGTCTGTCTATAGTTTTTTCTAGTTAGATTTTTGTTGCTATTTCTTTTATGCCTGATGATGATTGCTTGTGTTGCAATCGAAACGTCGCAATATGTTATTTTATTTTAATTTATTATTTTATTTTTAGACGTGACTTAACCGAAAAGAACCAAAGAATGTACAGGTGTGTGCAGGCATGAGCACACGTGTGTACAGGTTTGTGCAGGCATGTGTAGGCTTGTACAGGCATGAGCACACGTGTGTTCAGGTTTGTACAGCAATGTGTAGGTTTGTACAGGCATGAGCACACGTGTGTACAGGTTTGTGCAGCCATGTGTAGACGTGTAGAGGCATGAACACACGTGTGTATAGGTTTGTACAGCAATGTGCAGGCGTGTGCAAGCGTGTACAGGTATAGACTAGCGTGCACAGGTGTGTGCAGTCACGCGCCACAGGGGGACGCACGGCGAGAGCTGCGTCTCACCGTGCACCACGAGCTTCGTGTGGGAGCTCGTCGAGCCAGCCGCGTTGGCGGCTGTGCAGGTGTAGCGGGCGGCGTCGCTGCGACGCGCGAAGGCTATCTGCAGCGCGCCCGAGGCGAGCACGCGCCTCCGCACGGCCGCGCCGCCCTCCCCGCCGGCACCAGCGGCAGACGAAGGGGCCTCGACTCCCAAAGGCCGCCCGTCCTTGAGCCAGGAGATGACCGGGCTCGGAGAGCCCTCGGCGTTGCAGGGCAGCGTGACCGTCCGGTCGGCCATCACCACCAGCTCGGCAGCGTGGGGCAGGATGGAGGGCGGCACTGCGAGAGGGGGGGCAGTGATGGCTGACGTCGTTAACCTGCCACGTAACTATTTTAACGGTTTTTATTTTGCCAGGTAATGCGCCACTTGGCTATGTAGCTCTTGTTCAGAAGCGACTTGGTCACAAATGATAGGTCAACGAGGTGGCTTGTTGTGTGGAAATTTACAGCAGCCAAATAATACTCTAAACACGTGGCGATGTTGATTCTAAATGTAGAGAGAAAAACAAGAGGACCCGGAGAAAAAAACCACGCGATCACAGGGTGAACGCGCAAACTCCAAATATACAGGCTATCCCTCTGCTTCACAGCGGAAGTTGCCGAGTCCCGACCACGACTCGCAAGTTTGTTAATCTGGAGACATCAACACTGCAATCACGGCAGAGGATGGCTCGTTTGTGAAACGCAGCACCTATCACAATCAGCCTTGCGCTGTAAGAACGGCGTGAACGCCAGACTGTGTAGCCAATTGCTATCATCGGGGGGGGGGGGAGAGGCGGGCGAGGATCAGCGGGAGACTCCGACGTTTGGTGGTGGTGGTGGCACGAGGCCACCCCGTGCCACGCGCGCCCTTTCTCTCTCTCTCACCTTGCACGCGGAGCTTCACCTTGCCCAGGGCGGTGCCGGCTGGGTTCTGGGCCACACACATGTAGGTGCCTCCGTCCTCCACCGCCGCCCGGGCGATCTGCAGCCCTCCGCTGGGCAGCACCGTGAAGCCCTCTCCTAACGGCACACGCGCGCCGCGGCGGGCAGGGTGGCGTCAACGGCCGTGCCCACTTAATCGGAACAATTATGATAATCGATTTTAACAATGGAAATACGGTCCATGGCCTTTATCCAGGAAAGCCTCGCTGAGTCTCAAGGCTTTTTTTCTTCTAGCGAGCAGGGCACAGCATTGGGATGCTTGGGTAATTCATCGTCGAGTGCGTCCATGCATGCAAGGGGAAACTGGACAGCCCGAGGAACACCCGCAGGCACGAAAGGGGATGACAATCGAAAACCCATGTTGGCTCATCCACGTCCTACTTGCTGTACTGCTTTTCAAAGGCCACCTCATGGCTCTGCGGGAGGTCACATGCATGAGGCATGTAATGATCTCGACATGATTCACAAGCCCTACATTTAATGCCCCGAATTGCCAGTGTGCGCCACCATATTGTGCCCCGGTCTGGATCAGACCCGGACCAGAGCGGTAATCCATGGTCCAGACCAAAAATTGGTACCACCTAAAGTAGCAATGCTTTAGTAGTACTGAATTTTATATACATGTACGGTGAATAAGACATAATGATTTGGTAACCCACTCAGTTCAAATGGTTATGACATAACCCACTGCTATTGGCCACAGAAAGAAATTGGAACCACTTAAGTTCTTCCACCCTACGTGGTACTGACAAGTGCTCCCATGGACGATGATGATCTCTCGCGCGACCGTACCGCTCGTGATCACGTTGATGCCCTCTCGCTGCCAGGTGATGGTTGGCTGAGGCGTCCCTCTGGCCTCGCATGGCAGGGTGATGTGGTAGTTGACAATCACCTCCATCTGGGACGGCGGGGCCTTGATGACCGGAGCCTCTGAACGACAGAAAACAAAAAACTCGACCGTGACTCCCTCTGAGGCCTTCAGCAATCGGCTACAACAGTAGCTACAGCTGCAGTCACAGCTAAACAAAAAAACTCAAGTTTAACATTTTTTTACCAGATAAGGCCCACTGAGCTATATAGCTCTTTATCAGAAGTGACAAATGATAGCTCGACGAATTGGCTTATCATGCGGCTATTTGCAAATACACTAAACGCATGATCATGAATATGGAGGGAAGAGAACCCGGAGACAAATCCACATGACCACGGGGAGAACATTCAAACTCCAAACATATGTAATGCGGGCGAAAGCGACCTTCCGGATGTGACGTCACGAGGAGGCGGAGCCAGGTGACGTGGGTGAAAGGTAGGGGGTCCTTAAGCGGGTAAACCGGAAGGAGAAGGCAGTCGGGGTGTGAATGGAAAGGTGTGGGGCCACGCGGGCGTACGAGCCGAGGGGGCACCGTCAGAAGCGGGAGCCAACCCTGGGAACAGTAGGGAGCTACTGGGAGGTGTAAAGCTGCAGATAGAGATAGGCAGTAAGGCTGTGTGTGAGGGGCAGCGGGGTGGCTGCCAAGAGTCGCAGGAGCGACGAGAAGGCGAGACAGCACGAGGCTGTCAGAGCTGCAGCAGGAACAGCCAAGGAAGCTGTGTGAGAGTACAGCAGCGGAGCTGCTGTGGGGCTGCAAGAGCGACAAGAACAGCAGCGGGGCTGCTGATGTGGACTGGAGTGACATCGGAACCAGCACAGAGAGAATAAGAGAGACAGCCGTGTGGGAACGCAGTACGGACCGAATAAAGGACACTGAGCCAGAGATCGTGGTCAAGTCTTTTATTACACATACAGGCATCAGGGTCGGGATCGAATCCACGTGCTCCTGTATACCAGGCGAGGTAGTTAACATCTTGCCACCGTGGTGCCCAAACTGGTTAGCAGAGGAGCTGAGGGGGTGGGGGGGGGGCAAGGGTATAAAAATAAGCAGAGATAACAGCAGCAGCAATAATAATTTTCATTTTTTAGGCGCCGCAGAGTATTCCCTCACTCTCAAAGAGTGAGATCAACTCGGAGGCATGAGGAGGAACTGCAGATGAGCTGGAAGGCAGCAGCCAGGCGGTGAGCTGGTGCCAACAATTGCCTAAGCTCTGCAGTCCCCTATATGTTAAGATGTTTTTAGCCAGTTCATCGGCGTTTACATGGAGCAACAGCGACAGGCGTAGAACTAGTAGCAGTGGCTGGAAAAACAATAGCAGTAGCAGTCGAGGCAACAGCAACAGTAGTAACAGCAGCTGCATTAGACACAGTATCAGTAGCAGCAGCAACAGAAGCTGTATCTGTAGAGGAAAAGGCAACAACAATAGCTGTAGTAGTGGCAGCTATAGAAACAGCAGAAGCATTAGAAGTAACCAGTACTAGTAGTAGTAGCAGGAAGCAATAGCATAATTAGTAACACTATCAGTTCACATTACCAAAGCAGAAGCAGCTTATACAAGTGACAGTAGCAGACAGCAGCAGAAGCAACAGGAACACAGTAGGGGCAGGAGCAGCAGTATTAAAATGTACCGTATTTGGATTAAAAATAATTCCAATACACGGTAGGCTTACGCGAACAACATTAAGATTCGTAATAGATTTTCGGGTCGGATCTTCGTGCGAGCGACGTGCCAACGCGTGACGGTCCAAACTTGTCACATCACCCGCAAGCCACTCGAGTGTAATACGCATGGCAGTCATCGTCCCTTACTGTGAAAACTTGGCAGGAGCCTCCTGAAAAAATGAGTCGTGAGACCCGGTGAGGCTCTCCTGGGTCCGCAAGCAAGACACGTTTTCTCTCCCCGTGGTCGCGTGGATTTTTCTCTGGCTCCTCCGGTTTTTACCTCCACATTTAGAATCAACGTGTGTTCATTGAGCATTTAGCTGCTTTACATTTCCACGTGATAAACCACGTCGTTGAGATATCACTTTTGGCCAGGTCGCTGCTGAAAAAAAAATTACATCGCAGAGTGGCACTTTACCTGGTAAAATAAAAAATAGTTGAGTTGAGTGTCGTTTTTAAAACGATTAGGGTGAGAGCGGCGTGCCTGTCCCGGCGATGCTCACCGTGCACCACGAGGCTGACGTGCCTCTTGGCGGAGCCGGCTGCGTTGCTCACGTGGCACACGTACTTGCCGGCGTGGTGCAGCAGCGCCGCGGTGATCTCAACCGTGCCTGCAAGGGCAGCATCGTCACCGATTAACGACCGACGCAGTGCGGAGGAGAGGGCCCTACGTGCACCTGTGGCAAACTTATAATGTGGGTGGTCGTGTCGCGCAATCTGAGCAGCATCGAACGCGGACTGTTTGTGGATGAGATGCAAATTACGAATGAATGAGTGGCACTGTGGTGAGTATGGTCCATCTTACAATCTAAAAGAGAAACTGCATTTCAGAAATTATATTGAACGTATTTTGTTTTGGGGGGGGGGGGGGTTGGATCGGAGGTACAATGGTTAGCGTGCTGCTCTATATGCATCGGTCAAAGAATGACCATGACTGGCATGGCATGGGAAGACTCTCATCCAGCAGTGGATTGACAAAAGGTACCTGTACATGCATGTATGCGTGTATGTGCGTGTGTGTGCGTGTATGCGTTCATCGCGGCCAAACCATGTCCCATCTACCGGTAGTGTTTCTCAACTGCAGTCCTCGCGACACCCCTGCCCCACGGTTCACCGGTTTTGTAAGCTACCAATCTCTTCCATTCACGTGCCAACAACTGAGGCACTGCACACTGCATGCGCATAATGGATGGCAGACCCCACCACTGCTCCGCGTGGCTTTGCTTTACCAAGAAACCTGTGCTGCTCCCTCAACCGCTTCAGAACGGCGACCGTTCTCTGCGCACACATCTTCCATGAACTTTAGATGACCCACGGTGCAACGACTGTGGCCACCCGAACCACACAATGGACCGTATCGCCAACAACCGCATCATTCCACGTCGGCTGGTCGCACTACTTCCTGGAGTTATCCTCATGTAGTTTAGACCGACTTGCTGTACGCTAGAAAAAGATGGATGGTAATGATGGGTAGCTTTACCGTGACATATTGCAAGGACTGGAGTTGAGAGACACTGAGTTAGAGTATATACTGTTGATTATTTGTGCGATGTTGATGCGTTGGCAGTGGTGCACAAGCACGATGAACAAAAAAAATCCCAGCACATTCGTCAATATGATTGTGTGTGGCCTTAGAAGAAAAAAAATATAAAATAGGTGACGTTTTGGTCAATGGTCCTTCTTCATAGCGTAAATGGAGAGCCCAGAGTGACGGCGTTAATGATGCATTGATAGGTAGATAATGCCTTGTGCTCACAAAGACAAATCTACCCACAATGCAATGTGTCAGCAACATTTAATCAGTTTACTTTTAACACAATTTAGTTTATTTAACAGCGACAGAAGAGTGAATGTTATCAAATAGATACTTACAGTGTAACTATTTACATCTGCCTTAAAAAAATACTGGTAATCAAAAACACATTTAAATAAATGTAAATCTCATCCGGCCACATGGTGTAAAGTGCAGTCTACAAACATCGTTAACTTTATTTATCTGGCATCTCTATTTTTGCGTGCAATGAAGAAGGGCCATTGTTCAGAACGTAACGTGTTCTATATACAGATATTTTATCTGAAGGCCACAGTGTGCTATTGACGAACGTGTTGACTTGTGTTATATACTGCTGGGCTTGCTTGGTTGCATCTGCCAGTCATTTCAGTCACTCAACCCATGACACCAGGGGGTTGTCTCGTGACCTCCTGCCAGCGAGCCTTCGGCACCTGACGTGGCCTCAAAGTGCACCTGGCCTGGCACAGGCGCCGTGGTGACATCGCCGCCGTTTAGTGGCGAATGGCGGTTGTCGTCGTGAGTTGTTGTCGTCGTCGTCATTGCTGTTAAGTTGTGCGTGCGGCTGTCCTTGACGACGGCTCACCCACCGGTCGGCAGGACGCTGTAGCCCTCCCCGCGCAGCGGCAGCCGCACGCCGTCCTTGCTCCAGTGCAGCGTGGGCTCGGGGACGCCGGACGCGTGGCACGTGAGTAGCGCCGGCGACAGCTTGGTCACCACGAGCTCGGCGGCCTCGTCCGCGATTGAGGGCGGCACTGGGTGGCACACGGTGGGGTGTGGAGGGGGGCAGCGTAAACGCGACTGCGCATGGGCATGACGGGGCGACCGGCTCGCAAGTGCGCCAACTCGCGATCTCAGTCCAGAGGTCGTCGTCTCAGTTAGAGGTCAATCTCAGTTTAATATCATCACCGTTTATCATCATGACCATGATCATCTTTATAACCACTGTCATCATCATCAGCATTTATTCATCTATTATTGTCGTGCTCGTGTAAACGGGCCGTAGCGCAACATGCGCATCGTGCCGCTTGCCTCTGGAATAAAAAACAATCATTTCGGCACAGACTTGCTCAGCAGTAAAGCTCTCCGAGACACCGACCTTGACTCAACTCGATTCCCCAGTAATTAAATCAATGATACATTAACATCTGCTGGGGTTTGCAGGCATAGCTCACTCTGAAAAAAATAAGAATAGGCTTTATACTTTCTGGCAATAAAACAGGTGTTAAGATGTTCAAACACTAAATAAATAGTATTTTAGAGGAATCTAGTGATGGGTATCTATTTGGCGATTGAACATCTTAGAGCCTGTTTAATTGCCAGATTGGGAAAAGCCTATTCCTATTTTTTTTCATCGTCTTGTTACTGGCCAACAATAAAAGCAGAAGGTCCCGTAGATATGGCTCACCCTGCACCGTCAGGTCCATTTCCCTCTCGTCCGCTCCGGCCTCGTTCTGAGCCGAGCAGCGGTAGCGGCCCGTGTCCTCCACGGACGGCGAGATGATTACCAGCGAGCCCGACGACAGCACCCTGTGCTCCCCGCGGACATGCCACGTTCAACAGCATTTAAGCACAGCGGTTGCTGTGGGCCTGCTCGGGATGGTTCGCCTACAATTCTTCACGTTCGTAATTAGTTGCCAAATTTTGGGGCTTTTTACAATATCGGGTATTATTGTCGAATGCCAAGATTCCGAAATATGCCTCAGTTTGGCACCAACGTGTCTTGTGTGGAAATAATACAGTTAATAGGATCTGAGTTTAAATCATAGTCAGGGGTGGTTCAGTCGATCATCATCATCATCACTGCTTTGTGTGTTTAGTTTGTTGTCCTTCTCCGCACCTTCGATGAGCACGGTTGGCTACGTACGGTGCGAAAGAAGTTCAACATACATACATACATCATCCCTCCAGTTCCAATAAGACGACAACCACTTTGTTGGGAATTCAACAGAAATTCACCGACGAGTCCCTGCCATATTCATTCGGACTCTGAACCACTGGCTCAACACTCCCAAGAGGAGATGAACACTGTCCACAATCGCTCCACGCTTCAACATTTGACTCTGACCCATCAGAGGATGTTCGTGGCGAGCGATTGGATTTCCCATCCGCCACCGCTCATCGCCGAGAATGCAGCCCCCCCCTTTAAGGTTCGGCGCCCTCACCTGTACATGTTCTGGTTGGAGTCCGTGTTGAGGGGCCGCCCGTTCTTGAGCCACGTGACCTCAGGCTTGGGGATGCCCGAGGCCTCGCACGCGAGCGTCGTCTGCACGTTCACCACCACCGTGACGTTGGTGGGGCCGGCCGCAATGGACGGCCGCACTGCAGGACAAAGGCAATGGGAAATTCACACCGGTGGATCGTAGGCACGGAGGCAAGGCCCCGGTTTCCCTGGTCGTGTGGCCCGGCAAGCGTGGTGGTATCGGTTCCGAAGGCCGGCGTTGAGAGACAGAGCGAGAAGGTGATAATCATCACGGGATCGTCCAGTGACCATCCCACCACTGGTTGTGAGAAATGTTCTTCAACTTACCGGTGAGCTGAAAGAATAATAATTGGCACGCATTCAATGATTGTACGCCGCATGACAATTTTATTGGTTGGCTATGTCGGGTAATGGGCGTCTACAACGAAAATTTGGCCAATTCATTTACATGCCCTCTGAATCGTGATATTGGCTGAGAAATCCTATGTGTTACAGCAATAGCATACAATAAGATGGTCCAGTGAGGACTTGGAGAAATGATGAGATGGCTCAGTAGGTGATGGCAGAGTGATGTGGTGAAGGTGAGAGCTGATGAGTCTTGAGAGATAGTGGAAGGAGCTCATGAATTGGAAAAGAGATGGTGGTAGCACTCACAGTGAACCTGCAGATCCACGCGCCGCCTTTCGGAGCCAGCCGGGCTGGTGGCGAGGCACAGGTAGCGTCCCGTGTCCGAGACCTTGCTCGCCAGGACGCGCAGGGAGCCATCCTCCAGGAACACGTACCTACACACGTGCGCGGCGGTGGCGGTATCGACGCGGGCAGAGCTAGGGTTCAGATACCGTCAGGCTACGAGCGAGATGTCGGCGAGCGGCAACAAACCGGACAAGAAGTGCCGCCTTGGAGAGCGACCCACTGGCAATGGGAAGGGAGGCCTGCAGCCCTCGATCTCAGTCGGGGATCGACTCAGTCCATTTCTATTTAACCCGGATCGATACAAGACGACGGGGAACAATATTTTATGGGAAGTGAAGAGTTGCGATCACGAGAGGGCGCAATCTTTCTACGGATATTTCAAGCCATCCTACATGCACGCTCGTCCTGTTATGACTGTTAAAACGGGATCAATAAAAATAATATATTTTTAAAAAGTTGTGGTCGTGGAGTGGCACCAGTGCCGTCATGGAAATGTGGAATTACGCCCGGCTCATAGTCACTAGTGGAGTTTAGTGTAGCTCCATTGGTCATGTGAGAAGATGCTTTGACTTTTAACGCAGCCAATTATATGCATATGTAATTGACGTAGTGCCCAGCGGAGGTCAATGAAATCGGCATGGTTGTGTCTGATTAGTTAGCTGTCAGCCCTAATGGCTCTCACGAGCCGAGCTCACACCGGATTGGTGGGGGGCGTAGGGTGGTTCACCCCGATTGGTGGAGAGCTTTGAAGGGTGTGCTATCCACTTTTTCTTTCCCAGCAACTAACTAACAAAGTGGTCTAATGCGATCGCGCTCGATGGTATCATAGCAATATATAAATAACAACAACGTTGGCCCAACGTTGGCCCGACGTTGGCGTGTTTACTGGGAGCTCACCTGGAGTTGCCCGGGGACAGCACGGCACCGTCCTTCCTCCAGGTGACGCGTGGTGCCGGCGTTCCGCTCACGACGCACTCGAGCAGCGCGTCGCTCTCCACCAGCACCGTCACGGCGCCCGGCCCCTCCCGGATGCTCGGCACCACTGCGAGCGGCACACGAGGCAACGCACGAAGACGAAGATCCCCCTTAACAGACTGTTGGGGTGAGTGCTGTTAGCGAGCAGCTATGAAGGTCGCCACAGTATACGAGGGGAAGGGTTGCCAGCACCACGCCGGGCTGCCTTTCTCTCCCTAATTGCGATGTTTACACACAGTACTAAGTACTCAATTGAGACTGAGTCGACCTAGGGGAGGCCCAGAACCGGTTCAGAGGATCGTCACTGGTGTTGGCCCTGAGCGGGAATGGAACTTGGGTCATCGGGTTTGTAGTGCAGCGCGCTAACCATTGCACTACCGCTGCCGATTTTCGTCGTAGCACCTTTACAGGAACACATTCCCCGATGTAAACCGGAGGTATTACTTTATAACAGTGGGGCGACAGCATGTTTGGACAAGGCGAAGAGAGAGAGTGGGGACTGCAGGCCATTCATCATCCATCCGGACATGGCCGTAGCAGTGACATGGTGCCAAAGGCACCGCCCAAAGTCGGCGATGACCTGGCGACAACGATAATCCCGTGATAGTCCGCGAGTGGGCCCCGTGGCCCAAAATCGGAATATTTGTTTACGCTGGAGGAATCCGATGAGCTATAAAGCTCTTTTTTCCCACACATGTCCAGCACCGAGCCCCACCGTGCACGGCCACGTTGAACTGGCGCTGGGTGTTGCCGGCGACGTTGCTCGCCACGCAGGTGTAGCGCGCCGCGTCGCCCAGCTCCGCGTTGTTGATCTGCAGGTAGCGGCCGGCGGAGAGCAGTCGCAGGCGCGCCGACCCCTGCGGGGAGAAAAACAAAAACATGAACGGAGTGCGCCATTCAACCTATGGGTTGGGGGGGTGTCGGGAACATGGAGTATCGGAATGTTCCACTTGTCGACTGGGGTGTAAGCTGGACGTCCTGGTGCATGCCCTGCAATAAAGGGGAGTGGGGGGGGGGCGGTCAACGTGGAGTGGTGTGGCACGTTCCATTTAACATCGGGGATGTGTAACGTGGAACAATCTTGTGGCATGTATGTTGAACGTCTTTCGCACCATACAAATTGGAGGTGTGGGGAAGGACAACAAACTAAACACAAAAAAGCAGTTATAAACAAATGAGTTTTAAATCGAGATTTTAAAGTGCATAGCTCCAGTGGCTTCCTAATATCGAATGGAAGAGCGTTCCAGACAGCCGCAAAAGCGTATCTGAAAGCACACGATGCGGTAACTTCTGTGTTCGATGGCTAGACAAAAGCCGCTGCGAGGATGACGGGAGTATGCGTGATGGTTTATGCTCGTTGACGAGATCGGCAAGGTACTGTGGTTCATTTGTGGCAAGCACTTTGTGTGTACCAAGTGTGACCTTAAATAACGTATTCGTTCGGCAACCGGAAGCCAATGCAGCTCGATGAGCGTTGGACGGCCATGATCGGCATTCACCCAAATTTGGTGGGAACCTGGCATCGTCGAATATTCCATTCAACCTCAATTTGCACTTGCGGCACATTCTAGTCAAGCAAAGGGGGTGTAATCTGTTGTTTAAAAAATTTCACTCATGTCTAGTTTTTGAAATTTTCCCTTTAACAACAAAGGTAGAACCTATAGTTGTGACATATTCCAATCATCCTAGTGGTAAAACCTTCATTACCAAAATATTCTATTCAATCACGGGGACTTAATCTGAAGTGTCAGCACGACATATTACATTTTGTTACTGAGATGTTAGTCACGGTAATGGCAAATTATATTTTGGCCACAGAGATGTAACCTGTAGATGTCAAATGTTCTATTCATTCTGAAATAGTGGTATATTCCATTTCATAATCTTAAGGGTGTAACCTGCACTAATGGGATGTTCCATCCAAGCACAGAGTTGTCCAACCAATGTGATTTGGGCAACGGTGCCATTATTAGTGATTTCCCACCAAAGTCGAAATTATTTATGCTGATAGCAGCCCCGCCCCCTTTGAAGATTATCTATCATGAATAATGAACTTACAGATTAAAGTTGTGTTGCTATTTGGGACTTAACCTGATTGAGATCCGGCCAAAATTTATCAAAGCATTTCCCAAACATCAGAGCCTCGACCCAGAGCAATGCAAAGACGCAAACGCATTGCGCCCGCATGGCTTCTCCTTGGGGCTTCCATCCCGCTACTGTAGACTTCTGAGGACAAGCGCGTGTCGTAAGACGTTACACAACGCATCCAGGTTGCATGGCCAGGGGAGGAGAACCGGAGGGCACTGGTCGAGGCTGCGTGTAGAGAAGTTCACGACCGGGGCCAAAAACGACGAGATTCTAGAATTGATCCGCTACTCGCGGACTGAATGGCCCCCCTCCCGTTTTTGTAAACCCTCCTGTGCGTCCTCGCGTGCACGCACGATACTTCCCAAACTCGCTTCCCACCACGGGTCCTCCTAACCGCTGCGCCACACCTGCGCTGGCGCCACGGTACCTGCAGGGGATTGTCGTCCTTGAGCCAGCTGAGCGTGGGGGGCGGCACGGCGTCCGACTTGCACTCGAGGGTCAGCTGCCCGTTGAGCAGCACCGTGAGGTCCTGGGGGCCGCCGGCGCCGGCGATGTTCGGTGGAACTGCACGAGCACGGTGGGGGAGGGGGGGATGTGGGGGAGAGAGGAGGTAGAGGAGAAAGAGGAGGAAGAGGCAGAGGAGGAAGAGGAGAGAGGAGGTGGAGAAGAGAAGGTAGGAGGGCATGAATTATCTTGGGTGTGGCACAGTAGATGGGAGATACTCACTCTACGCGTGCCACCCCTTGCTACTCACATCATCTGTTAATTCTCACCAAGATGCTTGAAAGTATGGCAAGAGAATCTGATATGTAAAATTTCTGGTTGGGGATCAACTTGGCCCATCATCCTTCTGGGGGTCGATAAAAATAGTTCCAGTTTGTGAGAAGTCAACTGTGGAATTTTCAACCCTGGCTCAAGGCCCGCTACTCGGGGGGGGGGGGGGGGGGGGAATCACCCAATGCTCATTTCAGCAAAGGGATGGCTTTGGAATGAACATGAAATATATCCTTTTACTGATGAAACAGCCTTGATGGAACTTGGTGAGGAGACACTATATTCGTGATGATGCCTATTGGATTAAGAAAGGAATATTAAAATTGTTATTTTTCAAGTAATTTCTAAATTACATATGGAAAGTACATATATGTATGGCCAAACCGTCAACAGGCGCATACTGGGCTACTCAGCGTCCACCTTGAAGGAGAAAGCAGCACATTTTGCGACCTCATGCAGACACAGCTGGGTGACAGTAGGAAAGGAACTCTATTCAACGAGGCTCAGGGCTGAGTGGATGAGTTCCAGTTGGATGAGCGAGCTCACCGGGGGTACTGTGGCCAATAGCACCTTTGTCTCCCCACGTCTAATGTTCACACATCTTACTGGGGTACTCGCTTAAGTCTTAGTCAACCTAAGTAAGGCCGAAGCCTGATTTAGACACTGCTTTACACTTGTTAGCCACGATTCGTAATTGAACCCTGGTCAACTAGGCTGGCAGATGCACTATTAAGAATAAACGTTACCCTTTCTGGAAATAAAACACGTGTTAAGATGTTAAAACAACAAATATACCAATTTTGGAAGGCATCAAGTCTGCATTAACTACACATACTTGTGGTGAACATGCAAACAGACATGTTCTGATAATGAATATGCATTATCTTTAAAACTGATTGGCTGACAACCAGAGACAGTCTTCTCTATAGCCTTGCCTTGTCAGTGTTAGAGCAGAAAATGCCAAAAGGCGAATAGTACACAGATATTCTTTGGGTCTTTCGGTAAAGTCACGTAGATAGGTTCAAAGAAAATAACAAAAAACTACGACGTTTAGATTCCTGAAGACGACCGTTCACGTTGCGATCGAAACGTCGTAGTTTTTTGTTATTTTTCTTTGAACCTATCCACGTGACTTTACCGAAAGACCCAAAGAATATTAATTCCTGCAGTCACGAAAGCTTTAAGTCAAGATTCAGTACAAAGGTAATGCAAGTATCCGAACACTTATAGCTCAGGTCGAGCAGTTATGTCTATGGGACCTTTTGCAGTATCCAAGATGATGAAATAATAAGAATAGATTTTACCCTTTCTGGCAATAAAATAGGTGTGAAGATTTCGATTTAAAGCTTTCGTGACTGCAGGGATTCATCTTCTACGTGACTTTACCGAAAGAACCAAGAAGAGGTGTGAAGATGTTCAAACACCAATCGTGTATACTGGCAAAAAGATGCACCACTGCCGCCACTTTCTGTACAATGGTAACCACACAAATTCCCGTGTGCATAAAAACAAAAGGCACGCGGGGAAATGTTAAACAACCGATTAAACGCAAATGTGGCCACATAAATGCGTGGATGAGTGCGACACTAACCATGCACCCTGACCAGGTACTCCCGGTCATCGTCCCCTGCCGCGCTGGACGCCAGGCAGGTGTACCTGCCCGTGTCCTCAACCTGCACAAGCCCCCAGTCACACACACAAGTGCACACGCCCCATGTTACCGCACTGTGTGGTGTACAGCAGCGGTGGCCAACTGGCATCTCGAGAGCCGCCGCATGCGACTCTTTAATCCACCACATGCGGCTCTATCGAAGGGGCATAACGTAAAACGTACTATCGCAGTGGCAAAGAATAATGAATGTCTTCCGTGCTGTGCCGAAAACTTTCAATAAAAAAATTACTTATATAGACACTTGGTTCTTTGTAGAACTAATGGGTTCTTTTTGGCTCTGGGTCTGTTACAGAATGGCCACCCTTGGTGAACAGTCATCACGAGCCAGGCGGGAGGTGGTGGGTGTGCTCGTGGCCTGTAATTCAGCACTGTGGAGGCAGCGAGGGTTGGTGGATCAAAAAAAAGTTGTGAAACTCCCTTCCCGTGGCCACCATAGCCTGGCCCGCCAGAAGGCAGGACAGCAAGTGGACTAATCGCCATCTGTTTCCATCTGTATGGAGGCTAATAATAATAATTTACATTTATTTGTAAGGCGCTTTCCGCAAATGTCTCAAGGCACCTTGTAAGAATAAGGAAAGGCCAAGAGAGAAAAAGAGCTAAATAGAATAAAAATATGTGGCTAAAAGTATCCACATTATCGGATAAACGAATTTCCAACGGTAGGGAATTCCACAACCGTGGGGCTACAGTGTCGCCCCCTCGTGCGTGCGTGGATTTTCTCCGGGTGCTCCAGATTCCTCCCCCAATGAACACTCATTAATTGGCTGAAATCACCTGAAATCACCTTAAATAAAATTAATTGTCTGAAATCATCATTAATTGGCTTTAAAGATAAACCCAAAGCAAGACCCTCCTGAAAAAAATGTAATATGACTCAGACTAGCTCTTCTGCATAAATCAGTAAACTATTATTATTAATTATGATCAGTATCATGATCAGATATTTTTTTTAAATCTAATTGTGGATGCACTCTATATATGACCACGACAACAGCTGCCATTTCTTACTCAGTGGTGATGTCACCACAGCGATTGTGCCAGGCTAAGTGACCTTTGAAGTCATGTGAAGTGTTGGGGCTCACTGACAGGACGCCATGGGACAGATCCAGGTGTTATGGGTTAACTGCCTGAGATGACTGACAGATGCACCAACTGTGCTCCGCACGCTTTCTATAAAAAAAGACAAAGATTCCCTGCATAGCCTGAACAGGCTGTAGGGACAAGCACCTATGAAGGCCAGCACAACACATGACGGGGTTGGCGGCCAGCACCACGCCCGGCCGCCTTTGTCTTCCTTGTGGCAATGTTTACACACCGCACCAGGTACTCAGTTGACCTAGGGAAGGCCCAGGACCGGTCAGATAATCGTCACTGGTTCCGACCGTGAGCGGGAATCAAACTCGAGTCGCTTGTTTCGTAGCGAAGCGTGTTAACAGGTTGCACTGCCGCTCTAAATATATACACACACATATCATCCAGTTGGTTAGCATTGCAGTCAGGGTGTTTGTATCTCAATTGGAAGAATATACGATAAAATCCAAGTAAGGGTTATCCCTCCCCATGCCTACGGGGTTAATAAAATGTATTCAACTGTGTGGGATGTCGAGACACATCATGGGATGGGCAGCATTGCTGCAGTTTGGCTGTGTCTGCCTCCCACGCTCCACCTTCTCTCCTTGGGTCGCGCAGCTGTGCGATAAATGTTGCCACTACCAAAGCCTCGTTCCCTCTAATAGATTTCCTTATCTCCCCTTTCGTGCATATTATTCTATTCTGGCTGTATTTTCCACCGAGTTCTCTTTTGCCGTTTCCCCCCTCGACTGTTGCCGGCCTGGTCACAGTGCCCGCCTCCTGGTCCTCGCCGGGCATCACCTGCACGTCCCTGGCCTCCGTTGCTGCTGCCATCCCGTGTGTTTCCGTGGGCCCTGGTGGAAGTCGCACCTCCTGCACACTCCGTAGCTACGCCACTGCTCTTCCACCGAGTCGCTCACCTGTGCGCTCGCGATGCGCAGCACCTGTCCTCCCCGCAGCACGCGAACGCCGTCGCCCGCGGGCAGGGGCCGCCCGTCCCGCAGCCACGTGAGCTTGGGGGGCGGCACTCCCTGCGCCACGCACTCCAGCTCCAGAGACTTGCCCGCCACCACCGAGTGCTCCCTGGGGCCCTCGCCCTCGCCCAAGATCCGCGGCGGGTCTGCGGCGGAAGGGAATGCGTCGTCGCCGTTAACGACGCGGCTCCGGCTGCACCAGGCGGAAGTCTGCGCTGCGTGGCTGGAAACGTGACGCCTAATCGGGTATTCTGCTCAAGTTGAATTTGAAGTCGAATTGTAATTTGTTTTGTAGACATGTTTTTTGAAGAACTTATAAAGTTTTCTGTCTCCCAGTCTTTGTATCTCTGTCGCCTCCACCCCTGTGTACCTCTGTCTCCTTTCTTCAATATCTGTCCCTTTCTCTGTCTATTTCCCTCCGTCCATGTCTCACTGCATCCCTCTATCTCTCTGCCTCTGTGGCTGTTTCCCTCTGTATCTGTATCTCTCTGTCTGTCTCTCTTTTACCCCACTCTGTCTTTTTCTATCTTTTTGTCTCACCTTTCTTTTTCCACTATATCTCTCACCCTTACCACGTGCTTGTGGTGGGGGAACACCACAAACCATCCATTTTGGTCACGTGACTACAGCGGTCCAGTGTTCAAAATATTTGGCTTCCCATGTTTATTCTGCTACAATTCAGCTGAATACAAATACAAAAAAACGCTAGAAATTTGGCTGAATTTGAAGTCCATGCAAATATTCAGTGCACCACTATTAGTGCCACAGTAGTAAGGTCAAAACGGTCACCATAATAAAACGAGGCCCTCCTGGAAAAAAGAATCTAAGCTGTGGGTCACGTATCTCACTTCTCAAACGACCCTGGGGCTTTGGTCCTGAAACCAGTGCCAGGAAAAATAAATAAAGGCAGACATACGCACACTTGCAAGATGTGCTGATTTAACACGTAGGCTTTCGCGACCGATGTTACGATTCATAATAGATGTTTGGGTCAGATCGCATGAGTAAAATGCCAACGTGTGTCGTACACAGCCCTCTCCATCCGACATCAATTTATTTGGCCGAGTCGGGTGGCAATCTGATCCTAAAATCAATCATGAAACACACTCCTGATTTTGGCCTCAAACGTCGTAAGATCACACATGGGAAACAGGCGTGCAGGTGTGGGTTGTTGTGATTGGCGGCATTTTCCCACCGAGGACTTTGAGGTTGAAGTGCTTGCTGAGCTCTCCCGCCTGGTTGCTCACGACGCACGTGTAGCGGCCCGTGTCCTCCAGCCGGGCCTTGCTGAACGTTATGATCATGCCCTGTGTGGCGGAAGCAAAGACAAAGACCCCCCCCCCCCTCCGTATTGCCTTAACGGACTTTTGGGGCAAGTGCTGTTGTTAGCGAGTAGCACCTATGAACGCCAGCACAGCACATGAGCGGTATTAACATCAATGCCGGGGAAGATAATATTAATATGAGAGTACTGATTTAATGGCCACTATCGTGCCATTTGCTGTCTATAATAACCCTTTGTGTGTATTATTACTCAAGCGTTTTAGCTGCTAATGCATTGTTCGACCGAACATCCTATCCGACTAAACAAGGGATCTTTATTAACACATTCTAACACTTTCTTTGAAAGATGAGAACCGTGATTCATAATAGATTTTCAGTCAGACCACTTAAGTAAAATGTGTGTCGTAAACCCTTATCCAGCCGACACAGCCAATTAATAAAGTTGTCACGTGAACATGCCATTCTATTACTTCTTCAGCACAACCGGTGTATTGGATATCAACGTCACACCATTTACAATTCGAGTACGATGTATTCGCTGGTGATTTCAAGCAGCATCAGGCGATTGCCAGAATTGTGAAGAAGATTTCCTGATTCTGGTTCTTAACTAGAGTAAGGTGATGGCATCAATGTGCGCCCACAAGGGAACTGGAAGTGGCAAGTGTATAATGTATTTACATTATGATGCTATTTTTAGCTTACAATAAATTATTTTTGATAGAAAAATATAAAGGTATATATAATATACATATGTGATGAACACATTAGTCATAGTTAATAAAGTTGTACCAGATGGTTATATCTATGGGACCTTTTTGGTAGTATCCAAAATGATGAAAAATAAGAATAGGTTTTTCCATTTCTGGAAACAAAACAGGTGTTAAGATGTTCAAACATCATCAAGTCTGCATTAACCACACACAGTACTTGTGGCCAAACATGCAAACAAACATGCTCTGATAATAGATGGGCAATGTCCTTGACACCGATTGGCCTACAGCAGAGGCAGCCTTCTTTATGGCCTTGTCTCACCGGTGTTAGACCAGAGAACAACGCCAAAAGGTGAACAGCACAAAGACAATGCAAGTAACAGAGCACTTATACTGGTAGGAACCTCCGGGTTAAACCAGCCCACAGGGGATTATTGTGTCTGTCCGTCCGTCGTGCAGGGAGGGGCTGGGTGGGGAGGGAGGGGCTGGGTGGAGAGGGTGTGGAGGGGCTGGGTGGGGAAGGTGGGGAGGGGCTGGGTGGGGAGAATGGGGAGGGGCTGGGTGGGGAGGGTGGGGCTGGGTGGGGGGTGGGAGTGGTGGGGCTGGGTGGGGAGGGGCTGGTCACCCTGTGGTGCCCTTATAAAACTCAACGTTGAACCTACTCACGCCGGCTTGTGCCCGCCCTCACAGTCGGGCATATTTGCGGAATACACCACGCCGCCGTTGACCCTGGCCATTGACCGAGCAACCCAACGTTCCTACCAGCTCCCTCCGTAGGAATGTGTTAGATTGGGTCGAGCAGTTACATTTACGGGACCTTTTGATGGTCATGTCAGATTATAATAAATCACGCGAGCTACGTTAACGGGGGTGCACAAGTACGTGGCGATAGTGGGGCAGACGTCACCTGCGCGGACGGGCGGACGTGCGGGCCGAGCGAGAGCGGCTCGCCGTCCTTGAGCCACGTGACGGCCGGCGCGGGGCTGCCGCTCGCCTCGCACGACACCGACAAGGCCGTGCCGCGCACCACCGTCAACTCCTCCGTGCCGCCCGCGTTGTCCAGGCTCGGCGGCACTGCACGCACGGGGGGGGGGGGGGGCATGGCGAGTGCATGTAGAAAGGGGGGGGTAGTGTAGAAAGGGCGGGGGGGAAGGGGGGGGCCAGCGCGAGCATTATTTTTCAAAGGGCGCGACAACCATTGTCCCGTCCCTTAGAATTAGAACATTTATTTACGTTGCCGGGGGAATCCGATAAGCTACAGAGCTCTTGTTTCACAGATGTCCAGTAGGGGGCACGGGGTCAGAACGTTACAACAACAAGCAATACAAACACATGATAGAAATGCAAAGTAGAGGAAAGGTAAACAAATCAATATACAAATAAAATAAACTATATTTTTTAATCTTACCAAGTAAAGCCCACTGAGCTGTTAGCTTGTTTTTCAGAAGTGACCTAGCCACAAAATGATAGCTCAACTAGGTGGCTTATCACGTGGATATCTATAGCACTACTCCTCCCACTCACCAATCATCCCTTTTCCGTTACCCATTCCCAACTTCTCCCACTTTTTCTCATTCAAATCCACGAGCCAAATTACCCGGCGGTTAGCCGATCCCGGTGTGCAACCTGAGTGGCTGCCTTGCTCGGCCAATCGGGGATAGCCCGGCTCTGTGCTCAGCTGATGACGACTACCCACACCGACTTTCAGTTCACAGGGCCGGCTCTAAAGTGATGAGGTCATGATCACCTCTCAGCTTCTCTTACGTATGCATGGCTTGGGGTGGGAGTTCCCTTAGCTGTGTGGCTACAATGTCACGCAATGATCTCCCCATCAACGCGAGAGGAGCAGATAGTTTAGATGAATGTCAACATTTGTTTAAAACCCACCTTAGCAGTGTCCCCGTAATACAGAGCAAATACACAAAGGCGAGCTGGGTAACTTCGTCGACTGTGATATACCTTGATTAAAGTATTTTATTTTAATTTAATTATAATATCGGGTTTTACTAGCTTATACTGCCTGGGGTACTTGGCTCGGTTATTTAAACTAAACCAAAGTTTTATGTTTTACACATTCGAATCGTTGGGCATTCAAGTAAATTGTATTTAATGTTAAGTGCTCTAAGAGTAGTGCGCAGGATAAAAATGGCTGTTTGATATGTACCGTGCACACATTCAGGTGTAATTCACATACCTATATACACCACTGTGTGCAAACAGACACCTTACACACACACACTCAGAGTCTATGTCCAAATAGCCTGGAATGCACTCGACCATCGCCAGATCTCAACAGCTAAGCAGGGCTGAGGCTGAATAGCATGGTGGATAGGCGGTCACCACACAAGAACAGGCCTTTGTCGGGCCTGGCGGGGCTTACGTGGTAGATCGTTTTTGTTTAGTCGTTTTTTTATACACCAGTTTCAGTTTCATCCAGCGGCTTCAATGTAACAATAACATTGAAGTCGTATCGAATTTGCATGAATCAAAGCCGACCCTCATGTGGACGGCTCGATGCTCGTATCAGAGAGCCGTAATGATCGATTTGAAATCCGTTGCGTCGCTGCCACACTGCCAGGCGCCGACTCCGTACCGTGCACCTCCAGGTTGTAGTGCTTGTCTGCCACGCCGGCGCGGTTCGACACGATGCAGGAGAATGTCCCCGCGTCCGCCACTTGCGCTCGGACGATCCTGCGAGAGGGAGCGAGTTCAGGGTCGTGACGATTCCGTGATTGATTGTAGGGTTAGGTCGCGCGAGTCAAATGTGTGCTGTAAAACCCTCCACCCACCCCAAACCCGACACAGCCACGATGAATAATGCTGTCACGTGATGAACAAATGCGTCGATTTAATACCCTTTCAACGTATCATACGTGTGGAATATGTAAGTAATTGTTGAATAAAAAAACACGTGTTCACATGTATTTGTATGTGTGATAAGTGGGGAGCAAGAGTGTAGTGCTTTATACAGAGTGCCACTATCCTGACAATTTGGGGTTAAATTCCTGGCCATGCTCATGTGTGGCAAGCGGTACCTGAACATGGATATACGGAAATCTCTTTTATTTAACTAGGCTTCAATTGAGGGCCTGGAGTGGTGTGTTAACATCAGCACTGGAGAGGTAGAGACAGCCAGGCCTGGTGTCAATCACACCACTCAATCGCACGATGGCCTTCATCGGTATTCGGCAATTGCACTTCGCACCTGCATTCTTATCAGGCCGAACGGGGTGATCTTGGTGTTTGTCATCTTTGGGTTTGCGTGATGCGAGTGAGAAGTGAAGCGACAGGTAGGGCACGGGACCACGGACCGGAGAGTCTGCCCCCCAGACAGGAGGCGCACGTGGGCGGAGAGCGGCAGGGGAAGTCCGTTTTTCATCCACGTGATCTGAGGCGGCGGTACCCCCACGGCCACGCACTCCATGCTCAGCGAGCCGTCCAGCACCACGGACAGCTCCTCCACCTGCCCCGCGCCTTCAATAGATGGCGGCACTGTGTGCGTGTATGCGTGCGCGTGTGGGAGCGGTAGTGGAGTGGTTAGCGCACTGCGCTACGAACCTGGCGTCCCGAGTTCGTTTCCTGCTCACGGCCAACACTAGGTCCACTCAGCCTCAAACGAGTACCTGGTATAGTGTGTAAACATCGTCACTGAGGAGACAAAGGCGGCCAAGCGCGGTGTTGGTCACCCACCCCCTCGTGTGCCGTGCCAGCCTTTGTAGGTGCTCGCTAACAGTACTTGCCCCAACAGTCTTTGACAGGCTATACGGGGGATCTTCGTCTTTTTTGTGTGTAGGGGAATAGGGAAGCAAGAGAGACAATTGGTCGGAACTGACTCAGATCAAATTAGTTCATCAGCCAAAGCAATCGGTTGGGCTACCTATTCGAAATGACAGTTTATGGCCAAATTCACAATTCGATTAAATGCATCATCTTGGCGATTTCGACCATTGTTGGCGATGGGAGACATTGGAATATTTTTGCAGAAAATCGAACAAAATTGGACATTTGTTAAAAGGTGAATCAAATCGAAGCCTATGACAGAATCACCTGAAATGCACCCGATCTCATCAGATCTCAGAAGCTAAGCAAGAGGCTAAAAGCAGTGTTAAGCCTTGAGAGTGCTTGGATGGGTGGCCACCATGCAGGTTATACCCATCAACCCCTTATCAGTGCTTACCTTATTACAGACCAATTCAGACCTTATTAACCACCCCATACCCTCATGAATCTCAACGTTCATCCTACAAAGTCCCATCACAAGGGAAAAACACAAACAAATGACCGCACCCATCCTGCGACCTGCTGTTGAGCCATAGGTCGGACTCTCCCACTCTATCAAATGTCTGCCTGTCGGTGTCGCTAATTTTTCCTTCTTCGCCGCAGGAGGTAACGTTGCCATTGCCGCTCTGCGGTGGCCTGGCTTGCGTTTGGAAAACCGGATGTGGAAGTTTAGTTTGTGCGCATGATCTGTACCGAGAGAGTCTTAATTCTGGATCAAATTTGTCGGCTGCTACGGGGATCGCTACTCTCCAGAGTAAAAAAAAGCAGCTGTACCACGATTTTTTTTATTTGGCCGTGTGTTTCTGTTTTGCCCGTACGAAAACTGCTGTACACCGTATGGACCTAAAAGCTCAGTTTCCCTGTACAAGAATACGGGTAAAGCTTATGGGTTGACAGGTATGACCAGGTTGTTATTGGTAGTTGGAGGCCAGTGTCACGTGGTGCTCAGTGCAGGGCAGTGCAGCAAAGGCGATTGTTATACTGTACCTCTATGCTCCCACGTCTATGGTCCTCACCTCCACCAAGCCACATTGGTCAATGCGGTGAATTTTGGCTAAATTACCTCCACCTCACGCAAGGCATGGGGAGGCCGTCATCCAGCAGTGGTTTGACAAAAAACGGCTGTACATGTACACGATTCATATCCAAACATACCAAGTTTGAAATTAGCTTTGGCTAGAGTTGGTGGCCCTGAATCAGTCATTGTAAATTCCCCTTTCCCATGGCATGGACCATTCAGGGTAATTTTGCACCCCAGGGTAATTTTACTCATTGTGAGCCAAGCTCTTACCTCACCATGGTGGCGAGATGTTAACTACCTCGCCTGGCATACAGGAGGTCGTGGGTTCGATCCCGAGCCTGACGCCTGGATATTTGGAGTTCGCATGTCTATCTCTTCCCATGGTCGCGTGGAATTTTCTCCGGGTCCTCCGGTTTTTTCCTCCACATTTTAGAAACATGTGTTTAGACTATTTGCCTGCTATAAATGTCCACGTGACGTGACACGTCGTTGAGCTATCATTTGTGATAGCGAGGTCGCTTCTGAAAAAGAGCTACACAGCTCAGTAGGCCTTAAATGGCTAAATAAAAATAATAAAAGAATAAAAATAAAACATAATAAAATAATAAAATGTATTTTTTATTATTTTATTATTTCCCTTCTACGTGACTTTACCGAAAGAACCAAGAAGATGAATCCCTGCAGTCACGAAAGCTTTAAATCGAAATTTAAATAAAAATAGTTTAAAGTTTTAGTTTACTCTACGCTTCACGTCGAGCAGTTACGGACCGGCGCCCATGACGAGCGCAACACCTGCGGATCGCACGACCCCCGCGTCCACGCGCGGCAACTCACCGAACACGTTGAGGTTGAAGATCTTGTCCTCTTCCCCGGCCACGTTGGTGGCGACACACGTGTACTTCCCGGCGTCGGACGTCTGCACGGCGCTCAGCGTGAGCACGCTGCCGTCCTTAGAGACCCTGCGGCGGCACCGGGAGAGAGCCAGGTGAACAGAGAGGAGGAAGAGGGAGAGTGGGTGGGGGGAGGAGGAGGAGGGAGAAGTAGGATGAGGAGGGGGTAGTGGAGGGAGGCAGGAAGAGGAGGAAGGGGGGTGGATGAGGCAGAGGAGGAAGGAACGCGGTGACACGGAGAGAATGAGGCTGGAAAGGAGAAAAGGCAGCGGGCAGCAGGTAGAGCTGAGTGGCTGCATGTCTCTTTCTCAACGTCACGGAGCTCATAACAACAATGTCACAACACTGAGCCAGCATCAATGAGATTCTGGATTCCAATCCAGATTTCAAATACGGGTAATTAAAACCACGTTCTCCCATGTAGACAGCTTGATGACCTAGGTTTGGTTACATATAATGGTTAAAAGATTACTTAAATACACAACATTTTATCTTGATTTGAAGCTTTCTTGACTGCAGGAATCCATACTATTTGGTTCTTTCGTTAAAGTCACATAGGTATAAAATAAAATAGATCACGACGTTTCGGGCGCAACACAAGCATCCGTCATCAGGTGGGAAAGCTCGTTGTTGCGCCCGAAACGTCGTGATCTATTTTATTTTATACCTACGTGACTTTACTGAAAGAACCAAAGAGTACGCAACATTTGGTTGTTCACTTGTTTTATAGCAAATTTTAGCTCTGATAGCTAATATGCCACACGTGCATCACAGAGGATTGAGGATTTCCACCACTTGCTAAGAGAGACACTTGAGTTTTCACTTTTTGATGACTGAAATTTGGCAAACTGCTCTTCGCACAACATGACAGAGCACTGGATAATGTTGAGTTCGAGACTCAGATTGAAGTGACTCCAGCATCGTTCGTTTTGACTCCGCAAAGACGCGCTTGATTTACCAGTAATTGGAGACTGATTGCGAGATATTTAGATTCGATGCAAGAATCTTTATTATTTTGAAATCATCTTCGTAATTGTATATTTGTGATTTTTGTATTGTTTTTTAATTGTGCACTTTTAAATATATACATAGTTTGTTGTTTAGTGATCGTAGCATTTAAAGTGCGTGCCGAGCCGGTCGTCTGGATGAAAAGTGGGGCCGTGTCATATTCCCAACGCCGGCCCAGCCTGGCTCAAAAACTCAACGAGCGAATTGGAGCTCACGAGCCCAATCCGACTCAATACTCAGACATTGATTCTGAGCGACTAATCAGTGCATCGCTACCTGCAGAATAACTCTAAACACATTGAGCAGGGCCACACTAGCGGGAAGTGGCATCACTTGCTAGGAAGAGACGTAACGTCCAGAGCGAGAGAGGCAGGGAGGCGACATGCTAGACCAGTGTTCTTCACTCATTTTCAGAGGGGGGCCACTTCCGCTGAGAAGCTATCAGTGCGAGGGCCGCCACACTGCCTGCAAGGGGTGTCTTCACATGTTGTGTGTATCGTCGGGGGCCGCACGCCAGGGGCCACACTAAAGGCCACCAGTGGCCCGCGGGCCTTGCAGTGAAGATCGCTGCGCCGGACGGGAACTCACGCGACTCCGTCGAGGCGCTTGCCGTCGCGCAGCCAGTGCAGCGCGGGGGGCGGAGTGCCGCTCGCTTTGCACGCCAGCGACACCGTCTCGTTCACCACCGACGCCACCTCGCTCGACAGCTCCGAGCCCTCGATGCTGGGCGGCACTGCTCGCGAGGGGCAGCGGTGGGCAGGGGGAGTGCACGCTTCCAGTTAACTCCCACACGCACCGTGACAATATAGTTTGGGTTCACACAGCGCCTTTGTGCCACCGCTACTGAGGACGACGTACAGCAACAGGGGGGGATGTTTATTTTATAGACAGAGTGGTCCCAGCCTGGCCTTCGCCTGGACTTGGAACAGGGACGGCGATTCAAAAGCAATGGGAGAAGAAAATGCTGGCTGTGTGTGCATCGCATCGTGTATGGTAACCTGGTAGGTGTGTGTGTGTGCGCGCGTGAAGGACGCTGCTGAGCAGTTGGAGGCAGTCGCCCTCCAACAACAATGGAGGGCAGAGGAGTGACACTCATAACAACGAGCAGAGTGCCGGGTGGCTAAAATACAGCAAGTTGTCACAGTCGGGGACACAGCCGGTGTGTCTGCCAGTCATCTCAATCAGTCAACCCATGGCACCTGGGTCTGTCCCGTGACCTCCTGTCAGCGAGCCTTCGACACTTCACGTGGCCTCAAAGTGCACCAAGCATGGCACAGGCACCGTGGTGATCTCACTCCCACTTACTGACGAGTGTTGTGTACGCATGCTGGCTGTATCTGTGTCGCGCCGCGTATGGTGAGCTGGTAGGTATATGTGTGTGTATGTGTGCTTGCTGGTTGCATGTGCTGTATGTGTGTCGCACCGTGTATGGTGAGCCGGTAGGTCTTGCGTGCCTCCCCCTCCACGTTGGAAGCCACGCACGTGTAGTGCCCGGCGTCCGACAGCTGCGAGCGGATGATCTGCAGCTTGCTGCCGCCCGACAAGATGCGCATCTCCAACGATGCCGTGTTATCTGCACGCGGTGCGCAGAGGTACGAACACAAATCACTGTGAGCTGTGGCATCAGCAACAACAACATCATCATCATCGCCAATGGCATTATCATCATATTGTCATCATCGTCGTTGTCGTCATCATCACAAGCATAATCAGAAACATCAGCATTACTCGCATCATCATCATCATCATCATCATATATGCGTCATTATCATCATCATCATCGCAAGTACAATCATTGGCACCACCACAATCGTCACAAATGTCATGAATCCATCTGCTGAACTGTAATCTCCGGGCCGTAACTCGCCTCCAATGTACTGGATCACAGATACGCGTCTTGTCAACCAAAATATTCGTCCCATGAAATTCCAGTGATCATTCTGGTTCATGAAAGACCACATTAATCAATACGTCTGCCTTAATATAAGCTAGCACACAAAGATATAGATCCCCCATATAGCCTTAGTAGACTGTAGGGGCAAGTGATATCAACGAGCACCTATGAAGGCTGGCACTGTACATGAAGGGGTGGGTGGCCAGGACCATGCCTGGCCTACCTTTGTCTCCCCAGTGGCGATGTTTACACACCACACCAGGTACTCATTTGAGGTTGAGTCGACCTAGGGGAGGCCCGGAACCGGTTCAGATATTCGTCACTGATGTTGGCCGTGAGTCTGGAATCAAACTCGGATCGCCGGGTTCGTAGTGCAGCGCGCTAACCGCTGCACTAGCGCTCCCCGCACACAAACAGGCATACATTCCACAAACACATTGATGCTGTACTCACACACCACGGATCTCCCTTGTAAAATAGCCGGGCAACTGGCTAAATGAGACCCATCATCCGTGTAAAAAATCGAAATAAACTTTAACCCTTTCCGATTCCGATGGCGTATGTGTACGTCATCAGTTTTTCTTCCGATTCCGAGGCTCCCACAAGACCATGCAGGAGGGCGCGTGGCACAGTTTGGCGCCAGCGATCGTAGAGTGCGGTCGTGTCGCTACGGTTCACTGCGGCGAATACAATGTCTTCGAAAACAATGGCGCTACGCCTCTCTGAATAAAACCAACGCAAACCGCTTGCGCGTTTCGAGATTCAGCGGCGAACGGGACGCCCACCCTGCAACTTGCAGACGTCTCGGAGGGGGAAAGGGGATTAACAACGTGCAGCATGTGCAATATTCCGAGTGAGGTGGCGTCCCGCGGCCCTCACCTAAAGCGCGGCCGTTGTGCAGCCACGTGATGGCCGGCGGCGGGATGCCCAGGGCGTCGCACGCCAGCGTCACGGGGTTGCCGATGATCTCGCTCGTGTCCTCCTCCGGCGGGCCCTCAATGCTCGGCGGCACTGCAGAGGCGGAACCCGCGCGGTGCCGCACGTTCAAGAGGCGCAGGCGCCGCCCCCCCCCATGCGAGTCGATGCCGTTGGCAACGATTCCGGGTTCGCGAATCGGTTTGACATACAGACCGCGCTTAGCGCTCAAGATGCGGCGTTGCTGGAGAAGTGAGGGCTAATCGCGTCGGCGATGAAAGGGCTCATTATACCGTTGTACATATGGGGATGCGTTCCCGACAGCGTTATCTCTTTCGTATGAGCAGTATATGAGGGCTTCATTGGGGTATCGGTAATAGCGCTAATAATATACAGATGATAAACGTTATACTGGTAGGAACCTCCTGGTTACATCAGCCCACTGGGGATTATTGTGTCCGTCGTGCAGGGAGGGGCCGGGTGGGGAGGGACTGGGTGGGGAGGGGAGGGTGGGGAGGGGCTGGGTGGGGGGTGGGAGGGGTGGGGCTGGGTGGGGAGGGGCTGGTCACCCCGTGGTGCCCTTATAAAACTCAACGTTTAACCTTCTCACGCCATTAATTCTAGATTTGAAGCTTTCGTGACTGCAATGATTCATATTCTCAGGTTTTTTCGGTAAAGTCACGTAGGTAAAAACATTAAAATTAATGAAAGTAAAATAAAACAAAACAAAATAAAATTCACGACGTTTCGGAGGCAACACAAGTCTCCGTCATCAGGTGGGACCGTCACAGCCGAATTAGCTGCATCAAGTGAAGCAATGATTCAAGATGTAATCCCTTGTAAGCAAGTTGAAGGGAGGTGGAGAGGGGGGGAGAGCTTATCAGGCTGTGGTAGCCAATGAATGGAAACGTATCCGCCAAGCTGTCTCTCCCACCACACAGAAACAACCACATGAAACTCTGACCAAAACTATCACGTTACCATACATAGCAGGCGTGACCAAAAAGATCTCCAAAATTCTAAACAAACATAAGATCCAAGTCCGATTCAGTACAGTGCATAAAATCCGTGATCTGATTCCATCTGTGAAGGATGTCGTTCCTGACTTACAGTATCCTGGAGTCTACAAATTGAGTTGCATTTGTGGTGATTGCTACATTGGAGAAACAAAACGTCATGTTGCTGATCGTGTCCGCGAGCACAAGTCAGATCTGAAACACGGCAGAACTGATTCTTCGGCCGTTGCCGATCATTGCTACAACTCGGCGGGCTCTCATGAAATTGTCTTTTCCGAGACCAAGGTTCTCTGCAAACCTCCGGGCTACCATCAAAGGTTTGTACACGAAGCCATACAAATATACAAACACAGACATAATTTCAACCGTGATGATGGGTACAAACTCAGTAATCACTGGAAAGATGTTATTAACCACGCAAAAAAGACTTAATTACACTTTTTGGACCATCTTATCTGACAGGCACTATTTTAATTTACTTCACCGAGTGTTAACATCCACAGTGTTTAACAGTAATCTCTTCATTGTTCTTTGATCACCGCTCGCCACGTTTCCATTCATTGTGTTGAGCACTACGTGATGTCTTTGATCACCGCTCGCCCTCCGTCCCGGCGCGTCTCCATTCATTGTGTTGAGCACTGCGTGCAGTCTTTGATCGCCGCTCGCCCTCCGTCCCGACACGTCTCCATTCATTGTGTTGAGCACTGCGTGCAGTCTTTGATCACCGCTCCTCCTCCCTCCCGATACGTTTCCATTCATTGGCTACCACAGCCTGATAAGCTCTCCCCCCCCCTCTCCACCTCCCTTCAACTTGCTTATAAGGGATTACATCTTGAATCATTGCTTCACTTGATGCAGCTAATTCGGCTGTGACGGTCCCACCTGATGACGGAGACTTGTGTTGCCTCCGAAACGTCGTGAATTTTATTTTGTTTTGTTTTATTTTACTTTCATTAATTTTAATGTTTTTACCTACGTGACTTTACCGAAAAAACCTGAGAATACTTCTCACGCCAGCTTGTGCCCGCCCTCACAGTCGGGCATATTTGCGGAACACACCACGCCGCCGTTGACCTTGGCCATTGACCGAGCAACCCAACGTTCCTACTAACTCCCTCCACAGGAATGTGTTTTCATAAATAAATAGACAAATATATTATAATAGGATCAGTAAGTATTATGTACTGTACTCACGAGTGCATTCTACTGCACTCCCCCTACATGGCAGCGGTAAGGTAGCTGCTGCTGCAGTCCTAAACCACATCATTGTCCGAGAAGAGTTCCAGGACCTCCGTAATCTAAGTGATGCCCTCTGTCTACACTTTCTCATAAAAATGTTCTCAAAGACAAGGAGCGCTATAATGAATTTGAATCGGCGTTAATTTGTCCAGTTTTTTCATGCATGCCCTGGATTTATTCGTTGTGGATTAGAATTACAGAAAACCTTTGTTAATTCAACACATATGGGGCTCTGGCCTTGCCGAATTATCCAATATTCCGAATTATTTCCAATGGTACTCCCCAATGCCTCCTGCTCCAATACATTTCTTTCCCAAACTTATTTTCCAAACTCTTCACGCACCGTACGTATTGACACACACCCTGCACCAATTCTATCCTAAACTTTGGAATTGTCTCGCAGACTAAGGGATTCATACTTCAGCCCCTTTCTATTACTTCTTGATGTAGGTGCAGACGAAATGTCTGAGAGGGTTGGCTTGCAGAGTACAAAAACAAGGCGATGGGTCTGCACTAACACTCACCACGCTCACCACTCTCACCATGCTCACCACTCTCACCACACTCACCACTCTCACCATTCTCACCATGGTCACCACTCTCACCACGCTCACCACTCCCACCACGCTCACCACGCACACCACTCTCACTACGCTCACCACGCTCACCACTCTCACCACGCTCACCACTCTCACCACGCTCACAACTCTCACCACGCTCACCACCCTCACCACTCTCACCACACTCACCACGCTCACCACACGTGCCACCACCGGACCGAGTCGGTATTCTGGTCGTGGCGCGCGGCGTCGCTCCACGTGTCTGCCGAAATTTTACCATTCGGTACGGCAATTCGGCTCATGGCGTATTATTAACGTACCGTATATATTTCGAAAGCGCAGCCATGCCGAATTATCCCCAATTACGAATTCTCAAACACCGAAATAACAAGGTTTTGCTGTATATAAAATTTGGCGCTCCGGATTTATTTCACCGTGGGTTACCAATACTCGTAACATACTCGCTCCTGAAAGGCGGATCCAACACTTGCATTGAACCAATGCTGCTATAACTATGCACACCCAGAAGGCAGTGTGGCTGATGGGATGTGCAAATAGTTTTTGTGTGAAGGGACAGACATGGGAAGAAGGAGACTCAGTTGTCTATGACACTGATTTCTTTTACTGTTTTCTTTTCACCGGAGCACGCAAAACGTGGAAGGAGATTTAATTTGTCTCGGTTTTTTGTTGAAATTTGCCCCCCCCCACCCATATTTTTTACTCCAAACCGTGCCATCAGCGCCATGCCACACGACACAAGGTGTCCTTCCGGATCTCTCGCAAAACAGCGCAACACTTCGCATTCGAGAACGCGTGTGGAGAGAGCAGAGCAGCCGCTCTGAGGTGCCACGGCACTTTAGATGAAAAGTCACTTATTAATATATTCTCATTTCGTGTGGCTGACGTAGATACGGAGCAACAACTACGATTTCACCATTCAGGTGGTCCAGCTAGACATACCGCGTCAGGGGCAGCAGAGTGTATCGTCATCACCGTGATGTCTCCTTCGTATTTGTGGAACGGGCATTGCGTCGTTATACGTTGTACGGTCTGTGCTGGATAACCACAGTCCTACACGACTGGAGAGTTTTTTTTATAATGATGTTTAAAACAACACTAGTTGTACTGAAACTGAAAGTGGCGGCCAAGGTGTAGAAGGCATCTCAAGAGCACGTCCACCAAGAAGGTGGAGTGATGAAATCAGTTCATGTGCAGGTGCCGGATGGACCGGTGCACTGCGAGGTAGCGGGGGCTACGGAAGGCCTTCATTTAGCAGTGGATCGATCATGGCTGATGATGACGAAGAGGATTGCACTGGCAGACCAGCGAGTTGCTTTTTTGTTTTGAATTCCCATTCAGTGGCGTGTGGTTTGCATCAGTGGACAGTACCGTGAACGGTGAGGTGGAAGACCTTGTCCACCTGCCCGGCCACGTTGGTGGCCTTGCACACGTACTGCCCGGCATCGGCCACCTGAGACGACACCATCGCCACCGGCAGAAGCACGTTTCAGCATTTCCCCCGCACCTTCGATTGGCACGGTTGGCTACGTACGGTGTGAAAGGAGCTCATACGTAGGTACAGCGCGCGATCTCTCAACCAGCGACCTGTGGCTGCCTGCGCAAGGACGGCCAGCTCAGCAGCAGCAGCCTTCACATTCGTCGATATTGCTTCCCTCCCAAAGCAGCTTTCCACATTAACACGTGCAGTGAATACGGAATCGAACAAACATTCCCGTCTTTGATCGCAGATCGGGCCCAGCAGCGAGCACAGGAGGGAGAGGCGGCGAGGACGACGCAGTCAGAGAGACGTCCGCTCGCGGCAGCCTCACGACAACAACAACAACAACAATGACGTCGTGAACAGCGTTCACGCGCACGCCTCCCCCCCTCCCCACGTCTCGGGATGCACCTCGGCGTCGACGAGTGTCAGCACGTGTCCCACATCCCCGCGCAGCACGGCCTTCTCCGACTCCGCCAGGGGGCGGCCGTTCTTGTACCACGTGACCACGGGGGGCGGCACGGCGTTGGACTCGCACTCGAGCGACACGGAGCCTCCCGCTCGCACGCTGACCGCGAGGGGGGCCTCGCCGCCCCCATCGCGGATTGTGGGGGGTACTGGTGGGGGGAGTGGGGGGGGGTAAGAGTGGGGGGGGGGGGGGTGACAAGGGTGTAATTCTTAAGCCGGGTGCGAGTGGAGATGATCGACTGGGGTCGGCAGTGGATCGCAGAGCAACCATAAGTGTGGTTGGATCCAAACCCAGGCTTACTCAATTCAAACTTAGGAGCACAATAGCGCTGGCTCGGTGCGCATCCTTCTCCTATTGTTTTTATTAAGATTCAATAAAATGAACACCGCTTAATGGGATGTCAACTTTGGCCTTTCTATGGATAGACTGGTCCATTTCATATTCACCTCCAATGTCCATCTGCTCCAGACCACCAAAAGACACAACAGCACCCATGCTCATTCGAACATGGAGAAACCATATCAAATATGAATGAAAACGACAATTCACTTTCACACAACGCAATGCCCAAAATGGGAATAATGTCGATGCGATCGTGGCATATGAACTCACAATGAAGCGTACGCACATCAGGAATTTTGTCGATCGTAACACCCTTGACCTAAAGACCCAAGACCGAGAAGACACAGTCACGGGCCGAACCGGGTCGGCGGGCGCTTCCACACCAAGCGAGTGGACGAGGCCGAGCGGCATGAACGCGAGCGAGCGACGGGGTGGTGCGTGCGACACTCACCGTACACGGTGAGCACCACGTGCTTCTTGGCCTGGCCCGCGGCATTGATGGCCACACAGGTGTAGCGTCCGCCGTCGGACAGCTTCGCCCTCTGGATCTGTAAGATGCGACCGCCTGCAGGCAGACATCGATCCGAGGGGGTTGCAAGAATTAGACGGACGCTCTGCAGAGCGATCTTCTGCCCAACAACGCAAGCGTTGCTTCTGCATCCGGTGTGCAGCATCATAGTCCATGCTTGAACTTTAACCCCTTTCCCATTCCATTAGACGGCTGCAAGTGGCAGGGTGGGTGGGTCCCGTTCACCACTGAATCTCGGAACGCGCGAGGAGTTCAGCGTTAATTTTATTTAGAGAGACATACTGTAGCGCCGTTGATTTTAACGACATTTTACTCAACGCAGAGAACCGTAGCGACACGACCGCACTCTATAATAGCTGGTGGCAAAATGTGCCACAAGCCCTCCCGCATGGCTTTGTGGGAGCCTCAATACCGCTAAAGCTATTTTATTTTAGTTTATCTTCCGGTTCCGTTCCGATCACAAAAACACGTACGTCATCAGAATGGGACAGGGTTAAGATAGAATTAAATCGAGAGCTGCAGCACCGATGGTCTCCTAGTGTGAGCGCGAGCCTCGTCCATCTCATCGTTGTTGGCTGCCTATTCTTCTGGCGCTTCTCCGACCGAGATCGATGCTCTTCTGAAGTCCACCACATTGTTTCCACCTGTCCGGTCCGTTCAACTGCCTGTGTTACTCCACCTCGTCGTGGGCAATGTCCGCTCGCTGACTCTGCTGCGCAAAGCTTCGCCCCCGCTTCTTCTTTTACATCGTGTGCTGCCGATCTCTGAAACTCAATCCCACCTCTCTCTTCACACTTGAGTACAGTCGACGGAATAATCAGTTCACAATGTCAACCTGCTCCCCACTTACACGTCTGCACTACCGACGCTAGTTAGGTTCACAATGGTAAGTTCGTTTTTCGTTTGTTGTCCTTCTCCTGCACCTCCTATTAACATGGTTGGCTACGTATGGTGTGAAAAAAAATCAACATACGTACATGCATACAACAAATCTAGCAATGCGAGAAGGCACAAATACAAAGACCACCCATATAGCCTTAAAAGACTGTTGGAACAAGTGCTGTTAGCGAGCACCTATGAAGGCTGGCAGGACAGACGAGGGGGTGGGTGGCCAGTACCACGCCCGGCCACCTTTGTCTCCCCGGTGGCGATGTTTACACACCGCACCAGGTACTCATTAAAGGGTAAGTCGACCTCGGGGCGGACTGGTTCAAATAATCGTCACTGGTGTTCGCCATGAGCAGGAATCGAAACCGGGTCGCTGGGTTCGTAGCGCAGTGTGGTAACCACGGCACACACGCGCACACACACACATCTGTAAAGCAGGCAGGCAGACCGGCAGTTTGCGCATCAGTTGCGGACCACAAAGTGAGATTCCGTAAACAACAATAACGATGCGATCCTTCTACAAGCGAGACCTGGGATGAATGCACAAGAGAGGTAACTTGCGTGCGGCCTCACCGGGAAGAATGAAGAGGCTCTTGCTTGGCTGCAGGGGCCTCCCGTCCTTGACCCAGCCGAGCGTGGGTGGGGGAAATCCCGTGGCCTCGCACATGAGCGATATGGGGTTCTCCACCACTACGTGGATGCTTTCCGGGTTCGTTCCTACGATCGTCGGTGGCACTGCGGGGTGGGAAACACCACTTAGGATGACCGGCGACGTGTCGCTGCTGTTGGGATGTGATGACTTCATAAGGTCGCACTGATAACGCCACGAAGTGCTTGTCACAAAGGAACCATGATATCTTGCTGATCTCGTCAAGAAGCATAAAGCATCATCACTTGAACTCCGGTCATCCCCGCAGTAGCTGCTTTTCCATTGAACAAAGACGGTCACCGCATCATTCGCTTTCAGATGCGCTTCTGCGGCCGTCTGGAACGCTCTTCCTTCCGATATTAGGAAGTCACTGGAGCTATGCACTTTTAAATCATCTAGATTGAAAACTCATTTCTCTAGAACTGCTTTTTGCATTTAGTTTGTTGTCCTTCCCCCACACCTCCGATCAGCATGGTTGGCTACGTACGGAGCAAAAAAAGTTCAACATAGATACATATGTAACTTCCTGCGATCATATTGCTCGGACAGGGTACCGGTTATCTGGAAGAGGTTCCCGGTCTGCTGCTTATGTCCTGCTTACTACGGTCCTAAGCCAGTGGTGGCGATTCCAACATTCAGGTCACTCGATTGTGTGTTTACTATTTGCTTCCCACAATTTTTTATTGCCGTTTTCGAAACTTGGAGAGAAAAAGGGCTGAGTCGACCCCAACCGGGATCTGAACTCTCAACCATGGTTAATTGAATCAGTTTGCACAGAGCTTTGAGAGTTACCTCCTTGTATGTATAGCTGGCTACTCAGATTTCCTCCGACTGATTAATGGTATGGCAAAACATCCCAGGACAGGAACCGCCGGTGAGGTTTTTCTGGGTTGAAGGGCATTCATGTTTATTATGGTTATACAGGAGATATTATTACGGCTATGCAGGAGACATTACTGTTGGAGGCGAAGGTACGAGATGAATAGGTGTCTTCAGAGCCAGGTGACCCATGTTCAAGTGCAAAACTCACCGTGGACATTGAGATTAAACAGCTTCTCCGCCCGACCGGCGGAATTCTCAGCGACGCACGTGTAACGTCCCGTGTCCATCACCTGCGCACGCTCAATCTATTGGAAAAACAACATAACAGAATTAAAAACATAATTTAATTTAAGTTACAGCCCTTTATATTCTTGGTTCTTTCGGTAAAGTCACATAGAAGAGAATAATAAAATAATAAAAATAAAACAACAAAATATTCTATTTTTTATTTTATTATGTTTTATTTTTATTATTTCATTATTTCCCTTCTACGTGACTTTACCGAAAAAAACAAGAATATGAATCCATGCAGTCACGAAAGCTTTAAATCTAAATTTTACAGCCCTTTGTCAATCTGCTGGTGGGTGAAGGCATCCCTATCACTTAAATTATGTGTGTTCATTTTTTTAACCATACTTCACCATGCTGGTCAGTGCAGGTTGATGAAGAAGGGGCCCAAGACTTTTTAAATATGAAATATCACGCGCCGCTCATTCTTGCTACGGCCTGTGCCTCTATAACCCAGACGCACATGAAGCACTGTCCCATCGGCCCAGGCAACTCAAGGAAGTGCAATCACATAATCCGTCACGTTGCTATTTCAGTGCCAAAAGTAAATGTCCACCTCCGTTGGTCGTCCTGAGCCAACTATGAAAATTCCACATTCCCATGACGGGAAGCAGTCTCTCCACAGGACAATTACCATTGACTTTGTGCAAAATGGTACTTATTATAGCGAACCCATTGTGGATGATGGGATGAGATGAGGACCTGCCAATATATGAACGCATGTCCTTACGATCCCGACTTCAGTTGCCATGAATTACATCTCACGTGTGCTCTCAGTTAGATCACAGGAACTGTAATATAAAAGGAACAAAATATATCAACCTAGAAAGCTCGCATCGTGTCTCAAAACTTTTGCTATGTGGTCCTGCTTGGAATGTGAACTCAAGTTTAGTCTTGAGTATTAGCAAACTAAAGTTGTCAGAGAAAAGCCACTCAAAACCACAAGACATCTGTGGAAAAAAGAGCTGCGTAGCTCATTGGATTCCTCAAGTCTAAATAAATATTCTAAAAACAGTGAAGAACACTCAATTATATTCTTGGTTCTTTCGGTAAAGTCACGTAGAAGGGAAATAATAAAATAATAAAAATAAAACAAAATAAAAGAAATAACAGTGAGAATTTTATTTTATTATGTTTTATTTTTATTCTTTTATTGTTTCCCTTCTACGTGACTTTACTGAAAGAACAAAGAATATGAATCCCTGCAGTCACGAAAGCTTAAAATCGAAACACTCAATTATTCACGTGTTGATCCAGGAGAGCCACGCGGAATCGTATGTCAGGAGGGCCCTGCAATTGGGTTTTCATTTTAAGACGTCTTAAGCCCATCAGTGAGTTTCATACAAGTGGGAGAAAACCGGAGTACCCAGAGAAAGACCCGGGCGCGCGAGGAGGAAACGCTCTATCCCCGTACAGATGGAAATAGATGGTGATTAGTCCACTTGCTGCCCTGCCTTCTCCTGGCGAGAAAGTGTATAGGGCACCTCGACGCCCACGGGAAGGGCGCTTCACAACATTTGTGTGCGGCGATCCACCAACCCCCCCTCGCTGCCTCCACAGCGCTGGATTTACAGGCCACACACATCACAGCCACCACTGCCCGGCTCAAACTTCACAGACCGGTCAAAAACCTCTTTGCTGTACCGCCTCCTGCTGGTAACTTATCCCCCACCCCCGGCAGGCAGGTGTCAAACACACGATGGCTAAAAACGCCCGCGCGATCCGCCAACCCCCACCTTCCATCCGCCGCATCACAGGCAGCCCGTCAAAGCCACCGTCACCGGAACAAACGAGGCTGGCGCGAATCGGAGCGCGCTGCGCCTCTCTCTCTCGTACGCCCTCCGGCTCCCGGACGTTTCCCACCTGAAGAGTCTTGCCGCCGAACAGCAAGGAGTGTCTGCCGTCCGCGGAGACCGGCCGCCCGTCCTTGAGCCACGAGACAGAGGGGGCCGGGCTCCCGTCGACGGCGCAATCGAGCCGGGCGGTGCCGTTCACCGTCACCGCCACCTCCTCGGGCGCCTCCCCGGCGCCGCCCCGCACGCTCGGCGGCACTGGCGGAGGGGGGAGGTCGGGGAGAGTCGCGGCGGAGCGTGACGTTAGCGATCGCTCGAGCAGAGAGAAGCGCCTTGCGAATGATAAAAATGAAGACGATTGCGCTTGGCGTCGTCGCAACCCCCACACACATTTCCCCACTGACACATCCCCTCCTACGTGCCCCACCAGACGTACCCTCACTCGACCATGCAACTCATCGATTACCACCACCCCACGAGTCGCCCGACCTCCACAACACACACACACACCACACCTTCACATCCTCACTTGCCTCTTCCCACAACACTCCTCAAAGCGTCACCGCCTCCACTGTGGTCTCTTCCACTTGGAACGCTCACCCACCGTGTGGGGCCACCGACTCGCTTGTTGAGGATTTTCCGTTAAGCTTTACCTCACCCGACTCCGCCTGACCATGAGGCTGCATCTTCCACTGCTTTTCATATCTTCAATTGAATGCTTATGGTGGAAATTAAGGGGATTGAAGTGACAACTGAAGGCTGCAGGCTGCAATCTACTTTGGCAGTGAGCCGCTGCATTTACATGTCCACACCAACTAGCTGCTATATTATAGTGACCCCCCCCCCAAAAAAAAACGTTCACTAACCAAGGGGGGCTCACGAGACGCGACTGCGAACACGAGGCCCAGGGATGGCAGTGACAGCACTGCTTCCGATAATCAAAAGTGTGGCACGATCCCGCAACGGCAACTAAAGGCAACGCCACGGCAAAAAACATTGAATTGAATAGACAGTGTTCCATTTAAGCAAACCGTGATCCTTTTTGGCAATTGGCTTCAATTAAAGCTAAGAAGGTAATTCAGGAAAGGCGTCTTCGGCAAACACGGGCCGACGAAAGCGACGACGTCATCCTGGCGTCGCCATCGCATCGGTGCAACGACATCAATGGGTACGACATCATCGATCCTGCGCTTGGCGACGATGTCTTGTCTCGGGCCATGCTAGGTACAGTTGCATGCACGATCTCATCTGCACCGAGTACACGTGTCCTTGCCGGGTACGCGTGCTTCCGTACCGAGCACTCTCTGTATGAGCACTGTCCACACCGAGCACACGCGCGTCTGTACTAAGCACGTGGGCATCCGTACCGAGCACGCGCACGTCGTAGTTGAGGGAGTCCTCGCCCGCGTCGTTGACGGCGACGCACGTGTAGCGGCCGGCGTCCTCCACCTGCGCCCGTGGGATCTGCAGAACGCGGCCTCCTGATGGGCGACGAGGAACAGAGAGACAGTGTGCTTAGACAGAGAGTCAGTGCACTGGTGAAGACAGTGAAGGGAGTCGGGTGGCTCGTGCCCCCCCAATAATCCGATCGAAATCCCTAATTTCGATCGGATCATTGGGGTTTATTAGTAATACATCGGCATTTTGCGACCCCCACTGCCACGGTGTAGCATATTATTATGTGCCAGGGACTCTATGAGATGATAGGACGATAGTCTGAGTCCATAATTGGCAATAAGTAATGGCAAAGCAGTTATAAGTGACTCACAGAATTGTGCGCAGTTGCGTATACAGTACACGACTTCCCTGAAGGCAAACACCTTCAGTGAGCGCGATGCCGATCACACACGGTTCGAATTCGACCCTCGATCGATGGCTGTGCCATCGCCGCACACGCGTCGAATAAAAAGCAAGGGACAAGTCCTTACTTACTAACAACTCCTATCACTTTTCATTGCTGGAGGGTTTGCCCCCCCTACCTGAAAATCCTGACTCCGCCATTGAGTCAGTGTGCTTAGAGCAAGAAGACACAGAGAGTGAGTGTGCTTAGACACAGTGAGATGACACAAAAGAGTGAATGTGCTTTGACACAGCCATGCATGGAAGCACTTGTATACATACACGTATATGTCCAAAATATGTATACACACACCCAGAGCCAAAGACCCACATATAAGCCATAGAGGCTGTTGGGCAAGTGTTGTGAGCGAGCATCTATCAAGGCCCACACTGTGCTCGAGTGAGTGGCGTGGCCACAAACACACCTGGCTGCCCCAGTCTTAATGTTCACACACTACACTGGCTACTCGTTTAAGGCCCAGTGGACCTAGGGTATATCTATGAAAGGTTCAGATAGTGCCCGTGTCATTGATGTGCATCGCCAGGAATTAAACTCAATTGCATTGAAATGCCAGTTTATTTCCTAATCACATCACAGCCAACGTTGTACACGTGTACCTGAACAGCATGTTCACGGTACAGCCCTCTTTGACAATACAATGTACTGGTGGATGAGCGTCTCCTCCCTATGCCTGCCCCTGGTCGACCGCGCCTCGCATGCGCCGGTCGGTGCAGGTCGATTAAGTTGGCAGCATCACCCGAGGGAGCGATTAGAAGCACAGCACAACGACAGACGGATTTTTCTGCCGCTCTGCCCAGTGCCGCCGACCACTTTGAACGACCGCAAAGGCGTGAGAGCCGGGCCGGGCACCTGGCAGGATGAGGACCCTGTCGCTGGAGGAGAGGGGGCGGCCGTCCTTGTACCACGTTAGCATGGGTGGCGGCACCGCGTTGGTCTCGCAGTACAGGGAGATGGGGTTGTTGATGACCACGTCCTTCCCGTCAGGCCTCCCCGCGTCCATTCCGCCACGGCCGGGCCCCGCCGGCTTCTGGAACGCGGGAGGCACTGCCGACACGTGGCCAACGAATGCACGGTGGGAGAAGAACGTCAACAAAACGGAATCAAAATGCGCATCGGCATTTTGAAAGAAGTTCAACGTACGTACGTACATACGTGCGGATACACGTCTAGAGGGATGCTGGCACGGCAGTCATAACAACAGCGCACATTTCTTAAATCCTGCTGCCTCCGTCCACTCGGCAGTGTAGATGCGTTCACCACAGTTCGTCGACCGGCAGCTCACGTATGGGGCGGTAAAGTGTGGGTACTCCCACCTCTTCTAAAACATCGGCCAGCGTGGAAAAGTAGGCCAAATACGCTCCAGAGAGGGGTTCTCTCCTCGAGCTCCCTCCCTCTTGCGGAGGCCCTTCCGCCAGCAGTGACACGGGCGAGCAATTGCAGCCCCGCGCCTCACGCTACCGTTACACGTGCGGAATGTCGGGCAGGTGTGGTCGGGGCAGCCCTGATTAGGGGCCTTGAAACTTGCTCCTTCGCTCCGTGCGACACCGCGTCCCCGCTCACCCTGGATGTTGACGTCAAACTCCTTCTCGTCCTCGCCCGCCAGGTTGGTGGCCACGCAGGTGTAGCGGCCCGTGTCCGACACCTGAGCGTTCTTTATCTTGAGGATGCGACCGCTGGCCATGATCTCCAGGTGCTCGCCGCTGCTGATTTGCTGCACGGACAGCATTGAGGCCTGTTAACGTTTGCCCGCCCGCTCGTTCGTTCGTCAAACAATGCAATGCATTCTCGCATTGAACGCAATGCTGTTATAAGTGCAATTGTTCTTCATTTGTGCGATAAATAATGATAACAACAACAATAATGATAACAGCGGTGTAACGGTGAGCGCACTGAAATCGCAGTCCGGAGGTCGCCGGTTCGATTTGAAACAACGGGCCGACTTTTGTAATCCCCCTCGCGCAGCCACCTCCAGCAGTGTAAGCGGGTAGAGCCACAGTTAGTTGATGATCAGCAGGCCGTGCGTGGTGGGGTAAAGTGTAGGTACTCCAAGACTTTGGAAGACACAGGCCCGGTTGCCAGCAGCGGCGTGGGCAGGCAACTTGCAGGGCTGCACCGCGCTGCTCAACTAAACTGAACTTTTTATTTTACCGGGTAAGGCCCATTGAGCTATGTAGCTCTTTTTCAGAAGCGATCTGGCCACAAATGATAGCTCAACGAAGTGGCTTAACATATGGACATTTATAGCAGCCAAATACTGTAAAAACACATGTTTCTAAATGTGGAAGGAAAAACCGGAGAACCCGAGGAAAAATCCACACGACCAGAGGGAGAACGCGCAAGCTCCAAATATGCATCAAGCTTCAGGGTTGGGTTTGAACTCATGACCTCCTGTATACAAGGTGATGTAGTTAACATCTCGCCAACCGTGGTATTATTCGACGTGTGTCTCAAGTCTCTTTGTCAGGAGAGTCCTGCTCGGGATGTCGGACTAATTTATGAACGAATAATATAAAATAATAAATGTAAAAATGCCTCCTGTGCCCAGCATGGCCATGTCCCATTGGTTCATACAGAGTCTTGAGATACGATTAAATTTATGGTAATATTTTTTTAAATTCATAATTTAGTTGCAGTAAATATGATAAAGTTGGTATAATAGGCTTTGATAACTGCACATGATGGCATACACTCCACATGTCACGTGATCTACAATGTCCGCCGGAAAGTGTTAATCAGTAATAAAGTGCACAGATTATTATAATTATGATGATGAAATGAAGGCCTCACCACACTGCATTGGTCATTAGTATTGAATGATATTATGCAGAGTGATCAAGGAGGGGTGTCCAGATCTGGTTCAAATATAACCCACAGACTGATGGTTGCCATGATGAGGAACTCAACTTAGGTCGCCAGGTGTTTATAGCGCGGTGCACTAACCACTGCGCCACTGCTCCACCCAGCAAAAATGTACCGGGCAACGATACCAGGAATGGCTGACCTCTAGACAACCGAGTTGACCCTGCCACACGGACGCAGCCATGGCAGGCAACGCTCGCTCATCTCTCTCTCGCTCACCTGTCTGCTCCCTCTCTCGCTCGCTCACCTCGCCGCTCCCTCCCTCTCTCTCACACTCACCTGGCCACTCCCTCTCTCGCTCGCTCACCTCGCCGCTCCCTCCCTCTCTCTCACACTCACCTGGCCACTCCCTCTCTCGCTCGCTCACCTCACCGCTCCCTCTCTCGCTCGCTCACCTCGCCACTCCCTCTCTCCCTCTCTCACTCACCTGACCGTCCTTGTACCAGCGCAGCACGGCCACCGGCACCGCCGTCGCCTCGCACTCCAGCGTCAGGGAGTTGTTCACTTTGAGCTTGATCTCCTTGGGGCTGAGACCCACCCCCGGGTTGTCATCTTTATTGATGGAGGGCGGGACTGGAAAACATGGGGGCAATCCTCGATGAGATGTACGTACGTATGTTGAACGTCTTTCGCACAGTACGTACAAAACCGTGCTCATTGGAGGTGCGGGGAAAGGACAACAAACTAAACACAAAAAGCAGTTCTAAAGAAATGAGTTTGTCAATCTAGATTATTTGAAGGTGCATATCTCCAGTGGCTTCCTAATATCGGAAGGGAGAGCGTTCCAGACGGTCACAGAAGCGCACCTGAAAACGCGCGATGCAGTGGCCATCTTTGTTCGATTGTTAACCAAAAGCTGCTGCTGCTGCGTGGATCACTGGAGTTCACTAATCTTATCTAGTCACTAGTCTAATCTAGTGTGTAATCTTATCTAGAGTAACTAATCCTATCTAGTCACTAATCTTATCTAGAGTCATCATCACTAACTGTCCCACTGCGCCGCGCTGGCACCCGCCGCACTCACTGTAGACCTTGACCTCGTAGTTCTTCAGAGTCTCCCCGGCTTCGTTGGTGGCGACGCAGGTGTAGCGGCCCGCGTCCTCTGCGCCGGCATTCAGAATCTGCAGCGTCCGCCCCCCTGCGGAGACGCAGCGGCGTATCGACATCGCTCAAAACGATCGTCGGCGTCGTCGTGGGGAATATAAGCAACCAAAGTTGATAACAGCCCCGAATGTGCTGATGAGAGCCTGCGTGTCGAAACCGTTCCAGAGTTTGCTTTTAGTGAATTAATTGCCACTGAAACGATTCACTCCCAGAAGGCCGTGGGGCCGGTGGGTTTTGCAAAGAATAGTTTTAATCTTTACGTGGACAGACAGATACATGAAGGAGATGAATTGTCTATTGTAGACAAAGCATTGCTGCATCCAGCTGGGATGATAAATATGCATATTTCAGGGGGTGGCAAGAGGAGTGGGTTTTGTGCCTAGGCTCTATGTGCCTTAGGCACGGACCAATTGAACCCTCCTCCCAAGTGACCCAATACATCTTCTCATTGGTAGCCATCTACTCCCATCCGGCTGCAGCTCCGCGTTTTGTCTATAACTCTCCTGCCATCTCGCCACTTCATGAATGGAATGCCGAGGTGACGGTGGAGAATGGTGGCGCTGGCTATCATGGTCATACTGGTGATGATGGTCATTGTGCTGACGGTGGTTCTGTTTGTGATGATGATGTTTCTGGTGGGACTAAACACACGCGCACCCCCGTTAAGCGCGGTTGGCTACGTACGGTGGTGCAAAGGAAGTTCAACATTCATGCACGCAGCCGCGAGCTGTCGTCTCACCGGGCAGGATGCGCACGTTGCTGTTGGCCTGCACGGGCAAGCCGTCCTTGAGCCAGGTGAGCGTGGGCGCCGGGTAGGCCTGAGCCTCGCACACCAGGGTCGTGGGGCTGTTGAGGATCACCGTGACGTCCTGAGGCCCCGCATCGGGCCCGGCTCCCGGGATCGTCGGCGTCACTTGGCCGAGCGAGGTGGGAAGGGCGTGGGAGGGAGATGGGGGATGAGTCAGGTTATGGAGGCGATAACAGGTGGATAGGCCCATGAGAAGGACAAATTACAAATGCGGAAAACACCCACTGCCCAGAAACCTTGCCCACTAATTATACACTCGGCCTATTTACTCTTTTTTCTGTTCAGGTTTAATAAAATGGTCACAATTAGCCAATTGTTAACTACCTTCTGCATGCATTTACGTAGTATCTATGTCAGTTGACCTTCTTTCGCACCGTGCGTAGCCAACCGTGGTAATCAGAGGTGCGGGAGAAGGACAACAAACGAAACACAAAAATCGGTTCTCAAGTAATGACTTTGCAATCTAGATTTAAAAGTGCATAGCTCCAGTGGCTTCCTAATAAAGGAAGAATGTTGCTTACAATTTGCTTTGCATTCTAAAGGTTCCTTACATATCATTGAGCCATGTATCCTGAATTCAACCTCCTGAATGATTTTATAATTCTTCATTCTCTGTAGACTCCCTTTTCACTACAGTGGGACAGGTAACCCATCACTAATCTCTTAGATAATTTGAGAAATTGAAGACTCATTGCACTTCAGCGAATATGACATCATTTGCACACTCTGCGAGCAATCTTTGTGTATACCAGCACTAATCCAAACATCATCATTGTATCCAATATATATACAACTCTCTTACGTTTAAACAATCACGAATGGAATTGTATCTCAATGCAGGGAACCTCCTGAACATAGTGAAATGTCAGCATGATTATTTACAAACTCAATTTCACCTGAAGACAGCCAGTCAGCCAAATTGTCCACAGCAAAACCCCCGTAATGATTTTTCGTTAACTTTGTACTAATTGTGAAATTGTACATTAAAAAAGTAAATGTGGACTCGATTGAAAATTACTTGCCTGGATCTCAGTGAGGTGTCTGTAGGAGGCATTGATTTATTTACGTGTGATGTTTAATGTAATTTCCTCAAATGCAGAGGCGCGCCAGATTTATTCTGAGCAACGTTTCCTCCCACATGCAGAAATATGAAGGACAAAAATATATCGACCAATTATCTTCAGTAAGGACCCCTCTTAAAAATGGTTATTGAGACTCACTGAAGCCGACGTTGGTAAAGAAAAAAATGCATTTGTGTATGGATATAATGCCAAATTATTCATACATAATTACATGATTACAATCTGGGTGGCAATGTATGTAAATATGTTGAATTTCTTTCGCAACCGTACGTCGGCAGCATGCTCCACTGCCAGTCAGAAATGTGCGCGTTCAAATTCCGGACAGGGTGAAACTCTGACCATCAACCCTTTCGGGTTCATATAAAAAAAGCCACTTTATTGGGTTGTCAACAGCGGTCGTCAGATGGAGAGTCTGGCCCCCCACCAAGAAGAACGTGGAAATCCCACCTCTGGCTCGTAAGCGACGCAGCCCGCCCTCACGCTCGCACGACGAGCGAGCAGACACTTTGATTACAAAGTGCCTCTCGCTGCATCCACCCTGGCGGTATGGTGAAACTCTGACTTGTTGCCCAGCGAGTGGGTGTCACACCACAGAGCTAGTACCCAGGACGTTGAGGTTGTAGTTCTTGGTCCGGGCCCCGGCCTCGTTGGAGGCCATGCACGTGTAGCGGCCGGTGTCGCCCACGCGCGCATCCGTGATCTGCAGGAAGCGGCCGCTGGAGACGATCGTGCGTCGTCCCTCCTTCTCCTCGCCCTCGCCGTCCACCTCCGCATCTCCCTCCAGCAGGGGCTGCCCATCCTTAAGCCAACGCACGGTTGGTGTTGGGTTACCTGCACGCGCAAAAGACAAAGATCCCCCCCTCTTGTAGCCTTCAACAGGCCGATGGGGCAAGTGCTGTTGGCAAGCACCCATGAAGATCGGCACAACACATGAGAGGAAGGGTGGCCAGTGCCACGCCCGGCCACCTTTGTATTCCCATTGCTGATATTTACACACCGCACCAGATACTCATTAAGGCTGAGTCGACCTAGGGGTGGCCCAGGAAAGTTCAGATATTTGTCACCGATCTTGGCCGTGAGCGAGAATCGAACCCAGCTAGCCGGGTTCACAGCGCAGTGCGCTAAGCACGACACTGCCGCTTCCTGCACAACAAGAGACACAGGTGTTTTGTGAAACGGTTCCGCGCGTCACTTCCCACGGCCTGGCGGAGCGCCAGTGGCCCACGGGTGCCGACGTTGGGGAACCAGCGGTTACGAGGCTGCTGCAAAAAGGGGCTCAAAATCCCCGCAATTGCAGAGAGCTTCCAAACTCGACAGTATATCCTGTTTGTTGCGTGGAGCGCAATTGGGGATAAATAGTTGCGAATACAATTGACGATAATAGGCTGCGTAAAATTCCGAGGCTGCTCACCTTCTACCTCGCAGGTCAGTGTGACCTTGTGACCTTTCTTGACTTTCACATCCTCCACCACTTCGTTGTCCTTGATAGTTGGTGGAACTAAAGAGAGGGGGCGGGGGGGGGCACATTAAACCCAACGAGTGCAAATTATCGATCACTCGTTGGCCTCATCTGCATTACTTTTCAATGAGCACGCAATATTAAAAAAATATATATTTGATGGTAAAAAAAAACAATCGCAGCAATTGCTGTTTAATGTTATTTTTATGGCAGTTGTTTTTTTCTCACCATCTCTAATCAAACGTTGTTCTTCCAAATTCTGCATCTTAATTTAGTCACACTTTAATTCTGGTCGTTTATGGTTTTAAGAGGCTGGCCACCACCATAGGAATGTGGAATCTGCAGACGGCTGAGTGGCTCCTGGGTTAGTGCTGTGACATGGCACTACTGAGTACCTGGGTTATAATACAGGTAGCCACCGGTGATTAATCCTTGTTTTCAAATGCAGTGAGTTGGTGGTTTTAGCCCAGTCATAAATGACAGGACAACAAGCTTCAAATAATTGTTTTTTACTTAATATTTCCACGTTTCAATCTCTGACATATATATATTTTTCAAATGAACTGACAAATAACCCTATCTCTATAAGACCGGCACATGGGAAAGCCGTTTGAAGCCCGCTCGGAAGCTTTTCTGTGATATCACCTTCTGTGGGTCACAGAAGGCGATATCACAGAAGGTGAATTATCCTTCTGTGATATCACAGAAGGTGATATATCCTTCTGGGAGTGAATCGTTTGCAGAACTACCCCTGAGATCCCTTCTGGTGACCTCTGCTGCACGTAACTTATTGTGATGCTGCACAAACACAAATAACAAAAAAACTCATTAAATTTGTCGATAACACTGTGTGACTTCAAAAGTGAAAAATACGTAGCAGGCAACTCTACAGGCGATTTGCACATTTAAACAACAATATAAAAGACACGTGCTTGGAAGGTGAGCCATAGGCAAAAACATCGCCAATTATACATTTATCCCGTTAAGGCCAAGCAGCGTTCTTGACGAACGTTGTGAGTTTTCCCGCGATCGGTTCTGCATGGGACCACGGATCGTCTCGACGTGTTTGGTGGCGGCACTAACGCAGCACGTCCAGCAGGAAGTCTTTGCTGGCCTCCCCTGCGCTGTTGCTCGCGATGCAGGTGTACCGCCCGGCCAGCCCAGCGTGCGCGTGCATCACCCGCAGCATGCGTCCGCCTGCGGAGCGGTCGGGGCGTACGGGGGACGAGGGTCAAAGGGGCAAAGGGTCGCGCCGGGTTCAGCTACTCTTTGCGCAAGGCGTGACTGGTGGTTAAAGGATTTCAGTGACTGGGAACGAAAATTGCATGTTTAGACTCATACACGTAAAATACAAATTAGTCATATATCCACATAAATAACCAGGATAAAGACTTAACTGGGTTTCTGATGTCTGACCGATTCTTTAATTGCCACGTATTATTGTCTGCAAAGTGCAGCAGATTAGGCCGGGTGGGCACTGGCGACATAGTGCGTGTGACTCTTAATCGAAAAGTTGTGATTTCAAATCCTGGTATAGGGTCCCAACTCATATTTTGTTATTACGTGGGAGCCTCAGTACTGATCAAGTTATTCTACACGTACGTCATCGGAACAGGAAAGGGTTAACGTTTCCAGTGACGAATGGCACTTAAACTGAGCGGGCGGGGCGCTCCCCGGTTGAGTGTTTCGCTTGGTACCAGAGAGCACTCTGACGTCGCTGCCCGGAGGAATGGGCTTGCGGTTGAAGAGCCAGGAGATGGACGGAGGGGGGATGCCCGACACCTCACACGTCATGGCCACGGGGCTCCCCAGCACCACGCTCACGTTCTCCGCCTCGCCGTCCCCGATCGTCGGTGGCACTGAAATTCAAGGGCGCCACAGTGGCGAGATGTTAACTGCTTCGCCTGGTATACAGGAGGTCGTGGGTTCGATCCTGACCCTGACGCCTGTATATTTGGAGTTTGCACGTTCTCCCCGTGGACGCGTGGATTTTTCTCCGGGTCCTCTGGTTTTTCCCTCTGCATTTCGAAATGTGCGTATGGAGTGTTTGGCAGCAGAAAAAACTACACATGATAAGCCACTTTCATTGAGCTATCAAATGTGGCCAGGCATGATTCTGAAAAAGATCTACATAGCTCAGTGGGCTTTACCTGTTAAGATAAACGTAGTTATACTGGTAGGAACGAAGTGGACCAGACCACCAATAGATTAAAGTGTCCGTCCGTCCGCGTTTGTCCGTCCGTCCGTCCGCGTTTGTCCGTCCGTCCGTCCGCGTTTGTCCGTCCGTCCGCCCGTGTATCAACATCGCCCCCTACTGCAAACACTTGGCATGACCCTGTCCGACAAGATGGCCGCCCGCTCCCCCTGCGATCTGTGAATTAAACAAGATGGCCGTCGCTTCCGGCGCATCACGGCAAAACTTTAAACTTCGCTTCAAAATTACTTTACTGAAACGCAGCACGTTTATTTAAAAAATTACTTTACTGAAACGCAGCACGTTTTTTTTTTAACACAGAGACAAGAAATATTTATTAACACAGAGACGAGATACATTTAATCGCCTTATTTGTGCACAAAAAGCACGGCGCGAGGCCTAGTGCGGCAGGCTTCGCGAGGCCTAGTGCGGCAGGCTTATTAACACAGAGATGAAACGCAGCACGTTTATTTAAAAAAAATTTACTTTACTAAAACGCAGCACGTTTTTTTAACACAGAGACAAGAAACATTTATTAACACAGAGACGAGATACATTTAATCGCCTTATTTGTGCACGAAAAGCACGGCGCGAGGCCTAGTGCGGCAGGCTTCGCGAGGCCTAGTGCGGGAGGCTTATTAACACAGAGATGAAACGCAGCACGTTTATTGTTGCGATGCATTCAAGAATGGATTCTCTTACGTCACATTTTTTTTTTATATCGCTTCTAATCTTATTGTCTCAATTCAGTTCCCTCCATTAGCCTCAATTGCAATATAAGCTGCACGACTGAAACATCGATTCTTACACCTGAAATCCGACATGTGCATTAAGAATCAATATTAATCAGTGATTAAATTAAAACGTCCACACAGAGAAAGAGAAAAATAAATAATACATATATATTTATTTTAAATCCATACAGGGAGGTCAGCGGCCTGTACCAATTCTACTGCCTAACTGCTAACCACCTTGCAGCTACGCAGCTTTGTTCTTCACACTCGGCGCAGAATCCCTGCCACCTCTGCACGGTGCGCCGCCCCGCACGCCATCCACGCCCCCACGTGGTCCCCCTCCTCCCGGCCTCACCGTGCACGTTGAGGTCGAACTTGCGGTCGGCCTGTCCGGCCACATTGACGGCGATGCAGGTGTAGCGCCCCGTGTCGCCCACCTGGGCGCCGTGGATCTGCAGGGTGCGGCCGTCGTTGAGAACGATGGGGCCCCCGGCCGCCCCCTTGGCTATCGCCGCCGCCGCCACCGCCCCCGTTCCCGCGCCGCCCCTGCGCGCAGCGGCCGGGATGGGACGGCCGTCCTTGAGCCAGCTGACGGCCGGACGGGGCAGGCCCTCGACGCGGCACTCGAGGGTCACGTCACCCCCGCGCGACACCGTCACCTCCGTGGGACGCCCGCCGCTCTGCTGAATGCTCGGGCGCACTGCGGGGTGGGGTGCGGGGACGGAGAGGGGGGCGTGCACGCGTGTGATCGCGAGGGGTGGCAAGGTGGCGGATCGTGCGCTCTCGTTGGGTGCACAACAATTCAGGCAACAATAAAAAAAAATCTGAATCTTTTATCTTTAATCAGAATCCTGGACGAATCCGATGAGCTATGAAGCTCTTTTTTCACAGTTGTCCAGTAGCAGGTCGCTGGTCAAGAGTTTTTCTTTTGTCAACTCTGCCAAAATACAATGCATGGTAGTATGGTCTTGTACCAGCGCTGGGAATACAAAAGGCTCGCGAATCGCTCAGGGCTCACCATACACCTGGAGAGAGAAGTCCCTCATGCTGGTGCCGGCCACGTTGGAGGCCACGCACGTGTAGGAGGCGGCGTCCGACGGCCTGGCGCTGCCGATCTGGAGGAGCCGCCCTCCAGACAGAACCCTCACACGGCCCTCCTGGTCACCCTCCAGGGGTTTACCTGGGGCGGATGGATAGAGACAGACGAAGACAAAGATGTATATTGAAACAGAGACTAAGATGAACTTACACATGGAATGAATCATCATCATTATCACGATCCATGGGCACATAGCCCATAGGTGTCCACTGCACATTTCGTCATTTGTTTCCACTTTCCTCTCGGTCTTGTGCCAATATGCTCAAGTAGTGGCCACATCTTTCTGGCACCGATCTGATATTTCGTACGCCAGCCATTCTCTCTTAGGTCTTCTTCTCTTTCCGGTTCCTTCCATTTTTTCCAATCAGCACACTTTTAATTTCCCTGCTGTTGTCCATCCTACTACACGTGTCCAAACAGTGCCAGTTTCCTTCTCATCACTGCCTGCATCAGGTATATTTGTTTAGGAATTCACCTGAACATCAAGGTCAAAAGGTCATAATAGCAAATGTGATTCATGCCACCACGCCATTGTGTCCTTCGTTCTGCCAAAGTCCACAAGTGCTGTACAGTTGATACCAAACATCCAAGGTCTGCTCTGAGAGTGCCACACTATCTGATTATAGTTGTATAGATAGAGTAATCTTTATTTATTATCCAGGAAAGCTTCCTTGGGTCTCAGGGTTATTTTTCAGGAGAGTCCTCCATTGGAATGTTTGGCCATTTCTATTTTCAGAAATGCTTTGTATGTGGCAGGAAACTGGAGAGCCCAGAAAAAAGCAATCAGAGGACACAATATTTAAATGTCTGCACAGATGGGTTCACGAAGCCACCTTCTGTGCTGCCATCTCCTGCCCACTTTACAGCCCTAGAGGGCTTGGGAGTCTCAGAAATTGGCTTGATCAAGCAACGCTTGCCTACAATGCACAAGATTACCAATCGTACTCCGTGAAGAAAATGAGAGACACAAACGGAGATGAAAACTGGCATCAAGAAAACATCAGAGAGATAAAACGATACAGACAGAACGATGATAAAGCGACTGTAAACAGAGAGGATGACATAACATATAGACCAAGGTGGACCTAAAACAGACAAAGAGAGGCAGATGCAATTACATTTGGAGAGGCAGATAAGGAGACAGAGTGACAAAAACAAACCAAACATAAAAAGCCAGACATGTTACCACGTCCACCGTGAAAAAACTATATATTTTTTCCGGTCCAGGTATGGCCCAGTTGCGTTCCAGGATCAGCATCATGGCCTGCATCTGTGATACCAAATCCTCGTGAGCCACGAGGCTCCATGGGCTCGGCTCCTGCTCGTCGGCGAGCGGTCCTTGAGTGTTGAGTTTATGTTATTTGTCACACAGATGATGGCTTCAATTAGCCGGTTGCCCGCCTATTTTTATAAGGGAGATTCGTGGTGCGTGAGCACAGCAACAACGAAACAAAGACAAACACATTGCAGAGAACGAGTACAGAGTACTTAAGGGAAATTGCACAAGAATGGTTCAGGAATCACGTCCCAAGGCACAGAGACTTCCCCACGGGATTCCCACGAGTGTGGCGGCGGGTGGCAAGAGGGCGCCACAGCGGCGAGATGTTAACTACCTCCCCTGCTATACAGGAGGTCGTGGTTTCGATCCTGACCCTGACACCTATATATTTAGAGTTTGTGTGTCTCTCTCCCCGTGGTCGCGTGGATTTTTCTCGGGGTTCTCCGGTGTTTCCCTCCACATGTATAATCAACGTGCGTTGAGAGTATTTAGCTTCTGATATAAATTTTCACATGATAAGCCACTTTGTTGAGCTATCCTTTGTGGCCAGCTCAACAGGCCTCGCCTGGTATATTAATAAAAAATGTTGCAGTTCCCGCGCTCGCTCACCGTTCTTTTTCCAGGAGAGTGCGGGCGGAGGGATGCCGGTCGACTCGCACACCAGGCTCATCATGTTGCCCTCGATGACGTTCAGCTGGCTGGGCTCCCCGGCTCCACGCACGCTCGGGGGAACTGAAGAGCGCCGAGCACAGGGGACGACACACGCAGAGCAGCCGCACGCACGCACGGTGAGCCCCAGCGCATGTGCGCGAGCGAGAGCGTGTCAGAGCGATCGACCGAGAGGGTGTGAGAGCGAGCGAGCACGTGCCTGCCATGGCGCCCGTCATCGTTACGCCCGTATGTCTCGAGTTGTCAACCCCTTTCCCATTGCGAGACGTCTGCAAGTTGCATTGTGGGTCCCCGTTCACCGCCAAATCTCTGAACGCGCATAGCGGTGCCAAACTGTGCCACACGCCCTCCCGCATGGCCTTTTAAAGTACTTACGATTCCGTTCCGATGACGTACGTGGAAAAGGGTTATGAATGAGAGCTACAGTAGGTGTCACCTGCTTAGGCCTCTGTGTGTGTGCGTTCGTGCTACTCGAGGGTCACGTCCAGCGGTAAATGTGCGTTCTACTTTTGTTTCCGCGAATATGCCATCGTTAATCGCGTGCTCCGCATCTGCGAGCCACACCATTGCTGTGTAGTGCATAAGCGTCGCACGTGCGCTACGGCGGTCACGTGGCCTATAAGCGGTAGCACGTCCGTTGCCGGGGTTCAAGGTTCGAATCCAGCGGCCGCCCTGATTATTACTGCATTTGTAATAACCGGAATAAAACTACGCGCCCTCTGCTTCACTCTCAGTGGACGTTGTAGATCCCCTGATGCCTTTCACAAGAGCAAGCCGTTGTGCGCTTGCATCAGGATACAAGTTTGCATCATTCGAAGGCGACGCCGCAAATTAATTTACTCAACTGGGATCACGCATTGCAACCATTGCCCCCTACTGGCAGATCAACGCGTGAGGTCACTGTTGTAAATGAGGCCATCATCGTCTCTTGAGTTCTCACCTGGCGAATCAAAGATAAACTAAACCATGTGACATCTGTTACAAATGAGTCGAGTGTGTGTGTGCCCTGCCGAAATATATCGTGCCACCGATAAGTACGCACGTCACACCAAAGCTAAATGTGTATGTGTGGGGAGCGGTAACGTAGCGGTTAGAACGCTGCGCTACGAACCCGGTGACACAAGTTCAATTCCACGCTCATGGCCAACGGCAGTGATGATTATCTGAACTGGTCTTGGGCCTCCCCTAGATAGACTCAGCCTCAAATGAGTACCTAGTGCAGTGTGTAAACTTCGCCAATAGAAAGACAAAGGCGGCCGGGCATGGTGCTGGCCACCCACCCCCCTCCTGTGTTGTGTCGGCCTTCATAGGTGCTCGCTAACGGCACTTGCCCCAACAGTCTGTTACAGGCTACACGGGGGATCTTTGTCTCTGTCTCGTGTTCCAGGTGCCCAGGGTGAGTGGGGCGCGGGGTGAGTGGGGCGTGGGGCGCGCGCACCCCACACGTTGACGTTGTAGTTCTTCTCCGTCTTGCCGGCCACGTTGGTTGCCTCGCACGTGTAGCGCCCCGTGTCCATCACCTGCGCGCTGTCGATCTGCCCGGGGGGAGCGGACGGGATGGGGGATGAGCGACGCGCGACTGAGGATTCCCCGACGGCCGACGTTGGTTTTCATTTTTTTACTCTGTGCGTTTACCCCGTGAATCCTCCCTTGAAGGTTCAACGAATGCCTTGCCGAGTCTAAAGATTCGATTGCAGGAGCAACCTGCCAATTTTTTTTGCCATGAGGGGGCAATTTCGCTTTGCACAATCCCAATTTCGTTATATGCAGGTAGTTATTTTGGCCAACACCAGTTACTTTGTGTGGTATTTTTGTTTATGTTTCTCTGGGAGGATGAAGCCAGTGTGCAGAACAGGGTGAGGACATACAAACTGCGTGCAGAAAGGCGCCAGAGTCGGGAATCGAACCCAGGCCCTTCCTGCTGGGAGGCTCAAAGCGTCACCACTGCGTGCACCCAGCCGCCAGAGCTCATCGTTTTTTATTTGTGCACAATTGTGATGGGTGGCAACGGTCGATGGTGGAACGGTCAGTGGGGGTCTGAAGTGGCAGGGTTCATGCCGTGTTAATATAAATTTGACCGAGAACCCGAGATTCATAGAGGGGGTGCTGAGAGTTCAACAGAGACACACCGCGAAATGTCTCCGGAGCTAACGTTAATGCCGGAGTGCATTGAGTCAACGCGCCGGTGACGTGCCGCAACTGTTGTGCATCACAGATTCACCCGAGGGTCGTGTTGCTGGTCACATGTCACGTGCCTCTCACCTGGTGTCCTCTTCAACTCTTCACCCTCGGTTTATGTTTCAACTGCAGTGCTCTCTAGAATTTGCTGTGTACCATTCACATTTCATGTCTATGCAAACTATCAATTTTTTTAAATATTTTAGCAGGTAAAGCCCACTGAGCTATGTGGCTCTTTTTCAGAAGCGACCTGGTCACATGATAGCTCAACGAAGTGGCTTATCACGTGGAAATGTATTGCAACCAAACACTCAAAACGCATGTTGATTCTAAACGTGAAGGGAAAAACTGGAGACCTCGGAGAAAAATCCACACGACTACGGGGAGAACACGCAAAACTCCAAATATACAGCAGGTGTCAGGGTCAGGATCGAACCCACGACCTCCTGTGTACCAGGCGAGGCAGTTAACATCTCGCAGGCGAGTGGCACGCCTTGGGTGTGCCGCGCTCCTCGCCTTCCCATCTGCGGCGAGCAGCACCCGGTGCTATTCCCCGTTCGTGCGCGGGGCTCACCTGCACCGTGCTGCCGTCCTCGGACACGGTGAGGCCGGGCTTCTTGAGCAGGGGCCGCCCGTCCTTGAGCCACGTGAGCGTGGGCGGCGGGATGGCGTTGCTGCGGCACTCCATGCGCACCGGCTGGTTCAGCACCACCGACACGTTCTGCTCCTCGCCCATGATGTTGGGTGGCACTGGGGTGGCAGGGGCAAAAACAAAAGCGGGTTTAGCTAACGAGGTGAGGGAGCGCACGGATTAGCGCAGGCGAGGAAAGCCAGGACGAATGGTCAGTGCTGACGTTACCTCCGTGTGGGTGGCTGTCTCGGAGTGGGTGTCTGTGTCTGAGCGATGCGCACAAGAATGAGCGGAGCACTGGGCAGCTAAAACACAGCAAGTTGGCATAGTAGTGGGCACAGGTGGTACAATGGCCAGTAATCTCAGTCGGTCAACCCATGGCACCTGGGTTTTGTCCGGTGACCTCCTGCCAGCGGGCGTTCAACACTTCACGCGGCCTTAAAGTGCAACTAGCCTGGCATCATCGTCGTGGTGATGTCATCAGCACATAGTGGCGAATGGCGGTTGTTGTTGTATCGCACCGTAGATTCGCAGATCGACATCTCTCTGTTCCTCGCCGGCAGCGTTGATCGCCACACATGTGTAGCGGCCGGTGTCCGATATCTGAGCACTGGACAAGGCCAGGGTCCTCCCTCCTGACAGGATCTGTTCCATTGGCAACATCATCATCATAATCGTCAACACTGTCCTCATCATCATCCACATCAATGCTATGATCATCACCGCCACTTTCATCACCATCATCATCATCATCTCTGCCATCGGAAATGATGATGATGATGTCCTGTGTCTAACCCCGAATAAAGAATTTCAGATGCTATATATTTCCAGCCAGATGGAAATGACGTTATATCATCATCAGTCATGCTCAATCCACTGCTGGATGACAGCCTCTCCATTGCTGTCACCATTGCTCATGGTCCGTCAACGTAAACAACGCAGAAGTGCACCTTGCACCCGCTCGCGTCGTACACGAGGTTACACGGGTCGGTTTACATCCCAACGAGTCGCGCTGCGGTTCCGCCAGAACACTGCCCGAGCATGGAGATGACTGCTGGAGGGGGGGGGGGGCTGACCACCTGCATGCCGTTGGAGGTGAGCGGGGAGATGGGGCTCCCATCCTTGAGCCAGGTGAGCGTGGGTGCGGGGATGCCCCTGGCTTCGCACTCCAGCCTCACGGGGTTATTCACCACCACCGCCACCGTGTCTGTGCCTCCCGCAATGCTCGGGGGAACTGCGCGGTGCACAAAAAACAGGGGGCGTGCGAGCGAACGAACGAACTTACGAACGCTGTTCCCGGGAACTTACTTTGGCACCCGCTGTCCGTCTCTCGTTATTTTGCGGAGTGTGCAGTGCCAAGAACAGTGCTACAATGTCACCCAATTGTCCTGAAGACAAAATGCCTTTATATACAGTAAGTCCTCCATATAAGTTGGGCATGCATTCCTGGGAAACGCGACGTTAGGTGAAACGTCAATCGAAAACCTATTTTACTGTTGACCGAATTATATAAATTTCGGATACGTTCGTTGGGGTAATTTTTTGGTAAAAAATTTCTGGAAAATATACATTTAATAAGTACCAAAAAAACTAAACATACCCCAAAAAGATATCATATACAAAGTGTAAATATGATATAGATTAATGCGGTGAATATTGCATTTATAGGGTAGCACAGTATCCGGTATGGGGCGACGTTGTAAACACCGAGGCATGAAAAATCACGAGGGGGCGCCGTGGCGCAGTGCGTCGTCACGCATGCGGCCCAACTACACCAAAATACGAACAAACCTGGTCCGTATGTCCAGTTGCCTGTTCGGACCGAAAGTCGTAAGTTCAACTGCCACGCAATAGAAGGCGGTGGTGGCATTAACATCTGCGGAACATGAAGAACCGGTGGCATCTACATCTGATGCGCAAACTCCAGCAAATTGCGCAATATCAGTTGGCGGTCGACGTTCTCAAAGGAATGGCGCCGACCCCGTGCTCACCCCCCCTCCCCCCGTGATCCGCGGATCAAACAAACCGCTGGAGGCACCGGTATACGGCAGCGAGAGCAGTGAATGCAAATGCTGTGGCAAGGGGACGCGTCCCCGCGGCGACGTCAGCGTTCGCCTGGACGAGGCCGCGTGCGCCACCCACCGTGGACCTGCAGGCTGTGCACGAGCTCGGCTCGGCCCGCCACGTTGGTGGCCAGGCAGGTGTAGCGGCCCGTGTCGGCCACCTGGGCGCTCTCCAGACGGAGCACGCGGCCGCGGGACAGCAGCGCCACGCCTGGCGGGGGCGTCCCCTGCCCGGCGCCGGCGATGGCCCGCCCGTCCTTCTGCCACGACACCACTGTGTGGACAAACGCGTACGCAATGCTCGTGCAAGGACGACGATTGACCCCCCCCCGCCTCCCATGTAGCCTTGAGCAGGCTGTTGGGGCAAGTGATGTCAGCGAGCACCTATGAAACTAAACTAAAACTATTGTTTTTACCAGGTAAGACCCACTGAGCTATGTAGTTTATTTCAAAAGTTACCTGGCCACAAATGATAGCTCAACGAAGTGGCTTACCATGTGGAAAATGAAAGCAGCCAAACGCTCTATGAAGGCCAGCATAGCACACGAGGGAATGGGTAGCCAGCACTATGCCCGGCAGCCTTTTCCTCCCCAGTGGTCATGTTTACACACATCGCACCAGGTACTCATTTGACGCCGAGTCGATCTAGTGGAATCCCAGGAACGTATCAGATAATTGTCACTGGTGTTGAGCGGGAATTGAACTTGGGTGGCCAGGTTCGTAGTGCAGTGCACTAACAGCTACACCAATGTTCACCACATACGCACACTACACTACCGCTTACACACACATACGCACACAGACACGGATTCAAATGCACATAAATGATAGATAGTAACTTGAAGTTATGGCAATATTTTCTAAATCGGCTTAAATTTGTTTTTATTGAATGCCACTTGCTGCCCAAGAATTGCACTCAGAAATAGGTGAGAGCGGAGAAGCTTTTCACGTTAAAAGTCTAGTGGAGTAAAAATGTCTACCTGCTCAAACGAGCGTGGGGCGAAGCTTGCCTCCAATGTATGAACGTAAGTTCAACTTATTTCACACCGTATGTAGCCAACCGCGCAAAATTTTGGCTCCGAGCCAGTGTTGGAAAATCAAGTGGTACTAATTGATTGACCCGCCGCCCCCCGTCAAATGAAGAATATTAAATAGGCTCTGCTACTCGCCCTCGTGCCTCTACGTTGATGAGGCAAGCAGAAACGGTGGCGAGATGTTAACTACCTCGCCTGGTATACAGGAGGTCGTGGCTTCGATCCTCACCCTGATGCCTGCTGTATATTTGGAGTTTGCATGTTCTCCCCGTGGTTGCGTGGATTTTTCTCCGGTTCCTCCGGTTTTTCCCTCCACATTTATCATCAACATCACGCGTTTAGAGTATTTGTTGCTATAAATTTGCACACGATGACAAGACACTTCGTTGAGCTATCATTTGTGGCCAGGGCTCTTCTGAAAAAAAGCCACATAGCTCAGTGGGCCCTACCTGGTAAAATAAAAAAAAATAGTTTAGTTTTTAGCCTAGAGACAGGTGAAGGTGACGCACCTGGAGTGGGGCTGCCGCTCGCCACGCATTCCATCTCCACTGGGTTGTTCACGATCACAGTGGTGTTGTGGCGCACGCCGCTGCCCTCGATGCTCGGAGGCTCTGGGACGCAAACACAAAAGATTCCCCGTGAAGCCCGACTGCGAAACGGACACCGGCAAAGGAAATGAAACAAAAAAGTCGAAAGTGCACAAAAAAGTGTGTGGCGAGACGCGTGGTTGGGATTACATTGAGAGACAGAGGGGAGCATGTGGCTCAGGGAGCAAACACATTCTATGAATCGTATTGACTGCTACGGAACGTCAGCTTGGGCAGGACACAAGGTGGCACAGCTAGATCAGGGAACAAACATCATTGAAATCATATTGACTCTCATGGGATGTCAGCTTGAGTATGACACCTTGCTATAAGAAATGATGGCTGATGGACGAGACATATGATAGAATGGCAGGACCACGTCGGTGTCACAAATAAAACACGAAACTCAACGCTCAAAACTCTCAGCGAAACCCCCCCCACCTCGGGGGCCAGTGAGAGAGGGGGCCCCAACTTACCGTGAACGTGCAGCCGCACCGCCTGCTGCGCCTCCCCGGCCGCGCTGGTGGCCACGCAGGTGTAGCGGCCGGCGTCCTCGCGCGCGGCCCCGCTCACCTGCAGCATGCGCCCGCCGCTCTCCACCTGCAGCAGCGCCGGCGGGGGGCAGGGGGAGGGGGGAGAGCAGCGCGGTTCGAGAAGGGACAACTCCACACGCGGCTACGTCAAGGAGCGTAAACCGTCGTGACGCGCGGACTCCGGTCGTCCTGGCCGTCGAACAGAGACGGTCACCGCACCGTCGCGCGGCGCTTTCAGATGCGCTTCTGTGGCCGCCTGGAACACTCTTCCCACCGATATTAGGGAAGCCACTGGGGCCGTGCACTTTTAATTCATCGAGGTTGAAACCTCATTCCTTTAGAACAGTTTTTTGTGTTTAGTTTGTTCTCCTTTCCCCGGCAACTCCAATTAGCACGGTTGTCGACGTACGGCGCGGAAGACGTTCAACGAACATACGCGGTTCACACTCCGTGGCACGACACCCACCGTCACGGGGGTACAACCCCTAACCCAGCAAACGGTGGTCAGTCCTGAATCACTACAGAAGAGGGCAACAGCAGTTACGGTCATCTGCTTTGCCGCCGATGAACTGCTGGCCGTGCAACTACTCTCGTCTCCAATTCACAAACCATGGGTCACGTACATCCAACACCCCCCCCCCCCGCCCCGATTTAGAACTCACAACCTTCCCAATCCTCTAAACGCAGTGCTGCCCTGTTCAGAGTATCGCGTGATCCCGAGGTCTGTGAATCGGCTTTGCCAGGGGGGCAGTGCTGGATCATGCGATTCATGGTCTGACTTTGGTGACCTCAGCAGTCAGCATCGCCAACTTTTCTTCATTTTCCAGTGATGCACGGCTCTGTATAAATAAGATATTACCCACTGCTCAACTTTCCGCTCAATAATAGGCAACAGGGCAACGTGATACCACTGGTATTTCATTCGTTAAGATGTTTCACATTAACTCAAACCTCAAAAAGAGAAACCATATATGAACGGGTGTGTTTGCATGTGAGCGCATAGTGTGTCTATACAAAAGAATATTTTTTTGTTCTGACACGAACCAGCGCTTTAAATCAAACATGCAAGGAGCATCTGGCTCACACAAATTGCCTTTCCTTCTCTTCAAAATGACCGCCAAAAATGCAATCTATGCATTTTTTTAAAAACAGTGTGTGCAGTTATTGCCATGAGTGGAAACACTACTCAACGTCACCGCGCGTTACATTCAAATTGCTATGAAAAATAACATCGCGCGGGTCATGGCAACGGAACAAAAGGGCGTTGCCGAATGCACAGGCCACGGTTAAAGTGGACGTTAGTAACTTACACCATTTCAGATCCGTTAACGATGGAATTTTGCTGTCGAGCTGTGAAAATCCCTCTGCTCGAGCACATTCGCCGGCTGTGTTCGCCATCGAGTACACGTGGACTCCTATCCAGCACTTCGGAAGTGGGGGTTGGTGGATCGTGCAGGGATAATTTTTGTTCTTGAGACAGCTGATTGAAGGACAGCGACGTGCCTGCAGAAGGCGGCGGTGTATTGCTACCCTATCCGGGTGGACCTGGAAGGGCCACATTGAGTTGTGCGTGCGAAGCATCATCACTGTCTTTCAAAGACCTCTTCCATCCTAGCAGCAGTCTGGCACCCAGTCACATGACCCAGTCACATGACCCACATTGCACCAATGAAGCTCGCAACCTCCTTCAGCGCGTACTTCACCAACAAGCTTGCCACCGTCGGCAAAACCATCGGGGCCCCCTCAAACTTTACCCAAACCCCTATTACACTCCGGACCCCCCACCCCTGCCCCCCCCCTGACTCCAACGACTGCATCCATACATCCATGTACACGCCCATGCTGCCAAAGGATGTGTTTGCTCTAATCCAGGCACTTCACGTGGATCCATAATAAATAACGTATTTTTTGTTTGGATTAGATCACGTAAATATAAATGTGTCGTTCAACCCGCCACCACCTGACACAGCCAATTAGTAAGGCTTGTCATCTTAACAAAACGTGTCATTTAGTATGCGTAAGTAGTAACTAATTGGCACGTTTTGTTAACGAGGCAATTCCGTCACGGTCATTTATGTCCGTAACAGCGTTGAGCACATTATGAATTGCATTATTATTCCTGTTCTCATATCAATTTGCTTTTGCATTGGAATATTTGGCAATTCTCATTTGTGGGAGTTTTTCATGTGGGAGTGACTGGAATACCTAAACAAAAACCCACAGAACACTGAACAATTGAACAATCCACGTGGATATTTCCGAGCCCCCTTCTAAAGTTGTGTGCGGGAGGCCAATGCCCTCGTGCTCATCTGAAGTTTAAACGGAAGCATTCATTTTATTGACCACCCGTCGTTGCAAATTTAGTTAATCTAACGTGTGCCCGATTTCAAGTTCGTAACAATGTTCACGGGTAGATGTCATTTAGCCAAGGCTTCATACATAGCCACCTTATACTTGTAGGCACATTTATTTTTTATTAAAGGCAAATGCAACCTGAAAATACAATACACCTATTCTGTTATTCCCTAGCTGTTGCACACAAGTCGGAAGCTTCGGTATCATGAGAAATAAGTGAAATTCAAAACCACAGTGCCCTCGAGTGATGTTGCGTACGTATGCATGCTGAACTTCTTTCGCACCGCCAACCATGCGAATCGGAGGTCCAAGCACAGTTGGGTTCTTTGACCTCCCTTTGCGAGGTGGGAGACGCTATACCTGGCTACGGCGCGACCGCGCTGCGACGTGTGTGGCAAGGGGGCCGTTGCGCTGCTTTCGTCCATGAATCCCAGCGCGCAGACGGACATTTGAAACCCGTGCTCGCGTCATACCATCCCCTCGCTGCAAGCCGGGGTTTTAGAAGTGAATCGGCAAATTTTACCTTTACAGAATCGGATTACAACTTTAGCATCGCCTTGGATATCTAGATGTATGTTTTGATAAATTAGTAAAAATATATTAAAGCACAGCACTTAATTCGGATCCAACAGCTCCTGAAAATTGAGAAAACCCATCACAATGGGAACTTCCTTCACATCTCCAGACGACCGCACAGGCATGGTGCACGCATGCGACAGTTTCATTCGTTTGGCTGTTCCGGGTCGCGAAGGGTCTTTGCGACACAAACCTGTTCAGATGCTTGCCTGGCCAAAAACCCGAAAGGTCAATTATGAATCATAACACTGCCTGCCGGAACCTACGCGTCATGCTTGCGCACCAGGTAGTATCACACCGGTAGTTCGCTACCTTGACGTTCGCCCCCGCCGTGGTTCCGACGGGGCGGCCGTCCTTGAGCCAGGACACCTGTGGCGTGGGGATGCCGCTGGACACGCACTGCAGGGTGATGGACTTGCCCAGCACGACGGCTCGCTCGCTCGGCCCCATCACGCGGATCGTGGGCGGCACTGCACGGCACAGCAACAAAGCGACGCCTTAGAGTCGCGGCATGATGAGGTGGTGCAGAGACGTACCGAAGAAATTCCCGCGGTCCCACGTCATGGCAGGGAGCAAGGCCGGGAGATGGCGCCGCAGAGCTGCCGCCGAACTTATTTTCACTCGGCCAATCGCTTTTATTGCCCGTTCTCTCCACAGGATGCCCGCTTTTGACTTCCAAACAAAGCGATTCTGATTTTTGTATCGCCATGAGGAGCTGGATACGAAATAAATTGCAAGTCAAGATCTCCAGGTTGTCATGGCCGATGCCACTGAGGTCACACCTCTTGAACGTTTCCTTCCCTTGGCCAGATTCCACAACTGTTGAAAGAGTTGACTCCAAATCCCCAGCGTCTGGCTTCAGACGAATATAACTCAATCTACCAAACAACAATGCAGTTCATGTGAATCAAACTTTTAAGAAACGTTGAATGCAAAACAGAGCGGTGGCAAATCCAAGGGTATGTGAGGGGGAGATCGCAGCGATCCCCCTCCCTCCCTTCAAACCCCCAAAGATCGGTGTCTTATTGATATTTACTCGAGAAGATACATTCATAGAATTTTTTTAAATTAATGTACGGCTCGATTTAAAAAGTGTCAAATTTTGGGACAGCGCCCCTCCCGTCCCCGGGAACTTTCTAGATCCGCCTCCGATGACAGAATGAGCAGCAACGTGATCTGCTCCCGTCAGTCGTGCATTCTGCTCGAGCCTGCAATGCCCGTTGCTTAATTCTCGCTGGTGTTAAATATCATAACATTGCCCACCATTCCTCTTCCCCATCCCGCTTCCTTGACTCCCTGACTTATTGTACGTTCTTCTTCCCTCACCTTCCCCTCCCCACATGAAAGTACACACACCCCGCTCGCGGCCCCAATCTAACCCCTCCTCGAAACTCAGGAGCACAGCGTTCGCGACTTTTTTCCGTGGAGTTTCTGTACCCCCCACCGCCCTCCCCGACCCCACGTCGCGGTTCGTGCTCTGTAACGGGCTCCTGCCGAAATATAAAAAAACTAAATAAAAAAAATCATAACATTGACTTTGCTATGACATATTATTTGGGTCTTTCGGTAAAGTCACATAGATACGTTCAAAGAAAATCACCTATCTACGTGACTTTACCGAAAGACCCAAAGAATTTGAATTCCTGCAGTCACGAAAGCTTTAAGTCAAGATTTTGCTATGACAATTTAGAAGAGGGGGCAGTTGAGCCTTCAGCCGGTAAGGGCTGAGACGCACCCCAGTCACCCCATCCCACCGCAACCTGCAATCGTCCCCGGCTCACCCATGACGGTGACGTCGAACTCCCTGCGGTCGTCCCCGGCCTCGTTGGAGGCCACGCAGGCGTAGCGGCCCGTGTCGGCCACCTGGGCGCGCGGCACCGTGAGCCTGCGTCCGTCGGCCGACGCGCGGGCACCCTCGCCCTCCTTGAGGGGCCGCCCGTCCTTCAGCCACCTGCTCAGGCGAGGCCGCAACCACGACGTCACGAGATGACGGGCGCCCCCCCCGTGTAGTCTCTAAGTACAGGCCACCGATCGATTCCTTTCATCATTTGGTCTCAGACACTGACAAAAAATGAGTGTCCCCCTCATGCATTAAGTGGCAGCATCTTTAAAACCCAGTTGATCTCAAACGGGGGACGCTTTAAGGACATCGGTCCAATGCGTTGAATCGAACGATACCACAAACCCGTAAGCGATTGAGTAGCTGTCGATTGTGCAGGCACTGCAACTGCACTGCAACCCACGGGCCGGAGGGGGTTCAGGCGCTGGGCTACAAAGAGATGATGAAATCGGCCAGGAGGGACATCCCCCCCGCCCCACCGCCACCCCCGATGCATTCGTCGCAACAGGGCCCGTGCCAACCGCTCCGTGTGTAGCTGTGCGAGCCTCACGTGATCCGGGGCTCGGGGGTGCCGCTCGCCTGGCACTCGAGCTCCAGCGGAGAGCCGACGACCACGCTGTTCTCGCCGCCCTCGTCTCCTCCCGTCAGCGTGGGCGGCACTGTCGCAGTCACCGCACGGCGTTAACAAACAGTGCGGGGAGCCGCACTTAGACGCTCCGGTGGCCCGGGGAAAGGAGCCATCCTTGGCCCCCCTCTGAATTCTACCCCCCCCCTCCCCTCCGCCACCACCACCCTATATTATAGCCTTAAACGACTGTTGGTAAGCTTTGTTAGCGAGCACCTATGAAGGCCGCCATGGCACATGAGGGGGCCAACACCACACCCGACCGGCTTTGTCTCCCCAGTGGCGATGTTTTTAAACATCGCACCAGGTACTCAACTGGGGCTGAGTCGACCTAGGGGAGGCGCCAGGACCGGTTCAGATAATCGTCACTGGTGTCGGCCGTGAGTGGGAATCGAACTCGGTCTGCCGGTTTTGTAGCGCAGCGTAGCGCTAGCCCGCGACACCACCGCACGCACACAAACGCACACACGCACACAAACGCACGCCCGCGCGCTTTGTACCGAGCACGTCGACGTCGTAAGGCCTCTCCTGCCGTCCGGCGGCGCTGCTCGCGACGCACACGTATCGGCCCCCGTCGCCCTCCCCGGCGCTCGCCACCTCCAGCCTGCGGCCTGCCAGGGTGATGAGCACGCCGTCCCCGCCGCCCGGCGGCAGGGCCACGCCGTCCTTGAGCCACGTGATGGTGGGCGCAGGGTGGCCGGCCGCCTCGCACTCCAGCACCAGCGGGCGACCCGACACCACCTTCTTCTTCTTCTGGGAACCGTCGCCCTCGCCAGAAATGGATGGTGGCACTGCAGGGGTGGCGGTGGGGGGGGGGGGGGGCAATGCGATGGAGCGTTGGGGGTGGTTTACCAGCACGGTTGGCGACGTACGGTGCGAAAGAAGTTCAACATACATACAAGTGAATTCTTTGTCAATCGGTTAATTATAATTTAATCATACCTAAATGCGGTGGCTCACACCTTCAATCCACTAACATCTGTGGCTCTGCCCCTGGAGCTCTGACACCCATTTGTGTAAAACACTCCTGGATGTATTAGAGCGTTGTTGTTATCCGCATGCTGCTTTAACACGTGCACAATCTACACAGGGATTGCCCTGACCTGTGGCAGCTTCCCTGGGGTTAAACTTCCATTCCATCACGCAAACTCCGGTCATCCCTGCAGCAGCGGCGTTTGGCTTGCCATTGAACAAAGACGGTCATTGCATCGCGCGCTTTCAGATGTGCTCCTGCGGCCGTCTGGCATGCTTTTCCAAGCCACTGAAGCTATGCACTTTTAAACAATCTACATTGAAAACTGAATTCTTTAGAACTGCTTTTTGTGTTTAGTTTGTTGCATTCCCCCGCAGCTCTGATTAGCCATGGTTGGCTACATACGGTGCGAAAGAAGTTCAACATGCATGCATGCACGCACGAGCTCTAGGAACCTCGTTAATGTTAAGTGTCTGCATGGACACGCGCAGCCCTTTGTCAATCCACTGCTGGATGAGGGGATCCCCACGGCGAAGGGGCAGTGGGGTTTGTTTGGCTCGACTGCACGACACTGATCACAGTGCGGGTCCGTGATGGACAGAAGCATAGACGTGGGAGTGTAGAAGTACAGTACAACGGTGGATTTTGCTGCGCTGCTCTCTGCCGCCCGACATAGCCAGCAGGTACCAAAATCACCTGCCGTGCATGGTAGATTAATAGTTGTAGTAGATCAAATCGATTTCCTGACGTTTACCCAGGAAAGCCTCATTGAGTCTAAAGAGACGATCTCCGGAGGGTGCTGCATCGGAATGATTGAGCACTTCCATTAATGGGTGTTTGGCATCATCTAGAAAGAAACCAAAGAGATGTTAACTATCTCACCTAGTATACAGGGGTCATGGATTCGCCTGCTGTATATTTGGAGTTGACACGTTCTCCCCGTGGTCACGTGGATTTTTTATTTTTCTCTGGGTCTTCAGGTTTTCCCCTCCACATTTTGAATCAAAGTCACACGTTTAGAGCATTCGGCTGCTATAAATTTCCACGTGACGATAAGCCACTTTGTTGAGCTATCATTTGTGACGACCAAGTCGCTTCTCAAAAACAGCCTCATAAAGCTTAGCGGAGCCTTACCTGGTAAAATAAAAATATAGTTTCATCGTTTTTGTCGCAGGTGGCCTCACCATGCACGTCCAGGTCGTAGTTCTTCTCGGCGCTGCCCGCCGCGCTGACGGCGCGGCACGTGTAGCGCCCGGCGTGCGCCACTCGCGCCCGCGGGATCTTGAGGAAGCGGCCGCGCTCCACGTAAGCGTGCTCGGGCCCCGAGGGCCCAAGGGGGCGGCCGTCCCGCAGCCAGGTGACGGCCGGCAGGGGCACGCCGCGAGCCTCGCACTCGAGCAGCACCGTCGCGTCCAGCAGCACCGTCGCGTCGCTCGTGCCGTTGTCGGCGCCGCGGATGCTCGGGGGAACTGATTGCGCGTGGGGGTGGGTGTGGGGGGGGTGTCGGCAGGATGGGGAGTGGGCGGCAACAGCGAGCATATGAAACGTCGCGGCAGTGGCGCAGTGATCAGCGTGTTGCGCTACAAGCACGGCAACCCGATGGACTGTCGCTCACGGCCACCAAAACCCAGTGACGGTTTGTCTGCACCGGTCCCGGGCCTCCCCGTAGGTCGACTCGGCCTCAAACGAGTACCTGGTGCGATGCGTGAAAATTGCCATTCGGGAAAAAAAGGCGGTCGGGCGTGGTGCTGGCCACCTACCGCCTTGCGTTCCGTGCTGCCCTTTATGGGTGTATGAAAGAAGCAGTAGTGTTGCGGTAAGCGCATTGCGCTACGCACCTGGTGACCCGAGATCTCCCTCGCCTGGTATGCAGGAGGTCGTGGATGCGATCCAGACTCTGATGCCTGTTGTATATTTGGAGATTGAATGTGGATTTTTCTCCGGGTCCTCCGTTTTTTTCCCCACCAAATTTAGAATCAACAAACATTCAGAGTATTTGCCTGCTACTATTCCTTTCCGCCCGAGATGCCACTTTGTTGAGCTATCATTTGTGACCTGCCAGGTCGCTTCTGAAAAATAACTATACGGCTCAAGAGTGGGCTTTACCTGGTTAATATTTTTAAAAGAGTTTTTTAGTTTGCGCTTCGTCGAGAGACTCACCGTACACGGAGAGCTTGAACTCCCTGGTCTGCTTGCCGGCGGGGTTGGATGCCGCACACGTGAACTGCCCCTGGTCCGACAGACGAGCTGCCTTTATCCGCAGCAGCTGGCCCTTCCTACTCAGCTCCAGGTTCGGGTCATTTGTCCCCAACAGCCTGCGGAGGAATGACAGACGAACAAATAATAAAAGCGACCTTTGTACGTGCAGCGAGTTGCCAGAAATGGCCACAGCCCATTCCACGTTGGTGTTGTATGCACGGTTGGGGTTACTTCCACACGATCCCTTTGGATTTGTATGCTTTATTTATAAATAAAATGACAGCCTGATTGGCATGACACAGAATCATATGTAACTGAAGAAAAATAGACAGACACCAGGGTTGAGATCGAACCCACGACCTCCTGTATACCAGGGGAGGTAGTTAACATTTCATCATCATGGCGCCCTATATTAAATCTTTGCAAAGTCATCCGACGCAAATCATGCAAAGAAAAATTTGACGCTCTGCCCACGTAACAAATTTCCGGGCGCCAAGTTGCCCTGCGACATGAATCACGGCGCAATTGCCATTAGACACACGATCTGCAACAATTGTTATCCCCACTTTTCCATTCACGGTCGTCACTACCCCGGCCACCCGTGCCACTTACTTGCCATCCTTATACCACTGTATTAGCGGGGCGGGTACACCACTGGTCTTGCACTCCAGCGTGATCCCGTTGTTTAAGACCACGTTGAGATCCTGGGGGACGCCAGATCCCTGGATGCTTGGTGGCACTGGAAAAACAGGGGGGAGGACAATGGGAGGCCAGGCACCACCGACAACAGGTTGGTGGGCCGCATGGAGATCGTTACGTGCTGTGCTCGACTTACAGGCCGCTAGGCCGTCATGAGGCCGGAGTACGGCAAACGAATTCGTGACCTTCTGTCACCGGCTTTGCGCCACGTGAATTGATGCCCGTGTCTTCATTTCAAGGCATCTTACTGACAATAAATTCAACATTCCATGTGGAATTAGCCGCAAGTGCACTGCTTCGCTGACACTTTCATAGCACCATATACTGTACACCAACGAAGCCAAATACTGTGTAGCAGTATTATATATACTGTGCATGCTGTTGTACACACGTGCATGCCAGAAGCACCCTATATATAGAATAAACACCATATACATCGTGCACACCAAATGACCACGCATGGTGGGGCCGTAAGATATCAGCTGAGCCATAACACATGCAGATGCGAGTCCATGTGCTGCTTTGATTGGAAACATCAGGATATTAATGTTAATTTAATTATTTATCGAGGAAAAAGAACCTTGAGTATTATTTCTGATTTACAGACTGGTCCCCGCAGGGCGTCGCTGCTGCGGTGCAAAGGTCAGCACACTGGACTTGCTCCTGGCACGGCAGTTGAAGCAATGGGCACGTTTTTACATGGGTAACACCACAGTAAGTCGATAGGAGGTCACGTGTATGGTTGGGTAAAGTGTGGGTACTCCTAAATATACCCGCTACAGGCGTTCGCGAGAGCTCATTCTAGTGGTGGCCCTTCTGCCAGCGGTGGCATGATCAGGATATTACAGGGCTGCACCTGTGCCACCTCGACCTGCTAAGGGACGTTTGGATAATTCTCTCTGTGGGGAACAACACCGGAGCAACCAGTGGAAACCCACACGTGAGATAAGTGCTGCAAAAACCTCAAAAGGGTCACATGGATGACTCACGAACCCGCTTCCTGCACTAGCATCTCCTGGCCACCTCGCCACAGCTCAGTCGGTTTTTAAAGTGCCGCAATTCCATGTGATCCACCAAGCCTCGCCTAGCAAGGCGCCGGATCGCACGCGAGCATCACAGCAAGAGTTGACCCGGACAGTCTGGAAACCGGCAATCTGTGTCCGGGTGCCAGGAATTGCTTTGCGCCGACATCTGGTCCTGGTATTGTGTTATTTTACTGCCTTTCTCAAGCTTGGAAATTGATGTACTCATGCAATATGAGCTCATACACTTTGTATATTTTTTAAAGGGGCGCCACGGTGGTTGTGATGTTATCTTCTTCGCCTGGTATGCAGGAGGTCGGACGTTCTATCCCGACCCTGATGCCTGCTGTATTTTCAGTTTGCATGTTCTCCCTTGGATTTTTCTCTGAATCCTCCAGGTTTTTTCCTCCCACATTTAGAAGCATGCGTTGAGAGTATTAAGATTAAATTGCTGCTCTAAATGTCAAAATGATAAGCCACTTTGTTGAGCTATCATTTGTGGCCAGCTCACTACTGAAAAATTAGTTAATACATCAGTGGGCTTTGCCTGGTAGGATAGCGATGGTTTAGATAAATTTTTATGTTTTTGGGTGATTTGTTAAAATGTATTGTAGTTTGCACTACTATCGTATTTTTGTATTGGTTGTTGTTGTCACGTTCTTACCCGCCCCGACTGGACATCTGTGAAAAAGAGCTATATAGCTCATCGGATTCCTCCAGTATAAATAAATATTCAGATTCTGACAGCCCGGGTTGGGTCTGCGGTGGAGAATGCGGCGGTGCTACGGCCGTGGTGCTGCGCAGTGTGCCACCGGCGGCCTCACCCAGCACGTGCAGCTGGAAGTGCTTGTCACTCTCCCCGGCCACGTTGAATGCCTTGCAGGCGTAGGCGCCCTCGTCGTCCGTCTGCGCACGCAGCAGGCGCAACGTCTTGCCTCCATTCACGACGCGCACGTCGCTGCTCTCGATCACCTGCGGAGACGCAAGGGCCAGACCTCGGAAATGCCGTCGACTCCTCGCCCGCGCTGGTGAACGCCACGGTGGCGGAGAGGGCCGCCACGGTGGTGAGATGTTAACTACCTCGCCTGGTATGAAGGAGGTTGTGGGTTCGATCCTGACCCTGACGCTTGTATAATTGAAGTTTTCATGTTCTTACCGTGGTCATGTGGAATTTTTTCTGGGTCCTCTGGTTTTTCCCTCCACATTTAGAATACGTGTGTTGAGAGTATTTGACTGCTATACATTTCCAAATGCTAAGCCACTTTGATGAGCTGTAATTTGTGGCCAGGTCGCTTCTGAAAAAGACCGATAAAGCTCAGTGGGCCTTACCTGGTAAAATAAAACATTTAGTTAGTAAACGATACCCGCTCCACCTCAATACTGCTCCCAACACAGTCCTGGATCAGCCATCGGATCGCAACGCTCCATCTCCCAAGATCCTCCACGGCCGAGCCCCAACCTACGTCTGACCCTCCACACACTTTCCCCTTCTGTCGAAGTGAATCTGTGCTCTGCTGCATCCAAAGTCTAGAACTGAGCCATCCGGGATATCGATTCCTTGCCCTCTCTAAATCCGGGCACAGGACATTCCTTTATTTCCATCTGCCCATGACTGACTGCCTCTCTCTATGATATAAATGTCCACTGTTTTTGCCCATTGTCTTTAGATGCAGCCACAGTTGGACCCTATACCAGGGGTCGGCGACCAAAATAACAAGAGCCATTTTTGTCGAATTCAGTAAAAACAAAACTCAATATTTTGTACGTTTGTTGATGCAATTTGCTAAACCCGCTCGTGCTGAACATCTGTGAAAAAGAGCTTCATAGCTCATCAGATTCCTCCAGTCTAAATAGAGATTGTGATATTTTTGACGCAGTTATATTTACTCCATGATAAATACTGCCGAAATCCTGGTGGGCGGTTGATTCAGCTCTACATTCCTCAGGGGTTGATAAAATAATGAGTACAGTATCACATTGGTGGGGGAAGTCAACAGTGGTTGTCCTATGGATAGACTCACCCGCACCATAGGAATGTGGAATTTCCACCACTAGCTCAGAGCTGTAAACAGGAGATGAGCACCGCCCTCAAGGTTCCTTTGTGCAGGATATAATTCTCTTAAAAAATAAAATACTGCTCAGTCTTTTCACAGTTATTCAATACTGGTGGGACAAAGAGTGCTGGTGTTTAAACATCAACGTTCGCGTAATGCTCGATTCACGTTTACACTTTTGAAAATGTAATGGCGCAGGGGGGTCTCCGCACCTGCAGGCCGTTTTTAAGCCACGTGATGGTCGGCGTCGGGTGTCCGGAGACTTCACACTGCAGGTCCACTGGCTGCTTGAGCACAACCGAGATGTTCCTCCGCGAATCGCTGTCTTCAATTTTTGGAGGGACTATAAAACACAAAACATATTTTTTTACAGATATTTAGATTTTAATATGCGTGTACGCGTGTTGAACTTATTTCGCACCGTACGTAGCCAACCACGCTGACCGTTCCCTCCGGCTTCCCCGGTGTCCTCCCATAGCTGAATGAGACAAAGCGTAGGATGTAAACCGGTAATGGCCAAAACATCCAAATGCTGAAAGGTTACTTGCAAATTTCTCTAATGGGATGACACGTAGCAACGTCGCCTCCTGCTGCAGACTCGGCAGCACCCTCCTGAAAAAGAGTTGACACTGAGGATTTCCTGGGGAAACAATAATAATATGTACGCAAGTGTAGTGGCGTAACGCGCGCAGGGTTTGCAAACAGCAGTTGCATTCATGTACGGGGTTGCAGACAGTGAGGTCAGCTCAGGATAAGCAGGTGCAGGCGGGTGGCCTGGGAGACAGCAGACAGAGAGACGCCAGCTATTAGGGAAAGAGGCAGTGATTGGCTGGCTGCAAATGTAAACGTGGGGTAGGCGCCAAATACGCGAGAGATAGAGGCGATAAGGGGGAGAGCACGTGCAAGAGACGCCGGAAGGACGCCGGCTTAATGAGGGCCATCTGAGGGCACTTAATGAGGAGGGGGATATAAGGGAAACGTGTGAAGCCACGGGGTTGAGTTGGTTGAAGATGAAGCAGTGAACAGTATTCAAGACAAGTCCGGGACCTCGCCCTCCACACCTCGTCCTCCCCAGCGGTGTTGGCTGATCCCCCGCTGGGGGCACGGGCGAGGTTGGAGGTGCGGGTGCAGACAGGCTAGCGGAGGAGAGGCTAGCGGAATCTTGAGTCTGAGTGTGTTAGGCTAGCGGGGTGAGAAGCTAGCAGAGTATACAAAGAGAGAGTCCGTGACAGGCTAGGAGAGCGGGGAGTAACAGGCAAATGGAGCAAGAGAGAGTAGGCTCGAAGTAGCAGGCTAGCAGAAGAAGAGTTCGTGACAGGAGTACGTGGTGTTGAACGTGAGGAGCATCCGTGTGGGATGCTGCGAATAAAGTGACACTAAATTGTCCTCATGACTAAACACCACACTACGTATGTATGTTCAACTTCTTTCGCAATGTATGTAGCCAACTGTTCTCACCGGAGGTGTGGTAGTGACGATTTGGGGAGATGATTGCATTTGATGTAAAATACAATGTAAAAAAAAATCAAAATCAAGGATGAGATGAATCCATAATAAAGGCTATTGAGTTCGATCGCGTAAGTATAAATGTGTCGCAGCCCTCCACCACCCGACACGGCCAATCTGTAAACAATGTTTCACGTTAACAAAATGCCAATTAGTTACATCGTCAGCCCACCGATGTGTTTGAAGAGTGAATCCACAATATTTAGAATTTGAGTACGACGTTTCGATGGTAATTACATCCAGCAGCTTCAGGCGATTTGCCAGTGAAGCCATCCACCTGCTTCCGGTCTTAAATAGTGCATATTTTTGGTTTAGATATGTCGATGGCACTTTGGTTGTCTGGCCACATGGTAAAGATACACTTAATGCATTTTTTAATAATCTCAATGCATAAAACCCGGCCATCCAGTTCACCATAGAAATGGAGGTGAACAACACACTCTCCTTTCTAGACATTTTGCTTGGACGCGGCCCAAATGGTAAAATAACACACAGCGTCTACCGAAAGGGAACGCACACTGATGCCTATCTGAATGCAGATTCGCCCAGCACAGAAGTCCTCTCTCATCAAGACGCTCATGATGAACTACCTAAGTTATCAACAGAAGGTGTATATCGGATTAATTGCTTATGCGGTAAATGTTATATTGGACAGACGGGACGTACCATTAGCGTAAGACTAAAAGAACACCAAAGGAACATTAAATTCTCTCAAACACCACTGTCGGCAGTGGCAGAGCATGCTTGCCAACAAGAATACTCAATTGATTTTGATTACGTTGAAGTGTTATGCAAAACTAATTATGACTGGCCAATACTAATTATAGAATCTATCGAAATTGAGAGAAATACCAATAACTTTAACCACTCTGATAGCTACAGACTTAGCCCAGCCTGGAAGCGTATTATTCAGTAATACACAATACATATTACATTTCCTTATAGAGGAATAACATACTAATTAACTGATTACTAATTTATTATATAATTACAATACCCCCCCCCCACCTCTGCCTGTGATCTCGAAACCTGATGGGGTTCAATGATGATGTCATCCTGCACTATTTAACACCGGAAGCAGGTGGATGGCTTCACTATTCTGGAAAATCGCCCGAAGATGCTGGATGTAATTACCAGCGAAACGTCGTCCTCAAATTATAAATGTTGTGGATTCACTCTTCAAATAAACCGTGGGCTGAAGATGTAACTAATTGGCTTTTTGTTAACGTGACACATTTTTTACTGATTGGCCGTGTCGGGTGGCGGAGGGTTGCGACACATTTATACTTACGCGATCTAACCCAAAAGCCTTTATTATGAATAATACTGGCCGCGAAAGCCTACGTGTTAAACTGATTCGATGAATGTTGATGTCTCAACCGTATTCATGAAATATTTACAAAAAGCATTTACAAAAAAAAGCCACAGTGATTTCCTGCTCAACTGAACATCAAGGCTTTGGTGCTAATGTCGTGTTTATAGACCTGCAGAGCCAGTGGTGGAAAATTTCACAAGCCTTTGATGAACTTACATCCGTATAGTGATCATGGTGATTACGTTTTATGAATAATATATGCAGCAAAGTGAGGTATCACATTTCAATGGGATACCAAATGGTTCAGGGAATATCAAACGCCTTTATGTGAACATAACAAACACCGATGGGCACGGTTGGCTACGTATGGTGCGGAAGAAATTCAACATACATACATAATTGCCTAGTTTTTGTTAAATAAAAGATACGGTTGTAAACTTTTCAAAATGTAACCATCTGCCGAGGGAACTCAACAGACAGAGACACACCGTTGGGTGGGTGCCTGCATTTACTGGGCCTGCCAATTGGGTTACGTAAATGTTTACAGTTCACTCTAAACCCTACCCTCGGGCAACCTTCAAAAAATATATGCCCACCTCAGAGAGTGCCTTTAATCTTCAAATAATCAAAATAATGACCCCGTAATCGAGGCGTTTTGCACTCCCCTTGTTTAAAGGAAGCCAATGTGGAGTTATTTTGAGTTTATTGCATTCCTCGGTGAGATAGAGTGCTTTTTTGTTTGCTCACCTCCGTCAAAACGAATGGCTTCTGTGAGATGTGTTTTGTGTGTGTTATTTACCACTGGGGGGGAGGGGGGCACGAGAGATGGAGAGTATTGCAGATCTGGCTTCAGAGAGCACTCTTGTCCGTTATTTGACAAGGCTTGGGCCAGTCGTGCTGCGGTATGTACGTTTGCACGTATGAGTTGGTATGGTGAATTTGCGTTGTTTTGGCCAGTGGGGATCAAACAACAGACAAGATAATTCAATGAGTGTGCTGTACAATATCGGCGGCACATTCCATGTGTGAGCACACTCATTGACGCTAAACTGCATCTCCAATTGATGCACAGTCTCCATCTGACGATAGAATAAATGAGTCGACCCATTCATCTCCATCACACGTCCGTCTCTCCTCGTAAAAAATAATATAAAGCAGTGTTGTTTACACAACCCATCAGCTGCACGGCCTTCTGGGAGTGCATCATTTCAGCCGCGTTGTTTCAAGGCCAGCACACATCTAAGGTGATGGATGAGTATGATGTAACTAATGTAGAAAATAATATATGATATCCATGTGGTTCTAGATTTTAAGCTTTCGTGACTGCAAGGATTCATATTCTTAGGTTTTTTTCGGTAAAGTCACGTAGGTAAAAAATAAAAATAAAATAAAAATAAAATAAAAATCACAAAGTTTTGGAGGCAACACAAGCCTCCGTCTTCAGGTGGAACCGTCACAGCACGATAGCTGTATCAAGTAAGAGAAATTCCAAGAAAACAGTCCTTGTATATATACTGGTTGAGGGTGGGAGGAGCCAAGGTAGGTCCTGAATATTATTATTGTGAGGTTCGGTGCGGCTGAAACACGCCGTTAGGAATGAGCCTTTGTTGTGTAGACTGGTTGAAAAGAGTTGTTAAGGTGAGGCTGATGTAAAGGTGCGTGTAAATGGGACTGAGCCTTTTGTTATGTAGAGGTGGTGAGGCTGAAACCGCTGCCAGGAATGAGTCTTTGTTGTGTAGACTGGTTGAACTGGGAGGTTCTAAGAGTTGTTAAGGTGCGGCTGATGTAAAGGTGCGGCTGCTGTGAATGGGACTGAGCCTTTGTTATGTAGATCAAACATAAATTTTGCTACGTTGCTGGGATTAATTCTAGATTTGCCAAATATGTGTGGTAAAACTTATAGTAGGAAAACCAGTGTGTGAAAAAGAAGAAGAAACTATATGGTAACTGAAGAATAGTGCCTGTCAAATAAGATGGTCAAAATATGTGGAGTTAAATGTTTTTTGCATGGTTAATAACATCTTTCCAATGATTACTAAGTTTGTACCCATCATCACGGTTGAAATTATGTCTGTGTTTGTATATTTGGATGGCTTCGTGTACAAACCTTTGATGGTAGCCAGGAGGTTTGCAGAGCACCTTGGTCTCGGAAAAGACAATTTTATGAGAGCCCACAGCATTGTAGCAATGATCGGCAATGGCGGAAGAATCAGTTTTGCCATGTTTCAGATCTGACTTGTGCTCAGATCTGAAACACTGAAACACTGCTAATAAAACATTTTTTTTAAAACACTTTTCATTTAAAGATGATAGAATATGTAACCCCTCGTGGCTGCAGATATCATGTGAGCCCATTACATGATCCATATATGACTTAACATATTTTTTCACACGCAACTATATGTGCGTATTGTTTAGCTTGAGAATTTATATTAAACACTGGTGTTATGGCTTGTTTCACCCGTACTGTAAATAAATGAAGAGTACAGAATTAGTTCTTAAAATTATAGAGTTGATGTTTTTTTAATCCACTGCTGAATGAAGGTCTTCCCAATACCGTGTCAGTCATGGGTAGTTTGACCATACTTCACCATACTGGTCAGTGCAGGTAGGTGAATAGTCTCAGACTAGGCTCATATAGCACTCCTCATGGTTGTCAGAGACGGACAGGAATCATGCTCAGGTTTTCTGCTTCATGTTGCAGTGTGTTAGCCATTGCGCCACCATTCCACTTTCCATCACCAACCAGCATGGTGAAGTATAGTCAAAATCCAGATGATTAACACGGCGTGGGGAGGCCTTCATCTAGCCATAGATTTACAAAGGGCGGCAAAGTTGATTTTATGACCCTTGGTGGAACGTCAAAACATATCGAGTGTTTTGTCAGCTAGCGGCGGGCGCTGTCTGCAAGTGGCACTGTCGGTTAGTATCGCTGTCAGATAGCAGAGCTGTATGCCAGTGGCACTGTTGAATGGTGATGCTACTGTGGGGTGTTGGTGTCCAATGAGGCTGTCGGTTAGTGGTGCTGGTAGTTTTGTCAGATGGTGGTTTTGTGGGCCAGCGATTATGTGGCCTAGGGGTTTTGTGGGTCAACTGTTTTGTGGCCTGGTTGTTTTGTGGGCTAGAGGTTTTGTGGGCTAGGGGTTTTGTGGGCTAGTGGTTTTGTGGGCTAGGAGTTTTGTGGGCTAGGGCTTTTGTGGACTAGGGGTTTTGTGGGCTAGTGGTTTTGTGGGCTAGGGGTTTTGTGGACTAGGGGTTTTGTGGGCTAGTGGTTTTGTGGGCTAGTGGTTTTGTGGGCTAGGGGTTTTGTGGGCTAGTGGTTTTGTGGGCTAGGAGTTTTGTGGGCTAGGGGCTTTGTGGGCTAGTGGATTTGTGGGCTAGGGGTTTTTGGGCTAGTGGTTTTGTGGGCTAGGAGTTTTGTGGGCTATGGGTTTTGTGGACTAGGGGTTTTGTGGACTAGGGGTTTTGTGGGCTAGTGGTTTTGTGGGCTAGTGGTTTTGTGGCCTAGGGGTTTTGTGGGCTAGGGGTTTTGTGGGCTAGTGGTTTTGTGGGCTAGGAGTTTTGTGGGCTAGGGGTTTTGTGGCCTAGCGGTTTTGTGGGCTAGTGGTTTAGTGGCGGAGTAGTTTTGTGGGCTTGTGGGCTAACAATTTTGTGGGATAGCGGTTTTCTGGCTATACCGGTTTTGTGGGTTCATGGTTTTGTTGGTTAGCGGTTTTGTGGGCTATTGCTTTTGTAGGCCAGCAGTTTTGTGACCAGCGGTTTTGTGGGCTTGTGGTGCTGTCAACTACGAGTTTTAGTTGGTAAAGGTGCTGTGGGATTCTGAATTAGTCAGCGAGTGGTTTCATCAGCTCACGGTGCTGTGCGCCAGCGGCTCTGTCTCACCGTGGACCTTGAGTTGGTACTTGCGCTCGGTGGTGCCGGCCTCGTTGCTCGCCGTGCATGTGTACTCCCCGTCGTCGAATGGCGTCACGGACGGGATGACGAGCAGCGTGCCGTCCTCCGCAATGGACAGCCCCGGCTCGCGGCCTGTCAGCTCGCGGCCGTTCCGGAACCAACGGATCACTGGCTTTGGGGTTCCTGTGTGCGTGTGTGTACGTGAGGAGCAGTAGCGTAGCTGTTAGCACGCTGCAATATGCACCCAATGACCCGAGTTCAATTACAGCTCAAGGCCAACACCAGTGGTGATAATCTGAACTGGTCCTGGGCCTCCCCCAGGTCGATTCAGCCTGGAATGAGTACCTTGTGTGATGTGCTCGCTAAGAGCACTTGCCCCAATAGTCTATTAAGGCTATACGGGGGACCTTTACCTTGTGTGCGTGTGCAAGCATGGCACGATGCGTTGCGTTCACATAATCGGTGCAATCATCATCATAATCATCGTCATAATAAATAACAATTGATTTTTAATAAATAACAATTGTTTTTAATCACCGAATCGATCCTTTAATGTTTTCTAGAAGAAGAAGAATAATAATGCGTGATGGGTGACGAAGAGGAAGAAGGAGGAGGAACGATGAACCCCGATCCGTGGGGCTGGGAGTGCGGCTTGGCCAGTACCTTTGGCGGGGCACGGGAAGGCGATGCGCTGGTTCGCCACGCGCTCCTGGAAGAAATCATTGAAGGGGGGTCCCACGTCGACAACGGCCGGTGGCTCTGAGTGAGGCAGACGAAAAGCACAAGGGAGTTGACATGTGCAACACGCTGTGGCTATGGACCCTACAGTAAAACTATTGCAGTCTCTGCTCCTTCAATCATGCTCATCAAAAGTGCAAGGGAGAAGGACAAGAAACTGAACACAAAAATCAGTTCTAAAGAAACGAGAAATCGGAATAATGCCAACGATGTTTCTGTAAGGCCAATCTGAAGTTCCAATAGAGATACTCAACAAAAGAGTGGTGTGGAACAACATCGGTTCGCTGTTTGACAGGATCTACTTGAATTGTAATTCATGAGCAGCAACAGTTAACTCTGTGTGCATCAGAAAGCAATGAGGTGGACACCGATGTCAGGGCCCTGCCATCGGTGGGGAGGTATGTTGGGACAGCGTCGAGCATACCCTGGACCTCCAGGCGGATTTCAATCTGGTCGCGGCCGGCTGAGTTAGAGGCCACACAGGTGTAGGTGCCGGCATCGGCGAGGCGAGCGGCGGCGATGGCAAGAGACCCCTCGGGGCCCTTGGTGGCGGCGGAGCCGTCGGAGCCCAGCTGGCTCTCGCCGCGGAACCACGCGATGTCGGGCGCCGGCTCCCCGTACGCCACGCACGGCAGCTCCGCCGTCTCCCCCAGCAGCACCTTGACGACGCGTGGGCCCGGCTGGATCGCGGGGGGCACTGCTCCGCCAAGGAGCAGGAGGGCAGAGGAAGGGAGGGCGCGCAGGGAGGGCGTCGGGCTCTCAGCACCAAACGGACAGGGTGGCGGCGGGGTTACAGCGTTTGACCCACGACCGGAGGCTCAAAGCAAGGTGGGTGCAATTGATCCAACTGTGGTTGACAAAATGCGACGTTTCATTTCCCACTTCGCGAAGTGCTACTTCCAACAAAATCAAAAGAGCAATGTATAATTTCCACCAATAGTTCAGGGCTGCCAACGGAGGTGACCCTGCTGTTAATTTAAGCATGGAGAAGTTTGACTAGTAGTGCAGTACGTGAATGTTGCCTTTGATTTGCAGTTTGCTAAGCAAGGATGGCTTTTTATTGACAGCACGTTTTTTCCCATCGGCATTCATTGTTTGATAACACCTCAAAGATACCCCTCCCAATATCCACACACGTGCCTTCAATAACAACAGCAGGCGACAGACTAAAGAGCTGGCCTTGGTGTAGAAGGGCTGAGAAGGCTTCTCACCTAGGACGGAGAGCTTGATGGCCTGGGTGATGTTACCAGCAATGTTGGTGGCCACGCACATGTAAGTGCCACTGTCTGTCACGCGAGTCTCCAGCACCCTCAGGGAGCCAGTAGGCAGCAGAGAATGCCTGTAAGCAACACACGCGATAAAGTCACAAAAGTCAAGAGTGATTTCCATGCTCAAATGTACTTATGTATGTTGAACTTCTTTCGCACGGTACGTAGCCAACCGTGCTAATCGTTGTGTGCAGTTCGAAGGAAATGAGTTTTCAATCTAGATTTAAAAGCGCATAGCTCCAGCGGCTTCCTGATATCTGAAGCGAGAGCATTCCAGACGGTCACATAAACGCATTTGAAAGCATGCAATGCAGTGACCATCTTTATTCGATGGCCATCCAAAAGCCGATGGGAGGATGGGACCCTTCATCATGCAAAAAAAAAAATCCACATATCAACGGCAGATGCCAGCTTTCCAATCTATCAACGAATATTTACTGCTGATGTCCAACAAAGTGATATCGATTCTACCCCCCCCCCCCAGCAAGGACAGTTTAACACGAAGGCTTTCGTGACCAATACTCTATTATAATGCTCAGAACGTGCCACTTCTGGAAAATCGCCTGATGAAGCTGGTTGTAATCACCAGCGAAACGTCATACTCAAATTGTAAGTGTTGTGGGTTTACTCTCCCACGCACCAGTGTGCTGAAGTAGTAACTAATTGGTACGTTTTGTTAACATGACAAACATTACTAATTGGCTGTGTTGGGTGGTGATGTGTTAACGACGCATTTATATTTATGTGATCTAACCCAAAAACGTTTATTAGGAACTCCTGCAAGGATTTGAACTCTCAACTTTCCAACTGTGAGCCAAGCCTTCTGACCAAAACAGGACGCAGCTGGGGGAAGCCAACAGTTGTTATTTTTGTTGTTTTTATATGGGGAAACCGGAGCTTTGGCAAGAAAATCTGGAAAGTTCAACGCAAGGTTCAGGACCACCGAAAACGATGAGCGGCGTGCCCAACCACTCGCACGTGCACGGGGGTCTGCTGGCGTTGGCTGCCGCGCGATCACCTGGCGGAGGCGAGCGACACGGGGTGCCGGTCTTTGGCCCAGGTGACGATGGGAGGAGGCACGCTGTGCACTTCGCACGGCAGCGTGACGTCCTCGCCAGCGACCACGGAAATCTCCGTGGGCACCCCCGACCGCCCCGTCCCGTTGATCTTGGGCTTGACTGCACGCGACCATGACCACGGCACAGCGGGGGACCACGCGGCTTAGAGTGAAGCCCCGCCCTTGCTGACGATGGCGGCAGTGGGGCAACGTCCGACGTTGGGACAGCATTCGTCTTTGCTGTCGGCCCTGAGCAGGCTAAATACTGGACCAGAACTGCTAAGGGAAGCAGTTGGTGGAAGAAAATGTGGGAGGCCTTTACCAAGCAGTGGAAAGTGACAATCTTATCTTTACAGAGAATTAACAATGGTACGTATGAATGTAATGGCGGAGATGAGGTGAATAAAATAGATGAGAGGAAGTAATGGGCGAACCTGTGATGAGTGAATTAAGAAAAAGCAAAATTGATGGGAGCAAATGATGATGCATGGATTGGATGGACGGGGAATAAGTGGTAGCCATAGAGAAAGATTGTGAATGCGTGGTAGCCATGGAGAGATGTTATGAAGAGGGAGCAGGAACAATGGTGGTGATGAGGTGGAGATTAAAGGGTCATGGGATGAGCTCATAAAAAAGATGAGTTTTGAAGGAAGAGCGGAAACTAGTGAGCGAAGGTGACTACTTAACGTGGGGGGGAAGTTTGTTCCAGTGAAAATTGGGGGGGGGGGGGGGCGAGCACAAGGATGAGGAGGAACAGAGAGAGGCAATGAAGACTGAGAGTGTAGAGGGCGAGAAGGGGCATAGAAGGATACAAGAGTTGCAAGGTAGGGTGGGGCAAGGTCGTGTAGGGATTTGTAGACCTGGGTGAGGAATTTGAACCCGGTAACGGTAGTAGACAGGAATAACAACAACAGCATTGAGTTCCCATAAAGGAGGGGCGGGGACTCACTGTGGAGGCGAGGACTCACCGTGGAGGTGAAGACTCACCGTGGAGGTGAAGACTCACCGTGGATTCACCGGGGACTCACTGTGGAGACGAGGACTCACCGTGGAGGTGAAGACTCATCTGTGGATTCACCGGGGACTCACTGTGGAGGTGAGGACTCACCATGGAGGTGAAGACTCACCGTGGATTCACCGGGGACTCACCATGGAGGTGAAGACTCACCGTGGATTCACCGGGGACTCACCGTGGAGGTGAGGACTCACCATGGAGGTGAAGACTCACCGTGGATTCACCGGGGACTCACTGTGGAGGTGAGGACTCACCGTGGAGGTGAAGACTCACCGTGGATTCACCGGGACTCACCGTGGAGGTGAGGACTCATCATGGATGCGGGGACTCACCGTAGACCGACAGCTGCACCTCTCGGCTGGCCGAGCCGGCCGCGTTGCTGGCCGTGCACATGTAGGTGCCCGCGTCGTCCCCCGTGGGGCTCGCGATGGTGAGGCTGCCACTCGCGTCCGTCACGAGCCTCCTGCTGCTGTGCGGAATGGGGTCCTTGCCCTGCGAGGGAGTGGAGGGAAGCCACCGCCATCGAACGCTTCGCCACACCTCTCCTGTGCCATCTCGCGCTAAGCCCCTCTCGCTCTCTCTTTAGCCCTACGCTTTAACAGCCAGGGACTCGGCCAAATGGCGTTTCATTGTGAATTGCAGATCTTTTTTGATATATATATATAAACATTCATATTGTCATTCAAGAACGAAGACTACAAAGCGGTTTTCGATAAGGGGGGAAAAAACACAGCAGGTAACATGTAACAAACGCGGCGTGATGCACCCTCTAAATTAGGGATCGATGGAGGTCGTCCGGGCATGAATTGCATCTCTAAAGAAGGAATATAAACGCCTGAGCATCATGGGAATGGATGACGGTGATGAGGCTGCTCCTCTCTGGCTCCGCCCCACCACCTACCCCCTGCATCACTCTCGACTGAACCCCCTACCCTCCTCGAATTTGATGATGATTAGTAATTAAAATGATGATCGGTGATGGTTGATAGTGATAATAATGATCATTATTGATGGATGATCGTGATTAATTATGACTTTAACAAAAGAACCAAAGAGAATGGATTCCTGCAGTCACGAAAGCTTCAAATCAAGATTGGTCATGATAACATTTGTTATTTTGAATTATGTCGGTGTTGATAGTCGTGCCATGTATTAATCGGCTTCGACATTGACAGTGCTTGATGGTGACAATAATGATATTAAAAAATGTGATTATAAATGTGAACAATTCAAATGTAATGAATATAACGATGATTAGTAGTGGGTGAGTGATGATGATGATGATGACGACGATGTCGATGATGGCGATGGTGACATCTAAGAGCAGAATTTCCGCACCGTGTGAAATAGACCACATTGTCACCGCTGATGCCCACCTTGGTCCAGCTGATGGTCGGCTTGGGAACTCCGTCGGCCTTGCAGGGTAGGGTGATGGAGACGCCCTCCACGGTGCTCGCGATGGGCGAAGCCGGCTGGATACTCGGCATGACTGAAACAAAACAGGTCGCGGCCCTATTCAATGCCCTCTTCCGCTGAGCCACCCGGCCAGCCGTAGAGCGAGCGGCTCGCGACTGGAAGGTTGCCAGTTTGAAATATTGGTCGGGGGTTAACTCAGCCCATCATCACGCTGGGGTCGATAAAATACCTACCACTTTGTGCATTGTCCTATGGATGACCTGTTCCCAGCACAGGAATGAGGACTTTACACCGCTGGCTCAGGGCAGTAAACAAGATTTGAGTGCTGCCGCAGTGCTTATTTGAGCAGGAAATCACTTTGACTTAACTAGTCACTAAGTTAACATTGGACTCGTCACTAAGTTAAATCAAGTGATTCGTTCAGTCCATTGAAACCTCCTTTGCCAGTAACAAAATATGATAATTGTTTTTTTACCCTTTTATCTGGCAACAAAACTGACACTTTTTTTTACAAAGAGTCATGTTTGCATTGACCACAATACCTGCGGTCAGAACGCATTAAAAAAACACAACTCTGATAATGTATGCACTGTCCTTGGAATTGATTGGTGATTGAAAAAAGGTGTCAGTTTTGTTTCCAGATAAAAGGGTAAAAAAACAATTATCTGATTCGTTCTGTGTTTATTATGGGTGTAACCATGCGATGATTAACATCGAATAACATTGACTCTTTAGATGAAGCTATAAGTTATGAATCACGTGCATAATAATTGTCAATGTTTTATTGATCTGTATATGTTATATGTAATAGGTTCCTGTGATCACTATCAGCCACTAACTATATTTGCCATATTTATTTTAAAAAATCATCAATAAACTAACATGAATCGCAAACCCAAGTTTTACAGGATACATTCTCTGAGATGCATCTTCAATTTGCACGGGTGGCAGGGATACTTCTGAGTCTTATTACAGATTAGTTGGTATCTTAAGACGTAATGTTAAGCAGTTCCACATTTTCTGTTAACAAAGTCACATCATCTGTGATCAAAACGTCAATATTCAGTTATCCGATTAATTTGCATAATACTAACAATAATAATGCCAATTATCTACCTAGGAAAGTCCCAACATCCTCGTCCTGCATTGGAATGTTTGACCACAGAACTCAGAGGACAACAATGCATACAACGGAACAAAAATAAACGCTCAAAAGGTTCGCACAGATGGTTTTACAAACACACTTTGCTGTTAGCTGCACATCACTGAGTAACTTTGTCACCCCAGTGAGCTTTCGGTGCATTGCAAATCTGAACCCACGCTTTGCACAAAGCACACTCACACCAATGCACACGCAGTCCCTTTGACTTACACACTCATATATAGGGGTCACTACCAGGGCCCAGGTAGAGGTGTTTTCACAAACACCCTCTCATACACAAATCACCTCAAACATCCACTGTATAAATTTCGATTTAAAGCTTTCGTGACTGCAGGGATTCATATTATTGGTTCTTTCGGTAAAGTTACGTAGAAGGGAAATAATAAAATAATAAAATTACAACTTTACCAAAAGAACCAAGAATATCCTCTGTATATTTACATACCACTCTCACTTGTTCGTGAGGATGTGTTCATGAGGATGATGACGTGTCTGTGAACACTGATGACGACACGTTCGTGACAACGTTTTATATTTATATCAGTCTGCACTCGAGCTTTCAATTCGTGCCGCTCTTCCCGAGCTATAATTCGCGTCGGTACGGCCGATAAATATCTTAAAGGCAATAACATTTTAAATCTCATTAAAATGTTTTGTGTACAAGCGCTTCGGTAAGCTTTGCGAATCTCCCTTTTTATAAGCGAATACCGATCGATCGATCGACACGAATCCACGAGACCTTGCCTCCGCCACCGCGCCGGATCGACGGCGCCAGCGCCACCACCCGGCGCTGCTCAGACGGCGCCGCGGCCGCCCTCACCGTGCACATTGACGGCGACGGATTTGTTGAAGGAGCCGGCCACGTTGGTGGCCATGCACACGTACTCGCCGGCGTCCCTGAGGCTCGTGCCCTCCACGTGCAAGCTCCCGTCGGCCCGCACCTTCTCCGGGGCGTACTGAGACACACGGTGGCGGGGAGGGGGGAGAGGGGGTGGGGTGCCCGCACGCGCATGATGTTAAAATCGAGCCGTGGCTTACAGGTCACAGCGCTATCGCGCCTGGTACCAACTGAGTTCCTGGGTTGGAATCCAGTCATGTGTGTTTAAACCGGGTTGTCGTGTGTAGTGAGTTGATGGTTTTAGTCCAGTCACCAATGACTCGCATCGACTTTGGTTCTGTTCTATGAGTTCAGCAGACTCAGATCTCCTTTGCATCCCCAGAAGTACATGGGCAATCTCTGGGCCTTCCCTTCCATCGCCTCTAGACTGTGGAATACTCTGCCGAAGGCCGTCGGGGAGTCTGGTTTGGCTGGGATCTGCAAGTCCTTCCGCCTGCAACATTTGTCCTTCAGAAAGCGTTTCCGATTTTAACTCAAAGCCACTTCTTACCCAACCCCCTCCACCACCATTGTCATGATTATTATTAGGAAGCTACTGGAACTATCCACTTTTAAATTCAGATTGAAAAGTAATTTCTTTAGAACTGCTTTTCGTGTTTAGTTTGTTGTCCTTCCTTCGCATCACTGATTAGCACGGTTGGCTACGTATGGTGCGAAATAAGTTCAACATACATACGTGATTTTTAGTGCCATGAGAGTTTAGAAAGTTGCTTTATAAGATGTAGGAATGATTATTACTTAAATTGACTCAATTCCAGCTCTGAAAATTAAATAGTAATTTTTACTGTTACGTGACGTATATTACTCTCTCATGCAGAGCGGGTCGGAAAGTGTTTCACTCTGCTGTGTGTGGGTCAGATGAAACTTGAAGGGATTTTAGGGCTAACTCCGTGATATCTCCATTTGTTGGCTGTAATCTCACGCAAATATGTGAACTGCTCTGTAAATAAATAGATGTAAATCATGCTATGTCTCTTGAAATGATTCCAAAAGTACAATGGGGAAAAAAATTGGGGGGGAAATGTCAAACAAATAAAAAAATCCATGCCATATCTATGGACAGCCACAAGTCTGAAAGGACTTTTAATGCCTGCCCCTGTCATTGAGTCAACATCACAATGTACGTCTGTGTGTATGTTGAACTTATTTCGCACCGTACGTAGCCAACCGTGGTAATCGGAGGTGCGATGAGCGGATGCCAATTTCAGCCACACTGGTTACATTTTACTAACACAAATATCAAGTTATAATTCTGGGGAGTGGAAATTGACGATGACGATATTGACAATTTATAATGAAGCTAACATTCATTTAAAAAGAGAAACCCCTTCAAGTTAACTAATAACTTGTGTCCTTGCTTCCTTTGCCTGTAAGATCGGCACTTCACCAGAATTGATTCAACCTCGCCTGACTCTTGCTGATGAGACACTGTGTGTCAAAACCAGTCCGGAGTTTGCTCGTATTGAATCAATACTGCTGGATTTATGTACTCCCAGATGGTTGTCTCCTTATTTATTTTGTAACTTGTGTGTTTTGTGCGTGAATTTTTAGTTCTAAGACTGTTAATAATCGTGTCTTATCTAGTGATATACGCAGCCCTGAGAATCAGGCTTATATATATTTTAGTGGCCTGATGAGGGCATTTAAAATGATTTCCAACATCAACGTCAGTACCTATATTTCTTTCCAGATTGCTGCTCAAATACATTTATTTCTTTATACTGTAATCACAAATATAGGTCAGGGCATTTCCTCCAAAGCATGAAAACAAATTTACAACCCGAACACTATGAGAGGCACTGTATATTTATGGGAACTTTTCATTCGTATTTATATTGGTTAAAAAAGTTCAACACAAACTTCCGCACGTAATGGTCCCCTTAAATTCAAAACAAAGTTTAAAATATATATGCGTGTGTGGTTCCATAAATTTTGGTAAAGCGAAACAACAAAACGGTTATGTTTGAACGTTATATATGCATTAAATATTTGACCAGCTTGAAAATAAACACATTACATCACGTCTGAGGGAAAAAATAAATGACTTTGTCCCTCATAAACATTTTATAATTAAACAGTCGAATGATGGATTGTAGAAAAACCCGAGTTGCTAAAGTTTAAAGATCTGTTGGTAAATGAACACATTAGATAAAATAACTATACATCCCCTTTTACATTTTCCTTCCAAAATTCTGTCATTTACATGCTTTATTTAATTCGTTTCTCGACTTACACCACATGTACAGCAATGTTTTAATCATTTAAAAAAATACAACAAAATCAAAAGTTACATGCAATAATAACTATATATATTTTCAAGTTCTTACATGCCTTCAACAAATAATATATTTATACAAAAAACAACCAAGGGGTTTACAAAATAAAAAGATCAAAGGTGTAAGCAGTGATAAATAGCAACGGTGAAAATTCCACATTTCTGTGGCAGGGGAAAGTCCTTCTTCATTCTAACTGCCCACAAACTGGTGCCACTTTATTCATGCTACCAAATTCCAACCCCAGCCGTTTGAACTGGAAGTCAACAAGTTCATGCATACAAAGGCCCCCCGTATAGCCTTTAACATACTGTAGGGGCAAGTGCTGTTAGCGAGCACCTATTAAGGCCAGCAGCTGGGCCAGCACCATGCTCGGCTACCTTTGTCTCCCTAGTGGCGATGTTTACACATTGCACCTGGTACTCGAAGCTGAGTCGACCTAGGGGAGGCCCAGGACCGGTTCAGATAATCGTCACCGGCGTTGGCCGTGAGCGGGAATCGATCTTGGGTCACCAGGTTCATAGCGCAGCGCGCTAACCGCTACACTACCACTCCTCACCATACACGTGCAGAGACACACGTACACGCACACATATACGTGCGCATTCATACACACACACGCACGCACTAACTCGCACCACCCATAAGCGCATATAAATGGGATTAGCATGAACCTCATTAAAGGACAAGCTCGGCAAAAAAAAAATGAAATCGCGCCTGTGAGTGCAAAAGCTGGCCTGTCGTGCAGAACATAAACAAAGCATTCCATCACGCCGAGCAGCTGGGGTGCACATGTGGACCGCTTCAGCCCTGCCTGCTCCGTGTGCCCGGCATGCAATGGTCGCCCCCCGCAGAAATCCGAACGATAACCCGCCGCTCCGCCTGACGTGCGTGTCACGCGCGGGGTCTTCGGCTCGCGTGGGAGTTCATTTCGACGTCCACCCCGGGGGTTTCATTGCCGTTAGTGACGCAGCCCATCCGGATGGATCACAAATGCGAAGCACGTCGGGGGGGACGGTGATGCGTCGGCATAATATTCATATGCACGAATACAAGAGTGGGTTAATGGCATTACAGAGCGTCCAGCACGTGGTACTTCACTAGTTTCTGGTGACTCCTGGGAGGGACGAGTCACTGATTATTTAGGCCCCCCTACTACTGTGGGTAATAATGTGGTAGAGTGTATGAACCACGACGCAACCTCTCCTCAGATGTGTGTCTTGTGTGTGTGTGTACAACGACTAAAAATAAAGATCTCCTAAACATACTATTGGAGCAAGTGCTGTTCGCCAGAACCTATGAAGGCCGGCACGGCATTCGAGGGAGTGAGTGGCCAGCACTACGCTCGGCCGCCTTTGTCTCCCCAGTGCTGATATTTTACACACCGCACCAGGTACTCATTTGAGGCTTAGTCGACCTAGGGGAGGCCTTGGAGCGGTTCAGATCATTGTGTCTGGTGTTGGCTGTGAGCGGGAATCGAACCTGGATGGCCAGGTTCGTAGCACAGCGCGCAAACCTCTACACCACCGCTCGTGTCTGTGTACACACACACACAATATGGTTGATTCGTGATTGTAAGGTACGAGTTGGAATCCAGGTGAGAGTTACTTCAGTCCAACGTTCCTTTGGGTTGATAAAATAAGAACCACTTTGCCGGAATTCAACAGTGGTCATCCGATCAAAAGATCAACCCCACCATGGGAATGTGGAATTTCCACCACCGGATCATAAGAAACATCCCATCGTTCATCTGAGTAACGTGCCATTTTAAATTGGGACTTATCCCTACATTTTGCAACAGTATTGACCCATAAGAAACTGACATGTGATATCGGAATCAGAATAGTTATTTATACTGGAGGAATCCGATGAGCTATAAAGCTCGTTTTCAGAGATGTCCAGTCGGGGTGGGTAAGAACGTTACATATAAGCACATCCATAAGCAGCCTTAAAACAACACAGCCCTTGACGAGCGTGGAAGGTTTCTCGATAACCCAGCGACATTGAGAAAAGTGGGGCAAATGCTGGCATTTCTTTTCACGCCCCTGCGCCGTGTCTATTTGTGCACACAGCTGTTGAAACTTGGAAAGATGCACGGAGCGCAAGAGTCTCGCCAAAACCAAAGGCTGCCATTGATTTCCCACAGGAGCGATGGGTGTTGAAGTGCGTGAAAAGAAAAGAAACGCTCTATATGGAAAGGGCAGCGATGCAGCTTGATAAGACATGGTTCAGGAATAATGTTGTGGCCAACGTTTTGTAACTTTGAAAGCCGTACACAAGGACCGACTTGGAGCAAATGTTTAGCTGAAAGGCAGAGGGAGAGCGCCTTCTTGCCTCCCTGTATCATCGAAGAAGGCAGCAATTGAAAGATGGACCCTTGAAGGATGCCAAGCAAAAGCCATTCTCCAAAATATCCTGTGGTTCAGTTGCGGTCGGGAATTTTGAAGCAACGCATAGTTCGCTCTGTCTCTAGATACTTAAATCGTTCTTAGGACGTGGTTAAACACAATACATATATACGACCCTTAGCTAGAAAAACAAATGGAATATGTAGTTTGTTTAATACTATTTCATCCATTCACCACTAAAGTCTCATTCACCAAGGAAAACAGTGGACTGGTTTCAACCTCACTAAATCTTATCGGCGGTATAAATAATGTAATGCACGGCACTTTGATCTTTCCACTGCTGGATGAAGGCCTGCCATGCCTCTCGGTCATGGGGGGGTTGTTTTACCAAACCTCACCGTGCTGGCCAGCGCGGGGTGTGGTGAAGTGGGTGGCAGAGACCAGTTCAGATGTTGCTTGCTACTGGTGTTCACCATAGCCGGGAGCGGAACTCGGGTCGCCGGGTTCATAACATTAAATTAGATTATTAAAAAGAAAAGTTAATTTTACCAGGTAAGGCCCACCAGGTAAGGTCCACTGGGCCTTACCTGGTATTTTTTTTAAGATACAGTAAAACCTTGGATTGCGAGCATAATTCGTTCTGGAAACGTGTTTGTAATCCAAAGCACTCGTATATCAGTTGTGATCACGTGGCATTCGGCAGACAAAGCGTATACACGTACTACTCGTATTGCAAGACCTCGCTCGTTTATCAAATTAATATTTATTAAAACATTTTGCTCGTCTTGCAAAACACTCGCAGACCAAGTTACTCGCAATCAAAGGTTTTACTGTAATCTAATCTAGTGTTATGAACCCAGAAGCGACCTGGCCACAAATTATGGGTCAACAAAGTGGCTTAATATGTGGAAATTTGAAGCAACCAAATTACCTAAACGCGTGATGTTTATTCTAAATCTGGAGGGAAAAACTGGAGGACTCGGAGAAAAATCCATGCAACCACGAGGACAACATGCAAACGACAAATACATAGGTGCCAGTCGGGATCGAACCCACGACCTCCTACATACCAGGCGAAGGAGATAATATCGCCCCAACACAATGCACTACCCACTGTGACACCACTCTAGGTGTGTAACTTGTTAACTCAGTGTTACTGATACCATGGGCAAGAGTCAATCCACTGACAATGTGCAGCAAAAAGAAATGGCACTGTGTGTATACAAATGTTGATAACGTTGTTCAATGACGAGCCTCCCAGCCACTGCTGACTTCCAACCCAAGTGTTGCTCTTTCCAACTTCAGAGGGGCCCATCTAGGAGCTGATAAATAAACGCAACCACACGAGTCTGTTTCAAAAAGGAACGGGTGCGTAAACACGCATAAACAGGTCCACCCGGCCAAAATGAATTGTGCACCACAGTGTTTTTCCATCAGCATAAAAAGAGAACAAACCAGCAATGTGAATTAAAAAGTGCAAACCAGTCCAATGCACGTCGACTTGAACAAATGCTGCTGGAAAACATTGGTCATGCCATTTAGTTGATAAAATAAAAGGTTATTTGCGTGTTTTTATATTACCGATTTATGTTATTTATGCACCACAATCGACCAGGATGATGGCATCATGATTTTAGTTTGGAGCCAAGATAATCTTAACTGGGGATTTGAACTCAAACTTCTGAACTCACGATCTCACGAACAGGGTAATGGGTTTTTTGCTTTGATTGTTTTCAATTTATTTTTAATTGTTAATTAAAATAAAATTGTACTATATTTTTATTTTTTATTGTGTGTTTTTTGCTTTTATTATTTGCTATTTTTTTTACGATTTTTATTTGATATTTTTATTTAATTTTATTATTATTTTTTGTTTCTATCTATGTGACTTAACCGAAAGAACCAAGAAAAGGGTAATGCTGTTCGTCCACCCAACCCCCATCCAGGCCGTTCATTTTTGGCACGTGTCATGACGGGTACTGCAAGATCCGACCGTGTCCGCCCGGTGCTCGCTGAGCTGCATTGGCTTCCAGTTGCCGAACAAATACATTATAAGGTCGCACTCATTAAAAACAAAGTGCCGTCCACAAATGAACCACAATACCTTGCTGATCTCGTCAAGGAGCATAAACCACCGTCACGCAAACTCCGGTCATCCTTGCAGCGGCTTTTGGCTAATTACCGAACAAAGACGGTCACCGCATCGCGCGCTTTTAGATGAGCTTCCGCGACCATCTGGAATGCTCTTCCTTCCGATATTAGGAAGCCACTGGAGCTATGCACATTTACATTTAAATTGAAAACTCATTTCTTTAGAAATGCTTTTTGTGTTTAGTTTGTTTTCCTTCCCCCCTGCACCTACGATTAGCACGGTTGGCTATGTACGGTGGAAAAGAAGTTCAACATACATATATACAGTTTAACACTTGGGTTTCCGCGACCAATATTATCCATAATAAAAGTTTATTTTAGTTAGATTACGTAAATATACATATTCATATTAACTGTGAATAACCCAATCAATACGAGGTTCTGCGTATTCTCAGATTAAAGTTATCCATTGTAATTTATATGAACACATTAACCCCCTTCTGATAGGCTCACAGTGATGACATCACCTTTACTCTATTTAAGGTCGAAACAAGAATACTTCTTCACAATTCTGCCAAATCGCCCAAATGAAGCTAGTTGTAATCACCACGTTTTGTTTACGTGAGAAACCTTACTAATTGGCTGTCGGGTGGTGGCCTGCTTTTTACAACACATTTCTATTTACATGATCTAACATGAAAAAAAACCCTTTATTATGGAGACAAAACTACACACGTACGTTCAACACGCGCCAAGTGAACGTGCAACGGTCGGCTCCGGTCACGTACCACGTTTCCATTTTTGAACCACGTGCGCTTGGGCAGCGGGTTTCCGGAGAGGAAGACGCAGGGCAGGGTGAGCAGCTGCCCTTCCAGCACGTTCACCACCGGCGGGCTCACAGCAATCACGGGAGACACTGGCACACACGGGCAAGGGATAATCGCCGTCGGTGACGATCGAGAGCACGTTTGGTGACCGCGCCGCTCTCGCACGGCGCGACGCAGCCGCCGCCGCCGCGGGAGTATCCCGCGTTCGGTTGATGTGTGCAGTCTGCCGGTTGGTTTGGGGTCGATGTTGCTGTCCGGTTTCACCCAACGAACTAGATTTGCAAGGGATTTTCCCGGAAAATGACCAAACTTGGACCGTGAAGCAGGCACACACCGCCCACTCCTTTGCGGATGACGTCACGGGATCTTTAATGTCTGCTGTGAAGCAGACGGCGTTTTTATTTTTTTTCCGGTTAAAAGATCTGCAGTGTTCTGTGCTCGGTCTGTTACCCACAACCCCGATTAGCACGGTTGGCGACGTATGGTGTGAAAGAAGTTCAACATCATACATGCATATCTATTTTGTTCAAAAATTCTACTTTCTGACAATGACACGATTCTCTATACCCCAGGATCTTCATAATATAATGCACTACTAGAGTTAAAATGTAACTCCACCTGATTGCAAAAACAAGACACGATGTGTGACCGTGATGAGCCCCAACTCTACGAAAGCTCTCGGTCACTGCACTCTCTCCATAACCGCTCTCTGCAGCCACAACTATTGAAAACGTTTCCTCTTGGCATCTGGCAATTCTCATTTCAACACCAAACTTCAAATTTAAATCCTAACAAAAAGAAAGTGAAGAATAACGATAGGGAATTGTATTTGATATCAACCGCCTTTATGTCTATCCTAGACTATGCTTACAACATGTACAGTACAAATTAACCTCTAAAACAACTTAGGATTTGCTAAATCCTTTCTTTGACCTCGCCTTACGCTTTATCTTACAAACCAACTCCTCTACTCATCACTGCAATCATTTATCCAAGACCCGGTTGTCAGCCTCATTCAACTCGGAGGGAGATTCACTGGGCCGAGTTCCTCTTTCATGCAACACATTAATTCAATCCTAGATTTGAAGCTTTCGTGACTGCAAGGAATCATATTCTTAGGTTTTTTCGGTAAAGTCACGTAGGTAAAACATCAAAATTAATGAAAATAAAATAAAACAAAAATCACGACGTTTCGGAGGCAACACAAGTCTCCGTCATCAGGTGGGACCGTCACAGCCAGATTAGCTGCATCAAGTGAGGCAATGATTCAAGATGTAATCCCTTATAAGCAAGTTGGAGGGGGGAGGAGAGGGGGGAGCTCATCATAATGTGGTAGCCAATGAATGGAACGTATCGGGAGGGAGGGGGGGGCGGGAGGGGGGGGGGCAAAAAAATGGACGACGGCTTGGACGCGGTTGCTGCACACGCCAACACAATGGACAGAGAGGGGGAGGGGAGGTCTGATACACATGATAGAACAAAGGAACGAAAATGCCCATGTTTATACCAATGCTGGCTGAACAATGAAGAGAGTACTGTTAAAAAATAACTGGGGATGTTAACACTCGGTAAAGTAAAGTAAAATAGTGCCTGTCAGATAAGATGGTCCAAAAAAGTGTAATTAAGTCTTTTTTGCGTGGTTGATAACATCAAAGGTTTGTACACGAAGCCATACAAATATACAAACACGGACATAATTTCAACCGTGATGATGGGTACAAACTTAGTAATCATTGCCCCTCCCCCTCCCGCCCCCCTCCCTCCCGATACGTTCCATTCATTGGCTACCACATTCTGATGAGCTCCCCCCCCCTCAACTTGCTTTTAAGGGATTACATCTTGAATCATTGCCTCACTTGATGCAGCTAATTCGGCTGTGACGGTCCCACCTGATGATGGAGACTTGTGTTGCCTCCGAAACGTCGTGATTTTTGTTTTATTTTATTTTATTTTCATTAATTTTGATGTTTTACCTACGTGACTTTACCGAAAAAACCTAAGAATATAACTCAATCCCCTTTCCTATGCAACGTGCACATTCCTCTGACTGCCGCTCGATGGGCCAAGTCCTGACCATCGACTATCGTCCCTTCCGGCGATGGTGCCTTATCATTGTCGCGAAGTACATTCACGTCTAGAACCCTCCCACGTCGCGGGTCCTAAAGCAAACCGTGTCGGTGTGTATATGCGCATGCACACTCACCCATGCCCGTAATGGTGAGGTAAGCTTGAGCCTCAAGTTTTCCGAACTGATTCTCCACCTCGCACACGTACAGACCTTCGTCGTCCACCCAGGCACCTGCACGCAAAGTTGTGAACGACAGTGGCGGCACAAGCACGCAGTGAAACACGGAGGAACGATTCACCATTGATTGTTGGGTTATAGCGAAATCTGCGTCATCGGAAACTCTCCACCACCCGACACAGCCGGCCTTGTCGCCTCTCTCCCGCTGTGATCGTAACGAGATAAAATTAGTTTTTAGTTTGTTGTCCTTTCTCCGTACCTACAATTAGCACGGTTGGCTACGTACGGTGTGAAAGAAGTTCAACATACATAACAAAGATAAATAAACGCGCCGGCTAAAAAAAATATTTTGGGACGACTGATGTCATTCTGCGCTGTGTCCTTGTCCGCTTCCGCATCGCGCAAGCTGGTTGAGATGACTGAACACAGTGAGCGGGTAGCGTGACAGAAAACACTTTATTCAAAAGTGCTCTTCTGGGTATCGCTCGCATCTTTGCAACGGTGACCAACAGACACCCCGCATCAGGCCACACTCCACAGACCACTGGCGCTGCCCAATACCCCAGTCGTCAGTTGACCCAGCACTCGCACAAGCGTTTAATGTGCCGGTCATTATTGCTTCACCTCACCAACAGGTGGAAGTTCAGCGTTCCTATGATGGCGGCCGCTTTTCCAAAGGATGATATGTTAATATATATATCAATACCGTGCACCGCATGTAAATCTTTATTTTGAGTGAGGCCCATTTAGCTTTCAGTTATTTTTTTCAATGGCAACGAAATAATCGGGAGGACATGAGTGGTAGCGCCGCGGTGGTTACGGGACTGCACTACGGACCCAGTGACCCGGATTTGAGTCCCAGCCACAGCTAACAACAGTGGCGAGTGATAGATCTGAATGGGTCGAGTAAGCAGCATGGTGAAGTATGGTCAAGCAACCTCCACAACAAACACAGCGTGGGGAGACCTTCATCAGCAGTGGACTGACAACTGTACATATTATTACTATTATATAAACATTAAAGATAATGGATGAAATATCATTTGTTGTCAGTTCATGCACATTTGCTATATTATGTTTAAAATATTATTTAACCGCAATCCAAACATATAAATGTAACGGTGCTGCCCTGAAATTGCTTGCTCATGCCACTGCAGGTGGGTCTCCACGAGAGGAAGCCCTCTAAGAGCCCCTCTTGCGGATACTTTGGCTTTCTCGACCGCACACTGGCCAGGTGTTGGAAGAGGTGAGAGTGCCCACACTTTACCCCACCGCATGCGGTACCCACTGATCGACTAACTGCGATGAACCCATTCACACTGTTAGATGGACAGAGGCGAGAAGAGGAGGGGAAGGCATTCGAACAAACTTGCCCCATTGCTCTGAATCGAAGTGGCAACCTTGGGATTGCAAGGCCATTGTGCTCACCATGAAACCAAGGCACCATCCATTCTATATATAGTATGTACAGTATATATACAGTGTATTTAGAAAGACTGTTGGAAAAAAGTATTGCTATTAAGGCACAAAAGCAAACTGTGTGGTTATTACAACATTGACTTATGCGTACCTGTCAACCCCTTATGAGTGCCCGACCTTGTTACAGGCCAATTCAGACCTTATTGGTCACCCCTTGCCCCTTATAAATCTCAATGTTCATCCTACAAAGTCCCATCACGAGGGAGAAACACAAAAAAATAGACACGTTTTTTTAATTCAATTTCCCTGTTCAAGAATACAGGTAAACCGTATGGGTTGACAGGTATGCTTATGTCTCCGCCGTGTTGATGTTAGCTACACACAAACTAATGTTTAATGGTGACGTTTGGTTTTATATATCGCGACGTTCATGCAAAACGCATCTCACAATCTCTGGGGAACAACAGACAAGTCAGAAGGCAGCCAGGCGACGAGCCAGCGCGACCAACACTTGCCCAAGTTCTGCGATCCTCGATATGTTAAGGTGCTTTCAGCCAATTATGAGCATTCATGCACTTGAGAGGAAACCAGATGTCCCAGGGGCAAACCCATGTGTGCGAGGTGCCAACAGCACTCTATTCCACACAGAAGGGACAGATGGTAATTGTCCGCACTACTGCTGTACCACTTTCTCATGGGGAGCCAGAGTACGATGCCTCGACACCCCGGGAGTTTCGCAACATTTTTGCGTGATCCACCAATCCCTCGCCTCCACAGTGCTGGCCACCACCGCCCGACTCCTCATTATATAATGAGTCAACCTAGGGGAGGCCCACATCAGGATGAATATAATTTGCCACAGATTGATGTGCATCATGGCCAGAAACCGAAACAAATTAATTGGGATCGTAACATTCTGCACCAACCACTGCCCCAGCTCTCCATAAATGTACACGCACAAATATAAAGATCCCCTATGTAGCCTACAGAGACTGTTGGGGGCAAGTGTCGTGAGCGAGCACCTATTAGAGTGCACAAAGAAGTGGCGTGGCAGCATCACGCCCAGCCGTCTTTGTCTCCCCAGTGATGTTTGCACAGATGTTCACACTTTGTATTAATTAATTTCAGGTTGTGTTTAACTAGCGGAGGTCAACGTCACCCAACGTCCAATATCCGCGCATGGGAATGGGACCGCGGTCATCGGGCCCATAGTAGAGTGCGCTGCTAACCACTACACCACCTGCACACACGCGCGCACACATATGTTTAACGATGTTGACTCAACTTTCAGTGAACGTTTTATTAGGCTTTTTTTTCTCCTCCCTCCCCCAACCACCCCAACTCTCTCTATAAACACCACCACACGTTTTTTTCTCTCTCCGCAATAATTCGTGCTTCTGCCGACTCAGTTTGTGCCGTGAATGCTGCTACTGTAATCCAAACGGCCCCGGCTAGCCGATCGCCAGATGTTTCCACCCGGGATCCCGTACATGCGCCGGGCTCAGCGGTCCCACTGCGTCGACGCGGCGGGGGCCCCCGCGGCCTCCATCAAGTGGCTCCCAGGGACCCACTCCCTTGTAACGGTGGCGGCACGGCACGGCGGGCTCAGGGTGGGCTTGCAGCTGCGAGCGGTTACGACGGTTCTCTCAACGGGGTGGCCAGTTTGCCGCACATATATATTTTTTATCTTTACCAGGTAAGGCCCGCTGAGCTACATAACTCTTTTTCAGAAACGACCTGGCCACAAATGTACGTATGTTGAACTTCGTTTTGCACCATGCGTAGCCTACCGTGCTCAGCGGAGGTGCGGGATAGCCCAATGAAGTGGCTTATCACGTGGAAATTTAGAGCAGCCAAATAATCTGAGTGCAAGCTGATTCTAAATGTGGAGGGAAAAACCGGAGAACCAGGAGAAAAATCCACGCAACCACGGGGAGAGAGACATGCAAACTCGAAATATACAACGGGCGTCAGGATCCGGATCGAGATCAAACTCACGACCTCCTGTATACCAGGCGAGGTATACAGGTGGTGCCATGCTGTCGCTCACCCAGGTGTCCCGTCTTGGACTTGTCAGAGAAAATTCCAGCGGTGTGTTTGCATGTTCATGCACAATGGGATGCATGATTTTCCTCTGCTGGGTGAAAATGTATTAACATTTCCACAGCCAAACTAGCACCGGTTGGCGATCGTCTATGTTGGTGGTTTGGAGCCTCTGGTGGAAATTCCAAATTACTATGGCAATGGCCAGTCTCTTCATAGGATGATCAATATTGACGTTCCACAAAGCGGTACCTATTTTATTGACCTCAAAAGGCTGGAGGATTGAGTTTACCCCTGACCACGATTTAAACGCAAGGCAATAATTAATTTAGCATTCATAATAATTACACATTTACTCAAATATATAAGCCATCTAATCATGATAACACTAAGCATTTAATTAAACGTATCTCCCTAAGTATCATTAAGTATCAAGACTTTTCAGGTGGGTCTTGCAATGGGATATTGGGCCAATTCCTTTTGCCAGTGTTAATGAGAATGCCCAGTTGAAAGTAATTTCACTGTGACGGTGCGGTGTTACTCTCAATGCTTCTAACTAATGCCAGAGAGTCAGGAACACACACACATATATAAAACAAAGTCAACACGTTCTTAAATAGTATTTAAGTTTTTTTGTGCTTGTGCACCCCTGGCAATGCAACAGCACCACCAAATCATGTGTTGATGGTTCAACACATGACAGGTGCAGGTGGACACAGGCGGATGCTGAGACTTTTTTTTGGCTGTTTCCAATACGAGCCCAAATCTGCACTCAAGAAAGTGAACTCAGACGTACACAATGGGTTTTGTGTGAGGCTAATGTGTTGATGTACCATTGGGATGCATATTCCTGGTGTTTCCAAGCCACTGCTGCCACCAAAGACAAAGATCCACCGTACAGGCTGAACAGACTTTTGGGGCAAGTGCTGTGAGCGAATGCCTGTGAAGGCCAGCACGGCCCATTAGTTGGTGGGTGGCCAGCGCCACACCCAGCCGTCTTTGTCTCCCGAGTGGTGATGTTTACACATCACACCAGGTACTCTTCAACTCCCCGCGTGAGATGCGGTGACGAGTTACCCACCCCCTTGGCCGCGGTGTTTCTCCACTGAGTGGAGACCCTTTATAACCTTTTAAAATATTTTTCCCCGTACTAAATCAGAATCTGAATATGTACTCAAACTGGAGGAATCCGATGAGCCATGAAGCTCTTTTCCGCAGATGTCCGGTAAATCATTCTAAGAGTGAAACGGCACAATGCTCATACTCTAAGGTTTTTTCGGTAAAGTCACGTAGGTAAAAAATAAAATTAAAAGTTAATAAAAGTAATAATGGAAATAAAATAAATTTTAGCTGTGACGGTCCCACCTGATGACGGAGACTTGTGTTGCCTCCGAAACGTCGTGATGTATTATTTTATTTTATTTCCATTATTACTTTTATTAACTTTTAATTTTATTTTTTACCTACGTGACTTTACCGAAAAAACCTAAGAGTATGAATCCTTGCAGTCACGAAAACTTCACATCTGGCACAATGCTCGTATTTTAATAAAGCCAATAACATGGGGGGGGGGGGGGGGGGGGGCTCCAGTATATTGTTCATCCCTCTGATACTTTTCAATTAGGGGGCAATAGCACCCCCCCCCCCTCACCTGTGGTGCTGGCCCCCTGCCTCTGTGCCGTGGTGCCAGTGCTCACCGCCTGGGCCACGTTCCCTGCCTCGATGGGCTTGAGCCGTTTGTTGCCGTTCTTGTTGCCCGCACAGCCTCTGCCTTCAGCAAAACACCCCGCCCCCCCCACCCACTTTGTACAACCGCTTGGCTTGGCAAGTAGCGGCGCTCCTTCCAAAATAATCCCTCTTGGTGAAAGATAATTAATAGGAGATGTTGCGGTGACATCTCAAAAAGGCCCTTTGTTCCTCAGTCTGGATTAATCGCTTCATGTCGGCAAGATCTTTACAAATGAGACAACTAAGAATGCTTAAAACAAATGAGAAAAAATGTAATAGAACAGAAAATGTGTTACATATTAATAATAACCTTCAGTTTGTGCCAGTGCATATTGCTCTACTCGTATATATTGCTGCCGAGTGTTGTTTTATTGTTTATTAATGTTAATAATAATTAAAAAATACACGTGTAAGGCGCAGTTCATCCGTAGATCCCAATGCGCCCATTGGCTTGTATACTTTTTGATCATCAAGACTTAAGTTACACAGTTCACTATTTACAATGTTGTTAATGCTCATACACATAACCATCACTACAGACTTAAACGGACCTCCAATGTATACTACCGCAGTCTCATCAGCACCGACCGCCTCTGGGTCGTCCCTTTGCTCGATTCATTTGTTCATTCCATGCATTTTTTGAGTAAAAACTTGCCACCCACTAAAGAGGACATCGACATACTTTACAGTCCTACCTATAAAATCAAGACATTAAAAAAAATCAAAATAAAGAGGACATACTCAAGGAAAATCTAAAAGGAAAAAAATGAGGTCTCGCAGAGTTTTTCCTGAACTGTTCGTTGCTTGGGAGCCAATCTGAATGCCGGTGGAAGAGGGTTCCACATCTTCGGCGCCACACTCGAGAAGGCCCTACTGCCACCCAGCATAGGGCCACTCCCTTGCCCGTCTCGATGACCTGCCCTCCTCCACCCTGCCCACGTGTCACACCCATCACAACAACTTTCCCGCCACATGTTCTCTTCCACAAAACCTTCAATTTACATTCAAAGGCCCACGGTATAATTCTTAAAGTGCAGCTCACACACTCGTGCAGTAAAATACTCTTCCCTCAAACCCCTACACTTTAAAAGCGACATCGTAATCTTGCCCCGCTAATACAGTAAGTATCTTGAGCTCATTTTCACAAGAGGTAATTGACCAAATCCACGCGCCATAAAAGCATGCATTTTTGTTAAAGAGAGGACCTAGAAAGAGAATGCTTATCATTAAAACATCAAGAGGTTAGTTATGTTCTTGCAGGTATGGTCACATGTTTAGCAGTTCTAAGCCCATGTCGTGGTCTTCTGGCCACGAGAGGGCTTCTGGATAAAGAGGTTGGTTAAAAAAAAGTAGGAACAGGGTTTGTTTTACTTTACCTACGGAAGGCCTGAAATGTCAAGTTCTGCCTTTCCTTCGGTGACTGTCAAATATAGGTTTAAAATTAGTTTTTTAAACATCCATTCGTTGTGTACATTTTAGAAAGCTGTAACTTTATACGTGTATAATAATGTAAAGTTCTTTGTCGATCCACTGCCGGATGAAGGACTCCACAGGCCGTATCTGTCATTGGGGTTTGTTTTGACCACATGTCACCATGCTGCTTGGTGACGGAGGGCGCAGGGACCGGTTCAGATATTCACTGTGCCACCGCTGTGAAATGAGTACACTGACCCTTTCCAGGAGTCTCAGAGGGTGTTAACATCTGCGTGAGTCCGATAAAGGCAGCTGTTCCCCGGTTCTCAGACATTACTCCGAGGACAGCGCGAATTTATGAATAATCCAACTCAGCATTTCAATAATTTGTGCAACTGGGCTTATTTTTTCGATGAGGTTTTTATTTCTTCCACCTGCCGGTGGTGGTGCATTCCTTTGATTGGCTTGATGAATGCCTCGCCTGGAGGAACAATGCAGACACTGGCAGATTCCTATTTTAATGCACAGGAGTGGCATGGTAATGGGAAATCACTGTTCTAATGAGCTCAAATTGCACGCACATGTCGGAACTCAAAGGAAACCTACGGAGGCAAATTCACACACACACACACAAAGTTGGTATGGAAATGAATGATCCCCTAAATAGTGACGGAGGCACGGGGATTTGCATACGTTTTTTTTGTTACTCTGAATGATTTAGTCCAGATTTGTGTTTCGTTTCACGTTTTTCTTTGTATTCTGAAGACCAATAGACACACTACATAGATACCACATTGTATATACAACCCCGTGAACTGTATCTATAACCACATACGAAATCCATATATATGCCAAGGAGATAAAAAAAAAATCACCCCTGTTTTGCATGTTTTCATCTGTTTAAAATCATATTGATGTAAGTGTAGTTAGTGAGCACCTGTCCAGGTTAGCATGGCACATGAGGGACTGATGTGGCTAGTAAAATGCCTAGTGACCTTCGTTATTTAAGAATTTACATTCATCGAGAGGATACGATGAAGAAATGAATGATACAAATGATCATTTTACATTACATTTAAGTACCGCTCAAGAGATTACATTACGTTACTTAAAAAAATAATCAGTAATCAGAGGCTGATTGCTTATCGCCCTTCCAACAAACACAAAGACCTCTGAATCAACTTATTAGATTTTAAGATCAAGTGCTGTTCTTAAGAACCTATGAAGGCTGGCGTGGCTGTGGTGGATAACATCACAGCACGTGTACCAGGCTAGGTACACGTTGAGAACATGTGAAGTCTCGAAGGCTCGCCGCCAGGAGGTCACAAAACAAAAATAGGTGTCGTGGGTTAAATAACTGAGATGACTGGCAGTTGCACCACCCGTGCTGCCCACTGCACCAACTCGCTGCACTGCGCCAACTCGAGCCGACTGGCACTCTAATTGTTGTTCTGAGCGTCGCACATCCACCCTCCACTGGTGCCAGTCATCGGCAAGCCCACTCTGTTCTCAGCTGCAGGCCAAGTCGGCACGCACACGGATAGTCGGACACGCACGCACACAAAGACAAAGATCCCCCCCCATATAGCCTTAACAGACTGTTGAGGCAAGTGCTGTTAGCGAGCACCTATGAAGGATGGCAGAGTACACGAGAGGGTGGCTGGCCAGCACCACGCCCGACCGCCTTTGTCTCCCCAGTGGCGATGTTTACACACCACCCCAGGTACTAATTTCAGGCTGAGTCGACCTAGGGGAGGCCCAGCACCGGTTCAGATAACAGTCACCGGTGCTGGCCATAAGCGGGAATCGAACTCAGGTCGCTGGGTTCGTTGTGTAGCGTGCTAACCACTGCACTACCGATCCCCACACGCACATACGCACGCACGCACACACGCGTACACACACACACGTGTACACACACGCTCGTGCCCACCCGCAATGTAGAGGCTGCCGTCCTGCAGCTGGGACGTGGCGCCCGGCGCCCGCGGGTCACGTGACGTCAGGCTGCGACCGTCCGCTCGCTGCCACGTTACACGTGGCTCCGGGTAGCCGAACGCCAGGCATGGCAGCGTCACGTTGAGCCCAATCTCCACGGTGGTATCCGACGGAGCCTGGGAGAACACCGGCCCAGCTGTTCGGGGAGGAGACCGGTAGGGTTCACACATGCGGGATGTGAGTCCATCATGCAGCGCACGCCCTTGAGACCTGTTGATCATCATCGTCGTCGTCGTCATCGTCGTGTTCTAAACACAGGGGTTTCATAGCCGATATTATGATTCATACTTGATTGTTGAGTTCGGCTACGTAATCATCGAATCAAGTATGTGTCGTGAAACCCTCCATCACCCGACAGGCAGACAAATTAAATCGTCAAGTGTACGAGCGTTTGACAAGGCAAATAGTTACATGTCAGCCCACCTGCTTCCATCTCCATCTCTTCTCCCTCACCTATCCCACTGCTACTCCCTGTCCCCGCCCCCCAGCTCTAACCAGGCTTACCCCCTCTCACTAGCCCAACCCCTATCACTACCTCAACGCCTCTTCAATCACTCCCGCCAGTTCTCCTAACACCGTAACTTTACCACCAATTTTAATAACGACTCCACTCTCTATCTCAACCAACATCATCTTATGCATAATTGTATGATTGCTGCAAAGTGCCTTGGAATAAGATGCTATGTAAATCTACATAAGCTAGGACAACATTCTCACAACCGCGTTTAGCAATAGAAACAACGATTAGTGTGTAAATACGCCAAACATCATCATCGAGGTCTTGAATGGAAATCAAGAAAGTGAGATTTACCATGTCGCATCTCACGTCCTGGTGTCTCTTGCTAAATTTGTTCGTGAGAACTTTTTCTTGAACTTACCGGTGTGCTGAAACATATCATGGGCTCATGAAATCGCTTGCGTGTGACATTTTTTTTTGTTTAGCCTCGTCGGGGTGGTGGAGGGGTTCTCACCACGCACACACACACACAATTTGGTCAGATCATTGCATAGCCTGACCCACAAATCAATGATATGTCGTCAATATCGTCGATGCAATCATCGTCGTTGTAAAGAATAATCTCAACCTGTAACTGCGCTGCACAGTATTAGCTCACTCTCGAAGAGAGAGAAGGGCCCAGAGGCGCATTGTCATCACATGGAGATGTAAACATCAGGTGCATGGAACTCTCATGAGCAGGGCAATGAGGTTCCTGAAGGGAATCGGTACAGCAGAGTGTAGGCTGTGGCCTTCTCTGTACGTATTTGACAGGGTTATTTCCTCGTATGCGTGGGTTGTCTCTGGGAAATTCAAATTCCTTCTGCATGCAACGTTAAACAGGAGGACCTTTCTGCATAACAAGATTGTGGCTCACTGAAATTTAATTACGTGATTAGACTCATTATTTAGACAAGAAATAAAAACCCTCGTGTTTCCTTCCTAAAACAAATGCGAGGTGGCGCTTGGTTCTCAAGGAGCTTCCTGAGCGAGTGCTGAGAATTTCGCATTCCCATGGTAGAGGCCCAGTCTTCTCCACAGGACAATCAACAAGGTGGTTATACAAGTTATTCGTTAAACGTAATAGAGCCCTCAGAAAACAAGAGTCGAATAAAACGGAATGTATCAAAAAAGTAAGACGTGAATACATCAAGTACAATTTCGGGGGGTTTGTTTTCTTCAGTTTCAGAGCACTAGTTGACTGGCTCCTGAGTGCAGTTATTGCAAAGCTGAGCATTCGCCATGGCTTCGGGGTTTGATGCGTCCACCCAAGAGGGTCATTAAAGGCGATGGGCTTCCCACTGATACTCCGTTGCCTCCAAAGGGTCCATCTTCCACAACGCATTATTTAAAATGTATTTTAATCTGCCACTAATATATGGCCCTTCCCTGTACTGAAGCGAAGCACCATCTGTCCTGGCAGTCGACGGCAAGATTTCCATAGTCCCAAGATACGATTCTTTCGGGTGCAGAGAAGGAGTGAGGCGGGGGGCACGGAGTAAAAAAGAACGTTGCGCAGAATCCAAGAGCGTTGTGTGCTCGGCAAGCGGTTGTTTTAGTAACCCAAACATTCTGGCAGCGCGAAACCAAGAGTCTAGTTTTGCCCGAACAAATCTCAGTGGCTCAAAAATTCGGGATTACATTTCCTTTTGCCCTTGGCGGAGGCGAGAGGCGGGATCCGACAAGAGCGCCCTTTGTGTAGCGGCGCGCGCCACAGACGCTGCCTGTTGCTACGGCTCCACGGCTCGAGCAAGCGAATTTCTAAATACCCAGGGTGCACCGCTTTACATCGAAAAGGAATGAAAATGAGAAAAAAAACGTGCTCGCTCGCTCGCTGCCCGATCGACGACGCGCGCGCACACGCCTGTCTGTTTTAAGCATGTCATCGAGATTACTGTTTCTTAGCATGTACCGGCTGAACTAGATCATTATTTTACCAAATTGTTTTCCATTTGGAATATTTGTAAAACGATTCCAAAAACAATCAAAGCAGGGAATCGGTCACGTCGACAGCATGGATTATGTAAGCCAGCAACAGCCAATTAGTTAGGATCACACAATAACGCCTGGGATGGAGCTGTTAATTCCTATATTTAAAGTTAAACATCGTAGCGCCTGCTCAAATGAACCAGTTATGGGATCTTGTTATCCTGCTTTTAATCGAGGCGGTGAGCATTCTTGTTGATAGCTCTGAGCAAGTGGTGGACATTCCACATTACTAAGGCAAGAACCAGCCAATCCATTGTAAACCTCCCACCAAGTGGAACTCATTTTAATCAACCGCACAATGTTCCTGGACCGAGTCCCCCCTCGGCTGAGAACATTTTGAGTCGAGCACACTTCCACGTTACAATCTGGCCAACAACATAGTCTACACTTTACATTCGCGATGATGATACACCTACATGGACACTGACGAATGAAATTACATAAGAGCTAAACGTAAGAAAAGAAGCAAGGTGAGATGGATGCTTGGAACTATGCCACGAGAGGGCAAGATGATTTGGAAGAACCAACACAGACTGGATACATCATATTAACCATCAAGAAAACAAGTAAGGGAACTTGGGTAAGACACGTCGCTCGAAGAGTGGGTGGCCAATGGGGATGAGACCGGTAATGGCATGGCAGCGAAAAGAAGAATACACCTCCCAGAGGATGGAAGCAGTGGAGATGGAGCAGTACAATTGAGCTCACGTCCAGGAGTGAGAACGACTGCACCATCGCGAGCCAAGTGAGGCATGGGGGGGAGGGGGGGTGGGGAGATTTTTATAAAGTAATCGGATCGACGATGGCTCATTATGTTGACCAACTTGCTTTTGTTAACATGGCTTCAGATGTTTGGGCATATTTGTGAATGGGTCACGTAGGCACAGCCAAACGGTTGCCCCAAGGGAATACAGTACTCGTGCGGCGCATTCGCTATCCTCGGACGTGAGGTTCATAAAACTGTAAATGGGCCAAAGTGTCCCCGCTGAAAGAAATGTTGTGTCAGCTTCCACACATCGTTTACAAAAACAGATTTTAAGACACGCCGTGTCAGCGGCACTATGGAACAACGAAAAACAGCAATGAATGAGCCGCAGCTGACATAATCGATCTTCGTGTGTGTGTGTATATATATTAAAAACATAAGTAGGCAGCTTGCCACGCTGTGTGCCAATGTTTTCTTTGAAAACAATTCGGCAGAGTTCTTCCTTGAATGAAAGTTGGCTCAAATGTTACTCTGAATTTAATACGCAGGGAGTCATTTTTGGCTTTGGGCAAAATATTTAAAGGTGGTTATAGCATTGGACATCAATAAATGGATTGTGGTCATGCGATGCTGTTAACATCGATGATTATCACTGTGAGGTTAAAAGGGTAAATATGAAATATGATGCTCATAAATAAAAGTCAGTATAGCAGAGTAGCTCTCATCTCCATTGGTGGAGCCTCAGCCAGTAATTAAAATGTCCTCTTACTCGGGCAAGGGTCAGTCTCTCCGTAGCATGGACACAAATGGCTTTGCGTTCCAATCCTGGTTGACGTGATCCAGCCCATGGTTCCTCAGCCCCTCACCAACTTCCTCCTCTGCCTGCCCTCATCGACTTCCCCCCCGTGACTCTGGAGGAACTCTCCGTTACCATCTCACCACTTCACCCCTTGACCCTATCTATGCTTGCCTTCTTACCTCCGTCATTCCCTCCATTCTTCCCTACTTACTCTCCCTTTTCAATTCTTCTCTATCCTCCCGTGCCTTTCCTGGTAATTTCAAGTCGGCCATCATCACCCCACTCATGAAGAAACCCTCCACCGGTGCCAACTGCATCTCCAACTACCGTCCCATTTTCCTGCTTCCCTTCCTCTCCAAAGTTCTCGAGCGTCTTGTCCACTCCCTCCTCAACAACTTCATTTGCACCCACTCCCTCTACCCACTCCACTCCACAGAAACCGTCATCATTACCATCCTGAACCACCTGACCAACTCGGCCCACACCGCACCTGCGATGAGCACGGTTGACCACGTACGGTGCAAAAGAAGTTCAACGTACATACGTACGTTACCGTACGCCCCCTGCTATAAAGGGACGAAACGAGCCTCCCGCCGGACACTGGGAAGGGGGGAAATGCAAGAGAGGATGACCACATCGGTGAGCCGGAGCCACATTCGGACAAAGGGATATAACATCTGATGGGGGGGTCACGCGGGAAGAGCTTCCGCTGATGGCACAGGATCGTGATGAGAGGTAGGCGTTGGGTTGGTCGATGTGTGTGTGCTACGGGACGGAGCGAGCAGCCAGGATAGAGAGAAAGAGTGAGCGAGAGAGCGAGAGAGAGAGAGAGCAAGAGAGAGAGAGAGAGGGACACTCACATCCAACGTCCAGGGAGACCGTGGCCCGGGCATCACCGGCCTCGTTGGTCGCCTCGCAAGTGTAGTCGCCGGCGTCGAGCTCCTGCGTGCCCTGGATGGTGAGCGTGCCACGCCGTGTGTCAATCTCCAGGAACGGCATGCTCTTCAGCTCCAGGTCTCCTGCAGAGACATGGACGCACGCAACGCAGACAGAAAATTCACCATGTACGACAATTATATCATCAATCGACTCCATCGCTGTGTTCAAGTCACAGCTCAGAACACATCTCTATATGTTTGCATACAACGACGAACTCACAACCAGCAGCTTGCTATAATTTATTTTCAAAAAATGTATGCCTGTAACGATGCGATGGCAATTTGGGTTGCAGATGTGTGCCAGAAAGGTGCCACGTGTTAACCAAAATTAAATTTACTTGACTTATTGTTGGCTTTCATAAAAGCTCTCCCGTGTGTGTCCGACGTTCCGCTCAACGTCCAGAAAGCTTCTTTGGAAACTGAATTCATTTCTAGACTGTGCGCGTGCGAAGTCTCTGTGTTGTACGTGTGTTCATGCTTTTATGCACGTTGTGTATTTGTGTGTGCTACACTATGATCCTGGCAACCGAATTTCAATTCTTGCCCGTCTTGCACAACATCACCGGCAAGTGCTATCGGAATCCTCCCTGTACCCCCTCTAGGTAATAATGCAAATAATAATCTACAGCACTTTATCATTCCACTATTGGATGAGGGCCTCCACACTTCATGGGTGTTATTATCTCACTCTACTTCACCACACTTGTCAGTTCGGGCTGGTGAAGGTGGGAATCAAAGACGTGGGAGCATAGAAGTAAATTATAACAACATATTTTTTTTGCTGCCCACCACATAGTGCCACGGCCAAAAACACCTGCATCCATGATGATTGCCCATCCCAACCATATCCTGGCTAAACCCTGCTCAGCTGGTGCTTGGATGGACAAACATTCTTGTTGTACTACGTGAAATTGGAAAAAACTACCTGGATGCTGAAAGGATATGCAACATTTTTTTTTATATAATAAGCTGTAATGTGTGTTTTTGTGGTGGTGTGGTGGTGAGCGGTAGTGTAGCGGTTAGCACGATCCGTTATGGGACCCGGCCACTCGAGTTCGATTCCCGCTCACGGCCAACATCGGTAATGAATATCTGAATTGCTCCTTGACTCAGCCTCAAATGAGTACCTGGTGTGGTGTGTAAACATCGCTACTGGGGAGACAAAGGCGGCCAGGCGTGGTGCTGGCCACTCACCCCCCCTGTGTGCCATTTTGGCCTTCATAGGTGCTCGCTAACAGTACTTGCCCCAACAGTCTTTTACGCTATACGGGGGACCTTTGTCTTTATCTTTGGTGTGGTGGCAGAGTGGTTAGCACACTGCACTATGAACCCAGCGACCTGAGTTTGTATGCTAGCCATCACTAAAGTTAGTGGTGAAGCATAGCCTAGACCGCTATGACTGAAAGGCATATGGAGACCTTTGTCCAGGATGGATTAAATAAGAACATGAGATAATGATATTTTGGGCAATAATCTTTCTGTCTGAGAGAAGAAAGATGTTAGAAATGTGGATGGACTTAAAAGATTGAGGCCATATGTTAAACCTGGGGCGGGCAGGGGGGGGGCTGAAAACAGGGACATTTGAGTCAATGTGACAGTAAGGATACTGCATGTGAATTGACAAGCACATACTTTTCCACCGGCAGATAGCACGTAGTAATAAAAACCTTAAAGGGTGATTTAATTTTGTTTACTTAAGTTAAAATTACGTATCAATTTCAGATGGCAGCACAATCGTGGGAGGTCGTCAGGTAATACATTTTTCCATGGTTAAAAGTTGAATACTCATAGTCATGCTTTGCCTGTTTAACCTTGAAAATACTTACCAGTGTTCGTTCAAATGCATTGTTTCTGCACTATACTTGCATCTACAAATGTTTCCACGTTAAAACACATGAATTATACATATATTTTTTATGTAACTTCATTATTGTAGGCTAATATGAAACAAACTAAAATTATTCCTTGTAAACTGTGCGCGGTCAAATCGACTTAAATTCCACCCAGTAAACATGCAACGTTGGGCTACCGCTGGCGTGCGGTTGAAACCGTTGGACTAATGCTGGCCCAAATGTTCCATGCGTACCGTGGGTAATCGTCTTAACATCAAAACTGAGCAAGCACAGAAAACACCAGCGGTGTCCATAAACAACAAATGTGGAAATTACACGATACATATCACCCACAAGCCCGGCGTAGGAACATGAGAAAATACATTGATTTGTAACGAGCAGTAAAAATACACAGATAACAAAAGTTTAATGGTGGTCCCGTTGCCTAATAATTGTAAACGATAGGGAAGACGAGATCCAGCTAGCGTAGTGAAGTTATGAGATTATCCACAGTTGAACTCTGCGAAGTCGACTGAACATTTGCAGAGACAGTACCGTGGGGAAATGTTTTTTGTTTGGTTTCTGTGCGCAGAAAGGGCTGTGAGGATAAGGTCATCATACTTTCCAATAAATTTTCAAAAGTTGAAGTGTATACTCCTTTTAAAATGACAAGTAGTCAGACGAAACGGCAATTTCTCTATCTGCTGCCAAACAAAGCGGCATCCCACAACTGACAGTAGGCCATCCAGTGCTAGGCATAACTGTTTAACAAGTAGTAAAGTATTTGCTGACGATAATAATAATAGTGAAGAAGAAACATTATTGGATGTTGTGCACTCCAAATAATTTAGTGCTTGGTTTATTTTAAGCAATTTTTTTTCTTTTAAACAAAAACAAGATGATAAATCATATTATGTGCATTCTTTTGGTAGTATTTTTCCAAGCACAGACGCAAGACCACGGATGTAATTTGTTTGAATAAAACATGTTTTCCTCTCAGAATCTCGGGCTGCAATCCCAAGAAAAAGAAGTTAGAAAGGAATTTTAGAATGCCATTTTTTCCCCAAAATGGTTTATATAATTTAGCAGATTTACAACTTTGCCCGTTTTTGTTGCATGTTTGTGAGATGATTTAGAATAACACGCATTAACCAAGATATGTCGCTAACGTGAGTAAACGTTCCCAGGAGAAAATGTAAGCTTTGCACGATGCTCTAGCACGTTTTATACTTTGGGAACACGAAGCCATAGACTTGGAAGGCGTAAATTATAAGGTGATACAAACCCGAGGCTCAACAGATCTTGATTGACACTGGCAAAGAGTAAAACAAGTGTTTCAGGCACTTCTGTTGCCTACCCGTGACAATTTGCCCACTTAAGATTTACATGAGCGATTTCATTCATTCATATTTTCTCACGTGTAACTTCCGCGTACAAATTTAGAGTGGGTAAAATCTTCTGATACCATCCTAGCCAATCAGAGATGTTTGTCGATCCAGTCATAGCCGGACAAAGGACCTAGATTGCTTCCAGATTCGACTGCTGGGGCAAGTGCTGTTTAGTAGCGCCTATTAAGGCTGACATAGTATGAAGGGGCAAGTGGGGTGAGCACCACATCCAAACACCTTTGCCCCCCCTTGACAAGCTGCATGGGGTAGTTTAACACGTAGGCTTTCACGACCAATATTATTCATAATAAAGGTTTTTGGGTTAGATCGCGTTATTTATAAATGTGTCGTAACTCTCCACCACCCGACGCGGCCAAACAGTAAAACATGTGTCACGTTGACAAAAGACAAATAGTTCACTATTTTAGCCCACCGGTGTGTTGAAGAGTGAATCCACAGCATTTACAATTTTTGAGTACGACGTTTCGCTGGTAATTACATCCAGCATCATCGGGCAATTCGCATGGGGTACTCATTTTAGGCTAAGGTGACCTAGAAGGAGGCAATACCATTTGCTTGTGGTGGGTATGGCTTGTAATCGTGTCATAACTTTTGAGGTTGTGGCAGAGTGTATTCATCATCACAAAACTACTTCCTAAAACACTCGCAATTAAGCATAGTATGTCAATGAAGTTCCAAAAAATGGTTCTTTGGCAACTTCTGATAAAATATCAGAGTAACACTAATTATTATAGTATAACTTGAGAATGTATAAATATTTGGTCAGATGGGATTTCTCCTCGAGCTGTTGATTTACAATCGGAAAGCAGGGAGTTCAAATCCAAGTTCGGGGTCAACTCCGTCTAACAACCCTCCACGGTCAATTCCAGTATCACTTTGGAAGGAAGTGAGCAGTGGTTGTGCTGTGAAGGGGGCTGGTCTCCAATCATGGGAATGTGGAATTTCCACCAAGGGCTCGGGGTTTCTAACATATTTGTATGAGCAGGGTAACACTTTGATTTCAACTTGACTTGGACACCGTGATATAAACAAGTGGGTTTGTTTAATGTTGTGTAGGATACACTTAAATAATTCCACAAGGACCATTTAGGATCGTCTTGGAATGGGCCTTCCCTATAACTTGGAGAGCCTATTGGTGAACAGAGTAATGGATCGGCAGGTCTCATGTTCAATGGAACAATAATATGCATGAAGAGATTCACACTTGGCACTCTCGCAACGTATTAATTTCTTCAGCCACAATATGCGCGCTCACCTTTGTACCACTGGACGACAGGCTCAGGCACACCAGTGGCCTGGCATTCCAGCACAGACGTGTCTCCATTGGCAATCAGGATCTCTTCACGAGGAACCGTGATCTTGGGGGCCTCTGTTTGGGTTGACACACAGGAAGCAGTGTTAAAAGCGTCGCATTACAATCATCACCAACGGCCAAGGCCGCTCGTGGCTGTGCAAGTGGTCTGTAGTCCAGCACTGCGCAGACAATGGTTGGTGGTGGATCGCCGTGCACAAATGTTGTGAAACTCCCTTCCCTTAGACATCGAGGTTGTTCAACGGATCTCCGAGCTGGTTGAACGGATCTTTGAGCTGGGCTCCGTGCCTCAGGGTCACTGCCTTCGGGCAAGTGAAAATTGTGCGTGTTACAAATGAGCATTATTATTATTACAATACCATGGCTTGCCAGGAAAGGGCGGTAGAGCAAACGTGAACTCCACCTGTTCCATCTTCATGGGATATGGGTGTTGGCCCCTTACACACGTGGGGTTTTTGTTTGCTCTTCTCCTGGTTGATCCGATTTTAGGGGGAATTTGTCACCAGCCCGCCGCTTGGCTGCTGCATTTCCCACTCGTCTGGAGGTTCCTCCTCGCACCTCTGAGTCGCTCTCTCTCTACGAGAGCGAGCGAATGCCGTTCGTCGCGTTACAAGTTGACATTATTTTCATAATCATCAGCCGTGATAAAGCCGCTGGACTAAAGCTTCCCTTAGCCGTTGCCATCACTCGCAATCCTGCGATGCAACACACGAGCTGATTTCATAATTGTATTGTAATAACATTACAATTATTTATAATGATTATCCCCTATCTATATAGTTTCTTTCCAAGGGGTCCTATGTCAGCTAGGGGTTTTCTCCGGACACTCTAGTCCCCATGCAGAAATGAAAGGACTCTTTAAGTACGTGGCCAAATATAATATTTAATTTAAAAAATGTCTCATAAAATGCTACCACAGTGACCTTGCTATCAACCATATTTGTGATCTAGTAATAACACAGATCTGGAAAATACTCATGAGCACGTGCCATCCTGAGTGGTACCCATAGGCCATTTCGAGGCCAATGGCTCAAGGACCACAAAGCGATGTTTGAATCTGTCCTGAAATTTACAAGGATTAATTTAGCCACTGTCTGGATTTGTTGTGCAAACACAAATACTGACATCATGGGACCTCCTTTGCCAGTACCAAAATATGATAATAGGTTTTTCCCCTTTTTTCTGGCAACAAAACAGGTGTAAAGATGTTAAAACACCAAACTGAAACCTTTTACAAGGAATCATGTCTGCATTAACCACAATGCTTGTGGTCAGAATGCAAACCAAACACATACTCTGATAGTATATGCATTGTCTTTGAGACTGATTGGTCCACACCAGAGACAGCTTTCTTTTGAGCCTCGTCTCAAACAGTGTTAGACCAGAGGATGTGATCTCATTGGAAGAAAGCTGTCTCTGGTGTGGACCAATCAGTCTCAAAGACAATGCATATACTATCAGAGTATGTGTTTGGTTTGCATTCTGACCACAAGCATTGTGGTTAATGCAGACATGATTCCTTGTAAAAGGTTTCAGTTTGGTGTTTTAACATCTTAACACCTGTTTTGTTGCCAGAAAAAAGGGGAAAAACCTATTAATAAATACTGACTCCATGTCATCCTCATATTTTCGCAAAAAAATAAGTGGGAGTGGAGATTTTAAACGGTAACACACGGGGCAGATGGACTGCTCTGTGGGCATTACACATCACGGAACAATGTGCAAACTCGGCAGTGTTCTGAACCCCAGTGCCTCCTTTGAAACGTGACTGATTGTCCCCAATAAAAGAGGCATTCTCCAGCCCCAACAGGAGTGCCGTGCACTCGCAAGGGTTGGAGGGCGTCATGCTTCAAAAGCACACTGCGCAAATTCCTCCGAGTGGCAGACGGAGGCAGAAAACCACGACGATGAGAGAAACGGGGAATGAACAACACACGACAAAAAAAAGAGGAAGTAGTGAGGCAGTTGAGGAAAATTAACCGAGTATATTTTAATAATAATGATAGGAGTGATGCAACTAATCACTCGTCAATCAACGCTAATTTTTTCAAGAGGATCCTGCATTGAGCCAGTGCCGTTAAAATGAGTCGCAGTGACGAGGGAAGAGACGCGAGCACCCAGAGGAGGCCCCATCGCACACGGGGTGGGGGGGATGATACTCAGAGCTGCCAATCTCACCACCGTCTCAAAACCCCACGCCTTCTACAACACCTGGCAAGACCTGACGGCAACTCATCCGAATACTGTACGAACTAGGCTAAATGTGCTTCGCTCATGAGATACGATGAGCTGGGTGTATATTCAGAGTGATTTAGGTATTGGCACATTTCCACACTGACAAACACATGCATGGGGGCGCCGTGGTACAGTCGCTTATGCGCTACACTATGAAAGCGGTGACATGAGTTGGAGTCATTGCCACGGTTAAACATCAGCGCTGAGCGATGTCTGAACCAGCCCCGGTCCCCCCCCCTTCACTAACCCACGCCGATCAGCGTGGTGAAGTATGGTGAAACAACCTTAATAACTAACACAACATGAGGGAGTCTTTCATCCGGAAACGGATTGACTTAGGGCTGTAAATTATTATTACTGGCTTGCACACGACAGATGCAGATAGCACGTGCCAGTGATCCTGTGCACCATGGCCAAGAATTCAAACCAGGTTGCCATGACTGGAGCGTAGTAAACACAACTAGAGACAAATGCACAAACGAAACGATATGCACACCGACAAACACACACAGGCGCAAAGATAAAGATCCCCCGTATAGCCTTAACAGACTGTTGGGGCAAGTGCTGTTAGCGAGCAACTATGAAGACCGGCCCGCGAATCGCATCTGGAACTCTACACGACCGCATCGGGACAGATAGAAATAAAGTGACGAGATAGAGTGATGAGAGAGAATGTGATGAGAGTGATGTGATGAGATCGAGTGATGACAGAAAATGTGATAACAAAAAGTGATGAGATTAAGTGATAGTTTTCACGGATTTAATAGTTTATTTACTTGTTTATCTTCTTGGTTCTTTCGGTAAAGTCACGTAGAAGGGAAGTAATAAAATAATAAAAATAAAACATAATAAAATAATTCTCACGACGTTTCGGCTACAACGCAAGCAGCCGTCTTCAGGTGAAGAATGAGACACTACCAAGCTAGGAGCTTATATATAAGCTGGGTTGGAGGTGGAAGAGCGCCTTAACAAAAAGAATGTGCATATGAAGAGGAATTTAGCATATTCATGGGAAATGCGTAGGAGGTGGGTGGGGGGGTTTCAAAGTCATATTATGCCCATGCATTATGCAGGATCAGCAGCACCAAGGGGGGGGTGCAGGGAGTAACATTAACAAAGGAAAGGAATGTTAATGATATGTAGCTGCAGTTACTAAACAACCACGTAGAAAACTAAAGTATAAACTACATAAAAAACTAAAGTATAAACTGCATAGCACCATCAGTATACTTACTATACTCTACAATAAGCTGAGTTACTAACAGCAAGTAATACATTACAATTCTACGTCGTAAAAATTATATAATATGCTTCCATCTAAACTTTATTCTCTTACATCACACGAGCATATACCGTACTATATACTGCCATAGATAAACCCAACATTAAATTATATACTGTATTGCTATAAACCACCCTATACCTTATAAGGTATACCTTATAAGGTAAGGTATACTTTATAAGGTATACCTTATAAGGTGGTTTATAGCAATACAGTATGTAATTTAATGTTGGGTTTATCTATGGCAGTATATAGTACGGTATATGCTCGTGTGATGTAAGAGAATAAAGTTTATATGGAAGCATATTAAATAATTTTTACGACGTAGAATTGTAATGTATACTTGCTGTTAGTAACTCAGCTTATTGTAGAGTATAGTAAGTATACTGATGGTGCTATGCAGTTTATACTTTAGTTTTTTATGTAGATTATACTTTAGTTTTCTACGTGGTTGTTTAGTAACTGCAGCTACATATCATTAACATTCCTTTCCTTTGTTAATGCTACTCCCTGCACCCCCCCTCCTTGGTGCTGCTGATCCTGCATAATGCATGGGCATAATATGACTTTGAAACCCCCCCACCCACCTCCTACGCATTTCCCATGAATATGCTAAATTCCTCTTCATATGCACATTCTTTTTGTTAAGGCGCTCTTCCACCTCCAACCCAGCTTATATATAAGCTCCTAGCTTGGTAGTGTCTCATTCTTCACCTGAAGACGGCTGCTTGCGTTGTAGCCGAAACGTCGTGATAATTATTTTATGTTTTATTTTTATTATTTTATTACTTCCCTTCTACGTGACTTTACCGAAAGAACCAAGAAGATGAATCCCTGCAGTCACGAAAGCTTTAAATCGAAATTTACTTGTTTATTTTAGGTACTATAATTCATTAAAAGATAGGCAATATCATTACCCACGATATGTACTATTCAATGAACATCCCCAGAACGCATCCCATCGCAAATAACGTGGGAATACTGTACTACAAGAATGCAGCCACTAACGTAACACAGAGATAGTCTGAAATCAGCCACAGATACAGAGTGAGAGAGAGAAAGAGAGAAAAAATTGACTGACTAATACATTTTTAAGTTTCAAACAACACACAGCCATTTGTGCATCTGCAAAAAATACACATTAGCAGTTCCTGAAGACGTACATTGTGGGTCTCCTCATCCTAGAATTCCATCAAATTAATTGTGAGCAAATGTGACCAAACTTGTAATATAGCAGCAACAGTGATGTGGTGATTTGCTAAGTAGTCGCTAAATAACATGAGAATCAACACATCGTTTAAAAAAATAAAATCAGAGAAGCCAATAATCTAGTAGGTAAATAAATAAATATTCCGACCACAAGCAAAGTGCTTGCAGATGTGAAGAGTGCCACTGAGATGCTATGATCAAGCCATTAATCTTGACAGCCCCGGTACGCAAGAGCGCAACTTTCTATATCAGCTGAACTCTCGCCGGCATCGATGCTCGTAAACTGCTGAGATGGCCAAAGCAGCCTGGAACCTCCCAACTTTTCCCCTGTCGCCCCAATCCTCTCTACAGTCCACAGCCTACCCTCTCCTTCACAGTGAAGTGAGGGCACAATATTGTCAGTGGTTCAGAGCAAGCTAGGGGGTCTCTAGGGTCAAAGCACTGAGCTTGCAACCCTGAGAATCTTGGGTTTGAATCTGAGTTTTAGCTGTCTGATTTCAAATGTAGCGAGTTCATAGTCTCAGACCGGTCACTCATGACTACACAAAAGAAACTCATCACGTTAGGGCGAAGGGGTGTCCCTTCTTTATGGATTTTTGGTAAGCCATACAATCTGGGTGGTCTTGCAGTTTTCCTTAAAACCCTCTCGGCTGTGGCTGATCATTGTTTTAATACGCGGGGCTCACATGAAATAGATTTCTCTAAGACGAAGGTACTTTGCAAGCCCACTGGCTATCAACAAACATTCGTTCATGAAGGCATCCATATATAATAGACCAGTGGCGGCTCCTGCAAAATCTCTCAGGGGGGGGCAAATGTCTGGATGATTATTGATTGATAAGGATAAGGTCCACCCATGCAATGGATAAATTAACAGCTTAAGCATGTAGAGGCAACTTCACTTCTTTAATATTAATGAAAAATAAAGTGACTCTTACAATACATCTTGTTTGTTTCTATACTCACTATTAAAACAAACCACTCAAGTTTATTTTATTAAAGATTCCACTAGGTGGCGACAAATTATATTGTTGGATGAAACGTGCTTACGTATGATGACGTAAGCACGTATGATGACGTAAGCACGTTAGGGCGAGCCCTCCCGGAACCCATAGAGAATGCATTGCAGCGCCCCCGTTCGAAAAAAAACATCTTTGAATGTAAGTCTATGGGACCACTCGGGGCGATTCTCAGCTGGAGGGAAATCGCCCAAAAAGAGGCGGTACTCCACAGAACGTAGCATGACGCTGATTGGACTATATCCAGAGGCACAGTGACGGCTAGCGTGACTCTGTGGTTGAATGACATTGGTGGTGCGTCGCCCAATCGCCCTAATGAAGAAACCGCCCCTGTAATAGACACAGACACAATTCCAACCGAGAAGATGGGTACAAACTGAGTAATCATTGGAAGGACGTTATCAACCAGTTTAAGTCACAATGGGCTATGATGTTCCCAGCCTACAACACCTTCCGATATTAGTTGTGCTTTACACCCATTTCAAACTTGCACTTTCACAGTCACTTCGCGCACTGACCCCTTGGTTGCGGCTCTGCGATCTTTCCATTCACACGCTAATCTCTCTTTAACATGCTCATTTTCACCTGGAAGCCATTTGATTGGTGGGAAACGAACCATCGTCGGATTGGCTGCCCACCACTTACATTCACATTGGCTGCTGACATTTGGGCCACGCCCATTTCAAACCCTTATAAATAGTTTGCCTTGGAAGCTAACCCCCTTTTTCCTGAAGACGACCGCTTGTGTTGCGATCGAAACGTCGTAGCTTTTTGTTATTTTCTTTGAACCTATCTACGTGACTTTACCGAAAGACCCATGAATATGAATACAATCAGATCGTTAAGAATTGGCTATTTAAAAATAGTTTTACGCAATTGAAGACTTCAAATCTATATTTTGTTTACGCATAACCGTTTACAGAGCAAGTTGTAAATAACCTGGTGGTGAGGAAAGAGTTGCCTCGTATTCATCAAGCGCATAACGGAACAATTATTCCATATAAAATAGATAGCAGACAACACGTCCAATGTTTTTTAAGGGCAATGAGTAACCCAATCTCTAAGGTGTAAGGGAGAAATGGAGATTCTAAAGATTTAGTGGAATTGCCCAAGACTCAAAGAGTCAACCTAAGGCTAACAAATCAAGAATTTTAAACAGCAGTGAGAGAAATATCCCTCGCCAGTGTGACTGGCCGCCTTAATATTATTTTTTAAATCTGGAGAAAATGTCAGATTTTTTTTCTCAGTACGGAGCATTTTTAGAAACCGGCCAACAGGAAGCAATGTGTTATACGCTCCAACCATCGACGTTCAACGTTGGGTTTTTGCCAAGTTTTTTCCCCAGCTTAGCGTTAAATCTAACGCACCCGGCTTCTCGCGGGAGCTGTTCTCAACCACAACAGCGGCAGCGGCGGCGGCGGCGCGTGTCTCCGTACTCTCCATCCAAGACCGCTGAGAGGCCCTTTCTGCTTTGCTGAAAGTAACACTCTCGGGCCGGTATTCCCAGTGGTGTCGTCACGGAAAAAAAAAATTCTTCAGCAGAGCAGTCGCTGGTGCTCCATCTTTACTGTGCAGCCCGGAGCAAGGAATGGAAATTGCACATTGCTATGGTGGAAGCTTATTCATCTGTAAGAGGACCATTCTCAATGTCCCCAGAAACGATACTCATTTTATCGAATGTAGATGGATGACAGAGCCGATCACCAGCCAGGATCTTCTTTTTACTAACCTTCTGACTGAGAATCGTGCTGCATGCTATATTGACACCCTTGCCAGATATGATTTCAATGGATACTATCTCAGCTGTGTTCACAATATCTGCCCAGTGTCCAGATTTAGCAAACCAGGCGGGTACAGGCTTCATCGGCCTGGAAAAGCACCTCGCGGTCGATGCGTTCCTGAAGAACACCGCGTTAAGGAAAAATGGCGTTATAATAAATAAAATATAATATCGGGTAAAGCAGTCTGGGATAAACACGTGAGATGAGTACGCAGGCTGAACAAAGACTGAGGAGCGTGGGTAGCATCCAGCAGCATCCCACCTCGTGTGATCCTATCCCGAGGCAGCCGGACGACCGCTTATTTCTACTTGCGCGACGTAGTTATGTTCACACAAACTGCGTTATAGCCAATTCGCATCCGCGGTACAAAAATGTGTTCCCGAATACATTCATCGGGATATATCCAATTCGCGTTTTTAAAACACGCGTCGTACAGGACAACAGACTTAGATGTGGATATACATACATATACATACATATGGAAATATGTACATTTATCAGACCCGGTCTTGAGTCTTCCCGAGGCCAACTCAGCCTGAAATGAGTACCGAGTGCAGTGTGTGTGGATCAGCACTGGGCAGACAATGGCAGCTGGTCATACTCCTGACCACACCAACCCACCATGTGCTATGCAGGCCGTAATGAATGCTCGTTAACAGCACTTTCTCCGGCGGCCTGTTGAAAGCTATAAGGGGGGACCTTTGTGTGCAAGTCTGCATGTATCTATTCACAAAGTAGTATCCATTCACAAAGCGGGGGAGTGGTAGTGTAGCGGTTAGCGCACTGCGCTACGAACCCGCAGATCCGCGTTCCATTCCTGCTCACGGCCAACACCAGTGATGATTATCTGAACCGGTCCTGGGCCTCCCCTAGGTCGACTCAGCTTCAAATGAATACCTGGTGTGGTGTGTAAACATCGCACCAACCGCCATGTGTACCATGCTGGCCCAACAGTCTGTTGAGGCTATCCGGGGGATCTTTGTCTTTGTTGACAAAGCAGCAAAAAAAAACCAATCCCACTTAAGTGACCATGGACAGCAGTGAGTCTCCGGTCGGGGTGTGAAGACACAATTCCATCTGCTCCGCACTTCGTTCTTCATCCTGTAAACATGTTCCGACATATCTCAGGCGGCCGAACGGCCACGGGTCAACGGCCACCTCATCCTCTCACCTGGGTTCAATTCGCCCGCCCTGATAGAGGGGGGAAGGGAGTCGTAAATTAAACGCGTCACGGACAGCGCCGAGCACCCACGAGACGGCTGACGAGTTCCAGATGCACTGCGTTTGAGTGGTTCGACCCGAGCCGCCCGTCTCCCTCCGCCCCGCGGCCCCCACAGACACCGGCCCTCAACGCCGTTGCTCGTCGCTAAACGTAGCCAGCGCGCCAATCAAACGAAGTTTTGTCATGGGACTTTTTTTGGTCAGTATCACAGTGTGAAAAATAAGAAGAGGTGTTACGCCTGACGACGCTGGCTGTGATCTCCGGGGAAAACGTCGTATGAAAATAAAAACTGTCACATTCTTACTCTTTGGTTCTTTCGGTAAAGTGACGTAGAAAGAAAACAAATTTAATAATAGAGTACGACGTTTTAATTGCAACACAAGCAACCGTCATCAGGTAGAACTAAATTTGAGAGAGAGACAAAACACAGACACGGAGACACACAGACACACAAGCAGAGAGAGACACACAACATAGACACACAGAGACCCAAAACCTTTATGTCTAGGCCTTAAATATAGAGAGAGGGGGGGGCAGAGAGAGAGGTGGGTCTGCTGGTGGCTGCTGCTGGAGCAGAGAAATTAGCATGACAATGAATCCACCCCGAAGCGACCGAGGGAAAGAAGATCGAATGGCCCTATGAGAGCCTGCTAAATTTTAGAGAGAGAAATAATTTGAGAAAACAAAATTTAGCAAATCTTTTGGAAATGTAATGTAATGCAATACAGAGAGTCGGCTAACACACAGTTAACGCGTAGCCTGGTTGATTACGATTTCCAAAGATTGCTAAAATTAAAAGTAAAGTGTGAAATTTGACTAAAAGAGACACACAGAGAAATGTGTAGAAATCCACCCCGATTATTTTATTTCTACGTGACTTTACCGAAAGAACCAAAGAGTAATTCTTGCAGTCACGAAAGCTTAAAATCAAGTTTGTCACATTCTTGCTTGATTGCTTTTCAACATTGATCCGGTTTTGCTGAAATTAACTGGCGCATTTGCCCACGGCGTGACAACCTGATTTGATTGGCTCTGTCGGGTGGTGGAGGGTTATAGTTAAACCATTGGCATTGTGCCTACACGACAATCTTACCCAAAATAAACGAGTTAAGAATCACAATATTGGGTGTTGAAACCCTACGTGTGAAACCAACGGAAATTGATTGTTACGGTTGCAACATGTGCGTCGAATTGTTTGAAAATTATATATGTGAACGATGTGTTCGTGGCCTTGTCCCACCAGCACCAGAGATGAAAGAACACCAAAAGGCATATAGTAAAACGACGATGTAAACGCCAAAGCATCAATAGCTTCAGTTAAACAGTTTTATCTCTGGGACCCTTTTTTGCCAGTATTAAGAAGCTAAGAAAGAAGAAAATTATGTAAACATGATGTGTTCACGTTACATTTATGCTCATTTGGTGACCAAAACTTCGTACAAACGAGATAAACGATTGAAAGGAGATGGCACGAATCAGGCAAGTTGTAAAGATGACGCTTGAATAACACGACGCCTACGACTCAAGACGATCTCATTGCATTGGCGTTGGCTGGGATCATTGGCGAATGACTCGTGAAGACGGTTTGTTCACAAAATAGAATGCGGCAGCGACGTGAACGTGGAATGTCCACAATGAGCGCCTCCGCGTTTTGCGCCAAACAGATTCTCCGCATTTTGACTTGTTTATGAATAAATAAAAAATAATTAAATTGACGTGAGGGGAAACATTGCCATTCTCAGGGGGCCCATTCGAAATACTGTGGGCTGCATGGTTCGGAATGTGCGGAGAGTTTATTAGGATTAAGTGTGCGAATGGTTACCATGCTAAAATAAACTTGTTTTTTTAGGACTATCATTATTGTGGTACACACAGAACATTCCTTTTGTTACTATGGAATGTATTTTACTGCCTGTTATACAATCTCTGAGTGAGAATGCTCCGTTAAAGTCAACCGCACCAGTAACCAGGCGAGGCTAATTCCTACACTAGCACGGCCAAGTGTGTGGGAGTGCGTTGGTGCCCGTCTCGAACACGGCGATGTAGGGGTGAGAGTTGGTGGATCATGAGAATATGGCAGACACTCACCTTACACGACTGTCAGGGGCAGTAGAGAAAATATATTTGTTTTATTTCTGAAAAGTTTGAGTGCACCCCACGTCTATATGCCCAGAGTTTTCTCCCAGCACTCCAGTTTCTTTAATTGTGCAAAATACACTCGATGGAACTAAGTAAAAAAAAACAACACAAGATGAGTCTTGTGATTACGTTTTCCTTGGTAAATAACTTATTTAGATGTATCTCTACAAGTATCTTGAAAACACAGCATTCCTTTCAAATTCATATGATATATATACAGATTTTCTGTTGCTTTCACGCACAAGTTATATTCCATTTCAGCTATCCGCATGATGCCACAAGTCAACATTATTCAGAACTCTATTAGCCGGCAGTGAGTCAAAGGCTTGTGCTCAAGACGTTTTTTTTCACATCTAAGCAACTTTGTGATGATTTTCTCCAAAACTTGTGCCATTTCATACACACACACACTGGGACCCCCTCCATGGAAATGTGGAATTTCCACCTGTGGCTCCTCGGGGACATCTATGGAAGTGAGCACCGCCACATCTCTCATTTGATCAGAGAGATGCAATCACTTCACGTTTTACTTTCTTAAACAGGGCTGCGCTTGCCAAAACCACAAAAATGTATTCGGCCGATTCGTGTTCGGCGAGACTTGCAAAAAACCCCCAGCACAGAAAACACCATGTGCTTATTTGCCATGCTCGGCGAAGACGGGTACGCACCATTTGCCCCATGTTTATATATATGTTGGAACCATTTTTTTTCGTCTCTTTTAAATACTTCCAAAAAGAGTGCCGCAAAAGTTTTGTGGAATACGGTGCCAAATCCCCTCTGGCCCTCCACCCTTCCAACCCCCTCCCCCCCAACACCACCACCCGCTTACAAATGCCACTGCTGATGTCTCTCGCGTGCTTGGCCAAGTGCTCATGGGAGTCTTCAGACACGCCGCCGCGTGCTTCAAGCCGAACGTCGTAACCCCCTTGTCACTAATTGTCAGGTAATGTAGCTTGAAAAGTGCCAGAGGGCGTTTGTTTTTTTTGCTTTGCGCGCGCTAAAGCGAAATCGCGAGGAATGTGCCGCACAAAATAGCATAGAGCTCCTAACGGGCCGATGTCGATGCACGTGGTGACATTAGTTTATATATCCGATGCTGTTTTTTTTCCACTGTGCCCTACCTCCACGGTATTGCCATCTTCACCGATTCCTACACCCACTCCTTGAAATGGAGACCAGCGGCTATATTTTGATTGTATCGGTTGCATCCCTGATCTGAAATACACGTAATGTTGCTATAGGTATTATAGATGCGTATTTAAATTATTTTCTTTTCTAGTGTCGCAGACAGTATGGGAATCACCGATAAAGCTTTAACGTTGTTTAAATCGTTATTTTAATTGCAGATGTTGTGCGTTTACTCTCCAACACACCAGTGTGCTGAACTAGTAATGAATTGGCAAGTGTGATTTACGTGATAAACCTAACTAATTGGCTGTGTCGGGTGGTGGCAGGTTTTACAATACATTTATATTCACGGGATCTAACAAAATCCTCTATTATTAATTTCAATTCTTCTTCTTAATTGTATATTTTTTTATTGTGCATTCTAAAATATATGTAATTTGTTTGTTGTTATGGTGATAAGGCAAAAAAATATCAAAATTCTCCACAGTGCCCAATCCTGACCCAGCCTGCCTCAAAAACTCAATCCGTTACGACTCTACGCTTGCCATATGAACTGTATCTGAACAGTTTATAGCTGAATCTAAAACTCAATTGTTGCATATTAATCATGAATAATACGTTTAATTCCTTGGTCAATCCACTTTTGGATGAATGAAGGCATCGACACACCATGTCAGTCATAGCGGTTGTGTGTCCCATACTTTACCACGCTGGTCAGTGTGGGTTAAACTGATTCAGATATCGCTCCTCGCCACCGATGTGAGCAGGGGTTGGAATCGAACCCAAGGGAGCCAGTTTAACAGCAGTGCGCGCCACCACTCCGAACTATCATTACACACGTGGTATTCAATGACACCAGATAACATTCAGATGGTGCAGTCAGAAGAGCAAAACACCAGTGACAATGGTACACTTATGAATTTTAAATGTTCATAAATGTACATAAAATATAATGAAAATAATAATCAAGTGCTTTAAAAGGGTGGTGAATGCATTTACTAAACATTACTGGTTGCTCAAAAAGCATAGGTCCCGGTGAAAATGCTTTGTAAAAATTAAGAAAAGTATTGTAATCTCTAATCGTGCGGTGCTGTGAGAGGGGGCTCGGTTCAGAATCAGAAGTAAAGTCCATTAAGCAAAGAAGCTCTTTTTCAAGGGCGACACGGCCGGCAGACAACATCAAAGCATTCCACGATTGGACCGTTTGCAAGTTCCATTCCCAGCAGCGGTTCAACTAATCATCAACTCCCCAGTCAATTTATATAAAAATGAGAATAAATTTGTGGGCACGCCGCTGGCTGTTTTGCCCTATTCCAGCTGGCCACAGGTATAGGGGGTGTGGAATTTCTACAAATGGGCGTGAGCGCAATGCGACATTTAATTTGAGCAGTGGCACCTTACCGGTGTAGATGAGCAGGGAAGTCTGCTTGTCGGTGCCCGCGGCGTTGCTGGCCAGACAGCCGTACGTGCCGGCGTCGCGCCGCACCGTGTCTCTGATCGTCAGGGAGCCCTCCTGGTCCACCATGTGCCTGGGCGCACAGCGGGAGACACGGGACACGGTGGGGTTGCCGGCATGCACGTGGCTGATCCACCCGTACAGATTGTTTGAGCGAGTGTCTCTCTGTTCCCTGTTTATGTTCACATGCAGTGATATACAGGACGTGTCCGGTTTATGACGATCCACATTTACGAAATTTATATTACACCACTGCGGATCGATTTACAACGCTGAAAATTTTATTTACGATGCATCTTCCGACATGGCTCTGAACACATTTGAACGCAGCGGGTCTGGTTTCCGACGTGAAGTATTTTGTGTTTGGATTTATTACTATTATTACATGAATTATGACTGATAAAAGGAACAACACATCTGCAAGTGATGTTTCTACTCTTTCGACTGTATATGGGAAAATAAGGTCCGATTTAAGACGCGGTTTCCAGGAACGCATTGTGTCGTAAAATCGGGGACCGCCTGTACTAAAAAAAAAAAGGAACCAGGTTAATCTTCCAATAAGAAATGTCTTGGCTGGGCGACATTTCTGCATAGTGGCACCAATCATCTCGAACTCTCTCCCATCGCACACACGCAGAGTCCAAGCATCATCCACCTTCAAGCAGCAGCTCAAAGCTCTTACCCATCCAAGCTCTCACTTGTTGAGGAACTCACCTGTTCAGAGTCCTACCCGTCCAGGCTCTCACCTGTTCAGGCTCTCACCTGTTCAGGCTCTCACCTGACCAGAAACTCACCTGTTCAGGATGTCATCTGTTCAGGCTCTGACCTGTTTAGGCTCTCACCTGTTCAGCCTGTCATATGTTTAGACTCTCAACTGTTCAGGCTCTCACCCATACAGGCTCTCACCTGTCCAGGCGTCTGATTCATGAAATATGTGCGCGTTATAAACAGTGTTTTATTATTATTATTAATATTGTTAAGGTCTTATGACAACTTGGGTATCAGCAAGAGTTAGATTTTTTGAGATGTCATATAAATTGCTTGGCTTTTCTCATAATTGAAATCAATGAATTGCATGGAAGAATTTAAAGTCAAAAAGCAACATTATCTGACTGCTCAAATAAGCATTGTGGCAGCATTCGTCTCAAGTGTGCGGCCATGAGCCAGCGGCAGTAACACCACAAAAACCCGCGATGGCGCGAGATTCTCGACAGGACAATCACAGCACAGCGGCACCGACTTTATTGACCCTGGAGAGGGCTTAGACTGCGTCGAACCTTGTCCAAGATTTCAACTCTCAGCCTTGTGAATTATGAGTCGAGCGCTTCTGGCCACGTTGCGTTGGGAATGTGGAATTTCCACAACCGCCTCAGGGCTTCCATAAGAAGTGAGTGCTGCCCCACGCTTGATGGAGTGGGAGACACCCGGGCTCTTTTGTCTGATAATGATGATGTGGTTGGGAGACATCAATCAAAGGAACCGCACTCCAAGCAAAACCTTTTCGGTTCGAGTGGACATTTCTCTTTGGCTAGACAGGAGGTGAAGGTAGAATGTGCTGTCTGGAGAATGACATCCCACCACTGTGAGACAACACTAGACCCAGAATCGGAAGGGCATGAGTTCAAATCCCAGTTGGTGGTTGCCTCCGCTGATCATCTTTCTGAGGCTGAGACCGTCGCGAGAAGAGACAGTGGTTGTCAAACGGAGAGACTGACCGAGGAATGTGGACTTTCCCCCACTCGCTCAGAGCTGCCAACAGAGATGAGCGCTCCTCCACACTCACATGAACATTGCCCTTTTGACTGCATTTGGCCGAACCATTCACTGAATTTACCACTTAACACAGCTAAACTATTCAAGGCACTTCTACAAAAAACACAAAAGAAAGAATATAACTAACGTCGATGCTCGTCACCTCACTGAGGTACTGGGTGAAGCCTCACCTTCCCGTGTTCATGATGAACATCTCATTGTGAGTCCACACGATCTGCGGAGCCGGGTAGCCTGATGCCGTGCAGCCGATGTGCACTTCGCCACCGGCGCGAAACGTCTGGTTGAGGGGCGACACCACCGCCCGCGGAGGCTCTGTCAAGAGGACGAGCGAGAGGAGAGAGCAAAGGGCAGAGGTCACACGTGAGTGAGCCATGAATGTAATTCACGTGGGTGTTGATGTGATACATCCGTTTAACATGTTTTCGCGACCAATATCATCCATAGAGGTTTTTGGGTTAGATCGCGTAAATATATAAATGTGTCGTTAAAACCTGCCACCATCCGACACAGCCAACTAGTAAGGGTTGTCACGTAAACAGAACATGCTAATTCGTCACGAGTACAGCACACCGGTGTGTTGGAGAGCCAAGCTACTCAATTTGTAAATGTTGTGGCTTGGCTATCCAACACACCGGTGTGCTGTACTCGAGACGAATTGGCCACGTTCTGTTTACTAGTTGGCTGTTTCGGGTGGTGGCGGGTTTTAATGACACATTTATATATTTACGCGATCTAACCCAAAAACCTCTATTATGGATGATATATCCATGTCAATGTGTCCACGGTTGCTGCCATAGTTAGGTCGTCCTCGTACAAAGCAGACACGAATAGACAGCTTGACTTGAATGTGTAAATAAACAGATATCTAAAAGTCTAACGTTTGAACTGTGTGGAATTTGGCCTGAGTTACTGAACCTGCCCTAATGGGTGCTCAATAATAACAGCATCTTCCCAATGTCATATCGAGATAAAAATGGGGCTCCGTGTGACTTTATGTTTAAGTGTAACTAAATGTGCATGTGAATGTGCACGATGAGATTGATAGCATGTTGATCATTTACTGCACATGAATCCTGGTGACACAGGTTCGATTCACGGTTGTACGGAACACGAGTGCTGATTGACACAGCTTCTGTTACGTCTACAAAGATTACCTGATGTGGCATTCAATTTAACGTTTGAAGTTGTATTTAGTTAAACCAGGTGAGAACTCAAGAGACCAGGGTGAGTCTCATTTGCAGCAGTGGCCTTGGTCACCAAAATGACACAAGCAAAATAAGCAAAATAAAGCAGAGAAATTAAAGCAAATATAAGTCATAAAAAAAATAAAGCGTGCCAAACAAAAAATCTAAAATCCCTGTAGCACAACTTGGCTTGTGCAGATTTATATTTCAACATCACCGCCGGAGTGTGATCAGCGTCACCGCTAAAGAAAAGGAGGCGACGGTCGGTGTGATGCTGACTCAGCTGGTGGCAGTCTCAAGAAATGCTCGCTAACGACTATGAGTCTGTGAGGATGAGGAGGGACTCTTTATCCGGGCTGTGTTCATGCCAGAGTAGAGGTTGTGTAGTGATTGGGCACAACTGTGTTATATTTCCAGTGACCAAGGTTCAATTCTCGATCATGCAAAAAGTCAGCTGCAGGATTGGGCCTCCCTTCCTTCATTTCAACTCAACTTTGAACCGAGAATGTGCCTCAGATGAAGGGCATGCGTGGTGCTAGAAACACTCGCTTCCCTTGTGTGCTGTGGCCTGCCTAAGTACCCGCCCACTAATAGATGCTCGCCGATAGCTGTCACCTGGCCACCCGGTACTCTACTGTGATCACAGCGCTTGACTCGCAGTCGGAAGGTTGCGACTTCAAAACCCAGCACTTTATTCTGGGCGGCTAAATTACATCGCACTTCATAAGAAGTCAACAGCAGTCGTTGTACCCGCCGCCGTAGGCGCCACGGTGGCGAGATGTTAACTCCCTCGCTAGTATGCAGGAGGTCGTGGGTTCGATCCCGACCCTGATGCTTGTATATTTGGAGTTTTACATGTTCTCCAGGTGCTCGGGTTTTCCCTCAACATTTAGAAAAATGCATTTAGAGTATATAGCTGCTATTAATGTCTACATGATAAGCTACTTCGTTGGGTAATCATTTGTGGAAAGGTCACTTCAGCGGGCCTTAACAGGTAAAAAAAAAGTGTATTTAGTACTGGAATATTTTACCCCACTGTCTCTGGGCAACCAACAGCGATGAGCCCAGCCCTGTGCTCATGAGAGAGAATGGAACAACACTTTGTCTTCACTTCGACTTTCAGCTGATTCCACAACCATGTTAAGCCAGTCACGGCATAAACAAGAAAAACTGATTTCCATCGTGTCAAAGCATTCACTGTTTCTATGCTCACTGCGACCATGTCTACACGATTGACATTTTATCTTCATAAAACGGCGATCTACTCGATATTGCAACAACTAACACGGGCGCGTCGACGGAATCTCCGCCCCGATCCCACCAGAACCCCGCCGGGTCGCCGCCACCGCGTGGACGCACCCTGCACGACGAGCCACGCGGACGCGCTGGCGACGCCGCCCTCGTTGGCCGCCACGCACTCGTAGGCTCCGCCGTCCGCCAGCTGCACCGCGCGCACCTCCAACGACTGGTTCGCCAGCACGCGCACGCGCGGCTGGGCGGCCCCGTCGCCGCCTCCGCGCGCCCACGTCAGGTTGTAGGGCACCGTGCTGAGCACGAGGCACGTGAGCACGGCGCGCTCGCCCGGCACCACCGTCACGTTGAGCGGCGCGCGGATCGTGGGCGGAGGCTCTGTTTGGGTGGGGTGGCGGAGGGGAGGGGTCGGCAGCGCGGGGGTTCGCGGTCAATGTCAAGAGGTCGTTCGTCGCAGGGGATGCTGCAAAAAAAACTCTTAACTTCATTATCTTCTTTCTCGCTACCTTACTTTCTTCAGCTGACCGCAAGTGGCCTGCTCTTAACCGTGTTATCAGAACCGTCTGGCTTTAGGTTTTCGTCTCGGTTGAACACCACTGCTCGGTGACACTCCAATGCCGAAGTCTGTCCTTCATTCTGTACACGTGCCCCACTCATCGCGTTCTTCTCGTCTTCAAAATGTCTGTTTTGGCTTTATTTTAATGCTCTATTTCCCAGTTGACAAGTCGCCCACCAAATCCTGCCATTAAATTAAGAACATCCAGTGCTTGTGTCTATACCCGAAGGCCACGGGCATGTTTCTAGTTGCTTTGTTGGAGCTCAGCTCGAGTAGCTGCCTCCAAAACCTCTTCACCAGCTATTTGCCTCCAATTCCTCCCAAGCATCTTTCACTTCTCTAGCCATGCCAAGTCCACATGGCTATGGTAAATCCTATTGGACCTGAGCGAAACAACTGTTTATATCTCATATACAAAACGTACGTATATTTTAAAGATATATAGGCCACTGTTTAAGAATTGTGTCCAGTCATCCAACTTGTTTCAGTAAAACGAACCGGTATTAGCCCAGTAAACGTTGAACATTGGACCAATGCTGGGCCAACGTTGGTCCAACGGCTCCATCCACATACCAGGGTCGGCCCAACATTGGCACGGTTACTGGAAATGCATCTTAAGGCCATAAACTTGATCATGGTCCATATATGTGGTGAGATTCCGCAATACAAAGACGTACACAATCAAGCACATTCAGCACATGTATTATTATGTAAACAATAATCTGTATCATCCGGGAAAGCCTTACTGGCTCACATCGCTCTGTTTTCAGAAGAGTTCTATTGGAAATGTTTCGGTAAATTCCTTTGCAAGCATCTTTGCACGTGGGTGAAAGCCAGAGTATCAGGAGAAAGCCAATGTATACGGGGACACAGAAATACATCTATGCAGGTGACTGAACAGCTTATGCAATAGGCTTTGTAATTTCATTTAAAAAAAGGAAAATATCATCTCACTTTACATTATTATAATCTGTCTTATGTTTCGTTTTTTTACAGTTCTGCTCACTTTTTGATACATTCACGTATACATGCATACATTCACGTATACATGCATAGCATTTACATAAATCATTAAAAAAATGCGTCACGTTTTTTACTGATTGGCCATGTCGGGTGGTGGAGGGTTGTGACACATTTATAATAACGCAATCTAACCCAAAAACTTCATTATGAATAATACTGGTCGCGAAAGCCTACGTGTTAAACAAATCATATGGAACTTAGTCTTAGAGAAATTAATCGATGCATGTAACTGAACCAGTGAATCGATGCTTTGCCGCAAACCTGTTGCGACAGTGGCATTGCTTTTTAACTTCGACTGTATTCTTCAATGAGAATATTAAAAAAAACCAGGCAAGAAGCACTGGACTCTGCTTACAAGCTTATGGCACAGGATACACCTGGGTTGACCAAGAATTCGAGAACGCTGTGCTTGATGTGTTTTCTCTGCTGACACTGGATCCTGGAAAGTGCATTCACCCTGCGTGAGCCAGGCGCTCTGCGTCATTCAGCTTCGGACAAATTCCCAACGACAGCGGCATTTTTACAAACCCTAAACCCTGCAGTTTAACGCCCTCCCCCAAGGTTCTCTCGCAACACATTTAAGAAACAAAAAAATCCGGGAGAGGGTTTTGCCAAATTCTGTTCCTCGTGATCCACCATGGTACAGCATTCCGCATTTACTAATTTACCAAAGTTCGAATACAAAGATTAAGTCACTCGATGTTGCAAGCACCCAACGGTCACGAAACGTGTACCTTGCTACGCGGAGACACACTGAACAATTTGTATCAGAGCTCTCGCTCTCTCTGTCATGTCGCCATCATGAGCATAACACACTCTTTACCAATCTCAATTTGAATCAACGCTCTCGGCAGGTTGACAAACATCAGGCAAGTGGAGCGTGAAACGACTTAAGTCTGTATTTTGACAGAGGTGAATCAGTAAAGCCGATATGTACACGATGGGTAGTGGGGATTTATGGCGTGTTCTGGGCTTGGTGGCAATGTAAAGATCCCTCTGTGACCCAGCACCTTGGTAGCAGAGCTTACTGAACCCTGCCCACACAGGTCACTGTGCCATTGAGAAACCTACCTGCTGGGGCTGTGACGTGTCGGGAGATAGGAGGACGTTAAACCGCCGCAGTCTGCGCTCCTTCAATGGAGGAACAACAGAACTACACGAACTCTCTAATGAAACCCTCTCGTGGCGAGCAGACCTTGACAGTGGCAGTTAGCTCCTGAACGTATTCCACGTTGCCATGCTCAGGATGAGAATAGTACAGAAAAAGGCAGAACTATTGGGAAGGGTTTTATTTTAGTTTCTGTAATCTCGTTTGATATGTGGTTCACCGCTGAGTGCTCTGGTTTCCTTCCACTTACAAAATTACCCGACAAAAGAAACAGGTCAGATGTGCCAAGTGGAACCCTCAGGAAAAAAAAAAACTTTAATTCAGTGAGGCTTTCCTAGTTCAAGAAATGTTTATGGCAATGTGTAACAATTTTTTTTGTTCCTGGGTAGTGTTATTTCCTAATTGCTTATGCCTCAAAAGTACAGAAAATGGCTATTATTCCTCATAAACTTTGCTTTTGTGACCAGGACAGTGATATTTTGAAATTTACCTATTTTCCAGAACATTCCAGATAGATTCAGTGCTGAGTAAACTTGGAGTAACTTATATAACATTCTAGAACTTTCCAGTAATATAAATAGTAGTATAAATACAGGGGCCTTAAGCCCACCAGTTTAGTTTAGTTCCAGCTGCCTAAGTGGATGCATATCTGCATTTTTCTGAGATGGCATCAAGAAGCTGCAAGCATCCGGCAGACGCATTTTGCAATGCCTGCGGCTAATTTATCAAGACAAGAGCAAAAAATGTATCTGTGGAAGCATCTGCTAAGATGTGTGAGGCTTACAAGGCATATTTCGGCATGCCTATCAGGGATCAAGACAAACCCTGGACACCTCATTTAACCTGCAAGTAATGCAAAAAAACTCTGGAAGGTAAGATGGGCAATTGTTGCTTGGAATTTTACGTCATAAAATGTGTAAAAAAAAAGTTAATTGTCAAAAGTTTTTTTTTTTTTTACAAATTCCAATGTTATTGAAACAAAAATATATATATCATATATGAAAACTGTTGCGATAATCTCTTATACATTATTCATGGGTGAAATAAATGTATTTTTGTAGGATGGTACAGAGGGGAAAAGAGAGCCATGAAGTTCGCTATCCCAAGAATTTGGCGGGAACCCACTGACCACTCAAGCAACTGCTACTTCTGTATGGTGGACCCTTCCAAATGTCGGACTGGCAAGAATGCACCTGCTATCATGTATCCGGACGTTCCTTCATCCATCGCCCCGGTGCCACACTGCTATGAGCTCCCCGTACCCACTCCTCCGGAGAGAGATCAGCCGTCTTTAGAAGAGAGCAGCAAGTCAGAGAGCAAGGAAGACGTTGTAGAATAGATGACAATTTCAGAGGTGGAGCTGAGGAGAGAAACCCATACTACCCCAAATAAAAAGACCTCAACGACTTGATCAGAGATCTTGGTCTCACCAAGTCCAATGCCAAGCTTTTGACATCGAGGCTCAAGCAGTGGACCTTGTTGGATGAAAGTGTGCAAGTCGCAGATCAGAGGCAGCGTCACCAACCTTTTTGCAGCTTCTTCACCCATCAAGATAGGCTCTGCTTCTGCCACAATGTGACCAGTCTGTTTGAGGCAATCGGAATCGCCTGTAACCAGAATGAATGGCGCCTCTTCATTGACAGCTCATCGAGGAGCCTCAAAGCCGTGCTGCTCCATAATGGCTCACTCCGTGCACCTCAAAGAGGATTACAACAGCATCAAGACCTTGCTGGACGCCTTGAAGTATGATGAGTATGGCTGGGAGGTCATCGGAGACTTCAAAATGGTGGCATTCCTGATGGGTCTCCAAGGCGGTTTTACCAAGTTTCCCTGCTATCTTTGCCTTTGGGACAGCAGGGACACCAAGGCGCACTACCACAGGCGGGACTGGCCACAGCGGACCGAGTTCTCTGTGGGGAGGAACAATGTCAAGTGGGAGCCACTGGTGGACCCCCGGAAGGTGCTGATGCCACCACTGCACATCAAATTGGGCTTAATGAAACAATTTGTCAGAGCTGCAGATAAAGAGTCGGCAGCCTTCAAGTTCCTTCAAGACTTCTTCCCTCAGCTGCCTGAGGCAAAAGTCAAAGCCGGTGTCTTCAACGGACCACAGATAAAGAAGATCCTGGATTTCAATCAATTCCCCAAGAAGCTCACTAGTAAGGAAAAAGCGGCTTGGAACAGCTTTGTCGCAGTGGTTCGTGGCTTTCTGGGCAATCACAAGGTCAAAAACTATGTGGAGCTGGTTGAGACTCTGGTGAAGAACTACAGCACAATCGGCTGAAGGATGTCCCTCAAAGTCCATATCCTTGATGCTCATTTTGATAAATTCAAGGATAACATGGGAGCGTACTCAGAGGAGCAAGGTGAACGTTTCACCAGGATATACTGGACTTTGAACGCCACTACCAAGGACAGTATAACGAGAACATGATGGGAGACTACATTTGGGGGCTGATTCGTGAAAGTGATATACAGTATAATCGTAAATCGTAAAACTACTCACTTCGAACTACTCACTTCGAACTACGCACTGGGGAAACAAAGGTGGCCAGGTGTGGTGCTGGCCACCCACCCCCTCATGTACCGTGCCAGTCTTCATAGGTGCACTTGCTCTAATAGTAAATTTTAAGGCTATATTGGGGATCTTTCTCTTTGACGTTTTTTTGGTCATAGTAACTGTGCTGTTGGTAGCAATGGAGGTGGTTCTGGTGCTGTTGCTGGTTGTGTGGTGGTGGTGGTTGTAGGAATGGGTGGTGGCCATGATATTGGTGCGATTGCTGGTTGTCGTTGAGCTGGTGGTAGTGGTGCTGGTATGAATGGTGACAGAATGAATCCTAATACTCGTGATGTTTCTAATTCTGCTTTTAGTGTTGTGGTGTGAGCACTGATTCAATGATAATGTTGGAAATGGTAACCCTAGTGCTTGTGATGGTGATGCTGTTGGCGATGGTGGTAATGTACGGGTGGAAGTCCTAGGAATTCTGATGCTGGTGGTCCTGCTGATGTCGCGGGCACTAGAAGTAAAATAAACTTTTTATTGCTCAACGAAGTGGTTTATCATGTGGAAATTTATAGCAGCCAAATACTATTAACGCACGTTTCTAAATATGGAGGGAATAACTGGAGGACGTGTAGAGAAATCTACACGACCACGGGAAGAACATATAAACTCCAAATATACAGGCGTTAGGATTGCGATTGAACCCGCGACTTCCTGCATGCCAGGCGATGGAGTTAACATCTCGCCACCGTGACACCAGGTGGTCATCGTATTGGCAGTGTGGATCGCCAGTGTTCCTGACGATCACAGCGGTAGCACAGGTGTTGGTATCGGCCTTCTCCTTCTCTCCTACGGCAAGATGAAATTTGCTAACGTTACACACGCACGTCAAGGTTATTAATCCCTCTGATAGCCTCTGCCGAGGCTTGGTGGATGCCGGTGGAATTGGCCGTGCAGGAGACAATGTTGTGCTACGTGATCCTCGGTCCGGCTCTGGCGACCGGAGTCGCATCGCGAGACTTTTCTTCAATTTTTTTTGGTACTGGTATCGCTGGTACTTTCCACGTGCACGTGCACATGCCACACGCGGGGTCCCGGTGACCCTGCTGCGGGGGTGGGGGGGGGGTCACGAGCGAGGACTGGCCTGTGACGTCGAGGTAGGTGCGTGCACGCCCCGTGCCCGTGGCGCTGACAGCCACGCACTCGTAGAACCCCTCGTCCACTCCCGACACCCGAGGCAGCTCCCACGTGGCCTCCGCCGACTCCCTGCACGCGGTGGGGGGGGGGGGGGCGACGACGGCAAGCGGCGAAGGTCAACGTCAAGAGGTCGTCACGGCCCACGCCGCCGACACCACCACACCACTCCTTTGCTTCCTTCCTTCTGCCACATTCTACAGGTAAGTCGGCGCTCGACTTTTAAGGTCTTGCCTGACACTATTTTATGAATCCGACTTCAGGTCTTGCTCTCGTTAAACTGACGATATGAACTTCAAGAACTAATCATGAAGTCCCATCACCACCACCATCATCTGCTTCTAAGGTCCTAGGTCTCCATGACTCGTCTAAGTGACCTGCTCTAGTCCGTCCTACATGAACGAGTGGGTGGATGGATACAACGTATAGATGAATGGATGAATGCATGAATTATTGATGATAAATGCTGATGGTCTGATATTGGAAGAATGGACAAATGCATGATAAGATAGATAACGAATTAATTGATGACAAAAGAAAGGATTCACTCATGGATGGATGTATGTGTGATTAAATGGATGGATGAGTGAATGGACGATTAATTGGCGATTGAAGAATTGGTGAAATGGAATGATGATGATGAAAGAAAGGGTAAACAAAAGAACGAATGCATTCACGAATTGATGCTGAACACACATAAATTCATGCATGGATGAACGGACGCGAATTAATGGACATGAACGGCGGGGGGGGGGGCACTTGCTTGAAGAACTGGTCGACCCCGAGGCGCACGCCGTCCTTGCTGAAGCGCAGGGTGAAGGGGATGAGGCTGTCCACGGTGCAGGGGATGTAGCCCGTCTGCAGGTAGTAACCGGGCGTGCGCACGGGCATGCTGACCTTCGGGGCCTCTGTTGGGTGCCGGGGGGGAGGAGGTTAGAATAAGTCCCCCCGGTGAGTGAGGTGGCCCAATAGCAAACGCAGCCCAAGTGGCCTTCCGACATGGGTCTTGGGTGGTGCTCGTCTCCTTTGGGAGGACCTGAGACATTGGTGGAAATGCAACATTCTCTGACGGGACTGTGGGAAGCCTCGCTGTAGGGGTAGTCTCGCCGTAGGGCAGCATTGTTGAGTTGTTAGTGGTACATATTTTACAGATTCCAGGGACATGGGCTAGAGTCGATCCCCCCACCCCCCATCCGGGATTTGACCTCGCGACCTTCTGATTGTGAGCCGAGTGCACAAATTGCAGTGCCACCGGGCCGACTGTTGCGACCGGGTGCTCCTCATCAGGTTCCATTAAATTCTTTGTTTGGGATGGTTTCCTAACAAATGTTGTACCGATATCATCTTCATCATCCTGAGCTAGTCATATAAAGTCCACATTCCTATGACAGCAACCGGCCCTTCCAAGAGCAGAATTTGTTTTGTCCCCGTGTCAGGCGGTGAGGTAGCCCAGCAATGGTGCAGTTGCCACGTGTTACAGACGTCCCCGGTTCGAGTCCGGCAGGCCGACCTGCAGGCCGACCGGCCTGAATGGGGGGCATCAATCGTAACGTGCACGGCCAACTTCACGGTGGCTGTTAAAGATCCCTTGACCTCATTTGTGAGCCGGGGGTCACAGTCCAAAATTGCCACAATAAATATATATACCTGTAAATTACTCCAATGGGATTAGGTAGTAGCAATAACCGCCCCCTATTGGCAGAATAATTCCCACTTGCAGGTCAGTGCCGAGGCGCGGACAGCTCTCACTGGGGGTTCTCTTCAAATTGAGGTGAATGTGAGGCGCTTTGAGATGCCGAGGCATTTATGCTCCCTATACATGCAAAGTAGAACAACGATTTAAATCGTTGTTATATTATTATTCTAATGGCCCCAGAGGGACGAGGGGCTGCTTAGACTGCGACTGAACCCTCGACTGCCATTGAACTCGCAAAAAATTGCGAAGGTACGAGTTTAGCATTCAAACCCACAGCCCCCCCCCCACCCCAAACCGAGGTGAATCACCCCTCACAAGCGAACGCGTAACAAGCCGCCATGCATCTGCGAAGTTGTCCGCGGTGTCTCAACGCAAACGCCGGAGCCTTCCGCGGGCCACGGACGACGCGCGCTCGGTGGCGGTCACGGAACGCTACGAGGGCAGTCACCGGGCACGATGCTCGAGTAGGAGACGCCCGACACACGCTGGAAGCGGTAGCCGTCGCGGTCGTATCCCGTGACGCGCAGGAAGAAGCTCTCGGTGGGCGGCACGAACTCGGTGACGTTCCAGATGTTGAAGGGCCGCCGGAGCGGGTGGTAGCGCACGGGCAGTGTCTTGAGGCTCCGGCCCGCCGTGCTTAGCAGCTCCAGGCGGTCGACGCGTGCGTGCGGCTCCAGGCCCGTCGTGTTGAGCAGCACGAACGTGGGGATGCCTGCGCGAGTGTTGTGGAGAGGCAGCGTTGTCGAGTGGCTACGTTGAGAAAGCCATCGGTCTGAGATTGAGCGATTGCTCGGGTTTTTTTCGACGCAACGTCGCAGAATGCCGCGTTTTGGCGTTTTTAACGAGACGTGAGTTGATTGGTTAACTTTGTGATTTCTTTACGTGTACTCGGTTTCGTCAGCAAAGAAGTAACAGCGCGATATGTAATGTGATTGTGGGCTATGTGGATCAACATCCATCCGGCTGCTGCTGTGACCACATTCACATAAGTTGCTGACACGAACATTCGTTAAACAGATACATCCACAGATATATATATTTAGTCGAATTTAAGGCTTTTAAGGGAGATGGGAGAATTACATTGAAATACCAGTGAAAGAGCATATGATGTAGAACTTGAAAGTGCGTGCTAGCTTCGTGTTGTGCAAACGTGAGTTGGTGGTCAGACCTTGTACGGGGCGATTCGAGGTCGACTTGAAGTCCATCGTCGGTTTCTTGGAAAATCCGGCACGGAAGTCAATGGTGCTGAGCCCAGTCATTCGGAGCGAGTGTCTTCCATTGCTTCCAATCTACAGCAAAGAAGACAAAGATCCCCCCGTTTAGCCTCAACAGACTCGTTGGGGCGAGTGCTCTTGGCGAGCAGCAGCTATGAAGGCCGGCAAAGGCACACGAGGAGGTGGTTGGCCTGCACCACACCCTTTAGATTTGAAGCTTTCGTGACTGCAAGGATTCATACTCTTTGGTTTTTTAGTTAAAGTCATGTAGGTAAAAAAATGTATTGAAATAAATTAAATTAAACCACGACGTTTCGGAAGCAACACAGGCAACCGTCATCAGACTGCTCAGTAATTTTGCTGGAGCAGTCAACACCTGATGACGGTTGCTTGTGGTGCTTCCGAAACGTCGTGATTTAATTTCATATATTTTAATTAATTTATTACCTACGTGACTTTAACGAAAAAACCAAAGAGTATGCACCACACCCGGTCGCCTTTGTCTCCCCGGTGGCGATGTTTATGGCACCAGGTACTCATTTGAGTTGAGCTTAGGGGAGGCCCAGGTCCAGTTCAGATAAATGTAACTGGTGTTGGCCATAAGCAGGAATCGAACGTGGGGTCGCCAGGTTTGAGGCACAACGTGCTAACCACGACACTACCGCTCCCCACAATCCCCCAATGTACAGTAGAGGCATGCACATAAACACTACTGCAGTACTATTATTAATGAGGCACTAATCACCTAGCAACAAAGGAAAGCACACAGTAGCATAAATACATACCGAGTATGCCTTCAGGATTTGGATTCTGCTATATCCTGTGTAGTTCATTAATTGGCGCAGATCAACAATAAAAACGTTGACACCCGTGGCAAGTTGTGAGGTAATTTTATACGCACACGGCTAGAAATCACGTAATGTTATTATTTTGGACCATTAGCTAATGGCAGCGCTGTTTGGAATCACGCTTAAAAGGTTCAGTCGTTGCCAGGATGAGTTAAACAAAAATTATCGTGGACTGTGGATATTATTCAATGAAAACGGTTTTGGGGAAATCTAATTGCGTGACTCAGAACCTGGCGCAGATATATATATATTTTTACCAGCAATGGAAGGCAGCCATCTCTTAATACATTTTCACTGACCCTAATTATCGCTGAAAAATGAAATACTGTATATACACACACACACTGCATGTATTACAGAATGTAGCACCTCTGCAAGAGTTAAATTACTTCCGTTTCAGCAGTCATAGAGGTGAAATCAAAATTAATTGGCTTGGCACGGCACGCCATGCTGCGGCTGAGTGCTCCACTCGTAATCACCGGGCCATAAGTAGAAACGGAGAATCAACTCGGCCAATCATTGCTCTGTGGCCAGTAAAATATTTACCGCTTTGTCAGAAATCCAAAGTTGGGTTGTCGTATGGAGAGACTGGTCACCTTCACAAGAATGTGGAATTGACACCACAGGCTCAGGACTCTAAATGACAGTGAACACTGGCCACTGCTCGATTAAGCACCGAGCCACTTTAACTTTTATTTGATAACAACATAAACTTTCCCGATCAATAAGAACATTTTGGGCCACTCTGGCCTTTTTCATTCAAAGCAATGATTGGGTTCCGCAGCTATAATCAACTCTCAAACACTAACCCATAACTAAAAAAATTATGTTACACCGTACTCAAGATTGGTACAACTACAATTTGACTCTCTCACACGTACATGTGCGTTTAACCATCCGAAGCATTTCACAACGAGCAAACGAGTCTGTTTAAATTTTGGCCCAGGAGACTGTTTCAAAAACACTTTGGAGCAAAACAACACCGTTGCCATTCATAGAATTGAAATGTGCTTCCAGCAAGAAGCCGAAATAAAAATAAAGCACGCCGCTGGCAGTTGTTTTGTCCAAGAGTTGTCGGAAGTTGGCTGATCCAATTTTCTCCGGCAACATTTTTCTGGTCAACAATTCCGAGCGACGTGTATCGAGTGCGATTTTCAAGCTGCTGCTGTAATTTTTCTATTAGCCTTGCCTGGTTTAATGTGCCATGGCACGCCATTCCAATTGGCTGACGAGTGTGGCAGCCGCTGGGCCTGAGGTCACCTCACTCGTAATTGTACCCGCGGTTCGAATTAATGACAATTGACAACGTCGAGTAATTGCAGTTGAAATTGCAATAGTACTTTTTTATTTAAATTTGACACCGCACAACTTGCTAGCATGCCTACACTACATGTTCAGTTAAGCTTGTTGAGTGTATGCCTAGGCATTGTTTGTATGTTTTGTATGAATGTGTATATGGGGAACAAAGGCATTGTAGTGGAGGGCATAATTCCTACCCACAACCACAACATCAGTGACAATTGGAAACTAAATTAACTCAGTTGAGTTCTTGGTGCAGCATGTCAATGGACTTTGAATAGTACTTCTGGTGGGATGTCATGAGATTAAAAAGTTTCTATATCTGTAAGTTTCACAGCAAAGCAGTGTGGCATCACGTGGTGTCAGGGAATGGCCTGTTCACACCACAGCACTAATTCGGAAGTCACTTCACATCCAACACTATATGGCGTTTGCACTGTAACGAAACTTAAACTAAACGAAACTATATATATTTGCTTTATTTGACCAGCTAAGGCCTACTAAGCTAGGTAGCTATTTTTGCAGAAGCGACCTAGCCACAAATGATAGCTCAACGAATTGGCTTATCACGTGCAAATTTATAGCAGCCAAATACTCTAAACGCATGTTACTAAATGTGGAGGTAAAAACCGGAGGACTTGGAGAAAAATCCACGCGATCACTGGGAGAAAAACACGCAAACTCCAAATATACAGGTGTCAGGGTCAAGATCGAACCCACGCCCTCTTGTATACCGGGTGAGGTAGTTAACATGTGATAATTCACTGTGTAACAAAAAAATAGTTCCTGGGTAGTAAGTGTTGTTTCATAATTGCTTATGCCTCAAAAGTACAGAAAATGGCTATTAATCCCCACAAACTTTGCTTTTGTGACCAGGACATGATATTTTGAAATGCACCTATTTTCAATGAGAAACCGTGTGCATTTGTGTCATTCATTGACATAAAGTCCTGGTCACAAAAGCAAAGTTTGTGAGGAATAATATCCATTTTTTATACTTTTAAGGCATAAGCAATTAAAAAAGTAACACTTAGTACCCAGGAACAAAAATTGTGTTACATAGTGATATATATATATATACCATGATACACTGAATGATGCATCCCTCAAAGCTGCAATATGCAGACTATATATATTTTGTGCAATATGTTTCTGTACGGTGTTTTGGTGATCAGGCTTAGCGTGTTAACTCACTACACTATGTGAATGTGGCATAATAATTACTGAACTAATCAAACGATGGACGAACAGTAAAACAAGTATTTGTTCGTGTTTTTTCAATACCTTTAATAAACGTGTCCTTTTGTGATTTACTTTTGCTTTGTGCATATGCGTGTGTGATACGTGTGTTACCCAAAAAAACGTGTTTACCAATCAGCTGCGACAAATATTTACCTGGAGCCAGCCCATTGAGTTCAAAATTAAAACATGTCTTAACAGGCAACTCATGCACGATGCCTTTAAGCATTCAGTACGTTTTGTACAAATACAGTCTGTCCTTCTATAATGCGGTAGTAGTTTCGTTCCTGAAGAACACCGCGTTATGGTAAAATTGCATTATAATAAAATATATATAATATAGGGTAAAGCACAGTCCACGATAAACACGCGAGATGCGTAATGTAGGCTGAACAAAGACTGAGGCGCCTGGGTAGCATCTAGAAGCATCCAGCAGCATCCCACTCCCTTGTGCGATGCCACACCGAGGCAGCCGTACCATCGCTTATTGCTACTCGCGCGACGCGCTTCTGTTCACTCGATCGTGTTATATACAATTCGCATCCACGTTATAAAAAAAATGTGAACACATTCATCACGTTATATCCAATTCGCGTTATGAAAACAAGCGTTATAGGTGAAAAATAAACCCCACGCAGTCTGGTTTAAAGTGGACATTAAATATCTTCGAAGAACTAAAAACTAAACTTTGCTATTTTTTATTTTACGAGGTAAGGCCCACTGAGCTATATAGCTCTCATTCAGAAGTTACCTGGCCATAGATGATAGCCCAAAGAAGTGGCTTACCATGTGGAAATGTATCGCAGCCAAACACTCTTAAACGCATGTTTCCAAATGTGGAGGGAAAAACCGGGGGACCCATATACAAATCCATGTGACCACAGGGAGAACACGCAAACTCCAAATATACAGCAGCAGGCGTCAGGGTCGGGATCGAACCTACGATCTCCTGTACACCAGGCAAGGTAGTTAACACTTTATTCCACCGCCTGCAACTTGCCGATGGACTCAGTGTGGTGCACCCATTTAAAGTGCTGAGTGGACAGACACTTTAACTGCAATGCCGGGAGAACGAATCTGCAACCTCTGAGTTTTCCTTGGTCTTACCCCCACTAAATAACTCCAACGTTTGCCCCTACTAAATAACCCCAAACCTTACCCCCACTAAATAACCCTAAACCCTTACCCCCACTAAATAACCCCAACGCTTACCCCACTAAATAACCCAAAACCTTACCCCACTAAATAACCCAAACCCTTACCCCACTAAATAACCCTTACCCCCACTAAATAACACCCAACCCCTTACCCGGACTAAATATGCCGTGCCATCCTGTTCCATTTTGAAATAAATACGTGTGTAACTGATCTACGGCCAATTAAAATCAGGTTCATGCGTCATTTACCAAAGGCATTTTTTTATCAACACCTTGTAATATATCACTTGCTGCTCTGATAGGCACTAGTTATGCTGTCAGCATGTTTAAAAATTGTGTTTTTTTAAGTAACCATAAACCCCTCATTGAGGACTACATTACACGGGCCCATACAGTGTTTTAATTGATTAATTAATTTTATGACGGCCCATATATAAAATTACATTGTGGTCAGCAGGACTGAAGCAAATATTAACAATAATAATTACGTAAGTTGTGCAGGAATGAATCATTGAATCCCAAGACTATTTTCAGGCAGGCTCTGTTTGCTATCTTTGGCTAACTCCTGCAGGGATATTTGTGTTGCGTGACATCGAACAAGAGCACTTGGAATAAACCTACGGCATACACGAGATAAGAGCAGAGATAAGTCAGAAACCAACTTTCTGTACTGCCTCGTAAAGGCAGTTTGGTGTCTCATGTACATGACGGTTCAGCCTCTGTGCCACGTATAAACTCTCCTCTTCAAATGCCATGCGCCTCCACGCTTGGGGAAAACTTGCATTATACAGGACGCCTATGAAATAGAGCCGAGAAGCACATCGGGCCCTTCCTGCTGATATAAATAAAATCTATCTATCTCATACTGAATTTGTGATGCAGAAGCTCACTTGGAAAGTTTAATAATATCCTTAACTATATTTGGAATTTAGAACATATAAAAAAGGGCCCTGGTGTAGTTTATCCACCATCAGGCCCCCGCTCTGCGAGACTTTAATGTGTGATCATTCGGCGGGCGTGCAAGAGATTGCTACAAGATGGCAGGGCCATTTGTCGAACGAGCTCCATTTCCGATGCGCGCATCAGGCCACGGCGACCTGGGGGAGAAGCTATCGTGGTTCAGGTCGGGTACGCGTGTTGCAAAGGAAAAAGGCTCAAACAAAGCAATTTTTTTTATCACACATGCTGTGCATTTGGGGGATAACTCCCGTGAAAGACGTTCACAGAACATTCGTGCAAGAAGAGCTCCGAACAATTTGGCAAGCCGATGGACGTTGAAGGGGAGGCCGTCCCTTCACCAATGTGTTTTAGTACGAGAAAAATAGGCTGGTGGGACAAAAAAGAAAAAGAGACACGTGAAGAGCTGTCATGTATTGAGATTGGCTGGGTGGATCAGAGGGATACCGGTATCAGTGCACTGAGTCACCACTCCTGAGATCTTGGTGTTCAAAATTCGGGTTTCAGTCACCCACACAAAAAATCCCAGACTCTCTTGAATGCAGTGCATTGATGAGTGCAAACCAATCATCAGTGACTACACACAACAACAACAACAAAGCAATGCAAATGTCACCCCTTCATATAATTGAGTTTGGTTCAGCTTGTCAGGTCGAACAAATTTGAAGATCGTTGATAAATTACGGGACAAATGACGGCTGCCACGTGGTGCTGTGTAAGAGTTAGCTGCACTTGTTAGTAAGCTCTGTGTTTTGCGTTAATAGGGTACATGAAGAGGGGGGAGTGAAGGGATGAAACCGAGCCACAAGAGAAGTCTCTTGAAATGACCCCAGAAGCGCTTCTCTACTGTCATCTTGCCAGGATTGTCCGCCGACATTGCGAGGCTCCTCCGACTGAAGGAGTTCCCAAAAGGACATTTCTCCATCTCCTGACACGACTTTGATCGCACTCGTGGTATATAATGAACGATACGAATCCTCGAAAGTGAAAACATTCGTCAATTCGCGAAACACACATATAAAGTGCATATTTATATAAGACGCGTTCAAACGTTGAGTATTTAAGTCCCGGTTGCGGATCAACTCAAGCTCATCATATTTGTTGGATAAAAAAAAATACTACTTTGCAGTAAGTCTACGGTAATTCATCTCATACACAGATCGCTTGCTCATCGTGTGAATGTCTAAATTCCACCAGTGGCCCAGAGCATCCAATCGAGATGAGTGCTCTCCAATTACTGGTGTGAGTAGAGAGGCAAAAAGGTACAGGAGCAGCCCTGCAATTGCTTGCTCACACCACTGTTGGCAGAGGGGCTGCATCCACTTTGAGGGAGCTCTACAGAGCTCCTCTCAATCAGTAATTTGGCCACATCTCTCGCCAGATCTCTTGGTAGAGGTGGAAATACTCACACTTTACACCTTACCGCAGGTGACTTGCCGATCGACTAGCCGTGCTGTCGTCAATTATAGTGCTGGGGGGGACAGTGGTGGGGGGGGGGGGGTATTTAAGAAACTTGCACCATTCTTTCAACTTCCGTTCCCGGAGATGGAATCGGCAAACCCTGGATGGATTGCAAGTCCGGAGTGATAACCGTTATCCCACGGCAGTCTCCCATCTGGTACGAGTCCACAACAAGAATCAAAGTGATAATTTAGCTCAATTGAGCAGTGAGGTGTTGGCCCATCTTCCGTTTACAGCCCCGAGCCAGTGGTGAAAACTCCACCTTCCTATGGCTGAGGAGATTCGATCCAACCGCTCTTGACCACCCACAAAATGGTACAATTTTAACAACCATGATGGAATTATAGGCTGAGTCACCCCCCCTCCCACCCCCCGCTCAGCTTGAATGAGAATGCAGAAACGTATTCTTAGGTTTTTTCGGTAAAGTCACGTAGGTAAAACATCAAAATTAATGAAAATAAAATAAAAACAAAAACAAAAATCACGACGTTTCGGAGGCAACACAAGTCTCCGTCATCAGGTGGGACCGTCACAGCCGAATTAGCTGCATCAGCTGCATCAAGATGCAGCTAATTCGGCTGTGACGGTCCCACCTGATGACGGAGACTTGTGTTGCCTCCGAAACGTCGTGATTTTTGTTTTTGTTTTTATTTTATTTTCATTAATTTTGATGTTTTACCTACGTGACTTTACCGAAAAAACCTAAGAATATGATTCCTTGCAGTCACGAAAGCTTCAAATCTAGAATTAATGCAGAAAAGTTTTCTGTAGGTAACATTTACAGAAAACAAAGCGATCAAACCTTGATTGTCCAGAGGCCAGGAGCAGGTTCCTTGACATTCACCACCTTGGCTGAGTTGGGAATGTGCAGCAGTTCCGTGAGTCCGGCTCCCTTCTTCATGAGCTTGCCTGGAGGGACCAGGGGAGATTGGGAACGAAGATCGTTGTGAAACCGGACGACGACAACGAGAGGCCACGGCCAACGTGGTCACAGGAGAGAGTGAGAGAGTGAGTGAGTGAGAGAGTGAGTGAGAGAGTGAGAGAGAGAGTGAGTGAGTGGGGGAGTGAGAGAGTGAGTGAGTAGGGGAGTGAGAGAGTGAGAGAGTGAGTGAGCGAGAGTGAGTGAGAGAGTGACAGAATGAGAGAGAAAGAATGAGATAGAGTGAGTGAGAGAATGAGTGAGCACAGCAATATAAAGTGGGACGGTGAGAAGGGAGAGGGAGTTTAGACAATGACATGTCACGTACTGGAGTACACACAGGCCGAATCACAATCGACAGATAAGGAGTTTGATTTGGACAACGCAGCTCCGCAGTCATTGGCTTGGAACTCACTGCCGCTGCACGATGGTCAAGACTCGTGTAACCAGTTCAGGAGAATCGAAACTTGAAGCTTTCGTGACTGCAGGAATCCATAGTATCTGGTTCTTTCAGTAAAGTCACGTGGGTATAAAATAAAATAAAAATGACTCACGACGTTTCGATTGCAACACAAGCAGTCATCATCAGGTGGGAAACCCACAGCAAGAAAATTTTAATTTGAGCAAAACATTTTCAGCATTTTTTTTTCTTGCTGTGGTTTTCCCACCTGATGATGATTGCTTGTGTTGCAATCGGAACGTCGTGAGTTATTTTTTATTTGAGATCAGTAGAACATGCATGACAGTGCTGTGTCATCGGGCTTACAATGTATGAATACTGCGCACTCGAGTGTTGAATTTATTTAAATTTACTTATCACATTGGGGGTTAACTGAGCCCATCATCTCTTCATATCCAATGAAATAGGTACTGCTTTGCATAAAAGTTAACAATGGTCGTGTTATGAATAGACCATATGGCGTACAGCCGTTTCAAAACGGGCAAAATAAATGTATTTGTCTATTTGTTTGTGTATCTCCCCTATGATGGGACTTTCTAGGATAGACGTTGAGATTTTCAGGGCACGGGTTGACCAATAAGGTCTGAATTACTACTATAATGAGCCAAGAATGTCTGTTTGTGTGTAACGCGCGTGACATCACTCCACATGCCGCACCCCCCCCCCGTCATTAATATTCATGAGCGCGTGACGTCACTCCACATGCCGCACCCCCTGTCATTAACATTCATGAGCGCGTGACGTCACTCCACATGCCGCACCCCCCCGTCATTAATATTCATGAGCGCGTGACGTCACTCCACATGCCACACCCCCCCGTCATTAATATTCATGAGCGCGTGACGTCACTCCACATGCCGCACACCCCCCCCGTCATTAATATTCATGAGCGCGTGACGTCACTCCACATGCCGCACCCCCTGTCATTAACATTCATGAGCGCGTGACGTCACTCCACATGCCGCACCCCCCCGTCATTAATATTCATGAGCGCGTGACGTCACTCCACATGCCACACCCCCCCGTCATTAATATTCATGAGCGCGTGACGTCACTCCACATGCCGCACCCCCTGTCATTAACATTCATGAGCGCGTGACGTCACTCCACATGCCGCACCCCCCGTCATTAATTTTCATGAGCACGTGACGTCACTTCACATTTCGCACACCCCCCCGTCATTAATATTCATGAGCGCGTGACGTCACTCCACATGTCGCACCCCCGTCATTAATATTCATGAGCGGGTGGATTTTTACACTCACGCAGAAGGTCGAGCGGAAATAAAAATGTTTTGGCGCAAATTCGTTTTAAGTTTGACGTTTCTTTATTAAAAGTGAATCGAATAAATACTTCTACGTAGCAACAAAGTGGATTTGGTGCCTTTATTTATTTTTTCAACACTTGAAACAAAAGGTAAGTCTAATTTATGCTTCTACATTATGGTAAAATAGACATTTCTCGGTGATTTTCCAGATATTGTATCGAATTCCAATTTATTTCAACCCCAGTGACCGAAAGCAGAAGAGAATAAAGTATTAGAGCAGTGAATTTGAACAAATTGAAGTTCAGTTATATACAGTGCTACAGTGACATGAAGTTAGGTGTTTTATGACGTAGTTTTGTGCAAAAATCACTGCCATTAATACAGCGCTACAGTGAACTGCAGTGAAGTGTTTTATGACTTCGTTTTGTGGCAGATTCACTGCCATTAATACAGTGCTACAGTGAAAGGTCGCCTCAGCCTCAAATGAGTACCTGGTGCGGTGTGTAAACATCGCCACTGGTGCTGGCCACCCACCCCGTCGTGTGCCGTGCCGCCCTCCATAGGTAATCGCTAACAGCACTTCCTTCAACAGTCTGTTAAAGGCTCCATGGGGGATGTTTGTCTTTGTATCCTCATGTCTCTGTATGCATATCTCCATGTTTCTGTGCATGTCCATCTCTCTCCCTAGTCAAACCCTGTCATAGGCTGATCCAATGTGTTTCAACATCTACTTACACGATTCCACGATTCTGTGACCCACCGTGACATCTGTGATAACACTGTAGCCTTAGACACGATGCCATAGGCGAACAAATAGATTTAAAGAAATGCATCCGGGGTGACTCTGGAAGATTACAGTGAGTAGCAGACTTTGGAATCAGATTAATGAAGTTGTTGAATTTGTAGTGGAGGGAAAACAGTGGTGTGACTAGGGGAGATACGACATTACCATAGAAGGGAAAAGAGGCTTAAGTAGCAGACAAAGAGGTGTGAGTAAGAAGTTGGGTTTGGGAGAGGAGGAGGTGTGACTGGGGTTGGGTGGGCGAGTCAGAATAAGATCAGAATCAGAATATTTGTTTGCACTGGACGAATCCGATGAGCTGTAAAGCTCTTTTTCACAGATGTGCTCAACTAAACTGAACTATTTTTTTATTTTACGAGGTAAGGCCCACTGAGCTATGTGGCTTTTTTTCAAAAGCGACCTGGCCACAAATGATAGCTCAGCGAAATGACTAATTCTGTGGAAATCTATCGCAGCCAAATACTCAAAACGCATAAATGTGGAGGGGGAAAACCGGGGAAGAATCCACGCGACCCACGTAGAGAGAGATACACAAACTCCAAATTTACAGCAGCAGGCATCAGAGTCGGGATCGAAGCCGCGACCTCCTGTGCACCAGGCGAGGTAGTTAACATCTCGCCGCCGGGTCCAGTAGTGGGGGCGGGTGGGAACGCGAGAAGGGGAAGAAGGGAGCATCGCAAACGCGCGGAGGCCCTGGGGGCGGGAGGGGGCAGGGCAAGGGACAGGACAAATTAGAGAAGGCAGGCGGCACGAGGGATTAATTAGACGTGACCCGAGGAAGTAGCGGGGTGGTTGAGTTTGGGATTTTGGGTTTTGGGTTTTTAAAAGCGGTGGGATTGGGGTGGAGGGTGGGGGGGAGCTTGGGGGAGGGACGGCCCCGGGGGGGGGGGGGGAACGGGTGCAGAAAGAAGAATTCTTACGGCACTACGTAATGTCACAGATGTCTGACGATGAACAGTGGAAGAGCAAATTAAATGTTCTAAAATATTTATTCTGAACATCTAGAAGGATAACATGCTTATAAACGCATCTTGTAATCTAGCTGTAAGTCTGGAGGTTTTCAGTTAACGAGGCATTGCTTTTCTGTGAGAGGCGATCCGCTGGTATGTGTAATTGTTTGTTTATTTATGTATGCATTCGTTTTAACATCCTGAGGCAGTCATTTCAATAAATGCCCTTTGCGACCTCGCCGGTGCCCCAAAAGAGGCGAGCCTGGCTGCCCTCTTGATAGTGGAGGGCGATGCAAAAGGGCCTCACCCAAGTCACGGCGACTCAAGCGCACTCAGCTTGCAACCAGGGCGCGTGTCAAGCCACTAGGCACACAGCCGAGGACGATTTAAACACAACTGTGAAGAGGGTTACGCTCGACTAAAGTTAAGAGAGAAGATTAATTGCACTTTGTTTGAGGTGTTTTTGGCATTAACACAGCCGGCCTTAAAATGACACAATCGTCAGAGGCCATTGTGTATTCATTGCTGGATGAAGTCCTCCCGCACCCCACCGTAATCCCTCACGGTCCAATACTGCTAATATCGATATCTCCTCTGAACGTGAACCGCTCCATCTCCATGGCGGCCGTAAACCCTTGGATTGAAAACTTTATTTCTTTACAATTGTTTTTGTGTTTAGCTTGTTGTCCTTCCCCCGCACCTCCGATGAGCATGGTTGGCTACATACGGTGCGAAGGAAGTTCAACATACATTCATTAAATTTCTATTTAAAGCTTTCGTGACTGCAGGGATTCATATTCTTGGTTCTTTCGGTAAAGTGACGTAGAAGGGAAATAATAAAATAACAAAAATTCAACATAATAAAAATTCTCACGGCGTTTCAGACGGCTGCTTGCGTTGTGGCCGAAACGTCGTGAGAATTTTTATTTAGTTTTATTTGTATTATTTTATTATTTCCCTTCTACGTGACTTTACCGAATGAACCAAGACTATACATATGTAATAACAGCCATAGAGGGTTCACGTGGGGATTGGCTTGCTGGTCCTGCTTTGTAGCCAATAAGGGTTGAGACAGGGAGCATGGCCTCGGCGTGATCACGGCATGTCAGCAGGGGTGATTGGCCTGGCCATTCGGGGCCCCAGCTAATGGGGAGCCGGATCAGAGGCGTGGTCCCGGGATTGACAGGAAACCATCGAGAACGGTCAAGGCTGTCCATGGAGGATTGGCTGGGGGGTACCACGTGACGAAGGGATTAAGAGAGAGAGAGAGGGAATGATCGGGAGCAGACTTGGGAACGACAAGAGCAGGGTCACGCGCGTACGGGGGCTCTGGGTGCCATGTGCGCGGTGGAGACTTGGTGTGAAGTCTGCCCTCTCTCCGTTGTCTGCCAGCAACGGAGAATGTGTGAGTAAAGTGTATTTGTGGAAGTGGAAATAAAAAGGACTGATTCCGAAGCCGTCTCAAGAAGGATTATTACACTGGTGTCAGAAGTGCTTCTGCGACTGTTTGGACGATCGTCAAGATGTCTAAACACCTCAGAAAAAAGAACCTGCCCGTGCCTCTATCGGAGGAAGAGGTCGAGACGGATGAAGATGAGCTGTTGGGAGCTACAGCCCCGATGCCGCCTGCTGATAATACTCTCCTCGACGCCTCTCAGCGTCGACCGGGGGAAGATGCGACCACCGCAGGAACAAAAGACGAATGGCGGCTGATGGCGGAGCAGATCGAGTCGTTACGCGCCATTCTGCTAAGCCTGGTGACCGCGGTGGCGTCCTCACCAGCCGTGGGTCGCCAGATCGCTGATCAGCTGGACGCCACGGGAAGGGGTCCTGCAAAGGAATCTGAGTCCGCCATTGCTCCTGCCACGCGGGAGGACGCCGTCGTTTTGGGTGGGGCGGCTGCGCCGGAGCCGTCGGCCGCCATTTTGGGCGCGCCTACCACCACGCGGCCGCCGAACTCCATTTTGCCTGCAACGGGTGGAGAGCGGGAACGGCAGTCGGAGTCGCCCGCGGCGCGCGCTTGCCACCGCGGACATCGCCTTCCACAAATTAAAGAATTTATCGCCGGGGGCGATTGGAGTGCTTTTACGTGGCGCTTCGAGTCAGCTTTTAGATTCGTGAACTGGACGGAGGATGAAGCGCTGGGAGCGCTACCTACACTGCTTGATGATGTTTCTCTGGGGGTCTTCCGCTCCATCCCGGCGTCCAAGAAGAAGACACTGCGGGATGCGTTCGCAGAGATGGCGGAATTTTATGACCCACCGACATCAGCCACCAGAAAATTTATGTCGCGTCGCCGAGCATTGGAGGAATCGCCGTTGGTTTATCGGGGGGCGTTGATGGCGCTGGCCATGGCTGCCTACCCCGACGCGACGGCCGATCATTTGGATCCTCTCATCCTTTCCCGTATGCTGGAGTTGTCTCAGGAGCCCAACATTTCTCTACCAGTGTGCGGCCACGAACCGCTTACATCGCGATGGGTGGCGCGCTGCCTGGACGCTAAGTTTAATATTAAGCGTTGGGATCAGATGGCGGCGTGGACGGGGAAACCCGAAATCGATGGGCCGCCTTTGGGGTGGTCTCCGCGACTGGTTGTCCACTGCTCTGACGACTCGGGCGACGACGACATGCTGGCTGCTGCTGTTCCGCATACGATTCCGGGACGGCGGCTGCGCGACCAGCGTGGCGACTACACGGGCCGTCCACGTGCAAGGGCCGGGTCGTCCGACCGCCGGCCGACGTCAGCCGCGTTTTTCAAGTGCGGCAGATGGGGCCATTTTGCCCGTGACTGCCGCTGCCGACCTCTGCTGTCGCCTCTTCCGCCAAGGGGACCTCCATCTCCTCCACCTGCTGCGGAGCTGCAACAACCTCGGGCGAGTCGGCACAAATCGGACACCCGGCAGGTCTTGTCACATCACTCATCCACTCGCACTCATTCTTACAGTCCTAAGGATAATTTTACTTCTCCTGCTCCATTTACATGCTCTGCTACACAGTGGAAGAAATTGGCTCGCAGGGTTGTGGCCGCGGCGTCGGGCTCGTCGACGGTACAGGGTACCATCGACGGCGTTGACGTCCGTATCTTGGTAGACACGGGCGCGTCTGCTACCATCATTTCAGATGTTATTTTTCATTTGTTGTCCATTCCTACGTCGCGGATACGCAGGGTTAATGATGCGTGTGTTGCCGCAAATGGGGGAAGCATGGGTATCTGTGGTCAGGTAGATGTGAGCATCGCTATCGGAAATATTACCACCGCAGGACCTGTGTTAATCTCTCGCTCGCTAGCTGTTCCATGCTTGCTTGGTACTGATTTCCTGCGCCGGATGCCGCTGAGAATACGGGTCGACCAGGACTGTTTGGAAATGCCGGGGGGTCGTAGGATGGCGTTCCTGCCTTCACTGCTGGCCAATGCGCCTACAGGTAACGCAGTTACTGCCGTAGTTGCTGCTACGGTGGAGGTTCCATCGGGAGCGCAAATGCTCATTCCGCTGCATTACCGAAAACCCCTTCAAATGGGAAGGGATGCGAAGGGCGTGCTATTATCCCCATCAAATTCGGTATCTAAATCTTTTTCTTTGGCGGCGGCACAAACGATCGTGCGACCAGGTCAGGCACCTTTCATACAGGTGTTGAATGGGGGACCTGACCGCGTTGTTGTTCCGGAGGGATCGGTGCTGGCTCACGCCACTACCGATTTCGCCTCTTGTGACAAAACGCCGCGCACTCGGATGCCCCCGGGTGGGCCTCCACACGATCGTTCACAAGAACGCTGGATCGCAGATTTATGCGGAGAGAATTCTTCCTTGTCAAATGAACATAGGAACGCCCTGCGTTCACTATTGCTACGATACGCTGATGTTTTCAGCAGAAATGATTTGGACCTCGGCCGCACGTCGCTTTTGTCACACCATATTGACACCGGTGCGGCACCTCCCATCTGTATGCACCCTCACCGCATGAGCCCGGCGGAAAGGGAACACGTGCGCGGGGCAGTAGATGAATTGCTGGCGGTGGATATTATTTCGCCGTCCAACAGCCCTTGGGGCGCGCCCGTCGTTCTGGTTAAGAAGAAAGATGGTGGTACGAGGTTTTGCGTTGATTTCCGCTGGTTGAACAAAATTTCGGTAGCGGACGCGTACCCCTTACCGAGGATGGATGACTCATTGGATGCTTTATCGGGTGCTAAATTCTTTTCCACCCTTGACCTGTCCTCGGGCTTCTGGCAGCTTCCCCTCGATGACGAGTCGAAAGCCAAAACGGCATTCCGCACGCCGCAAGGTCTCTTTGAATTTAAGCGGTTGCCTATGGGCCTGAATGCGGCTCCGGCGACGTTTCAGCGGCTCATGGAATTGGTGTTGGCGGGACTACAAGTGGGAAACGTGCCTCATATATCTAGACGATATAATTGTCTTCAGCCGCATGTTCGAGGAACACCTCCAACGCCTAGAGACGTTTTTTCAAAGAATGCGCGCGGCTGATCTTAAGTTTAAACCTAAGAAATGCCACCTTCTGCAACACTCCGTCCGTTACTTGGGTCATATTGTCAGTTCGGACGGTGTATCCACTGACCCTCTGAAAACCAAATGTGTACGTGAGTGGCCCACACCCACTTCAGTGGGTGATGTTCGGCGGTTTATTGGATTCGCTTCCTATTATCGCCGCTTCGTTAAGAACTTTGCGACGTTGGCAAAACCATTACACGTTCTAACTGGCAAAAATCAAAGGTTTAAATGGGGAGCGGAGGAAAAAAGTTCTTTTAGGGCACTTCGGGACCACCTCGCTACGGCGCCTACGCTAGATTACCCAGACTTCTCACAGCCGTTCATCCTTGATACGGATGCTAGTGATATCGGCATTGGGGCCGTTTTGTCGCAACGTAAGGACAGGGTTGAGTGAGTGGTGGCGTACGGTAGCAGGGCTCTATCCCCTGCGGAAACGCGATATTGCGTGACAAGGCGGGAACTTTTGGCAATTGTCCATTTTGTTCGATTGTACCGGCCGTACCTGTATGGACGGAAATTTCTGGTTCGCACTGATCATGCGGCTTTGCAATACTCCCTGAAATTGGATCAGCCATCAGGCCAATTGGCCCGGTGGTCGGAATCGTTACAGGAATTTTCCTTCGATATTACATACCGAAAGGGGGCCCGTCACGCGAACGCTGATGCGCTCTCAAGGCTGCCGCCCGTTCCTCCGTGCACTTGCCTGACGGGCACGCACCGCTGTGCGGCACCGCCCACGTCGCCCTGCCCGGTTATGGGGGCGATAGCGAATGAGGACGACGCAGGGGCGAAAGCGAAGGAGGATGACCAGCAGGTGTCGGTGGACACCGATGATACCTTACGGCTGCCGCACGCGGTCTGGTTACATGAGCAGGAGGCCGATGCCTCGCTGTCTCCGCTACGGAAATTGGTAGGGAAACAAAAATCTCAATTGGCGGGCTGGAAGTGGCAGATGTTCCGAGGCAAGTCGGGATTGTTAATGTGTACCGACGGGTTGTCTGACCGACCACGCTTGGTAGTGCCTACTTCGCTTCGCTACGACCTGCTCCGTGCTCTGCACGCTGATAAGTTGATGCACCTCGGCGTCAAAAAGACTTTGGCCGCGATGCAAAAGGATTTTTTCTGGGCCGGTATGACGGCAGACGTCAATGACTTTGTCCGCTCATGCCATGATTGTGCGAAGAGGAAGTCGCCTCGGAACCACTATGTACCACCGTTGCGTTCCATTGAGGTCTCCCGTATCAACGAATTAGTTGCTCTCGACATTCTGGGGCTGTTTCCCCCGTTGGCTAGGGGCAATAAATACCTTCTGGTCGGGGTGGAATATTTTTCTCGATGGCCGATGGCCTAGCCTCTGCCCGACCAAACGGCAGCGTCCATCACCGACGCTTTCTTGAACGGGTATGTCATGGACATGGGGGCACCTGAGAGGCTGCTCACAGATCAAGGGCGGAATTTCTCCTCTAAATTGCTTAGGGAAGTTTGTGACGCGCTGGGTACAAAGAAAGTTCGCACCTCCCCATACCATCCACAAACAGATGGTATGGTGGAACGATTCAACCGTACCCTCTCGGCTATGCTTTGTCACACGGTCAGTGAAAAGCAAACCGATTGGGACCTGCACATACCAGGCGTCTTAGCGGCATACCGCATGGTTCCGCACACGTCCACGGGATACTCACCATTTTTTTTTATGTATGGCCGTGAAAATGTTCCACCCATCGATGTGCAACTGGGTAAGCCGAGTAAACGACCGTCCCGCTCCTTGCCTGACCACGTGCGTGACTCGCTTGAACGAGTAACGGAGGCGCGAGAGGCTGCCCGGTGTGCGACGGCCCGTGCCCAGGCAAGGAACGAACGGTATGCGCGTCGATCGCATACTCGCATGCCTTGATCAGTGGGAGACCTGGCGTGGCTCCACTGCCCCCAGGTACCGGCGGGTACATCCCCCAAACTGCACAGGCCGTGGCGGGGGCCTGTGACGCTGGTAGATGTTCGGAACTCGCAAAGTATCCGCGTTCAGTACGGAAAACGTCGGTGGTATGTTCATTCCTCGCGACTTAAACCCTATGTTGACGCGCGTGTCGGTCCTTCATCCCCACTAGCTGACCTGCCGGGTTCTGCCGAGCCGACTACGCCGATTGCCACATCCCTTGATCCCAAGGGGGACTGTGTTGTGCCTCCTACAGATGAACAGGTTCTGAGGGCTGAGGAAGCCCCCGCTGCCCCCCCCCTCCAACGGGGCCTGCCCTGGACGTGACCAAGCACCAACAACCTACTTCTTCTTCGAGCCTACTACCTCCTGTCCATCCGGAAGCAAAGCGACCATGCGCTGGAAGCGGAGAGGGTCCCGCGTCGCGTACGCGGTCGAAATCTCTTCTGTTTCGTTAACGTTTGATCGTTTAGCTATTTTCCCTGTCGTTACTGCGCTGCAGGGGCGCCCTAATGTATGTCGGGGTTTTCATGGGTGACTGTTTTTATGTGTTGTTAGGCGCAGGGACGCCGTTTCACCCTCAACTGTTAAACGCACCTTGGTGCCCTAATAAGATGTTTTACGGAATTGGTTCATCACCCTTTTCCCAGCCGAGACGGCTAATTTTTTCACCGGGGGGGGGGGGTGATGTAATAACAGCCATAGAGGGTTCACGTGGGGATTGGCTTGCCGGTCCTGCTTTGTAGCCAATAAGGGTTGAGACAGGGAGCATGGCCTCGGCGTGATCACGGCATGTCAGCAGGGGTGATTGGCCTGGCCATTCGGGGCCCCAGCTAATGGGGAGCCGGATCAGAGGCGTGGTCCCGGGATTGACAGGGAACCATCGAGAACAGTCAAGGCTGTCCATGGAGGATTGGCTGGGGGGTACCACGTGACGAAGGGATTAAGAGAGAGAGGGAATGATCGGGAGCAGACTTGGGAACGACAAGAGCAGGGTCACGCGCGTACGGGGGCTCTGGGTGCCACGTGCGCGGTGGGGACTTGGTGTGAAGTCTGCCCTCTCTCCGTTGTCTGCCAGCAACGGAGAGTGTGTGAGTAAAGTGTATTTGTGGAAGTGGAAATAAAAAGGACTGATTCCGAAGCCGTCTCAAGAAGGATTATTACACATACATTAGATGCGTTCTCTCCTTTGGCTGTCGCTCCATTACAGTCTAATGATCCCGTCCTGCCCAAGACAAGTGTGCTCTTCTTAATTTTGAACAAGAAGTCCCTTACTTCCGTTTGTTCCCTCCCTTCCTTTTTTTGCCTCTCGGTGTCTCAATTTTAATATGAACGAGTTTATTCAGGAATGCTTTTTGATTATTGAGTTTGCTTGTCTGTTTCTCAGTAGCTAATACTATTGGTATGCCTATTTAAGAACTAGCCATCAGAGAGTATTTTAAAATCGTAATTCTCATCGGGCCCCTCGGTGTAAAGCAGTGTTCTTCACTAATTTTGAGAAAGGGCCCACTTTCGCCGATAAGGCATCATCAGTGTGAGGGCCGCCACACATCTGAAACCATTGTTGGGATTGAGAGCAGCACGATGATGGTGGGGGGTGTTTTCACTCGTCGTGTTTTCCCTCGTTGTTTTTTCCCTCGTTGTGTTTTCACTCGTTGTGTATTGTCAGGAGCCACACATGGGGGGCCGCACTAAAGGCCACCAGGGGTCGCAATGAAGAACACTCGTGTAGAGTGTAGTATAGAACCTTAATTATTATTATCCACTCTATGTCTCTGGCCTCTTTTCATGTCCTGTGAAGAAGGCCCATTGCCCCAAATGTTGCCTATTATGTACTTTTCCTTGTTAAGGCCACACTATTAGTGTTGAATGTGTTGAGTTTGTTTTGTTATGTGTGCTTGTGCAAGCACTGCCAAACGCATTGCCACCAAATAATGTATCCAGTAAATTGCTTGATATTATCGGCAAAACTCATTATACTTGAGAACCCATTTAAGTTATGGGGAGGCTTACTCAGATTAGGACCCATCGTTGATGGGTTCAGTGTTCTTTTAGGCCTGCTTCATAGGCGTTAAGCCTACGTGGCAGGCCTCTTCACTATTCCAGTCATCGGGTTTGTAAGACCCATACAAAGCAATAATGTGTATGCGCTCGCAACAAATGACTTATTGACCCCTCTCTGTGATAAGAGAAAGACCTAACAGAGAATGACTTGACGACATCAGAGATTGGTGCCAGAAAGATGTGGTCACTGCTTGAGGATATTGGTACAAGACAAGAGAGGAAAGTGGAAACAACAAATGACAAAATGTGCACTACATACCTACGGGCTGTTTGCCCATAGATCGTGATGATGATGATGTAATAAGATGCTAAAATGTCTCGTCTGACGAAACTAAGCAATTTTTTCCCCAGGTAAAGCTCATTGAGCTATGAGCTCTTTTTCAGAGGTGACATAGCCACACAAGTTAGATAGTCGAAATGGCTGATATCATCATATGTGGAAAGTGATATTTTCAGTCAAATGATTTTAACGCGTGTTTCTAAATGTGGAGGGCAAAACCGGAGGACCTGGAGAAAATCCACATGACCACGGGGAGAGAGAGAACATGCGGACCCAAAATATGCAGGCATCAGGGTCAGGATCGAACCCAGGATCTCCTCCATACCAGGCGAGGGAGGTAACATTTCACCACGAGATCATGCAATCGCCTGTCACGTGTAAACCAAAGACATCGTTATGCCGGTTCTCTTGGACCCAGGGCAGCATCCTCAGGTTCAGAGGAATTTGAGCCACTTGGCCACTTCTTCTACAGCATTGAGAGCTTAGGGGGCAGGGGGCTGTAAATGCTCCGATGCAAGCGGACGGCTCTTAACCGGAGCACCCCTCCCGCCACGCCCGCTGAGGGGGTGGATGGTGGTGTGGTCCAGCGGCAGCGCGTTCGCCGTGTGCGCAACCTGGGGGCGCCACACTCATGGAGCCGTGAAGCCGGCACACGTGGAGCCGTGACCTCTGTGTGCCACACCGCCTCCGAGTTTTGCGAATGTTTAGCCATTTAAATGCATGTGTGCGCGGTCCGAAGTTTTTAAAAAACTTTTTTTTATCATTATTTCACTATCATATCATTAATGTCGCAGAGTTTAGCGGTTCGAATGCGGCAGCCATCTTGGTTAATTACTGCAGGTGCATTAAACCAAAAAAAGGAACGCCGTCTGTTTCACATTCAACGTTGAAGATCCCGTGACGCCTTTCAAAGGAGATTTTGCTAGCGTCACGGTCCAAATTTGTAACAAAAGATATAATTTACTCGCAAATCTTTCAACGGGAAAATGGAAAGCAAGCGTCGCATCCTATTGCGAAAACTTAGCAGGACCCTCCAGAAAAAAACTAGTAAAATTAGAAATAATAATAACAACAACGATAATGGACTCATACCTGACGGGTCCCGGATCTCGATGGAGGGAGACAGGCCACTGAGGGAGACTGTGACCTCCTTGAGGCTGGGGTCAAACGGGATCTGCCACGTGTTCTGGTCGCTTGACTCGTGGTCCGTGGATAGAATGTGCACCTTGGAAGCTTGCACAGCCTCCTCCACCCATTTCAAAACCTGTGCGGAGAGGACGGGGGGAGGGGTCACACCAGCTTCATTCCACTTCCCATCTTTGCTGTAGAATGCTAGGTCCGCAGCTTACATATCCATGGTCTTTATAGATGAATATTTTATATTAAGCTGTCGGGTACAGACCTCTAGTCGTAATGGTAACTACAAGACATTTACCAGAAACCAGGCCGGAGCTTTATCGATAATCATTGGATTGTTAGGGTCTGTTAATCGAGAAGAAACTAAATATGCAATAAAGTCTTAATCTACGACAAAAGTCCCATTATAGCAATCGATTGGCAGCTCAAATTCTCTCTCTCCATGTACATCTATCACGTGCCTCTTCTCTCGTCGCATTTCACCACCGCTTCCTCCCATCTCACCCTCACTCTCCCTCTACTATGGGTCTCTATGTGAGTCTGTGGGTCTCTATCTCCACAGCTCTTCTAGACTATGGGTCTCTATGTGAGTCTGTGGGTCTTTAATCTACGCAGAGCTTCTAGACTATGTGTCTCTATGTGAGTCTATGAGTCTAATCTCCACAGACCTTCTAGACTATGGGTCTCTGTGTGAGTCTGTGGGTCTCTAATCTACACAGCTCTATTAGACTATAGGTCTCTGTGTGAGTCTGTGGGTCTCTAATCTCAACAGATCTTCTAGACTATGGGTCTCTGTGTGAGTCTGTGGGTTTCTAATCTACACACCCCTTCTAGACTATGGGTCTCTGTGTGAGTCTGTGGGTCTCTAATCTACACAGCTCTTCTAGACTATGGGTCTCTGTGTGAGTCTGTGGGTCTCTAATCTCAACAGATCTTCTAGACTATGGGTCTCTGTGTGAGTCTGTGGGTTTCTAATCTACACACCCCTTCTAGACTATGGGTCTCAATGTGAGTCTGTCGGTCTCTAATCTACACAGACCTTCTAGACTATGGGTCTCTATGTGAGTCTATGAGTCTCTAATCTACACAGACCTTCTAGACTATGGGTCTCTATGTGAGTCTTTGGGTCTCTAATCTACACAGACCTTCTAGACTATGGGTCTCTATGTGAGTCTTTGGGTCTCTAATCTACACAGAGCTTCTAGACTATGGGTCTCTGTGTGATTCTGTGGGTCTCTCTCCACAGGCTTTCTAGACTATGGGTCTCTGTGTGAGTCTGTGGGTCTCTAATCTCAACAGCCCTTCTAGACTATGGGTCTCTATGTGAGTCTGTGGGTCTCTAATCTACACAGAGCTTTTAGACTATGGGTCTCTGTGTGAGTCTGTGGGTCTCTAATCTACACAGAGCTTCTAGACTATGGGTCTCTATGTGAGTCTGTGGGTTTCTAATCTCAACAGCCCTTCTAGACTATGGGTCTCTATGTGAGTCTGTGGGTCTCTAATCTACACTGCTCTTCTAGACTATGGGTCTCTATGTGAGTCTGTGGGTCTCTAATCTACACAGCTCTTCTAGACTATGGGTCTCTGTGTGAGTCTGTGGGTCTCTAATCTACACAGAGCTTCTAGACTATGGGTCTCTATGTGAGTCTGGGTCTCTAAACTGCACAGCTCTTCTAGACTATGGGTCTCTATGTGAGTCTGTGGGTCTCTAATCTCCACAGCTCTTCTAGACTATGGGTCTCTATGTGAGTCTGTGGGCCTCTAATCTCAACAGCTCTTCGAGACTATGGGTCTCTATGTGAGTATGTGGCTCTATAATCTTTATATTCCTTCAAGTTGACTTTTCTTCGTCTCCTCAACACGTGCCCAAACCCCTCTATGGCTCGCCTCCCTCACCTCCTCGAGGATACCTCCTGGCTTAGCAGGACTGACAGCAAAGCCTTAGAATATATAATCATACATTTGCAAATTGTAATTGAGAGGAGGTGTGGTTACGCTTTGTCTGGTAATGGCAAAAGGAAAGCAGGAGATGGTAATCGATTAGAGACGGTCAGCACTTTGAGATGGTGAAAGGGTTGGGCTTGAGTGACGTTTGTGATCCACCAAGGCTGTGACTGGTGCAGTTGTGGCATTACAGATGGAGCATGGTTGCATACGTCGCATGAGGACAGCGGAGTGATGGTGTATCCAACTGTTGATAGGTGCTACCTTTAATTCCTACAGCCCTACAGCTTGGTACCGACAGAGAAGCTGTGGAATATCACTCGATCTTGGTTTTATTCTGTTCTGTTCTTGCGTATGGCAGCAATGTGTGCAGGAGCTTATTGACAACGTCGATGTCTGCCAGGCACGGTGAGAGGGCTTCAGGAGAGAGTTCGTGAAAGTTTTTCTATTCCTCCTCCTCCTCCGACAGTCTGCAAGTGGATTAAGTGTGTGGTCCATTGTTCGGGTTGCATAGCCACAGTCGCACGACTTTGGCTTGACTTTAATGGTCCCTTCATGAGGCAGATGTGCACATCGGCCTGTTGATGTTCTTACGCGGTTAATGTATGTTTATACTAACGTGCACACATGCTGCACTTGTTGGACTACTACTACTATTAACTATTTTTTTTATTTTACCAGGTAAGACCCACTGAGCTACTATACAGCCTTTATTTCGGAAGCGACCTGGCCACTGATGATAGCTAAACGAAGTGGCTTATCACGTGGCCATGTATATCGGCCACGTGGAATGTGCCATTGGTCAGGTGTTTAGCCAAGGCTATGTTGCTGAGATCTTTCCCTGAATATTGTGCTTATATTTATTTAAGCAGCATGCATGAAGGGTGCACCATCAATTATGATACAAAAACACCATAACCTTTAAAGAACGTATACGTAGCATATTTGTAAACGTGACACTCTTGTCGAGGTGGTGTAGGGTTAAGGACAAAGATTCTGGCATAAAACTACCTCGTTGACTCAACAAAACAAATATCGCAGATGCAGCTCTTCATCTGTCTGTGATTGATCAAACGAGTGGTTGCTCTAAAAACTGGTTCACAATCACAGGAATGTGGAATTTGCATCATTGGCTAGGGTATGCCAGCGGAGTTGAGTGTTGCCACATTCTTGTTTACACAAGGAGACATCTTCTTGGTTCTTTCGGTAAAGTCACGTAGAAGGGAAGTAATAAAATAATAAAAATAAAACCTAATAAAATAAAATAATTCTCAACGCAAGCAGCCGTCTTCACCTTCTACGTGACTTTACCGAAAGAACCAAGAAGATGAATCCCTGCAGTCACGAAAGCTTTAAATCGAAATACAAGGAGACATTTTAACTCGGATTTTACCAAGGCAAGCCTCACTAAATGTCAAGGCCCTCACAGGAGATTCCTGCATCAGTCACTGGTGTCAATGTCTCCACGAGTGTTTACCACAACGGAAAACACATTTTTTATGAGAGCAATTTACGACGAATAAAGTCAAGGGAGGCATGTCGCAGTTGTAATCTTTGAGCTAAAAAATAAACAAATAAAATGATTAGTCTCTCGGAGCAATATGGCAATACAATTGGCTGACGTGATTTTTGTTGGTGCAATCAGCTTGCTTCCTGCCATTGACTGCACCGCAGCCGGCAGAGGTTTATTTTCACAACCTGAAATCTATTTAACTGTCCATTCACAGTTCCCCGGAGATCAACAAAGCGAACACTCCGTACATTTCCTTTCCATCAAAACATCTTGAAAAAACATTTTGCTAAGAAACAGAGTCAAACAAAATTCCCTCAAAGCGAAATTTGTCGCCGTAACATGTTGCAAATCAAAACAGCTCGGGAAAGATGCAGCACTCTCAATGTTTTCCTTCTTCTACGCATTGCCAATACTTCTGACATGCTTTGAAATGGGATAAATTTGCAAGCCAACAATTTTAATCTGTTCGACATTCACACTGGCATGGCATGTCTGCGCGAGCCACTGGTTATGAAAGCAATTTAAATGTTATGTTTGAAGCAGTGTCTACAATTTGGAGGTCAACATGTTGAGCAATCTTGTCTTAAAAAGCAAGGCTGCCCTCCACTCGGAATTATCATCATCCCGCTACTATTGATTTATTCAAAGATGTTTGGTAATGTATCCATCATTCCACTTAGAACCTGAGAGCGAACAGCCGTACAACAGATGAGCAATACACACACAAATCTACGAATAATCCCAGTTACAAAAACTAGAGGGCAACGACCTGGCCTGGAGAAGAGGCAAAACATGTAACAGCTCGGCGACCCACCACCTCATTGACATCTGCGAGTCATAAAAGCAATCGGTATCAAGTGAATGCCAGAGAGTCTGAATCAGTGTACGGTTGGACAAGGTGGATGGAAGATAACTGCGGGCATGGCTGCAGTGCCGAGATGGCACTGTAGGATCCACAAATGTTCGAACACCGGATGTGTCTTCGCTAGAAGTCAAGTCGACGTCTCCGTGCTCAAACGAGCAATGAGATTGTGTTGAACTCTCTCCGTAAAGCTGAGCCAAATGTGAAACTGTACATCCACAACGTGACGGCTGGACTATTAAAAAAAAACAGCAATCACTGGTAACCTCCCAGACAGCGGCACTCAAAGTCCATCTACCTGGGAGGAATCAAGAGGCTGAGTTGACCCGTGATTTGGATTTTAATATATAACCTTCTGATCGTGAGTCAATTGCTCAAACAACTGTGCTACCTGGCCAGATTGCGATTCAAACACCTCCATTCAACTGAGCAACGTCACTCAGCGTGCCAGTTTTTCTTTTTAAAGAAATGCACTTCTCTGTCTTATAAGTTAATGACAGGGAAGAATTGTTGATAAGTACAAGATAACACAACAGCACTACCAATTACTCTCTCTGACAACTAAAGCTTGTTTGCAAAACGTCACGTGGTTATCATCAAAACTCATCGATTATTCAATTGATTACATGTGTTCCAATTAAGTTAATGAACCAAATCCAAAGCGGCGTGTGTCTGTATACTCAAGCCAATGATTTGTGGGCTCGTCACCTCCACCGGTGGTCCTCAGTTGGCAGTGGTCGTTGGACATTGTTAAGCCGAGGGCGTGTCTCGCCATAGCAAAGATCTCTTAATAGATAAAGGCGGTCCAGAATTCGTAAATCTGCTTTGCAAGTGCTATCACGACAAGTGTTTACAGGGTTGTTTTGCGGAATATCGCTTGGACCCCAGTGGTTCTGACGAATATATCAAACACCGTCAAACGCGAGCACTGCTTGACATCCCGATCTTGCCTTTGTTTACGACATCGATGCCCAGTGTAACGTTGCAACACAAACGGAGCGATGTTGATTGTACACAATTGGAACCACGTGTCCCACTGGCTGGGTCACTAAAAGCGCCCAAGCGGAACATTGCAGCCCCAGTCGCGATGGCACAAGTTGCCAGGTTCACACTAGGTGGGAAATCTTGGGTTCACTGCTCTTAAATGGGGGGGTTATTTTCCGTGACCCACAGGGGTTACGACACATGTGGGCCTGCCCTCTGCGTTTCTTTTTTTTTGCTAATGGATATCATTCGATGAGACCCAGTCTTTTGTTCAGAACCACGGTGAATTATTTCCACGTGAATAGAGGAAAGGTTATTTCCGGGACCTCTAAAAACATCGGCAAATATCGCAGAACGAGAGAAAATAATCCGATTGTAAACTTTTCCACAGTTTATTCCCAATGTGCTCTCGGTGTCATGTCACGGGACAAAGTGTCCCGCTGGGAACTCTCAGAGAGCAGTAGTATCTCCTCGCGGTGGAGAATAGCCTGTAGATGGTGATGTCACACAGCGGATTCTGAGATGCCTTCAAAGAAAATTACCCAATTGGAATTTACAATCTCATCAATGCCCCACTACCCAGACTGTGAAAACTTGGCAGGATTCTCCTGAAAGAAAGTCACGAGACTCAGCGGGTCTTCCCTGCGCAGTAAACAAGGAGGATAAATGACCTCGTATCCACACCAGGGGCATACACCTTGTTGAAGAGAGGGCAACCAAACAATATTTTTTTTTCTTTTATTCTGATTTTTTGCTTTTACGATGGGACCTTTTCACCAGTTTCAAAATATTGAATGATAAAAAGGCTTTTCCCGTACTGGCGTGAATACAGGTGTTAGTTATAACTGCTGAACCCGAGTAGATTAATGCTTTGGTGTTTGCACTGTCCTTGTACTGCTCGCCTTTTGGCAGAAATTGGTCTAGCACTGGTGAAACAATGCCACAAAGGAGGCAGTCTATGGTGCGGGCCATTCATACTACAAGTATGCGCGGTCGCGCAGACATGATGCCCTGTAATTTGAGTCTGTTTGGTGTTTGAACATCTTAACACCTGGACAACATTTGTTTATTGCATGAAGACATTTAATTTATATGATTATTGCAAAGTCATTGGTGACTCAGCTGAGACCGTCAACTTATTACACTCGAGCACACGGTTGAATCACTAGTGACTGCCCAGATGTCATCAGTTCCACCTCAATGTTCTGACCCCTGTGCCACTTGGAAACCGTAAGGTAGAACCATCTCAGAGGTTCCTAACGGGGGAGATGTCAGGGTAAATGAGGCTGCATTAGTTGGATCCTAGGTCCGAACCCCAGGCAGCTTCTAGTGGTTAGGTCTGGGTCCCCAAGTTTAACAAGGTGATGGTATCAGCTAAGTCATAAATGTATGCACATAAGAGCATCATATACATTTCATTTTGTTACCTTGTGGCTTATTCCAGGTCTGAGAGATACATTGTATCGATGTTATTGAATAGTTGACAGCCAGCGAACCACTCTGCACACTTGAAGAATGAGCATCCTCCGTTGCTGCGTGAGAGAGAGGCCTATTGAAGCGACTCCAGACGTAGATTTTCAGTATCGTCTGCTGGGACCATTCCTTGACATGAGAAGGATGCTCAGCTCACTAAAGAAGCTCAATGCTTTTGTCGCTGATAAGGAACACTGGAATACATACTTATCGTAATCAGCGTCACCACCAGCTCGATGCACTGCTGTATGAAAACCTCAAAAATCCATCGGCATTACTGTTCTATCTTGCAAAATGCATCTCCTGTACATGACCTCATGTCATCGCTCTATCTTCCATTGTAAGGCCTCTCAGACGTGTTCCCTACTTTGGCTGACACTGTCATTAGTCTTGACTCCTGCAATTATCCCTCCTTGTGATGTGTCCATGTCAACCTCCATTATTTTTCTTCAGGAAATATGAGACCCCTCTCTGCGTATATTCTCTAATCGATGTGTTCCTTTTCCTTTCTCTCAGGAAGGTTATAATCATAGAATAAATTATTCAGTATATTACATAGCCATTAAAAAAAAAAGTCAATCATGTTAATTTTCTTTGAGTGGGAGTGAATAACGAGATGGCCAGTAGTAGCGCATGTTTTTACAGTAATAAGTAGAGTGTTGTTTTTATTATTTGAATACGAAACAAAAACACAAATAGAAATTGTCATATTTTGTTTTATTTTGTTTTATTTTATTTCTACCTACGTGACTTCACCGAAAGAACCATAGAGTATGGATTCCTGCAGTCACGAAAGCTTCAAATCAAGATAATAACTAAAAATGTTAAAGATAATTAATTATGAGACACGACGCTAGGAGACATCAGACCTGAGCATGTGACCTAACCCAACATCCTTTCAACGCCACTTAAAAATTGAGCATCACTTTGTGAAAAGTGAACAACGGTTGTCCTCCAGGAAGACTCGCCCCTGCCGTTATGCCATGGGATGCCCACCACCGGCTTCGGGACGTCAGCGGAGGTGAGCGACGGGACACACACTCGCGCACAAACGTTTTTTTTTACGCGTCGTGAAAAGGGTCAAGCGAACTGCTTCCGCGCAAGGCAGACTAAACACTCGAAGGACTCTCTCGCTGCCTTGAAATCAACGAGACAATCATGCGCCTCACCTCAGTGTCTTATAGCTCGACCTCAAAACATTCCTCCTCCGCCGCGCCTTTGCCGAGCTCCGTGTCTCATCCCTGGGGAGCAGGCGATGTTTTTCCCGAGTGGTGCGTGTTGGCAGTGTGCGTGTGTGCATGTGCGTTTACTGCGTGCGCGTGCGTGCGCGCTCGCCCCCTCTGTATTTGTGTACACGAGCGCGTACGCATGAATCATTATTTTTCCTGTATATTTGTCCGGCCTGTTAAAGTGCCTTGAAGTACGTCTCCATACACGGTGCTGTATAAATACCGGAGCGCTGCGGTGCCTGTTATTTGACACCGCTGGATGGACGATTACAGGAGTTAGCACGTGCCCTATACTCGGTGTTTGAAGCAGCAGACCAAAGGGATTTTTCTGTTTCAATCTCGTCTGTGCTGGGGAACGCTCAGGAGAGAACTGAAGTCGTTAAAGACCTTGTGACATCATAAGTCAATACAGTAAAAAAGTAAAGAAAAATCAAAGTGTCTCCATACTCAAAGGCGTATTGAGCCATGTTCATTCCCCCTTCCACACTACCCCATTATTCAGATCATTCAGCCAGCCACTTTGATTTTGTACAGTCAGTCAAACCAACATGTCCCTTTGCACGTGGTGCGTATTTGTGTTGGCGGCCCTGAATTGGTGCTGGAAATTCCACAGTTACATGGTGGGAGCCAGACTTTACGTAGAGTACCCACTACTGACTTTCCCGCAAAGATGGTTCAAATTGTGTAGGCCCTGGAGGAATAAATTAGTTGAGTCAACACCAAGCCGCAATTTGAACTTGCAACCTTCCTTTAACCGCCGTGCCGTACCGCCAGATTTTATTTTACTCGGTAAGATGAACGAAGGGAAAACAATATTCCTCCTAAAATCTCGGGAAGTTGATGTGTGCAGTGTGTGGAAGGTTTAAGCCATTCATACAAAGAAGTGAGTACTAAAGGAAACATTCGAATCATCTGCCCTCGTAGCTTAATTGAGTTGTGTGGTTCAGCACGGCTCTCATTCCATTGCAAATGCAATCATCATTTTTTTTATCGTTGCCAAAAGAGACACTGGAAGCATCTGCTTTTGGTTTGCCAGTGCGCGTGACTCTCGTGGTGGGAAATTCCAACACGTGATACGAGTTCACTTGTGGACGTAGCACAGGCATTGTGGGCAGCCTCGCTGCTTTCAATTTGCCAGACTGCCAAGCACCGCAACTCTCATAAAATAAAAAAAAACGTCTGCATCTCAGGTTACATTTAAATGTATGTCACAGACAAGTCGTCCGCGAGTTCACCGAGATGGTCAGTGTCCCCTTATCTCAACCAGTGCCGCAGAGAACATGGGTTAGATTATTGGGCCCAGGCCAGAGCTCATAACCCGGCTTTCAAGTTTCAGATATGCCAAGTCAAAGTGTAGGCCAAGTCTGCTCTAACAAGATAGCTGGTGCAAGCCTCTGTTGGTGGCTTGGAGCCAGGAGTGGAAATTCCACACGGCTATGATGGTAGGATAACATCTCGATAAGACGAGGACTGCTGTTGACTTCCCACAAAGCAGAACAGTCGAACCCCTCTTAACGACCACCCCTGTAAACGACTAATCGCTTAACGACGGGCCTCCATAGAGCCCAATGTGTAGTGTATAGTGTAGTGTATAGTAGTGTATAGTGTAGTGTATAGCGTAGTGTATAGTAGTGTAGTGTATAGTAGTGTATAGTAGTGTAGAATAAAACCGCTCTTAATGACTACCCCTGTAAACGACTAATCGCTTAACGACGAGCCTTCATAGAGCCCAATGTGTAGTGTATAGTGTATTGTATAGTAGTCTATAGTGTAGTGTATAGTGTAGTGCATAGTAGTGTAGTGCCTCCATAGAGCCCAAAGTGTTCGCTTACCGACTAGTCCCTGTCAACGACGGGCTGTTGTAGGTCCAGTAAATATTAATGAATGCATTGATTAACCATGTTTCTTTTCATCTTATGTGTTTTATAATGTTGTTAGTATCTTTATCTATTAATATCCATTGTTTAAATATTATAAAGTACGTTTCTTGGGCGATAAAGGGTAACATTGGATGCTATCGGAACGAATTAAGCCTTTAACGTGTATTTCCTAAACTCACTTTACCACCAAATCACTTAATGACCGGTTTCGTGGAACCAATTACTGTCATTAAGAGGGATTCCACTGTACATTCATTTTATCAACCCTGGAGGCAAAATGGGCGAGTCAACCCAGAAATGGATTTTAAACTGAAACTTTGTAATTGTAAGTCGCGCGCTATGGATATCGAGCTGCCGAGAAGGATTCTCACCTCCATAATCCCTTTTATATATCAATCACAAGACATCATACCTGTCAACCCCTTATAAGTGCCTACTTTATTACAGACTAATTCACACCTTATTGGTCATCACGTGCCCTTAAAAATCTCATCCTTCATCCGACAAAGTCCCATCACAAGTGAGAAACACAAACAAATAGACAAAAACGTGTTTTTGCCCGTATTGTAACGGCTGCACGCTGTATGGACCTGAAAACAAAATTTCCCTGTACAAGAATATGGGTAAACCATATGGTTTGACAGGTATGAGACATTTATACATTAAAGAGATTATAGGACAGACATCATCATCGTCATCAGCCATGATCAACCCACTGCTGGATAAAGGCCTCCCTGAATTGTCGCCACCTCTAACGATCCTGCGATGTAACAATCCTCCTAGCACCCGCACATGAACCAATTTCATCGCTCCATCTCCACAGCGGATTCCCCCTCGGTTGAGTTCCATTCGTTGGCTGCCTCTCGGTTATTATTCTTGACCGTCGGCCATCATCCTTTCCATCGGACATGTCCTGCCCAAGCCCACTTACTTTTGTTAACATTTCGGATGATGTCATTAACCTGCCGCACTTCTTCCCTATTCAACGTCTTCCTCTTTTTGTCTCTCAATGTAATTGCGAGAGTGTAACTCTCCACGTTTCTGTACACACTTTCCAGTTTGCGTTGCATATTTTTTTGTGAATGACCGTGCTTCTGAGCCGTGTGCCATAGCAGGTAATACACACTGCTTAAACGCTTTTCTCTGTGGGCACATTAATACATTACTTTTCATGGTCAAATTTCAGCTTTTGATTTCGACAGATATCTACATATGTACAGCGCAGTTGTTGCCCATGACCTTTGTTTCGATCATATTAAAAAGATTGTGGAAACTTTAATGGATTGTTGGGTTGTTCACAGGTCAAGAGGTCATCATTGCCAATGCTAATGATGCCACCATATCTCACCATCACTTCTATTCCCCGACTATATCCCCAAAATATTGCACATGTGACACCCGATCTCCAAAGTTTGCCCATACAATATAATACATCGGGCTTTATGTCCTGAATCTGGTTGCTGTCCTCAGGGGTGGCGCGGGCAAACAGCACGAGCACCGTGCAGCATGTAAATATTGAATATGCATCAGTGCCACGTTGCGGCGACAATATTCACTCATACACAACGAGAAACGAACGCCTTACTAATGCCGCGTTGACCAGGGCCGTCGTGGACCTGCGATATCTGCGCATTGCGGCCTTTGCAACCAACATTTTTATTGGACCTGGGGAAGGGGGTGATTGTGGACTTCTGTTGGGGGAGAGGCTGCCACACCAACAAGAGGTTGAAGGTCCACAGCTTATAGATGCACCAACTCTCAACAACCAGAAGCTCCTTTTGAAGTTAGTTTGTTTAGAAACCAGCTCTCTGAGCTCACCAAGCATAGAGCAATCATATTTTGTCACGAAAAACAATGCATCAGGATTCCCAGTTGGATTTGGGAGTTCTGAGACGCGGGAAGATTTCTACTGCCCACATCCATACGCCCGTATATCGTTTATTACCTCGAGGTGGGCAAGTCCTTTTGGAGAGTGGTGTGATGCATCACAGCTGTGTCTGCTATCACACTTAAATCTCTGCAGGCGTAATAGTTACACGTCCACGGTGGAACATTCGTCGCGTTTGGATGACACGGGGATGCGTGTGACGTGTGGGAAAAAAAACAATATTCCGCTTATTAGCGCCCAGCCAAAATCAATCTCTATTTGCACATTATTTTGCATTCCTCCTAGCATGCAAGTTTCAGAACACGAGTTTATTTTGCTTCCGTAGCTATGAACAAAGGGGAGAGGCGTATTACATACCTTGGCTGTCGGCAGCATGAGAATTTTAGTTTGGGTCATGTAAGCATCGAGCTGGCGGGACATTGTCTTCAAAGCCGAATCAAACGCTGCCCTTAAACTGAGTATTTAGAACTGCATGCAATCCAAACGCCTAGCAATGGTTTCAGATAAATTGAGTTTGAAAAAGTGTGACCCCTTATTTAAATGGGCCTTACCTATTCTTTGGGTCTTCCGGCAAAGCCACGTAGAAAGAAAAAATTATGAAAATAATAACAATATCTGGTAAAATAAAAAATACAATTTTATTTTATTCCTTCACATTTCATTTTGTATTAATTTGAAGTTTTGACAACTGGACTATAAAGCCACTTTTGTGAGCACACGCGTCAGACCACTGCATTTTTTATTTAATGTTTGACATTTTTCTTTTACAATTTTATTCCAACTGAGATCTCATGAGATATATATTTTTTCCCTTCGGAACTCTCACGGACATCAGTTCATCACCTCATGTTCGGAAATGATTTCTGGAAGACAATGTCACAGAACTGCTTCTGAGGTCCTGCTTACCCACACGGGGTGATGCACATTCTCACATGCCTTGCTATATAGAGGCATTTGTCACGTCGCAATGCATGTTTTTAGAGATGGCATGAGCCAAAGCCAAATTAAGTTAACATTTTAACTCTGTCGTGTTTGTAGCTTTTATCCAGTCATCTGTGACCAAGGCGAGACCATTAACTCTCTATACTTCAGAAGGCAGCTTCCACAGAGCTAAACTTTCACAGCACAACTTTTCAACAGCATCTAAGTAGCGGGCAGAATGGGCCTCATTAACGATGGTAAAAAAAAACATTTGCTCATCAGCGACCCCACCCTCTGTCGAGTTGGTTTCGTTCTACAATCTCGCCCGTGCATGTGTTCTCCTGAACTATTTTTTGCCCTGAACCATGAGGTGATTGCGTGGCTAATAGGTCAAATGTGGACAGGTAGAGATTATGACACGCAAGCACTGTGGATAATTGACCAACTCTGAGCAGACTGGGAGGAGGACTGCGAGCAGTGAGCGCTGCAGACAGTGACAAATGCGGCCTGGGGCAGCTTCTCTCGAATACACTCGGAGAAGGGTAAGAAGGGGCGCTACAGTGGCGATACGTTAACTACCTTAACCTGAAAAACATTTTTGGATTACCTTGCCTAGTATGTAGGAGATCGTGGGTTCAATCTCGACCCTGACGCCTGCTGTATATTTGGAGTTTACATGTTATCCCCGTGGATTTTTCCCCGGGTCCTCCGGTTTTTCCCTCCACATTTAGAATCAACGTGCGTTCAGACTATTTGGCGGCTATACATTTCCACGTGACAAGCCACTTCGTTAAGCTATCGTTCGTGGTGGCCCAGGTTGCTTCTGAAACAAAGCTACATAGCTCAGTGGGCCTTACCTGGTAAAATAAGAAAAACACATGTTTTAATTTCAGGAGAAGAATGGGTTATTGCCAAATGTGAAGGCAGGATATTGGCTGTGCCAGCTTAGCGCTGTCAGATTGTATTAGCCCACCCAGTCACCTCCTAATTTGCCTGCTGCTATTTTTCCCCTCACCTACAAACAAATAAAAAAAGTACTCGGGTGAAATTCCAAAGTGAAGTCGTAATGAAAAATGGTTACCTTCTTTCACCGGTGGGGGTCCAATGTCATTAAAGTGCCCAACTGGCATTGACGGATGGCGGCCTAGGTGGGGTGGCTATTTGCCATTAATTAAAGGGTTCTTTGATGCCCTCCTAAAAGCCCTCTGCAACTAATTGCATTCAGCCTGTTGCTGGGTGAATGAGGAATTAAAACTAATTCTTGCATAAAAAAAGTAAATGGTGGCTTTTTGCCCCCATTGTCCTGAGAAACTGCTATTACGCATTGAGATTATAGCTATATCACACATATATGAATGGACATTAAATATCTATGTTTAAAATGATAGCAGATCAAGTAATTTATCAACCAATCACATCCTTCCTCTACTGCATAGTTTGATTTAACACCTGCAAGACAAAGATACCCCGTATAGGATTACCAGACTATTGGGGCAAGTGCTGTTAACAAGCAGCACCTATGAAGGCCGGCACGGCATGGCACATGACGGGGTGGGTGGCCAGCACCACCACGAGCACATGTACACAAGGCCTTCTCCATACATCCTTCAATATTCTTTCTTACTCCAGCCTCTACACTCACTCTCCATGTGCCTTTAGCCTGGGGTGATGTCACCAGCACTTAATGGTATAGGGCAGCTGACGGTGTTTGGTATTCGGGTACACAAGCACAATTAACTAAGACCATGTATGTGCCATGAAGAAGGGTCGTTGCCAGAATCGTCGCCTATTATATACTTTTAAGGCCACAGTGTTATTGACGGACGTGCTGAGTTTTTATTATTATTATGATGTCATTTTCCAGCCGGACGGTGCTTTCGGCACTGCACTCAACTCCCATAACGAAGTGCCGTTCTCGAATGGGTACGTGCCACTTAGTAGCGATGTCACCGTGGTTGTGCTACCATACACGAATTGATTGCAACCTGCCATAGAGAATTATGAACTTACATCACTGCATGTGGGCTGCCAACAGAGACGAGCACCACCCGCAATGCGAGCTCGAGCAAGGGGTCACCTGGACCTTTTGACTCTGACGTACGTTCAGCTCACGGGTGTACACGCGCGTACGAATGGGGCAGCTCAATTTATTGAAAAAAAGAAACAGGGCCAGTTGTAACGTCTGGGATTCTAACAAATTCCTCGGTCATTCGGTAATTACTGCGGGCTCTGCGTAAGCGGTTTGAGTAGACTGACAGCTCGATAGATAGACGGACAGATTTATAAACACAATCGAGCCGTTCAAGTGTGCTATCGTTTAACATCCTGAAGCTGTAATCATTTGGCCTGGCTTTAATTAGGGTTAAGCCACAGTCGGCATCCTCAGGGTCCGATAATTTCACATGTGGCAATTACACGGCGGCCCGAGAACGGTCGTACTGTACTGCATTTCATTACGTGCACTCGAAACAATCGTACATGGAGAGCAGAGTACAAGTCGTGTAAATACCGCGATCTGAGACAGAACCTCTGGTGATTGCCATCAACGGAAGCTGACGCCTTTCCCCGTGAGAAAACCATTATATCACGGGCACCGCTTGGTGCTGTATCATATTTTTTTCTTCCAGAGAAGATTGGAATGGCTTGGAAGTGAGCGAGGGTCAAAGGTGAAAGATCATCGCTGGCGCTATTAGCCTGTGCGGAAACTCTGAGGTCATGAGTTCCCCTGGATAAGTGATGGCTTTGCCAGCCACAGTCTCGGCAGGAGGTCCGGGGGCATGGAAGCAGGAGAGAAACTCCCCAATACTTCCCAGGCACCCCACCCCTCCATGCCTCCTTCCCTTGGCGTTTACGTCCACAAAGCCACGCTGTTTCCGCTTGCCTCCAAAGTATGGCACGACCACGTGCCACCGCGGAATTACTGGGAAGGTTGGAGTAGATCCTTGCTCCTCACGCCTGCCATGCAGCACAATGGGGGCAGCGTTGGAGGTGAAGTTAAAGGGGCAGCCCTGCACTTGCCTGCTCACGCCACCCCTAGCAAGAACAGCCTCCACGAGAGGGGGCTCACTGGAGGCAGAAAGAGGTGAGAGTACCCACACTTTACCCCACCATACGCGACCTGCCGGTCGACTAACCGTGGAGTACCCGGTTTATACTGATGGATATAAAAATGGTGGGGGCGGGGGAGGGTGAATAAATTAGCACCATTTTCTCAACTTCTTTGCCGGGAGATGGAATCGGATCGGTGACCTGAGGATTATGAGTCCAGAGTGGTGACCGTTACACCACTGTGGCAGCTCCCCCTATTGCTAATAACGTCTTCGTTTATAAAGCAAAACATTCATCCTGTAGCAATGAAAACGCAGACAGTGGCATAGATACCGAGTGAGTCTTCTGCTGTAATGCAACAGGAAAGCGCATTCTACAGATCCTGAGTTGCTCAAAAATTGGCACAGATTAACGACTCCAATGAGAATTCGGCCAAACATCCCCGAATTCACGATCCTCTTGCAGTGCATTGTGGGAAGTCCACAGTGGTCGTCCGTCAATTCAAATCCGTAAAATATGACAAAAATCCACTGCAACAGAACAAATTCTGGTGGCTGTCCCATTGTCCCTATGGAGAGAATGGCTCTCATCCCATAGGAATGTGGAATTTCCACCGGTCATTCAGGGCTACCAACGGAGATAACCACCATCCCAAGCTTCCGTGACCATCCACACTTGACTTGCTGTTATCATCGTCCCAGTCTCCAGCTGCACAATAAATTACATATGCCAATCATTGGGTAATCGTAAAAAAAAGTGATTTTTTTTGTTGGCTGTCATTTGAAACCTATGCTACAAAGCATTACTGTGAACCCAACCCTGATGTGTGAAGGCGTGCAGTGCCAGTCTCACACAATCAAAGATTGCTCGCCACTCTTTTCAAATGTGCGTGTCAATTCTTTGACAGTGGCTTTTTGTTCTCCGAGGTGGCCAGGTGGCTCGGAGGTCTCGCGCGCCTCCGCAAGGGCACTCAGGCAAGCACCGCCAGGAGCCCCGGGTTCAAGCCTCAGGTCACCAATAGACCAATCAGGGGCATAAAAGAGCTCCTGTGATTAGCGGGTTTTAAACATCTCACTCAAGCAGTGAATGAGCTCAAGGAAACAAATCGTCCTTGAGTGGTTTTGTGCTCCACTTGATTTTGGCCACACTGGCTCTGTCAACGAAAAAAAAAACAATTGAACTGTTTCCACGTTCAAACAATGAATGGGCAACGGGTGATCTCCATTGGCTGCCTTGAGCTTCGTGATGAAAATTCAAACTTCCCATGGTGGGAGCCAGTCTCTCCATAGGATGGCCACAGTGGGTTTATTTTACTGGTCAGAGAGGGCTCGTATTATTATCGTTTACAGAAGGATAATGGGATTTGGATGAGCTCTGGTTGAGGTTTTAACTCACAAACTATAAACAAAACCATTTGTATTTTACCAGGTAAGGCCCACTGAGCTATATAGCTCTTTTTCAGAAGCGACCTGGCCACAAATGAAAGCTCAACAGAGTGGTTGATCATGTGGAAATTTATAGCAGCAAAATATTCTAAACGCAAGTTTCTAAATGTGGAGGAAAAAACCGGAGGACCCGGAGAAAAATCCACAGGGAGAACATGTAATCTCAAAATATACAGGCGTCAGGGTCAGGATAGAACCCACGACCTCCTGTATACCAGGCGAGGTAGTTAACATCTCATCACCATGGCACCCGTGACAATGAGACAGGCGCTCTACCCACTGTACCACCACCAACCGAATACAGTGCTGAACATGTCAGTGAGATGTTCAGCAACACTTCGCCAATATATGTGCCAGTTGGGCAATTGGCAGAAAACATGATCTTGCTAAAAACATTTCTCTAGTTACCAGGCAATGCCTCATGATTGTAGTGAAAAAATGTATCTGTAACAAGTCACTTGATTACAATCGTAACCAACTGTAAATATAATCACATTCATGAGGCTCTATTCACATAGAAAGAGTGTTTATGCTTCTGTAGAATTGTGGTTTTGGGCCCGATTGATGGTTGTGGAATGAGGAAGAGGCTCATTCTGCAGAAACCGTCGTGGCCAATCAGCAACCAACGAATGTCAGTAATATTGATTCTTAAATCCATCTGTAAAGAGTTTTGAGTGTCACCTTTCGGATATATGTGGGTTTTCTCCGGGCACTCCCATTTCTCCCCGCATGTAAAACACTCCTTAAAATGAAAATCCGATTACAGGATCATACTTAAAAGAGGTCTTGACATTCACAGAGGCTTTCTTGCTGAAGTAAAAGGCACCGAGGCTGTGTTGGTCACCCACACCAGTCCTGTAAATGTGTATTGATTTACCATGCTTCACCACGCTGGTGAGTGTGGCCTGGCGAATGCGAGGAACACAGACTTAGGAACATAGTACAACACAACAATACATTGTTGCCGCACAGTCCTCTGCTGCACACAACTTAACGCCGGTTTGACTCATGACGGTCACACATCCAAGCGCTGTCAGGCCCCAACTCTGGCTTAGCTTCTGAGATCCAATGAGATCTGATTAGATCCAACGAGATGCGATGAGATCCAATGAGATCCAATGAGACCCAATGAGACCCAATGAGATCTGATTAGACCCAATGAGACACAATGAGACCCAATGAGATACGATGAGCTTGGGCGCATCCCGGGCGATTTGGTCATACCATACGCCTCACCCCAACTCAGCTACCTACAAGTGTGCGGCGTGAACCAATGGGAGGGGAGGCCGCGATGGGGGGGATGGGGGTTTGGGGGCGGGGCTGCTGCTGCACCTGTGTGCCGAGCCGGCGCCAGGGGGCTACCTCACCTCGTTCACTTGCTTCTTGTCGAGGTGGAAGACCTGGCCCGAGCTGGTGGAGGCGATCTCCTCGTAGGCCTTGTAGCCGATGTGGCTACGGTCTCCGCAGTCGCCCGTCAGGACGAACACCACCTGCGAGCGGACACGGCGGGCAGCTTGACATTTGAGCTCAAACCCCCGGCAGGCAATAAAAAAAACAGCCAAGTGAAAAGACGGACAGAGCGTTCTTCTTGTTCTAAATGTTGAGGTTTGGGGGGCGGGTATTCGACTGACTTGACAGTCCCGAGCCAGTGGTGGAAATTCTACGTTTCTATGGCAGGACCCAATCCATTCATGGTACGGATAACCAATCACTGATTTCGCACAAAGTGCTTCTTATTTATAGGCTCCAGACGCTCACATGGAGCTGACGAATCCACCAGGAGTTGAACTCGCGACCTTCCGATTTGGCGGTCATGCCCTCTGACGGTAATTTATACTGCGTATCAAATACTTACGGACGTTTGTCAATCCACTGCTGGATGAAAGTCTTCTCAAGATGGTGTCGGTCGTGGGGGTTGTTTGACCATACTTCACCACGCTGGCCAGTGCGTCTTTGTGAATGTAGGAGGTGTCCAGAACCAATTCTGACATGACCCGCCACTGATGCTGGCTAGCCGTGGCCGGGAATCAAACTCAGCTCTCTGAGTTCACAGTGCAGTACGCTAACCGCTATACCACTGTACCACCATTCTAACCCCACCCCCCACCCTAACATTTCACAGTGCCTCACTTTACCATCAAAGCCTCATTGACCATTAAGCCTTTCATTATATTTCCCGCACCGTTTTGATGCCAATGTGCGCTCCGTCAGATGTAAATAATCATCCGCTGTGAATGGGTGCGAATTAAAGAAAAACGTGGGACATCAGGGCAGGTGAGGCTCTTTTCGATGTGGGGGTCCACACATTGCAAAGGGATGAAAGGGGGTCCCCCCTCCATCTCGCTCTCTCTACTTTGGCTCCGCCAACAGCTGGGGCCGTCCCCACAGATCGTATCGAGCGGGGACCGTGGCGGAACCTGCAGGTGTGTGCGCGAGCGTGTTTAGACAAGAGGCTGAGCCAGGCATTGTGGAAGATTTAAGGTAAAAAAAAATAACCATCTTTAGTTCGGAGCCCGGCCACGCCCGGCCCAGCTCGCTATTTCATTGTCAAACCGTGCGCCGCCGCCACCCCCCGCCTAAGCCTTTGGAGGTGTTTCTGTGTGGCCGCCGTGGGCAAAAAGACGAGAAAAGCGGCAGGACAAACTGCGGATTCAATTGTGTGTTTATATTTCACAGCTGTGGAATGCGTGAAGGTCCGCGTGCGTGCGCACACGGCCGTGCGTTCGCAAGTTCGTGCGGGCGGGCGGAAAAGCGGTTACTTGCACCGCGCCACAATCGAAGCTAGCCGGTTTAGATTCCTAGTCGAACACATTCTCAGTGGCACAACGTTTTTTTTACTTTTCCCGGGCCTTCCTTAAGGTCGACTCAGCCTTAAATGGGAGCAACCAAAGCCAGCTGTTCGGCCAGCCCAGCTGTTCGGCCAGCTGGCCGGACAGACAGACAGAGCGACGGACGCGTGTGGGTGCATGAACACGAGCACAGGTTGAGGCAGAGACGGGCGCGTGTCGTGTTGCCGACGCCGCATCATCGCACCGTGTGCAACTCGGATCAGGGGACTCGCTCATGAAGATGTCTGCCGGGCGGTCTACAAGGCCTCAAACGGGAGGATCTTTACCTCTGTGCTTGTGGTTCCGATTGTGTCTGAGCACATGCACGGCACGTACGCTTCACACATTACGTGCATGTGCGGCTTGTGCTTGCTGTGTTTAGTTTGTTGTCCTTCCCCCGCACCTTCGATTAGCACGTTTGGCTACGTACAGTGCGAAAGAAGTTCAACATAGATACGTGTATCACTAGTTAAGCCAAACATGCGTGTTGGCTTCGCAAGGAGACTCCAGAAAAAGTCCATTCGGGGAAATATCACGGAACCCGGTGGAATAATAACAAATTATTTGGTGATGATGCTGCGTTGGTAGTGGTGAACAAGCACAAATATATTTAAAACTCTCTATAATAGGGGACTTACACGCGATGCCTCTTCATTTTTTATGAATAAGGGCCATTTCCCGAAACGACACCTATTATTATTTGTTTTTTCATTCTAAGGCAGTGCTATTGACGAATGTGTTGAGTTCTTTGTTGTCAGTACAAGACATTGTGTCCGCAAGCATAGGCGTGCATCCCTAACGCACACTGCATAAACCATCGTCACGCAAACTCCGGTCATGCTCACAGCAGCAGCAGCAGTAGCAGCGGCTTTTGGCTAACCATCGAACAAAGACGACCACTGCATTACGCTTCTGCGGCCGTCTGGCATTCCTTTGCTTCCGATATTAGCAAACCATCGGAGTTAAGCAATTTTAAATAATCTAGATTGAAAACTCATTTGTTGAGAACCGCTTTTTGTGTTTAATTTGTTGTCCTTCCCCCGCATGTCCAATTTGCACGTTTGGCTACGTACCGTGCAAAAAGAAGTTCAACACTCTGGCAAAACAACAGCACTGAGATGCAGAACTGGCAACAGCTGACAGGGCCTGTGGGCTGCAAGCACAGCTGAGAAGAGTCAATGATGTCAATTAACAGAAGCAGTCAGTTTCTTTATAAAATAGCTTCCATGGTGGAAAACGTGGCCTGGAATAAAAAAACCCAGCAATTCGCAGTATGGAAAGTGTATTTCATACTGTTTGTGCAGACCCTGATGACAAGCTTATGGCAGACTGCTCGCGTTAGTGTACAAGCACACACCGCACGCTCGTCACACTTGACCGTGGCACCGCCTACGGGCAGAGACAAACTCAGACAAGCAACACAAGAGAGACAAACGGCGGGATCAAGGGCTCAAAGAGTGAAACGAGAGAGACCTATGAAAGCAGACGGAGGGGAAGAGAGGAACTGCATAACCAGTGGGAATATGGAGGCAAGGAGCGGGCCACTGCTGGAAGTGTAAGCCTACTCCAGCGTTGTGTATATCTACGTGTACGTTGAACTTCTTTCGCACCGCGCGTTGCAAACCGCGCTAATCTGTGGGTCTCTATGGGTCTGGGTGTCTGTGGGTCTCTGTGTGTGTACGTACGTTGAACTTTTTTCGCACCGCGCGTTGCCAACCGCGCTAATCTGTGGGTCTCTATGGGTCTGGGTGTCTGTGGGTCTCTGTGTGTGTACGTATGTTGAACTTCTTTCGCACCGTACGTAGGAGCGGGGAAGGACAACAAAGGCTGGTCGGTGTACATGGCTCCGTGCTGTTGTGCTATCTCAAAAGGCCATCAGCTGTGTTGTTTATTTTCCAATACGTGTAGGACAGAACAATGCATTTTACCCAATGACGGGGAATGGCGGAGAGGAGTCATTCTGGGACAAGTCGAGGACAAACCTTAGCCTGAAAAAAAAGCATTCCTTGGGAGAGCAGTATTACATTTTTCTCACAAATAGCTGAACCTCGAACAGAACACTCGATCCTTCCACAACGCCTACGGGTAAGCCCTGTGGGACTGAAGTCCGAAGGGCGAGAATAGGTCGTGCTTTGATCCTCCAACTCTCCCTTCATGCCATCACCACCCCCCACCAACCATCTTCTCATTCCCACCACGACTCTCACTTCCTCTAATTTTCTCACTTCCTCCATATTTTTTCCCCTCTATTTCCATATGCTGTCTTCCTCTGGCCCTCGTTCTCTACGGTTTCTCTTAGCTACACTATCTGCATGACTTTCCATCTGTGAGTTTGTCTGTCTGGGCTCTGCGTTATTGATGATGATTATTATTCATCTTTATCTCTACAAGCCCTTTTGGCAATCCACTGATGTGGAGGGCCTCCCCACGCCCTCTGGGTCGTGGAGGTGACGTGACCGTACGTGACCGTGCTGGTCAGTGCTGGTTGGTTGAATGTGGGGAGCATCGATTTTGAGGCATAGTACAGTACAACGATGGATTTTGCTGCACTGCCATCTGCTGATAACTTTCCTTCGCAGTGGCCTACAGCACATGTTACAAGCATTGTGGTCATCCATCCGAGTACCATCCAGACACCCCCCTGATTAGCTTTCAAGATCTGATGAGATTGGATGGATGCCGGATGATTTGGCCATAGGCTGATTAGGGCCCAATATGATACACCAAGTGATGTCTTCAAACAAAGATTCAACATAATGTCACTACAAGATTAAACATTTAGCCACCAGTGTCCGATTTGCATATTATTTTATCACCATGCATATTATTTTATCACCATCAGCAGCCGGTATCAATCCACTGCTGGACGAATGCCTCCCCAAGTTGTTGCCATCTCTTCTGCAATGCATCATCATCGCGGCTATGATCATGATCCCTACGCTCAACCAAGCCATGGGCGGTATTCATCCCCGTTGGAGGTACTGAGCCGTTTGGTAGAAATTTCACATTCTTATGGCGGGGATCAGCCTCTCCATAAAACAGCCAACTGTTGACATCTGACAAAGGGCTTATATGTGATTCTATCTACCCCCAGAGGGATGACAGGCTGATACGACGGAAATCTTGACCCCCTTCTGACAATGAGTCACGTGCTCTCCCACAGTGCCGTATTGCCTCTGGGCAAATGTCAAGGAGTTGGAATCTGCGAACTGGTTCGGTGTCATGCACGCAGCATTCACTTTACCTGGCACAGTGTAGAGCTTAAGGAGGCATCGGCTCATCAACTCGGATCGGTCGAACAAGCGCACAAAATAAGCGTCGACTCAGGTGTGTGTTAAGCGATGCGTTTCCATCCGTACGGTGTTAAGCGTCGTGGGTTTGTGCGACCCTCACAGCTACCATTTGTCGATAACCTCAGAACAGTGAATAAAAAAAAAGCGAACAAATCGAATTCTGCCCCCCAGAATCACAATAATTAATCTCATCATTGGGGGGGGGGGAGTGAATGTTTTAAACCCCTTAATATTTAGGCATAAACACTGCCACCATCAAATATACCCTACTGCCACCGTTAAACATAACTGCTTGTTGTGTTTAGTTTATTGTCTTTCTCCCCGCACCTCTGATTAGTAAAGTTGGCTACGTGCTGTGCGAAAGAAGCTCACCATACATACACATACATACCGACACGCATGCTCGAGTTTTCCACCCACGATGTTTATTTGTTGATTTTGAATGGGGGGAAAAGAGTATTGCGTGTCTTGAACTCAAACATATTGAACGTATTTATTTTCATCAATAACTTCACGGACTCCAGGCGCGGCTCTGCTCGGATGCTCGAACATGAACACGTCACAGAGATATATTTAACGGCGCGCTCTTTACGCAACCATGGAACAACACACAAAATATGCCAAATGCATAGCTCGCATGGAATGGGAACACTTTGTTCCCATTCAAAACGCAATCTCATTGCCCTGCAAGTTTGATGAAAAGCCACATGGTGGACCTTCACATAGTTCAATAATTGGCAATGTTTGTCTGCAATGTGTTCCAACTTGTTCAACAAGCCAACTTAAAAAAAAAACATTTTACAGCGAGGTTGTCCATGTAATTGTACACGTGCGGACATAGCGCAAGCAAAAGTACGCAGCACATTAAAGACGTGTCCTTTGTGCACACGCGCGCACCGTGCAGACGCTCACCTGAGACTGCTTCTGCTGGATGAGCTGCAGCACCTCCGGCGCCAGCTTGTAGTCCTTGGACCGGGCGTCAGTGAAGACGTAGATGAAGGAGCCCGGCAGGGAGATCTCCACGGCAATCTTGATGGCACCGATGCTCATCTCGGGGCAGTCCCCCCCACCCTGGCCGGCGAGAGGCACATCAACGTGTCAGCGTCGTGCATGCGAGAGTTCACACCGGAGGGTAATTGTCCTGCCTGGCTGAAGGCGAGAGGGCCCTTTCCCGTACGGTCAGCAATTCACCAGCTGGGATGTCAAGCAAGCATGGCTCTGATAATGAGGCAATGTGCGTCGAAAGCCAGTGCACGCACAGTTTGCTCGTCTTGAAACGACGCTGCTGAAATTGTGCACTCCCAGAAGGCTGTGCAGCTGATGGGTTGTGTAAGTTTCTGCTGCTGTTGTTGTTGCTGTTAGTTGTTTAAGTATTTGTATACGTGGGGCGAGGGAAAATTCAGCCCGTGGGCTTCTTTTACGAGAATGACCCAGGGAAGACCTTCGTAAGGAAAAAAGTTACAGCAGCGAAAATAAATCACAACACTGCAGGCACTGGGTATCAAACAGCTACGAGGAAAACAACTTTCAAGTGTAAGAAATATTTATTTGTTTTCATGTGCACAGAGGGTTATGTGAAGAAGACATTGTCTGCTTGTTTATTCTGTCAAGAAAGGGCTCTTCCACACAATCAAAAGAGAAAGTTCCAGCAATCGTCCTCAGAAAAAATCTACGGACTCTGTGAGTCTTTCACAAGCTCATAAAATAAAATTATTGTTTCAGGAATTATACGAAGTTTGTCACTGATTGGTATCTTGCCTATTTTCACGATTGCTTATGCCCCACATGATGTATTCCGACGACTGCATACAGGCAGTGACCTGAAATACGAACGTCCAACTTACGATACAACCCCACTTACGAACGAACCGCCATGAGATATTATTTTTAACCATCCGACTTGCGAACGTCCAGTCGTACTTTTGAACCGACCCGCGGAACTATTCTGTGAGAGGCGGGGCGATCCTCCGTGAGATGTAGTGAGTCCCAGCATCACGCGTGATGCACCACAACAGTGAGCCACCCCTTCTAACGACAAAACAATCATCAGGACTCAAGGTAAGTGAAAACTATTGGTTCATGTTTCTCTATTTTTAAGTTTGATTTACTATACAGTATTTATGACTGTGTTGCATGCAAATGTACTTTATTTCTTCTTATTTATGATTTTAAAAACGCTTTCCTTTTTTTGTTGAACCATAACACATTTTATAACACTGACCGTATGTACAACTAAATATTGAGCTCCGACTTACGAACGGGTCTCAGGAACGTAACCCATTCCATAAGTCGAGGACTGCCCGCATTGGGTTCTTTATACCGCATATCGAGGTTCAACTGTCACACACTGTGCTTTGGTGCCTGCACGCACGGTTTTAATTCCGGCTGCTGTGTATTAGCCATGTAACGATGTATACATTCATTGATTACTAACGAACCGACCCGTGGAACTTTTGCTTGTGATGAATGCATCAAATCAGGTGCGGAGTAAGTGACTATTGAGGATGTATGCAAAGTACACATAAGCTGCATGCCGATGTTACCTATTCCGTAACAGAGGGGACGAAAACTCTACGAATGAGTAAAGGTGAATGAAAAAAACCCAATATTAACCAGGGAGAACGAATGGGACAAAAAAATCACTCATTCAATGGCAACCCTAAATTGTGACAATTCACCGACTTGTGGAGGGTGCGAGTCAATTATATATTTATATAGACTATATTTATTTTATATGTTTTTTATTTTACCAGGTGAGGCCCACTGAGATGTATAGCACTTTTTCAGAAGCGACCTGACCACAAATGACAGCTCAACGAAGTGGCTTATCACGTGGACATTTATAGCAGACAAATACTCTAAAACGCCATGTTTATAAATGTGTAGGGAAAAACCGGAGGACCCGGAGAAAAATCCACGCGACAACGGAGAGAATGTGTCAACTCAAAATATACAGGCGTCAGGGTCGAGATTGAACCCATGACCTCCCGCATACCAGGCGAGGTAGTTAACATCGCGCCACTGTGCTGCATGTTGAGTTACAGGTACCGCGTGTTGCATTTTGGCTACCGCACACGTAATTGAGTTACAAGACACTGCACACTGGTTTCTGGCCACTGAAGTTCTGGACAGTGTGAACAAAAGCTCCAGCTGTTGGCATTAATTTATGGCTACCGCACACAGCACTGACGCTACTGCATAACGTGTTCCAACCGACGCTGCCAACATGTTGAACTCCAGTCACCAACCCCTCGTAAACCTTTACCTGACATTAACCCCACCTCACTATTAGAACTCACTCTTTGTAAAAGCATGGTCACACCTTCGATTCACAATACAGTGCACATTTCTATTCAAAACTTCATCGGCGATCGGGCAGGGGATTGAGCATGGGATCAAGCATGGGATCGAGCATGGGATCGAGCATGGGATCGAGCATGGGATCGAGCATGGGATCGAGCATGGGATCAAGCATGGGATCGAGCATGGGATCAAGCATGCGATCGAGCATGGGATCAAGCATGGGATCGAGCATGGGATCGAGCATGGGATCGAGCATGGGATCGAGCATGGGATCGAGCATGGGATCGAGCATGGGATCGAGCATGGGATCGAGCATGGGATCGAGCATGGGATCGAGCATGGGATCGAGCATGGGATCGAGCATGGGATCGAGCATGGGATCGAGCATGGGATCGAGCATGGGATCGAGCATGGGATCGAGCATGGGATCGAGCATGGGATCGAGCATGGGATCGAGCATGGGATCGAGCATGGGATCGAGTATGGGATCAAGCATGGGATCAAGCATGGGATCGAGCATGGGATCGAGCATGGGATCAAGCATCAGTTTGAGCATGGTGCAGAGCATGGAGTCGAGCATAGGAGTAATCATTGATTCGAGGCATTGCGGTTGTTTGTAATCAATGCAACGATGCACACCGAGCGATTATGGAAATTGCCGCTTTCCATTGGTTGGTAATTGTGTCACATTGCTTTCCATTTGTTGGTAATTGTGTCACATTGCTTTCCATTGGCTATTATGCGTGCATAAAGAGTCCATATTTCACGGACTCACTCTACCGCGCCACAGATAAGTTACCGCGGAATTGAATGAAGCCTGGCACCAATTTTTGCAAACTATAATCTCCATAGACCGTCCACATCCTTCCCTATCATTAACGTTGAAAAATGACCACTTACCCTTATTTCTCATAAGGGGATATCACATGAAATAACGCCTCATGGTATGCCCTTCCTGAAAGGATTTCCTGCCCATGATGAATTGGACACGTATCTCAAAGAGTAGCTGGCCTGTTAAAGATATTGTGGCGCTGTTTTGCCAGGGCAGCACTTTCCAAGTGGGTGGGAAGGTAGATGCCAAAACAACCCGCATTCCCAAAGACGTGCATCACCGCACGCGCGCTCCCTGCGGCAGAGTTGGACATCGAGCAAACCGTGACACAGCCCGTAAGAGCAGCCAATGTGTTCTCAAGTCACGGCCCGTATGTCAAATGTACTCAGCAAGAGTATTGCACAGGAGCGTGATGGAGGCCTGTACCCCTTAAACATGGAACGTTGGGCCAACGTTAGGACCAAGGTTGGCCCCGAACTGTTCCCACCACGTGTCCGCATTGTCTCAACGTTGCAACTTTTCTGGGTAATTATGTGCTTTGGAGGCAAGGTGGGCAGACCAAACTACATTGCCATGAGTGTAACTCTCGACCTTTTAGACCTTCTGGTTGTACTGAGTGACAGTGCAGAAACTAGTTTGCTCGCCTGGTTATGGCCGAACCTTATTTTGCATTTTTCCCAAACTAGGCCAGGGGGCTTCTCCAGGCACCTCGGTTTCCTCTTCGTGCAAAATGAAACCGATGAAAGAAATGGCCACACATTATAAGCAAATCTCTCCTGAAAAGGAGTATTGAAGCTCAGTTTTAGGCGACGCTGGATAAATAAAGTACATCATTATAGAAGCATCAGATAGATGCATGCGTTCTGGACATTCCATCCTGGATTTTCCGTTGATTTTGCGATGGCTACGACCCCCCCTCCCTCCCCTCTCTGTTCTCATCCATCACGTACGACGATATAAAACCGCTTCAAAATGAGGAGGCTTTGGGGCGGATGGGAAGCTAGGTGGGTGGGGTGGGGGGGAGGCGGTGATGGAATCGAGAGAGATGCAGTAAACGTGCCCCAAAGATGTAATTAGTTACGCATTCGAAACTCGAAAATAGCTTCCTGTAATTCTGGCATGCTCGGGGTCTCAGAGTGTGTGTGCCGGAGGGGGGGCAGAGAGGAGAGGGGGGTGGGGAGATGATGGTGCAGTGCATGACCAGTTGTGTACTGTTCAGCGGAAAATCCTGTTTGGCTCTCGTTAAGGAGACAGTGGTGTGAAGACGGCGGCCCAGCGGTCGACGCGCCGCGCGGTGAACCCCAATGACCTGAGTTTGAATCCCGGCCACGGCTAACGGTCAGTGGTGAGTGATATCTGAACCGGGCCCGGGGCGGCTACTTTCACCCAACGCTCACCGGCAGAGCGTAGTGAAGTATGGTCATGCAACACCCATGGCCAACACGGTGTTGGGGATGCCTTCGTTCAGCGGCGGGAGACACACTGAAGGTGTGTGAAGAAGACACAGGTGAAGGCGATGAGGAATAAAGGAGCAAAGAAGGGAGAAAGAGATATGAGATGGGTGAAGGGTGTTGAAAAAAAAACTGAAATAAAGGAAACAATGGCGAGATAAAGATTGAGTGGAAATGTGTTAATATGTTCAGAGGACAGATTTGCTAACAAAGATAAAGATCCCCCGTATGGCCTTCGTCAGTCTGTTGGGGCAAGCGTGCTGTTAGCGTGCACCTTAATAAAGACACACATAAATGCCGATAAAAAGATACACAAATCTAGGAATCTTTATAAACTATCAGGGCCAGGTACTGTTAGTAAGTGCCGATTAAGGCTGCCAAAGTACAGGAGGAGATTGGTCGGGCCAGTACCATGCCCGAGCACCTTTGTCTCCCCAGTACTCACGTTTGCACGCCGCACAAGGCACCGATGCTATGGCGAGTTGCCCAAGGGGATACCCAGGACAGGTTCAGCTACCACTCTGTCCCTTTTGTTTTGCGTGACCAGGAATCGAACCGACGTCACTGGGATCACAGCATCAGTGCTCAACTCAACCCTCCCCATAAGTCCCACAAATACATAATCTGCAAAAGCATAAAAAAACCACAAACACCGATCCCCCCATACAAAATTTGCACGCAAGCGGCACGAGCGCTGCAGCGAGCAACAGGCTATAGCGAAGGCACATGTGGTGGATACATAGAGCAGCAGCAGGTATCGAGATGGACATCAGCTGTGTGGCCCATGAGGCTTCGTGAGTTCCCCTCTCAAGCCCCCGTCCCCCACCACCAGGATTACGCGGTAATGCTCTGGAATGTCTCTCGTCAAGGGGACTTTCACGGGGCCATTCTCCTGAATCCCCCCAACCCGCCGCCCCCCTGGCCGATGGTATCGGCAGAAGGGAGGGAGCTCAGGGTGCCCGCGCCGGCCAGTTGTGGGAACCGGAGCCCGATGGGGCACAGGCGCGTGCTCGGGCTAGGCTTGGTGGTGTTGAACTGTGCGCTTGCTGTGGTCTGCGACGCTCGGACGGAGATAAGCCATGGGCTTGGCAGCTAATCGAGTGAAAAGCATGGTCCTCGTAATGCCAGACATGTGTGCGCGCGCTTCAGTGGTGGCAGCTGACACAGACCCACAGCGCACTCACCCCACGTACATATTCTGGCTGATGCGAGACAGCGACCGAAATATTGGGTGCAATTGTACGGGCGTCGCGACAAGCAGCAAAAATGTGCAGAGATAAAGCTCAAAAGTTTTGTTTAATGTTATTTTATATAATTAAGACACCTGTGCATTTACTATACTTCTCAATGGGATGTCGCATCTGCCTGGGTGGTGCTGTGTGTTTAAAGCGCATGACTCGCAATCAAAAGTTCGTGATTCAAATCTCAGTTGGGAAGTGACTCTGAACATCCCTCCGGCGTTGATACGACGAGTGTTTCCATCTTGCGGGAACCAAATGTGGCTGTCCTAAGGGAGGACTGCACTGGCCTGGCAAGTGTAGAATCTGTGATTGCACCACTGGCTCACGACTGCCAACGGTTTGTTGTCCTTCCCCGCACCTCCGATTAACACGGTTGGCTATGTACGGTGCGAAAGAAGTTTAAAATACATACGTACAAAGGTCACAGCATCACCTCACCCTCATTCGAGCAGGGACACACCTGGACGCTCAAAGTGTTTCGGATTTACGTTGGGTACAAGACGAAGGTGCAGAGCTGCAATTACTTTCTCACGGCAACCCCTGGCGAAAGGGTTTCCATGAGAGGGAGCTCCAGAGAACGCCTATCAAGGGATTTTTTCCTCTTCAAGGCTGGTCAGACGTCTAGGTGGGAGCACCCTCCCACACCGATTAACCCCCACTACACCTGGCCTGCCGATCCATTAGTTTTAAGTTTCATTTATTTGGTATAGCTCTGTGAGCCATGCGGCTCTTAAGTCGGGTGCAACCGCAACCAACAAAATATGAACGGAGAACATCTTAAAGCGACGACGCGCAACAGAAATATCCTCGGATAAACCAGCAAATTTTCCAAAAAAAACTAAACGCTGTGTGCAAAAATCCCAGTGTGATGCAAGTCAAACAATAACAACCATAATACATATTCTTGGTTCTTTCGGTAAAGTCACGTAGAAGAGAAACAATAAAATAATAAAAATATAAAACAATAAAATTCTCACGACGTTTCGACTGCAACACAAGCAATCATCATCAGGTGTGAAATCCACAGCAAGAAACGTGAGAATTTGTATTGTTTTATATATATATTATTTTATTATTTCCCTTCTACGTGACTTTACCGAAAGAACCAATAATATGAATCCCTGCAGTCACGAAAGCTTTAAATCAAAACCATAAAACAATTTAGATTACCCATATATTTTCGAAATCACTAGCTGTGGGCGCAAACCGTTAACACCGCTGGGTTGGGCAGACTTGGAGGGATTTAAGAGACGACGTGTGCCTTTGTTTAAACTGCCACACCAGGAGGTTGAAGCAGCGACCTCTGGATCGCGAACCCAGTGTGCTGATCGTTACACCACAGCAGTACCCCTGAATGGTGGGTGTTCCCACTAAATTATAGGCTCAGACTTAATTTGGTGTTGGGAGCTTAATTATGAGATTAAGAAGGAATCCATTCTTATTTTATTCTATGAAGTTTGCTCCAATAATCGTGGGGTAACGTGCTATAACACATTATGTGATTATCAGAGGAAGTGTCAAACGCTCTATGTGAATTCTAAAGAGCTACTGTGATTTAATCGCATACCTAAAATGGCTCGTAGTTTACATTTCAGGTAAAGTCTGATTGAATATCTTTACCTGCTCTTTCGTACCGTACGTAGCCTACCGTGCTAATCGTAGGTGCGAAAGAGCAGGTAAGGATATATAAGGTCAAAATACGTACACATACATATTCGTAGCTGTAGGTAATGTAATTAACAATGAATTCTGGATATAGAGGTCAGTGCATGTGACTAATGGCAGTACCATATGGGGGGGCTGAACATGTGATGGGCAAGGGGCAGTAAATAAAAGTCATAATTATCTGACATAAAGCTACGGGATTGTGTACAGAGCGGTCTATTTAGATGAATATAAACAGAAACATGCGCACACGAAGGAACGCTTTGGGGATTGGGAAGAGATCGCAAACTGCGAAACAATTAAAACACGATTACGTTCAGGGTAGAGAAGAAATGTTAATTGTGAGTGGGTGATGAACAGAGGGTGGGAATCAGCACTACAGCTGGACATGAGGGAGTTCTGGACAGCAAGCGCAGCATTCCAGAGTAGTAATGATAATAATTTACAGTTGTAAGGCGTATTTCGTCCATAGATCCCAATGCGCCACCATGTATGGAAAGCGAGAAAAAACTGAACCAGGGTATACGGACAGAACTAAGCCAGTTTAAAGAGGAGAGTTTTCAAGACAGACTTGTATGTATGTACGTTGATCATCGGTTTGCACCGTACGTAGCCAACCATGCTAATCAGAGGTGCGGGGGTGGACTTAAATATATCTAACAATTCTGATTGTCTTACTAGCAAAGACAAATAATTGTTCCAAATCTTGTGAGCTGCACAGTGGCAAAAGCCCAATCACCCCAGGAAATGAGCGTTGACCTCGGAGTCCTTAGAAGAAGGCGAGATCTCCGGGACCTCGTTGGAGTGTAAAACATGGATCAGTTCCTGTGAATAGTATGGGGCTAACCCATTGAGTGCCTTGTAGGTCAGCAGCAGCATCTTATAGTCTACTCGATATTTGGCTGGTAGCCAATGCAAAGATGAGACAGTGGGCGTGTGATGTGCTGCTCGCGATACGGTGGGGTGCGTTAGGACTCTAGCAGCTGCATTCTAAACAAGCTGAAGTCGACACGGCACCTCACTCGGAATCCCGAACAGTATTGCGTTGCAGTAGTCAAGTCGGGCGAATACAAAAGAATGGACAATTATCCGAACTAGGCCCCATCCCTTCCTAATTAGGAAGGAATGAACTCCCCATCAGGCAGATATTCACTCACGACGATCCAAGGAGAGTGCCTGACTCACAGTCAGAAGGTCGTGAGTTTAAATCCCAGTTGGGAATTGAGTTCCAAGCCTGGGGAATCCTTGCCGGTTTAGGGAACTTTTATGGCAAGTAATAATCAGGCTGGTTCAGCAGTTCTACTGCTGGATATTTTTTTCTGCCTGAGGACGACCGCTTGTGTTGCGATCGAAACGTCGTGGTATATTATTCTTTGTTTTATTTTTCTACCTACGTGACTTTACCGAAATAACCAAAGAGTATGGATTCCTGCAGTCACGAAAGCTTCAAATCCATAATGTAATAATCAGCTCAAATTTGGCCTTGATATGATCATGAAAATCGAATAAAAGTTATGCCAAAGTCACAAACTATTGGCATGGCTTGTATGCACATATATCAACGAAGCCACTACCAATGGAGCAATTGGTTTATTTGTCATAAATGTGAATTGATGTGATCATAAAGGAATAGTTTTATGTTTAATTCCTCCTTCACAGAGGCGGTTATACTGAAGACCGTTTGAAGTTGCTAGTCATTGCATGAAAAGTAGACAGTTGATTCCTTTTTCAATGCCACGATGCCATATGTCTTCCACCAAGTGTCTATAACATGGCCTGAAAGTCCTCTCTGTACAGCCAAATATTAAGACACTGTTGATCCAAGGTGCATTGGTGGAGCCAGGTGATTCAGGGAACTGTGAGTGTCTGCGTGTTAGTCCTGCATGAGCACTACTGAGAAGCTAGGTTCAAATCCAGGCAGAGTTGAAATGGGGCTCTCAAATAAAGAAATATGGATGGTATCTGCATGGACACCAACGATTGCACAAAAACGCCGCCGTATGAAATTAGGTTCGTCATTTAATCGAAATATTTTAGCCCTGAAAAACTAAAAATGGGTTGATTGCCAAATTATGAATCTTTGCATTGCTGTAATTTCACTAGTACAGCACTATTCGTTTAAAGATGATTTACAGCAATTAGGTCAATCTACTCCTGCACGAAAGCCTTTCTACAACAAGACGATCATAGGGTTTTGTTTGACCATACTTCACAAATTCTAGTTTAGTGTGCATTGGTAAAGGGGATACCTAGGACCGGTTCAGACACCACCCGTCACCGATGTTAGCTGTGGCCACAAATCAGATGCAGGTGACTAGAATCAGAGAAGCGCGCTCGTCACTGCACCACTGTTCCAGCATTTGTTTTCATCTGAATTGTCGAGAAGCAAAAAAAAACAAGATTTCAAAGTGGCCCCTCGTTCGTGCGTATTCAACAACAACAACAGCTGCCATTTGCCACTAAGTGGCGGCGACGTCACCATGGCGCCTGTGCCAGGCCGTGTGCACTGGGAGGCTACGTGAAGTGTCGAAGGCTCGCTGGTGGCAGAAGGTCACAACGGGACAGATCCAGGTGCCATGGGTTGACTGACTGAGATGAGTGGCAGATACACCAGCTATGCCCCCTGTACATTCAGAGGTGCAGACACGGACATGCAGACACGGACACGCACAGCGGAGCCCGCATTGTACCTGGACGTAAAGGTCCCTGAGCTCCCGCTGGAATTTGTCCGGGTCCGTGGTGATGGTCACGGGGCCGATTTCTGCAAACAGGAAAATGAGGGAAGGAAAATCTGCATTAGCAACGCCTTCCCGTGACATCAAGGGTCATGTAGAGCAGCCACCCTCCCTCCTCACCCCCACCCCTTGCCCCCCACCCCCACCACCATAAGTCACGATGACACTGGAGCAAATTGTCCCATCATGAGCAGCACGTGGAAATTCCAGCTAATTAGCCCGGGGTAATCCACGCCGTTTTAGGGCACATTTATAGCCGTACACTTATCAGCACATATTTGGCCACGGATCTGATCATGGAAAGCTCATTTGATTCGTGCCAGAGTCACGAACTGTTGACATGACTTGCATTCATTCACACATTATATCAGTCAAGCCGCTACAAACATAGCGTCTTTAATTGATGTGATTATAACGGAAGAGTTTGATGTTGAACGCCTCCTTCACAGTGGGCGGTTACACCGAAGAACCTTTTGCGAGAGTGAAGCACGGCGCTGCGGTCACTGCGCAAAAATGTCTGAATTCTGAAGGGCCTCGTAAGCGTATAATGTCTGCGGGGCTAATAGCCCCACGGAGCCACAAGGGATTCAACTCCCGTCATGCTTGCCATGGTGTCATAAACAGGCCCTGAGCACTGGCCGTGCCTTGATTAAGGCCTCTGCTGTGGGGGAGGCTCGCACGCGCCGAACCGCATACTCCCGCTGAAATGTTTATAAATCCAATCTTTTTTGGAAAAAAAATATCTCAAGATTGGTGCCATATGCCACCGGACAGAGTGGACGCGTGTGCTTCACCATGCTGGGAATGTCGCATTTTGGCGGGAATTTGTTCATTTGGAGTGGGCCCTCTCTGAAAATGGTGCTGCCGGTAGAGTGCTCAGGTAGGTCAGAAGATTTAAAGTTCAAACCTCAGCATGAGAATGTGGAATTTCATCTTCTAGCTGAGGGCCATCACTGACGGAGATGAGTATTGGCCAGAGCATGGAGACAATTTGACTTTCACATAATTTTTATCGCAATGAATGGTAAAGCCATTTTTTTTTTCAATTTATGGGAAGTTAATAAGGCCATAACGATTGCTACATGCAGGATGTATTTATTAGTTTCTGGTGAAGGGACAGGGATTTCAAGCCAGGATCTCAGCAGTGTTCGTTCAGTCCTATGATATGGGAATTAACATTAACTGCTTGAGCCATTTAGCCAGATCACATATGTCCCATTTTAATTAATTATCAATATATAATTAAAAGGGAAAAACACTACACACAATGTTTTTTTGCACATCAATTAGGTCAGTGAACATGTAAGAATGCACGTTAAGCATGCATAGATGCATAGATTCATCTATCGAAATGTATTCTTAGGCTCACAATACGTGCAATAGAATTGCGTGTGAGAGGGTTGAGTATCTGCACTCCTTCAAATGGAGGAAAAATAGCTTTCAGCTCCCGAACACATTGCTTCCATACGTAAGAACAGATGATATCCGCATGTTATATATGCAAATGATATGCCAATGTTCTAAATCAGTGGTTCTTAACCTGGCGTGCATGCACCCCCAGGGGGTGCGAGATGCCCTTCCTGGCAGTGCGAGACATGCAAGATTTTTTTTAGACGGTAAATCATCGAAACACAAATTAAGCAGGGGTATGTAAGTACAACTACAGTACTTTGGTTCATCAAACCCTCTATTTATGAACATTATACTGAACATGTTTTAACGATTGAGACCAAAGGGGTGCAAGGCTGCAGTGAGCGTTAAGAACCACTGTTCTAAATCATCCACGATCTATCTACTGCTGGACGAAAGCAGTAGATAGACGTTGCCACGCCACCTCTCGCGGTCCTGCGTGCTGCCACAATCCGTCTCGCTCCCGCGAAAGAGCTGCTTCGCAAACGTTCAAGAAAGTCGCGTCCAATTGTAATGTGTCAGTAGTGGCATCGAACAAGCTTGAGAGAACGCACAAGCCTACGAAACGAATGGATCAATCATGAACGGCCATGAACAATCCACCCAAAGCCGCTGCCATGTCTCACGAACTTTGTCATGTTACAATTCACCTTCAGTAGCTCTTATCCCAAAGGAAATGGGCATGCAGCAATGCATTGATTTATCGATCTGTATTTATTTCTTACACTCGCCATACATTCATTTAATGTGACTATTTTGTGGATACAAATTAAATGAAACATAACTTCAGACTTAAGCAAAAAATTCCATTGACTAACAACACTTTTTCAGCAAACTAAATTGTGCTTTCACCACTCAAAAAAAATGCCCTCACTGCATCGCCATGGTTACCCAGAACAAATATTTAACTCTTTATGCTGGAATAAAAAAAACGTGCACTTGATTAATAACCTTTGGGTCTTTCGGTAAAGTCACGTAGATAGGTTCAAAGAAAGTAACCAAAAATAACAAAAAACTACGACGTTTCGATTGCAACACAAGCATCCGCCATCAGGAAGAACGCTTGTGCTACGACCGAAACGTCGTAGTTTTTGGTTATTGTTTGTTATTTTCTTTGAACCTATCTACGTGACTTTACCGAAAGACCCAAAGAATATGAATTCCTGCAGTCACGAAAGCTTGAAGTCAAGATTTGATTAATATCTGCAACACTTGGTACATTGGCCCTACAACATGAGCGTGTTTACGCATGTTGTTTGCAAAAAAATAAATGTGTCATGAATTAAATTAAACTCTGGCAAGAGATCGCTCTTAATCACAAAATTCCAGGCACTAATTACCATCAATCGTATGAAACGTGCATTCATTCCAGGGGCTGTAACGCAGCAATTGTCAAAGTCGGCCAAGGCGGGACTTGTGATTACATTTCGCCAAACACGAGTCACAGCATGCCTTTCATATCTCAATCATCGTCCTTGATCAATCCATCTTGATCAATCCACTGCTGGATGAAGGTCACCCCTAGTCACCACCACCACCTATGATGTGAACAATCCACCAAGCGCCTGCACATGCACTGATTTTCATCGCTCCACCATCTCGGTCGACGCGCCGTTGTCTTGACCAATGGCCATCGTCCCCTCGGGACCCGGCGCGTCCTGTTCTTGTGCACTCATATTTCCTGACAATGATAACGATCAGCTTTAACACGCAGGCTTTCCGCGACCAATATCATCCATGTAATACGTCGTACTCAGATTGTAAAAGTTGTAGATTTGCTCTATAACACACCGGTGTATCGTACGAGTAACGAATTTGCATGTTGTTTACGTGATAAACCTAATTTGGCTGTGGCGGGTTTAACAACACATTTATATTTAGGTGATCTAACCCAAAAATAAAAAGACATTATGGAGTTATAACGATGTCGCTGGCCTCCCGTACGTTCTTCTCAATGCATTCCACTCTCTCTGTCTCTCCGTGTCATGCCAAACGTGCATAGCTCCACGCGTCTTTGTGCATTTTGTCACTTTTGCTTTTCCTCTCCAGTTTATATCTCAATATGCATTTGATTTCGTGTCATTTTTCCACTCACGCAAAAGCACAATGTGCCTCTGTTACTGGAGCACGTTTCAGCACACGGCATATCTCCCACAACCGCTACCAGATGTCCTCCCAGAATGCCGAGCCCCCATTCCCCCATTGGTTTTCTAAATTAATGTATTTACTAATTCGTTCGTTTGTTCGTTTCCTTTGTCATTCATCCACATCGTGACCAATTTATGCAAATATAAAAAATGAAACATTTACATGATTCCCTCCATGGAAATGTGGACTTTCCACCCAATAGCTCAGGGCTGCCACCTCTGGTTCTTAAGTTTTGCCTAAAATTGAAAAAACATCTAAATTATCAACACCATTTATTCTCGACATGGGAATGTTGTTTTTGTCTTGCAAGGAGGAAGTAACAAAATACAACTCAGAAGAGTCAAGCTATTCACAGCAACATAAAAAAAGAGAAAGTTTTGAAAGCATACTCTTAGGTTTTTTCGGTAAAGTCACGTAGGTAAAAATTTTAAATTAATAAAAGTAAAATAAAACAAATTAAACAATTCACGACGTTTCGGAAGCAACACAAGCCTCCGTCTTCAGGTGGAACCGTCACAGAGTATGAATCCTTGCAGTCACGAAAGCTTCAAATCTAGAAGTTTTGAAAGCAATTTGAACAGTCGGATGCAACTGGGAGTGTCTAAATGCAAAGTTATTGAGTAAAGACCGTGGACAGGGCCTACATTTAAGGCCACGATCGCCGACATCTTTGAGAAAGGATGCGGCACATACAGAGGGATGAAGAGTAAATATATTTTTTAATTGTATTGGAGAAATAAAAATAAATGTAATTCTTTCTAACAAAAATCGGAGTCAAGTACCAACGCTGTTCGTTGTTTGAGAGACATTTTGATTACAATCACAGCTGGTTTTGTTTTTGCACACTACAAAATGTTTACTTATAAATAGTGGCGTCACTCAGGTTGGTGTCACCCAGTGCGGTGACTCATGGTGTCACCCCCATGGACCTTCGTCCGTACCAGACCAAATAGAATCCTTAGTAATGTTTTTTGTACTAATGTTACTCGTAAATCGTAATTCCCGTATATCACTGAATATCATGGCAATAGTAGTGACGTAAACAACTAGCAAAATTACAATTACACCTTGAAATGACAATATTTGCCCTTAAATACGACTTAATTCTCAAATAAGTTATTTATATAGGTGCACAAATACTAATTACCACAATATTGTAGCTAAAACACTAGAAAATTTGATAAAATCAGCGACTATAAAAACACGAGCAGCAACGAAAACTACACCGCGTGCTTGTAGCGCGTGCAGACGAAACCACGTGACTCGAAGCGTCACTGGAGTTGGGTAACAATGACAGCTCTGACCGGAGCGCATTGGAACGTTCAAAAGGTAAATTCGCATCGAGTTTTAGCCTTGTATGTATATTAATACAGTACATGTAAGCTGGGCTTACGAAAAATGTTGTTGTTATAACTAACTACAGGGATATTTTAATAAAAATAATAATCAATTTCTGCTGAAACACTGTACAAAAATTGTTATAGAGACGGTCATTTTGGTGCCACCCCCCTCTGATGGTGTCACCCGGTGCGGTCCGCACCCCTCTAGTGACGCCACTGCTTATAAACAGATTTAACAAAAATATCTATCATCCTCAAACATTGTGTGATAATGAGAACAATATATAACAGTAAACTCCTCTGGAAATTGCCCAAACGGCCCTTTAATGTTCTTAATTATGGGTCTCGGAAAATTCATCAGAATATATTTCTATAGAGGGTTGAGGTGTGGTGCTATTAACTCTGCCACCTGAGTTTGAATTCTGGTCATGACTAACATCAGTGGTGATTAATATCCCAACGAGTCCTGGGTTCCCCTTAATTATGGGTCTCGGAAAATTCATCAGAATATATTTCTATAGAGGGTTGAGGTGTGGTGCTATTAACTCTGCCACCTGAGTTTGAATTCTGGTCATGACTAACATCAGTGGTGATTAATATCCCAACGAGTCCTGGGTTCCCCTTCAGCCACATGCACTGACCAGCATGGGCTACAATCAAACACCTATTGGCGAGGCCGTCATCCAGCAGTGGATTGACAATACATAGCGAATCATAGCACCGCCTTTATAAATGGTGGCAGTCGCCATATTAATTGTGACTTCAAATCTCAGTCAAGAGGTCAGCTTAAGACCATTATCCGTCCCTCACCGACAATACGGACGTGGTTTTCGTGGGAAAGTCCACTGTGGCTTAAACACTGACCACAAATAAAAGACTCCCTCCCACCATGAGAACGTGGAATTTCCACCGCAGCCTCGTGGTTCTCAGTGCCACCACCACCCCCACCCGCCGCAACTCGATGGGACGCGAGAACGCAACGGAGGCACTTGCTGCGTCGACCGGACTCCTCGCTCGGGCTGGGGTCACTCGCTCGTGGGCAGCGGTCGGATCTCAACTCGGGGTGGGAGAGCGGGGGATGTGGGGGCGGGGGGGGGAGCGGGGGAATTGGGGGGGGGGTGCGGGGGGTTGGAGGGGTAACGGAGATTTGGGGGGAGCGGGGGGGGGGGTTGGGTGGGAGCGGTGAGAAGTTGGGGGTTGGGGGGAGCGGGGAGTTGGGGGGAGCGGAGGGGGGTTTGGGGGCAGCGGGGGGGGGAGGTGCGGGGGGGTTGGGGGGGGAGTGGGGGGTTGGGGGGGGGCGGGCGGGTTGGGGTGAGCGGGGAGTTGGAGGGGGGCGGGGATTGGGGGGTGCGGGGGTTTGGGGGGGAGCGGGGGGGGGTTTGGGGGGAGCGGGGGGGGCAGCTTCCTGTGCAGTGGCACGCAGCGTCGCTGCGCTGTTGGCTCTCACGCGCGCGCCGCCTCTAATTGCAATGAGCACAGGACCCGAGGGTCCCGGCACGGCATAGGCGGCGGCATCGGTGGCGGCTGCTGCTGCTGCTGCCCGTGCCCCACAATTCGGGCCGTGGTTCACGCGGCGCCGTCTCGACTTGGGAGCCGAGGACGCCGTTGCACCACGATGCAAGCTGGACGGAGACCACGGCGGTGCTGCTACTGCTGCTGCGTGCGTGGTGGGGGTGGTGGGCATTGTCCAGAGGGCAGCGGCGAGGGGACAAACCAGAGGTCGCAACCGGTACCCGATACCAGTACCCTACCCGATACCCGTTTGCGACCTCTGGGACAAACGCATCGATCCTCCTCCATCCTGGCGTGTGATGGCGGTGGTGGAGCGGTGAGCGCTACGAACCTGACGACCCGGGTTCGATTCCCGCTCACGGGACAACACCACCGGTGACGATTATCTGAATCGGTCCCGGTCCTCCCCTAGGTCTACTCAGCCTCAAATGACTACCTGGCGCGGTGTGTAAACATCGCCGCTGGGGAGACAAAGGCAGTCGGGCGTGGTTGCTGGCCTTCATAGGTGCTACTCGCTAACAGCACTTGCCCCAACATTATGTTAAGGCTATACGGTAGGGGGGGGATCTTTGTCTTTGGTGTGTTGAGAGCTCGATGTCAATGTCAAGGTCTGCCAGCCACGATGACGAGAGGGCTTCACATGAAGAGAATTGGTGTGGTTTAGATGTTCCTCCGTTGAAGGAGTGCACACTGCTGTGGATTTACTCTACTGTCCGTGAGTTTGAGTTGCACGGCTTTAATTGTTTTCCCTCCATGTAAATTTGTCGATGTTCCTATAGCGGTTGATGTTGAAAACGAATTTGCGCACGTGGGGCTGGCCCACATGGAACGTGCCGTTGTTCAGGTGTTTAGCTATAACATCCATGTAATAAAATAACACCATCATTGATACTGGCTAACAGTTTTAATTTCGTCAGGATTTTAAAAATATATATTATTGTACGGTCGTGATTTATTTTTTTGCGGGCAGGCAATACGTCATCCGTTCACAGGCATCGTTGACTAAAATACAAATAAAACATTGAAATTGATAAACATCTTTCGCGAAACGAACACTGGCGCTAGTCCAATGACGCACGGGGAATGCGTCTCTCTCTCTCCAAGGGCTTTTATTTGTTTAGGATTTAATTCCGTTTGATTCGTCAAGGGGTTTGTCATTTTTGACTTATCGAATAAAAACATTAATGTAACAAAAGTGATGATGATGATGACAATGACCTCTGAAATCAGACGTTATAATGGTGCATTACATGAATTCTATAATGCTGTTTCAGGTAAATTATTCAGTCTAGTGCAAAGTTCGTTTTACATTGGCGAGAGCCCAATGACCCACGGTGTATGCGTCTCTCTTTCTCCAAGGGCTTTTATTTGTTTAGGATTTCATTCCGTTTTATTCGTCAAGGATTTGTTAAGGGTTGGGTTATTTCACGTCAAATGCTGCGAGGCCTTGTTGTGAATGGCGCTGTGAAATAGAGTCAAGTTTTAGTTCGTTAGTTAGACCATGCATTCTTGCTGTGGCCAGACATCCCTTTGGAGTGGTGAAAGTGATCCCTCTGGGACAAAAACCGCTCCAAGGCAACGCTGGCCACGATGACGATGAGCAGCAACATCGAATGCTTCGAGCTAAATAGGAACAGACCTCTGTATTGAGCCATGTAACATCCCAGCGGTGCACACCTGTGATCCAAAACTTCACGGGAAAAGGGCTGGTAGGCCATATAGAGAGACCGTGAAACTCCCAGACCAGCTGGGCTGAGAGGTGGCCAGGAGATGTCACGATAGCTAATGGGGTTCACAAAGCCATCAGTGAGGGTTATGTATGTATGGTAAACATCTTTCGCACCGTACGTAGCCTACCGTGCTAATCTGAGATGTGGGGGAAGGACAAAAAACTAAATAAAAATAAGTAATATAAAAAAAAAAATTTTAACACGCTTTTATTAAATGTACTCGTAAAGGAAGAACTCCACGACTCCAGGAAGTGGCCCCGAAGCTTGCCATAACGTAAGGGACCGTGGCCAATTACAGCCAACGTTAAATTGACTGTGAACAATTAGACCCAAGTCGAAACATAACATAAAAAATAATGTTTAAAAATATATATTTGCATGATATAATATAGTATTGTCATCAGTATGACATAAGTATACCAAGTTTTCAGTCGATACCACATTGGGAAGTGGGTTAAAATTGAGTTACAAGATTTGAGGATACAACAACGACAACAACAGACAGAGTGAGTTACATGAAAGTGTGTAATGATAAAAAGCAGCTCTATCCTCCATATGTGTGGGGTTTCTCCAGGTAACTTTGGTTTCATCCTTCATGATAAACACTCCTCAAAGTGAAATTGAGCAAACGTCCCAAGGCAGGATGTTCCTGAAAAGGTATTCAGACTAAAGTTGTTTTAAGCGGAAGAGCAAACATGAAAATCATTGACAAGATGTTAAGTAAAAAAAATGTTATTGTAATTGTTCTGACTAGAATATTTGTTTTTATAACTTGCGCGTTTTTAAACATGCGTAATTGTTTGTTGTTTTAGTGATAAGTTCAGAAATACCTCAGTCTGAGCTCTCCCACTGCCTGGGTGAAAAGTCGGCCATGTCTTTGCCCAATCATGGCCCAGCTGGCTCAATTCTTAATAAATAAATTGACTTATCAAACAAAATATCATTAATGTAACAAAAGTGATGATGAATAATGATGATGACAATGACCTCTGAAATAATACATGATAACGTTGCATTACAGGAATTCTAAAATGTTGTTTCAGATAAATTATAGAGTTTAGTGCAAAGTTCGTTTTACAATGTCAAAACGGATTGTGGGTAACGACATAAGTGTATTTTCTCAGGCAACATATGAACCAGTTTCAACTTTCAGAGACTCATCAGCAGTAGTCAGGCCTGTTCGAGAAATGCTGCTGGGTTCCCTGATATTATAGACAAGGACCCCCGGCAACACTCTCAAGGTCCACACCTGCCAAATGTGAACCCACAATATAATTTTAACAATGCTAATAACAATGTATTTTTACACGGCGTCTTTCATTGAAAGATCACAAAGCACTGTACACGTGGACATCTCAACACCCCATTAAAAAACCAGATTGCACAGTGTCACTGGTCGAGTGCTTCAAAACACCGACATGTCCCCCCCCCCCCCCGAGTCACGGATACGGCTGGGAGGGAAGGGGGGACGTTCCACAGGTGGGGGGCAGCCACACGGCAAACGGTCCCCCCCACAGGCGCCCTCGGAGCGAAGTCTCGACCTCGCGATGCAGGGAAGGCCATGCATAAATAGCAGGCTCATTAAATATTATAATAACAGATTGTTCAATGTCAATGCAGATTGAGCCAATTGGCCGAATTCATGACGAATGAGGTCAATCGGCTCAAATTCAAGATCTTTTCACTCAGTGAGAGTACAACCCATTATTGTGTTTAATTAACTTGTTACACAAAAGCAGCTACTTTAAGCACACAGTTAATATGTTTGTATTATATTTTTTCCTTAATAAGGCCTCATCAGGAAGCTGTACCCAGCAATGGGATTAGGAGGTGGCCAACGCTCAACCCAAACTGACGGAGTGGCAGCAAAGGGATGGAACGTATCTCAAAATGACGGCCGCCGTTCACGGGACACCACAGTGGTGAGATGTTAACTACCTCGCCTGGTATGCAGGAGATTGTTCAATCCCGACTCTGACGGCTGTATATATGAAGCTTGCACGTTCTCCTCGTGGTCATATGAATGTTTTTTCCGGGTCCTCCGGGGTTTCCCTCCACATTGAGAATCAACGCGCGCTCAAAGTATTTGGATGTTATAAATGTCCACGTGATGAGCCACTTCATTAAGCTATCATTTGTGGCCAGGTCACTTCTGAAAAAGAGCCACATTGCTCAGTGGGCCTCACCTGCTAAAAATATAAATAGTTTTGCTCGTTTTATAGATCAGTAAAAGTATTTGTTTCGTTAATAAATAGAGCGATGGAATCCTCCTGCTTGTGGATTCTACGTGAATGATTGCGTCCAAACTTGCTTGGGGAGTGCCTTTATCCAGCAGTGCATTGATGCCGACTGATGATAAACACCATTTCATCCCGATTGATGATGAACACCGTTTCATTAATGAGCGCGCGTGCCGTAAATATGCTACATTTCAGGAGGAATGCGACATTCAACAATATCAAAAATAACAGCAAAGAATGATAAGCCACGGCTGAATTGCCAGGAAAGAAAACAAATTCGTTGCAAAAAAACTATATTTTTGAAATGAGAGGGGCGCAAAAGGGCAAACTGAGCAAAACATTCCCCATCACCGCCTCCCAACCCACCCCCCCATCGGATATTTCGAGGAATTAAAAAAGCAATTTATTTCCAGTTCTTAAAATAATATCACTAAAGCCATAATTGATAGATATCGTACATTTGTTGGGGATAAATCGCAACAATTAGAACACGGACTGCATATCCCAACTGAAATCTGCCAAGTCCTTTATTTTATTACAGGCGAATTAATTATGGGAAAAAATAAAAATGATTATTTTCAGTCGTGCTTTCTCAGATTTGCATTTCCGCAAATCTGTTTACCATCAGTGTAGGGAAACCAGACGTAAACATGTGCCACGTTCATGTCTGTACCCCTAAAAAAACAAGAATTCCCTCTGAGGAAATACTGCAAGCGATTTCTACAGGGCATAACTCATTTAACTCTTAAATCATCGACGTGTTATTTAAGTCGTTCTGTCGATGGTGACATTTGTGTAAAATGTATTTTATAATATATTAAATAAATAAATACATCCGCCTACGGCTGTTATTTTGACCATACTTCACCACGCTCGTCAATGCGGGTAGGTAAAAGTGTTCGGTCCGAGATCGGTTCAGAGGTCACTCACCACTTGGTGGTCCTGGGGGTGGCCAGGAATCGAACTCATGTCTCACCACTGTGCCACCGCTCCACTCATTACGAAATGACGGCATGTAATGATCGGTACAGTATCGTACGTGAAACAATTTACACTAATTGGTTCATTGAGTGCAGCAATGAGGATAACATACAATACAGAAGGACACGTGTGTGAGTATAAATACATTGCGTTCACAATAACTAAGGAATATACAAGCACTTGTCATTAAGCTCCTATTGAGGCTTGTTAGTAAGCACCTATTAAGGCCGACAAGGTACATTTGTGAGGTGTAATAGGACAATAAATATGCATACTCAGCACATTTCACAGTGCTGATGCTGACCCCACCACAACATGTAGTGATTTTAGGCTGAGTCAACCGAAGTGTGTCCCAGGACAGGCTTAGATACAAACTCGCACTGGTAATGCATGCGGCCAACGATTTACCATTCTCCAGGACTGCACTGCAGTGTTGTGCTAACCACACTTTAACAATACTCCCAACACTAACCCACAAACTCACACACATACTCTGCAAGTAAATTAAAGACCGAGCATCCCCCAGTTTGCCTTAAAGACGTCGGGGAAAGTGCCGTTAGCGAGCGCTTACTAAGCCTGGTGTAGTTATCACCACGCATGTCCGTCTTTGTCTTCCCAGTGTTGAAGACAACACACCACACCAGGAACGCTGAGTCAACATTGTAGAAATTTGGGAATCAAACCAAACAATCCCTGTGCAGCGTGCCAAGAAGCGCTGCGTCACCGCTCCCCAAATGGACACACACACACGTGCTCGGCGGTACGCTCATAAGTGTGCTCTTTTTTACAGGCTCAATTAAAGGCTAGACAAAAACCTAAACCCCCCCCAAAAAACTCGTACAATACACCCTTCAATCAGCCTGTCACTCTGTTTTTATAGTCTGCAACGTGGAAATGGTAGCTGGCCACTGTCAAGGCACTGTCGATGCCCTGATACCTGTGTGTAAAGGATTAAAGAAAGCCAACTACAGTCTAAACACAGCTAGGCAAACAAGTGCCTAGCGCAGATAAAACAAGGGGGCAGCTCGCAGGCCGGCTTTGCTGCACTCGAACCAGAGAGTGGGTGAAGCCACTAGGCACTAACACAGCACTTCTATTCATATTCCTCTGTTTTCAGATTGTGTCCTTTCACTCATTGGTGACAACGGAGAGGAAACGGGGACCCGAAGAGAACTGAAACGCAATGCATTGTGTGAAGTTAAAAACACCGTCTTGCGATGCTCCTACTGCTGCTTTGGCAGGTTTAGCAACAAAAACACTCAACACATTAGTCCATCATACTGTGTGGCCTTAAAAGGATAAAAATACAACAGGTGACGTTTCAGGCAATGTTCCTGTGTATGTCCCATGAAGAAGGGTCATTGCCCGAAACGTTGCCTGTTGTGTGAAGAGGGTAGGTGGAATTGGATTGTCTTTTCCTCCAAAAGATTGTACTGTGGATGTTGGAACAAAACAGAAGGCCCCGAGATAAATACACAAGAACAAATTGGTAGTTTTTTTGAAATAATTGGCACATTTTATTTGTTATTCCCAGTGCTCTGCAGAGCAAATCATGTCTTTATGGTTCTTAGTATCATTATCATCATCACATTAATGACATATCTATCTGTACCATTGTTTGTGTTTGGGCATTACCTCTGGAATGAGTTTTCACTGCACAACTAAAATAGCCAGTCTTGAAGGTTGAAACATGCCAATTTCAGTGAAAACCCTATTTTTTTTTTGTGTGTGGAGTAATTATTGACTGGCCTGAGACCAAACTCACTATGTATGAGAGTCTGGTTTAATAATTGGTGGCTTTCTTGAATTCAGGATGTCATTGGTGCCAGCTCATTTCTCTGACATGAGGCAGTCTCTGATGCCCCTGGCTAATTCTTGACTTGAGTTTCTCAATGATCATTGCAATAACCTCATTTAGAGATGCAACAGGCTGAGCCACGGTTTTAATCACGGGGTCGCTCGGTCGGTCCTGCGGTGGGCTCAAAAACCACGGCGTGTATTTCCGAAAGCGTCCGAGTCCAGCCGTTGCAACAGCCTCCTCAATGGCACTTTCCCCTCTATGGCAGGAAATGCACAATTATTATTTTTAGTATATGAAGTCATTATGTGCTATCATCCCGCTCCCAGGAATGGCTCATTAATTGCATTCTCAGCAATGAATTCCTGCTGCAATACTTGTCATAAAGGGCTCTTTAAAAAAAAACATTTAACATCTCTAACCAGATGTCAATAATAGCTAAAGCATGTTTCCATGGCTATGGCTCCACTTCAGTGTTTTTTTACGTGACTATGATTAACAGTGTGGCTGGGTGGCAGAGTTTGTAAAGCACACACAAGCACAATTCGGCTGCAAATTCGAATCCAAGTTGAATCCATGTTGGATGTGAATTCGGCCCATCATCCGTCCTTGGTTGATACGATCCTTTAATGGAAGATAATAAGAGCACTGGCCTCCATCAAAGCAATGTGGAAATTCTAAAGCTGGCTTAGGGCTGGTAAAATTTTGACTTAAAACTTTCGTGACTGTAGGAAGTCATATTCTTGGTTCTTTCGGTAAAGTCACGTAGATAAAAAAAAATGAAAAAAATAATTTAAAAGTTAAGTTATATTATTTTCAATTCATTATTTGAATTTTCTATCTACGTGACTTTACCGAAAGAACCAAGAATATGGCTTAGGGCTCCAAACAGAGATGAACACCGCGCCAATGCTCGTTTGAACAGTGATTCCTTTCGACTAACCTTGTATGGACAGATGCCCATAACAATGTAACGATTGCAACAACAACCAACGCCACTAAGTGACAGTGACGTCACCACAGCGTTTGTGCCAGGCTAGGTGCACTTTGAGGCAAAGTTTCGAAGGCTCGCAGACAAGTGGCCACGGGACAGATCCAGGTGAGGGAGTTTGGCAACGGATTGACCGACTGAGATGACTTGACAGATGCACCACCTGTGCTGTCGCCTGTCGCTATTGCCCAACCAATACCACATGCACATTTTTCTGAAAAACCACGAACTTACTGTGTTTTCATAAATACACTGGAAATGCAAAGGCACATGTGCTGTGCATTATATGCACACATCTGCATGTAGTGACAATACGGCATAGGGGAGGCCTTCATCCCGCTGTAGATTGGGAATGTTTGTTTTAATATATATAAGAGCATTGAAAGCAACTCGTCATATGTTGACAACAAATACAGCTGCAGTGGGTTTACAGGTTCGCATTGCCAGTGCAGCCATTCATCAATTTCATGATATCGTTTACATAAAAATCCACATTCCGATGGCAGAGGCCAAGTAACTCCAGAGAACAAACACTGTTAAAATAATTATTATGCAGCAGTAATAATGCCCTTTATTTACTCAGTTAGAAAAAAACACAGCGACACTCAAAACTCTTCATCTGGTCTTCCCAGAAAAGTGGTATTTTTTTTACCCCAGATGAATGATCGGATGAGTTAGGCTCCTTATTGAGATTTGAACTTGCAAAGGTTCCAACGGAGTCAAGCAACTCTCACCACATGTATTATCCAGCTAGATCCAGTAATAAATGTTCTAGTTGTGATGTTGCATGCCTACGTAGACGATAACCCCAAACATCATTGTTAATTTAAAGTAACTGGTATCAAAGACCGCAGTCATTCATCTTGCCAAAAGCTTAGGAACATTTGACATCACGTGCTCATATCGAACTGCAGTATGTGCACCTTTTGGAAAGCTATTACCCTGCTATTTAAGACAATTAAAAGGTTATTACTGCCAAATTAAAATTGTTCTTTTTTTGAGAAGGTAATTTAGAAAATTGCTCAGGATTAAAGATTATGGTCAAGATTGTAACATGGTGATGAAGTATAGAGTACATTTCCATGCACTTATGTATACATAGCATTTATGCTATGCAATTTAAATAAAAAACACATAACGAGGTTCGTATAATTGCCAAAAGGAAATGACATGCAATCCTTGTTGATGGGCCTTACATATTGATGTTTCCCAGTAGCCTATGTTTAAAAAAGGCAACATTGGACCAGTTTCAATTTCACCTTGCCTCATCAGCACGCTTTGGCCTACTGACTAGGCCAGCGTTATGGACAAGAGCCAGCCATGACTAATTTAGGGCCCAAAGTGTAGTTTTGCAAGGCACAGACAACACTATTAAATATATTATTACGTGCTAATTCAGAAAGTCAGTTATATATTGTTTTATTATTATAATGCATCAAAGAAAAGGCGTAGACGCAGCCCCCAAATTTGCTTTCTCTCACCACTGCGGGCGGAAGGGCCTTCACTGGAGCTAACTCTGGAGAGTATTTGGCCTACTCTTCCACGACGACTGGACACTTTGGAAGAGGTGGGTCTTGGTCAAGGCGCTATATAAAGTGCATCACGATAAAATACCTACACTTTACCCCACCAGGTGCAACGTGCCGCTCGACTAATTGCGGCGCACAAATTGATACTGTTTGGGTGGACAGAGGTGGTGGGTGGGGGATTTGAAGAGCAACTGTTGCACCGAAACATGGAATTGAATCAGTCGCGGTGGCGAGATTATTATTGTGTTTAATTAACTTGTTGTTACACAAAAGCAGCTAATTTAAGCACACAGTTAAGATTTTAGTATTATATTTTATCCCTAATAAGGCCTCATCAGGAAGCTGTACTCAGCTATGGGATTACGAGGTGGCCAACGCTCAACCCAAACTGACGGAGTGGAAGCAAAGGGATGGAACGTATCTCAAAATGACGTCCACCGTTCACGGGGCACCACAGTGGTGAGATGTTAACTACCTCGCCTGGTATGCAAGAGATCGTGGGTTCGATCCCGAGCCTGACGCCTGCTGTATATTTGGAGTTTACAGGCTGTCCCCGTAGTCGTGTGGCTTTCTCTCCGGGTCCTCCGCTTTTTCCATCCACATTTAAAAACATGCTTTTAGAGTAATTGGCTGCTTTGAATTTCCAGCTGATAAGCCACTTCATTTGTGGCCAGGTTGCTTCTGACAAATAGCTACATAGCTCAGTGGGCCTTACCTTGTAAAATAAAATTGTCTTAATAGTTTTATAAAAGTATTTGTTTAGTTTTTTTTTATATCGTACTAAAGTGTTTTTAATAATTACATAGAGTAACACCTCAATATACGAAGTAAATGCCTTCCTGAAGGTTCGTCTATTGAAACTTCGTGTATTGAATAGCTGATAACATTAGTACTCTGAGGACGCGTTTCTAGCCTTCGTAATGTGCCATTTCATACTCGAAACATTTCATAATTTAACATTCATACACTGTACAGTATTTAAATTTAAAACTGACACAAAATAAACATCGCAATGCGCCACACTGAGGAATCCATCTCATAATGTTATTTATATGATTCGCACATTTGTTATTTCTTTATTCATTGATTTCAGTGCATTTATTTATTACCTTACTTTATTTTGAGCTTGCTGTTTAAAGTAATGGTGATACACCCACAGTTCTTAATACGGAAACTACGTTGATCAAATATGCACATTTCGAGGTGTTACTGTGATTCACTAATGGGCCTCAAACACCCCTTTCTGAACTCCAAACTAGAGTTATCCCTATTTTTTCCACCATTCTCAAAGTATAACCATTACAATGCATTTTAAACGGCAGGCGTGTGAAGTGGCAACGTTTTCTGCTGCTAAATTGAAGGTTACAAATTTGCAACGCACGCAGCTTCTACAGATTTAGAGGCACGAGAAAGCACAGACGGGCGGATAGGGAGCCAGAACCGATCCCAAACTACCTGGCCCTTCATTGCGATGTTTGGCCAAATCTATTCACGTGCGAGGAAACCAGTGCAACCCGGAGAAAACCCACGCATACGAGGGGGGGGGGGGGGGCAACGCTCGATCCCGTACGGACGGAGTTCAACAATTTGCTTCGCCGCCTTTCTCGTCGCAAGCCAGGGTATGGCATCTCATCGATGGCCACGGGGAGGGAGTTTGGCAAGATTCGTGCGGTGATCCACTAACCGTCGCCCCCCACGGCGCTGGAGTACAGGCGTGCGTAGCCACCGCCGCCAGGCGATCAGCTTGTTTGGGTTCGTGAGGTTTTTTATTTGGATTGCCAAAATATGGTAATACTCAAGTACATTGTACGATGGAAGGTAAGTGTATCGTTCACATTGCAAGATTTCGTCATATTGTGATTTTTGCCTCATTTAATTTTCCTTAAAGATTTCATTTCCTGACAAAATATTTAATAAATAACAATCAAAGTTGACAAGGATAATTAAAGTAAAAAACGATTATTACCCGTAACATTAATGCTTTTTACTGTTTTCTGACAATATATGTGTTATAAGCATGATACATTGTAATATTTGATCATTAGAAATACTCATGGCAGACTTATATGGAACGACCTGCAGTTCAATAACTTCGAAGTAACCATTATTTGTTTTTGAATGACATCAAAGCACAAAACCAATTTGACAACAATGTGAAAACGGAAACTGACATCGTGATGATCGTCACATCGTGAACTATAATATATCATATCACACCGGATAAATACATAAATAAAGATTTCTTTATCTGTGATCTCTAATTGATCTTTATGCCGCACACGGCGTAACTAACATTGCAGTCTCAACGTAGCACTGCGATTGATGACTTCAGTTGTGTGTGTGATGTGACCAATCTTGCATTTCCCTCCGTGATTTATGCACATTAAGAGGAATGTGGTCATGAAAAATTAAATGATCGTGTAAGCCAATTTCAATTTTTTATTTATTTGTGCACACCAACAAACCGCTATACTTTGCATCCATGCAGCATGAATAGACCACCTTAAATTAACATGAACAAAAATTAACGGTATCCATGCAATATTTTAGTAATTCTGAGAAGAAGTCCATAACTTTCCCAAGCTATCAAGGTGCTGAGAACAAGCAATATTGATTTCAGCTAAAAAATTTGCTTTGCTACTGTGTCACAGAACCGAATGGGTGGGTGTATGTTCATGACCCTTTTGTATCAATACATCAAACGTGCAACAAATCTGCGAGTGCCAACAGTACATCCTAATCACCGTGTCAGTTATTCTTAAGGCTAATAAATGACCTTATAAAACCCTTTGGCACCCTATCATGTCAGAGAATGGTCCTGGAAGATGTCAACCCTGAACCCCAATTCACTGCTCTGTTGGCGCTTCTGTCTGTTAATATATACTGCAGCGTAGGCAATTGAGTAGCAATCCCCTGAAAACACCCACTGGCACTGCTGAAAATTTCCATGGAATTTTAGCACGGCAGTGGTTGACAAAATTAAATATCATACTGCCAAAGGTAAGAATGTTTTCCCTCACAATATGTTCTCCATTATATATGTAAAAAAAAATATATGACTTGCACAAAGCAGATCTTTGTCCTCTGAGACAAATATTCTTCCATTCGTGCTATTACAAATCATGACTGCACTGATGTGCTGTGCGTTATGCATATGTAGAACATTACCATTAAATAATTACACTGCCTTTTGTACGGCTGAATCACGGGGCACGATATCATGTTGCTGAGCTTGGACATTTCCTCTGAACCAAACTGCCACAAGGCAATTCTTGCCTTGTACAATGCCACCAATGTTATACGAGATGTGAATAAAAAGTTATGAAAACTGGTCTGGAAACCCTACGATACATTTTTCAGAATCACGCCACGGGTTTGTAATGGTATTGATTGTAAAATATTTTTTGCTAAAATCAACCAGCCTGGTGTCAGTTAAAAGATTACAAATTCAAATCTCGGTCCTGGGCTTAATCAGCCCATCACAATTCCCGGGCTGCTAAAAGTAGCGCCACTTTGTGTAAAGTCAGCAGTGATCAACCACAAAAGGTAGAATATATAATTTCCACTAGAGTAGTGGCTTAGGCCCCATTTATAACATACATAAATAAATTGCAGCCACAATGCCCATTAAAGCACTTTGACTTTTTCACCTATTTATTTCACAGCATCCTTAATGTAAGAATACACAACAAGCCACACGCTGTTAATAGAAAACAGCGATTTGTGCATTAACTTGTCTAAAAGCGTGCATTTTTTTTTAAATCAGCCAATGGCTTAGAACGCTGGAACACTCAATATCTGTCAAACAGTTTTGGGCCAGCACACAAGGGATTCTGGGTTAGAACCTTGAAGTTGATTGGAGATGTCTCAAGTGCACTGGTGCCTATGGCAGGACACTGCTCAAGCAATGCTGAAGTCCAGCTTAGAACATGAGAAAAACAACAACAACAACATTCTGTTGGGTTTTCAAGGCATTGTGGGGTTTTCACATAATTCCGTTCCATTTAAATACCTTTCATCTGAACATGCAATGCTTTGATTGAAACCCACCGCAATTGTGGGCCTCTTATCGGAGCCACAGGCCAGCAGCGCACGTTTTCAGACAGGTGCATGCGTGCACGTTTAGCTCTCCGACGCCTTTCCGGGCATGCACCAGCGTGTTGTTTGACACGGCGTCCCCGACGTTTGCTCCACATGCTGGGGAGCATCTTCAGCAAGTGAGCTCCCAGGACACGGAGAGAAATGACGTCGGTACATCGTTGGCAAACAACCGCGTGGTACGGCCTGGAAACACGTCGCTGAGCGATAGCAGCACAACTGTGCAAGTCTACACGGTGTAATGTATGTTTGTGTTAAAATATTATTTAGACAGCTATTTAAAAGCTGTCTCAAAACACAAGACGGTTTGGACATGCACATCATTTCAATGAGGCTGCATCTCGGGACCTTGTCCAGCAGGGTTGTGTATTTTGTGAGCTTCGGAAAAAACGGGATTGAATTTTAAATATATATACAATCTGAAACAGGATATTTTTGTTGGGAGAGGGGCATGAGTGGAGTGCAGGAAGGGAATGGGGACTAAGTTGTATTTATGGGTAAGAATGAACAAATCAGGTAGAGATAAACAGTCAGAGGCAGTGGAGAAACGGAAAAACAGTAGCCTGAATTTGAGCAGCTGAGTGAGTGAGCTGCGTGGATAGCCAGGGGGGAGGGGGGTTCCGGACAGCCAGGGCATCAGAGGAGAATGAACGACCTCCCATTGAGAGGAGAGTTAACCGGTAGTTTCAACAGAAAAAAAACATCGGTGGCTGGGAGTGGATAGTAGGATGAGAGGTGTAGATATAGACCAGGTGGAAGAGACAGGCAGGGGTTAGTCCATGAAGAATCTTTAACACGATCATCGCAATCTTGCAGTCGGGTAAGAAGCTAGTCCAGTTGTGGAGTGGAGGGATGTGAAGATGAGGGTGATAAGGTATGATTTATAAACACCATTATTAGAACCACACAGCGCACATGCCACAAAAGCATTCTGATTCATACTCCGCGTAACAACACGACAAAGGCAAAGCGGTGCGCCCGTTAAAATCCTTAAATAGGTTTGCTGGAGGAATGGGAGCAAAGCCATCATGACGACCGGAGTGTAAATCTCCCGACTGCTCGCAGGGACTAAGCCTCCTCCGCCTCGCCCGACAAGCAACGCGCACGGGGGGGGGGGATGAATCGCGCGACCCGGCAGAGACGATAAAACATCGTTGTGCGCCCCAAACCAGGCGCATTGTAAACTCGGTGCTGTCCAAAACAACAGACGATACACAAAACCGGTAGGATTTGCACTGGCGCTCGGCCAGCCTCCGCAGCTGGAGTTTGTAAAAGTCAATTCGGTTGCTCTCTATTTAACCAGGTGCAAGGCAACTCGGGTTCATCGCCCCTCTACAAGGGAGAACTCGGCGGCCGTGCGTTTGTAACATTGGCACTTGGAGTTTCATTTTTGCATTTTAAGTTGTGCTTTGTTCAACTCGGTTTATGTCATCTCCATGGCGTAAAGGAAAACAAAAATCCTACTCTGGTGGGAAGCCAAAAGCCATGGGAATGTGGAATATCGACACATGGCTCGGGGCTTTAACATGATATGAGTACACTTGCAATTCTCATATGTGCTCTATGGCACATATACAGCAGCTTAGATTAAGGTCTGAATGAATTACTAGACCGATGGATATCCTGTGCCACGTTGTGTGATGATGCAAACCCGTGGTTGACCGATGAATAAATGAGTTCCCACCACAGGAACGTCAGTGTCCCAATTCTCTTCTTCAACCACGGAAACACTTTAACTTCTATGAATCAGAACTGCGGCACGCCAAGTCACGTCGCCTAATAATGAACAAAAAACGGGGGGGGGGGGGGGGTAGCCCCACCGGAATCGATGAGCTCTCCACATTTCACGTCTCATCTTACCGGGGTCGTGAAAGGGGATGAGAGCGAAGTTGTAGAGGGTCTTCTTGGGCCGGTTGAGAGACGTCTCCAAAATCTTGGAGGCCCCCTCAATCACCTGCACCAGGTCGTCGTACATGGAGCCGGTGACGTCGAAGACGAACGCGAGAGTCGATGCCCCCTCCGGGATCTCGGGCTGCCCCTTCCCGTCGGCGGTGGGGCTGCCCACCTCGTCCCTGTTGATGACCACCTCATCGTCCTCCTGACCCCACGCGACGCGGGGTCGCAGGAAAGCGCCGAGTGCCAGGAGGAGCAGGAGCCAGCTGCGGAGGCCCCTGAATTGGGCACAGCCGCTCTGCATCGTCTCTCTCTCTCGAGATTACGACCGCGCCGCTCTAATCTTCTCGCTGAGTCTCGATCCAGCTCTCGGACCACGACCGGGATTTAAAGTCATTCATCCGACGATCGGCGCAGATAACTTGAGGCTTCTGCTCTCCGAGTGACCGCTCATTCAAGCCCTGGCGTTCACGCACACAGACAACAAAAATGTGTTCCCATTGCGTCTGCATATAAATGTCACCCAATGTGAGGTTCTGTGCACATTCTGCTCGATGGTAATTTTCGGCTCAGTCAACCTCAGACGATGCCTAAAAGCCAGGATCAGAGAGCAATTGTCCGTGATGTTTTCTGTGTCTGGGCACTAAACTGGGGTTGTCAGGACTGTGTAGTGCAGTGTGACCAGCAACGATGTCACTGCACCGCACTTATTAGTAAAGATGTAGACGTTATAAGGCAATCTGCATCAGGCATTGCTGCATTCCAACCACTGACACTCAATCACAACATGCACATGGCTGTGACACTTTCACCACTGTATTACATATTGCTGGGTTACCATATCTCTCACGTGTATATCGGACACGAGTTATGTGGCAATTGCAAATACACGAACACACACACAGACTGCAGAACTGCACGAGAGCATTCGCAAATTGACTGTTCAAAACATACCACAGTAAATGCAATAGCAGTAAGATAACGACACGACAGTGTGGTTTTAAGACAGGACCTGGCTTTTGAATGTCATGAAGCTTCCAGGACAAATAACTCAACATTTTCCTGTTAATGAGCAGTCAGATTGAGCAATCGTAGTTATTTACAAAAAAAGTTATTTTTCTCAAAATCGTAAGCAACATATGTTTAGACAAAAAACAACACGACATATGTGTATATATATGTGTAAACAAACTTACAGCAGCTGACGTTTCAGAATTTTGCCGGCTGGAAACGTCAAAGTTGTGGAGCTGCGAAACAACAGCAAGACGTGAGAGACAGAGAGAGAGAAGCTCAGGGGGGCAGTGCCCACCACCAACCACCCCCACGAACAACAACAGCAACCGATGTCAAACCCCTCTCCTCCTAAGAAGAAAAAAAACCCCCAGACAAGTCGTGAAACTGCGTGCAGAGAGGCGAGACGGCGAGAGTGGAGGCGCCGTGCGTTTGGCGATCTTTTTTGGAGTTCTTGCGGTGAGTGGGTGAGTGAGTGAGTGGGGTTGGGAAGGAGATGGGAATGGGCTTTGAGGGACCTTTTGGTTGGCCCCCTTGCACGCAGCGGCTATAGGGGACGGGGGCGGGTTGGTGGGGGACATTCGCGCTTGCTTAAGCCAATCGCAGACGCATTTCTCGTTTCAGGAAGAGGGGGCGGGAGAGGGAGCCATCCAAGAAGGGGGCGATGCGGGGGGTGGAGGGGAGGGGGGAACAACCCCCGACTTTTTCTTCCAAATCTGGTTGGGCGATCTGCGGGGCTACCGGCGAGCGAGAGAGACTTTGCCGGGTCTGCATGGGGGTTGGGATGCTTGTAATGCTCGAGTTGGGGCCCCATGGGTTGTGTCGGTGGTGGCGGTGGTGCGAGGCTGTTTGAAGACCATCTTCTGCACAGCCGTGTGTGTGTGTTAGGGGGGACGGCGAGCATGTGTCTTGATCTCAACGCCTGGCATGCGTTCGCAGCTCGGCGTGTTTGTTTAAACACGTGCTCTAGCGCTGTCAGCATTCACACGCGCGCGCGCGCACCGGGCAGTAGCTGAGTTCATCATATGCAGCCCATCGGCAGGTTAACGCCGGAGCGTTGCGATGCTAAAGCAACACACCGAAGAGAGCGCGGTGAAAGGTGAAGGCGCAGCCCCTGCAAATTCCTCGATGACGCCACTGGTTTGGTGGAAAAGGGCCTCCCCTCCTCTTGAGGGGCGCTCTTAGAGAGAATCCCGAGAGGGCATTTGGCCTACTTTTCCAGAAGCGTGGGGGCGGGGATGAAAACATAAAGTGCCCATGGTTTGTATAATTGTGCCGCGCCGTGAGATCGAATTGAACTGGCGACCTCTCTTTTTCGCGCGTGCAGTGTGGTAACACTGTAACACTATGTAACACGATTTTTGTCCCTGGGTAGTAAGTGTTGTTTTCTAATTGCCTATGCCTCAAAGGTATTGAAAATGGCTATTATTCCCCACAAACTTTGCTTTTGTGCCGGATGAAGCTAGTGCGGGGCCTGTAGCATATGTTATAAAGAGGCCCTAAATAAAAAAAAACACGTACATTTTAAAACACATTTTTTAAACTTGCATAGTAAAGTAATTGTATTTTTTCATTTGCTATACAGGCAGGTAATACGACAAATCGCTAACCTTAACCCAGTCGTTCATAAAAGTTGAAGGCAGTGTAGTACTAGAATAATAGAGCAAGTGTAGAATCACTGAACCGGAATTGATAGCTTGAAAGCATTTAGCGCGGGGCCCTTGAAAGTGCGGGGCCCCTAGCTAGATATGTAGCTACTTGTGCTACTGGGATAATCAGGCATGCGGGTGGCTCTTTGGCTTCCCCCCCTCGGGGCTCTTTGGCTGCCCCCTTGCGGGCAGCCGTTTAAAACAAAAAGGAAAAATCTTAAACATAATTGAACGTAAAGATAATTGATTGAATGCGGCAGGGACTGTGTCACCATGGAATGTCTTGGTGTCAACAAAATGTGCAACAGTGGAGCTGTATTGTTGAAGAAGAACTAAGGGGAGGACACCAACTAAATAGACGCAGTTTATTCCATCACCTACTTTGTCCATTTAAGTCAGAATGTGTCGTCTGCTCCATACCTGCTGCCGGTGTTTTGTGTACAGGAAGCTCTGCTGCGCGTGATGCGGCTTTCGAAATATTTTGGGTCAAAAAAAAGTATCTTCTTCTCCGAAAGGTTGCCGACCTCTGCTCTAAGAGAAGTCCCTTCCTTGTCTGCCAGGTGCCAGCTTTACCGGCAGTGTCGTGGGCAATGCCATTGCAGGGCTGCGCCTTTACACGTTTTTTTGTTTAACCGCAGCCGTCCACCTCTCTCTCGTCGATTGTCCCGAGCTCCAAGCCAACCTTGAGAGAGCTGTGGGGAGTCTTAGGCTGACGATGACTCCCATGCCGTTGCTGTGTGTGTAATAAGCGAAGGCTTACGGTTCCATATAACCCTATATGTCTTTAGGATTGGGGCGAGTGCTACTGGTGTGAGCACCTAATCAAGCCAAGAAGACAAGATCAATGCTGGGGCCGGCATCAACACTCGCCCGATCGCCTTTGTCTCTCCCCAGTACTAAGTGTCCACACAGATGAAGTGCACATTCTGGCATGAGTAAACCTCATGGGGGAGACCCAGACTAGATGTAGATACTACGTGCCATTGTTTTGCAGGGACGCTATACAGCGTTATTATTCAACCACTTACCAACGTTGGTTCAACGTTCGTATATGGTTGGAACCGTTAGACCAACGTTGACCCAACGTTGGCATTTGGCTGGAACCATTGGACCAACGTTGACCCAACGTTGGAATGTGGTTGGAACCGTTGGACCAACGTTGACCCAACGTTGGCATGTGGCTGGAACCGTTGGACCAACGTTGACCCAACGTTGGCATGTGGCTGGAACCGTTGGACCAACGTTGACCCAACGTTGGTCCAACGCTCTTGTTTAAGGGAACTAAACTTTATGCAACTACCACCACAGGTGCCTTTATTGTAGCCACGTCGGTTTGGGTCGACGACCAAGAACATTTTCCGCACCCAGCGCACTCCATCCAGTCTACCCCTCGCTATGGCTGCTCACTGGAGCTCTGCACTTTTAAATCTCGATTGAAAACTCATTCCTTTAAAGTGATTTTTGTGTTTAGTCTGTTGTCCCCCCCCGAACCTCCGATTAGCAAGGTTAGCTACGTACGGGTGCGAAAGAACTTCAACATACTTGCATACATCACATATCACCTCCCAGTCTACCAACGACAGAGAAAATATTTAGTGAGATATTAAGCCCTCGACAGCGCATATTATAATATACAAAACACACGAACACTGGACTGTGGATATGCATGTCATTTAAACGTGTCTCTAGCCAAAATAAATAAATAAAATGAACACGATGACGTACATCTGAGATTACCAGATGTATATGTGCTTTGCATTTGGCATTCATTCAGGAAATCACGAGGGTGATTTGAAGACATTCTATTGACTCATTCATTCGCTGGCGTGTCTTTTCACATCGCTGTCGTGATGAGCTTCGCTCGGATCACGAGAGTAAGAATGGGCCACGCGTCTCCCCTGCCCTCGATTGCAGCTGCCTCTCTGCAACAATGCCGACGGTGCTCGGTGCTTTTACAAAGGGGCACGCAATGGCAATACGAGAGCCCTGGGCGAAACCATGTCTGGCGTCAACACACAGCCCACACACATCTGTGTGCTATTATACAAGAGTCAGCGGAACCCCGACTTCCATGCTACGTGTGCCCAACTTCTACGCATCTACACAACGTCTACTGCGATATTCTATCGTCTCTGGTCTAATTCAGTGTTGTCTGATGTGGCCGAGAGAGTCAAGACCAGTCTAATAGTTTGCCTGCTTAAACAAATGCTGCTGGAACACATTGGTTCAGAAGGCCTATAGGCTGATGGACCAAGACGTTGTTTTTTTTATTTTTACTTTGTGAGACGGGTTATTGTTAATTTTAAATAGTCTGAATGGATTCAAAGGCTGTTATATGTATCTAGACCTTTTTCTGCACCGTACGTAGCCAACCGTGCTAATCGGAGGTGCGTTATACACGGGTCTGGCATGGAGACGACTATGCCTAACGTTGCAAGGGAGACTTGAAACACGAGCCGAGTACAGAAATAAATGGGCATCAAGAGTCATATTGGGGAACGAAGAATCGGTGATAACTTTAGTCGCTCAACACGCAATTCATTACACATTTGCACAATTAGACATTCAAATGGAATGTGGATGGCTTTACAAACGACATTGTGAAATGCAAATAGGCGTATTAAATAATGTATAGCATATGGTAATTGGAAGAAAACATTGGATTTCTAGACTGAGTATATGTTTTGCACTTTGACCTTTAAAGACAAACCTTGAACGGTGTTGAGCTCTGAGACTCACCGGTAAGCCTTGGGTGGCCATAAATCGCTCAAGATAATCTATAAGCACGTTCATAGACTGCAAAAGTCACCTGCAGTGTAAGTTAATAACTAAATCATGCGAATCGCCAACTATAGTGCCTTAACAAAAACTAGCAACTTCGTATCCGTGGAAAAACGTCGAGAATGGAATTGAGTCGAGTCAAGAATGCAATGAATGTGCGGAAACAGCGAAAGCAACGGGAAAGGAAAGAAGGGAGAAGAGAAAGGATGGCAACTCATAGGAAAACGATGGAAAAGGAACGGAGAAACGAGAGCAGAGGCTCAGGGGAGAGGGAGGAAGAGGCGGCACGGTGAGGTCCACGACCTTCTGCATGGAGGAGGAGGAGCAGCGTCTGATTTCAAAGGGGGCCTGTGAGCAGAGAGGGATTCAGAGTGGGGGCGGCCACACAGATGTCACGTGATTTACGGGAGGATTGCGCTGATTTAGATACGCATAGAGATATTGTTGACACGAATGCAACACTCGTGGACTCAGATGAATGCATTCTAATACGCTGCTCAAAATTGTTTTGGAGATGGTCAAGTCCACCCATCATTCCACAACCATTTGTCTTCCTCGAAGGTCCGAGATCAGCAAACTAATGTCACTGTCATCTAACTTTGGCACGAATGAGACCACATTTGCCATGGCAGAATCTCGTAGTTTATTTAGCGCAAGAGCATCGGCTTACAAATGTAGCATTTCCTGTCACCTACCGCCATCTAGCGATGAAGTCGTATATCGCCACGCTCAATGATGCACCAGACGAATAATTCGCATTTGATGGAGACGCTTACCACGAGCCCTCATTACTTTGATAGTGCATTGTCTTTGAGATGTACGCCTTTTGGCGTCCTCTGGTCTAGCACCAATTGAGACGAGGCTCAAAACAAAGGTGTCTCTGGTGTGGGCCAATCAGTTTCAAGGACAATGCATATATTAGCAGTGTGTTTTTTGTTTGCATTTTGACAAGTATTGTGGTTAATGCACACATGATTCCTTGTAAAAGGTTTCATTTTTGTTGCCAGAAAAAAGGGGAAAAACCCTGTTATTATATTTTGGTACTGGCAAAGGAGGTCTAATGATGTCAAATTCGCATCTGGTGAGATGTGGTGGATTTACCATAGACGATATAATTGGGTTTTGCTCATTCAGCGACACATCTCAGTATCATAGAATATGCATACCGTATACAGGTAGTCATCGACTTACGAACAACCTCACTTACGGACCAGCTTCCGTGAAATATAACTTTTTTAAACATAGACTTAAAACGCGAAATTGTACATGCAAACTGAATCGTGGAACTATTTTGTTCGGCGGAGCGATCCTTCGTGAGATGTAATGAGTCACAGCCTCGCGCTATGAGTGACTGTGTGTATGTGCACGTGAAAGTGGGCGTTGTTTGTGTGGAGCGGCAGTGTAGCAGTTACTGTGCTTCGCTACGAACCCGGTGACCCGAGTTCGATTCCCGCTCACGACCAACACCAGTGACAATTATCTGAATGGGTCATTGGCATCCCCGTAGGTAGACTCAGCCTCAAATGAGTACCTGGCGCGGTGTGTAAAAAAACATCGTCACTTGGGAGACCAAGTGCCGTGCCGGCCTTCATAGGCGCTGCTCGCTAACAGCACTTGCCCCAACAGTATGTTAAGACTATACGGGGGGTCGTTGTCGTTGGTGTGTGTACGCAATTGTTGGGATTCATGACGCCCCTTAACTCCAGTTAAGTGAAAATAAACAGATTTCTTTTCTACTTATTGCCCGATGAGGCTGTATGTAATTACCAGCGAAACGTCGTACTCAAAAATTGTAAATGTTGTGGATCCACTCTTCAACACACCCACCGGTGGGCTAAAGTAGTGAACTATTTTGTCTTTTGTCAACGTGACAAAAAAAAATTCTGCTTGGCCGTGTCGGGTGGTGGAGGGTTACGACACATTTAGAAATACTGTAACGCGATCTAACCCAAAAACGTTTATTATGGACACACACACACGCTCACTCCCAGCGTGAGGCTGACTCATTGCATCTCGCGGAGGATCGCTCCACCGAACAAAATAGTTCTGCACTTCAGCTTGCAAATGCGAGTTCGTGTTTCAAGTCGATGTAAACGAAAGACATCGCACGGAAGCTGGTTCGTAAGCACGGGTGTTCGTACGTCGGGTGTTCGTAAGTCGACTATTTGTACTGAATCAACGCTGTTGAAATTGTGCATTTCCAGAAGACCGTTGAGCTGATGGGTTTTGTAAAAAAAATATTTTATTTTGAATGCGGAGGTCCGGATACGTAAAGGAAACATTGTCTGCTGATCTATTTTTTTCTTATTTATGCTCGCCATGCTGCTCATCAAAATGTTGTTACGCGTGCCAATAGAGGTCGCTATTGCATGCCATGTTCAACGCGTGTCCAAGAAATTTGCTGATATTTTGACTCATCTAGAATCGGATCCGATTACGTGTTAAGCAAATCCCACACGTACAGATTTGACACACCCGTACATAACGTGCACGTCTATGCTTAAGGGAAAAACCAATGCGACAAATAACGTTTGGTGAGAGCATATATCCGTGCCTAATTACACCTTCATTCCAGATTTGAAGTTTTCGTAACTGCAAGGATCCATACTCGTTGGTTCTTTCGGTAAAGTCACGTAGGTGAAAAGAAAAAAAGAAAATTATATCACGACGTTTCGATTGCAACACAAGCAATCATCAGGTGTGAAAATCACATCTAGAATTTTTTTTTTTACTAAAGTGGGAGAAATACCAGGGCTAAGGAGTTTATATAAGTGTGGACGTCAGGAACTAATTGCACCTCTTCTGACTTATATTGTTGTGGCTTTCTCCAGTGTAATCTCACGAAACATCGTGACCTAGTAAATAAAACATGCCCCACCATTACACTCACCACTACTATATTGAATCTTTAGCCACATTGGCATGAGAATAGGTTTTCCCCTTTTTTCTGGCAACAAAACAGGTGTTAAGATGTTTAAACACCAAACTGAAACCTTTTATAAGCAATCATGTCTGCATCAACCACACTAATTGTGGTCAGAATGCAAACAAAAAGCGTACTCTGATAATCTATGCATTGTCTTTGAAACCGACAGGTCCACGCCAGGGACAGCTTTCTTTTGAGCCTAGTCTCAAAACGGTGTTAGACCAGAGGACGCCAAAAGGCGTACAGCTCAAAGACAAGCCACTGTCAGAGTAATGAGGGCTCGGGGTGAGCAGCTACATCATGGGACCTCCTTTGCCAGTACCAAAATATGAGAATAGATTTTCCCCATGTTTTCTATACTGTATGTTTAACACGTATGCTGTCACAAACAATATCCACAATAAAGGGGTTTTGTTGGTTAGATCGCGTGAATATGAATGTGTCGCCACCACCCGAGACAGCCAATCGGTAAGGTTTGTCACTTAAACAAAAGTTGCCAATTACTTACTGCTTCAGCACACTCGTGAGTCGGAGAGAAACCCACAACATTCACAATTCGAGTACGATGTTTCGCTGGTGATTACAACAGGCAATTAGCCGTAATTGAGAAGAAAGTCCTATTTCGCTCTTAAATATGGGGGTTCAAGTGATGTCATTACTGTAGACCTATCATGTGGGTAACAAGCACCAACAAAACAAAAACCCAATGCAAGAGTGAAATTGCATGCGCAAGTTAAGAAATAAAGAACGAGCCCGTGGCTCCGAACTCAGAAGCTGGCACGTAAACCCGACATGAGCAATGGGCACCAAAGCAGCATGCGGTGTGAAGTTGCCATGTAGGTGCCCCCACCCCCCCCCCCCTGTTCAACACTCAAAATCTGAGCATCATCAATCCACAGCTCACGGCCCCGAGCATACAACGGGTTCGCATTCCACGCACCGTCAGGTTGTGTTCCAAGCACAACGACGTCACGCCCGCCTTCCCGAGGCCTTCCCGTACATCACGCACCTGCGCGACCTTAGCGAGCCCTTGTTTAGCAATGCAACCAGCTGGGACGTTTTGCTCTTGTTTTTGGGGAAGAGTGCCTCATGTCACGAGGCACGGAGGTTGGGTCAAAGGTAATTCATCTTTTTGTACGACCCGGTTGACCCCGTGGCCCTATGAGTCTCCCTCCAGCACGCTTGCCCAGCATACAGTTTTGTCTCCCCACTATGTCGGCCTCCACTGAAGGGAGCTCTAGATATAACCCACACTTCACCCCACCACACGCAACGTGCCGCTCGGCTGCTGTTGGCTGATGCCGCTCGACTCATGCTGCTGGATGGAACGGTGGTGGGGCGGGCGGATTTAATCAACTTTCCCCCATTGATTCAAGTGCCTTGCCCGGAGATAGAATCAATCATTGGCACCTTCTGGAGTGCAAGTCCATAGACCACGGCAGCTCCCTTCGTTTCTCGGTTCCGACGTTAATGTGCATTGCTCTAGACCAGGGGTCGTCAACCAAAATAACAAGAAGGGCACATTTTTTTTGTTCGAATTCGGTACGAAACTCAATATTTGGGGAGCCGCAATGCATGGTGAATACTTACACACATTACGTCACGAAGCAGCCCGTCAAGAGCCGCACGCGGCTCTGGAGCCCTGCTCTCGACGTTACACAATTGCGGGAAACCGGTAACCGGTTTGTAAGAGCCGCTTATATTCATACGGTTACCGGCAATGCAACACGACGCAATTTGAACAACTCAAACGTACACGGTGGATTTAAGAAACTTGTCGATTATTTCAAATCGGCCCTCTACGGCTTCCCGAGGAGCGCGCTCAACCCGCTCGCTGGACCCACCACGGTAGGTGGCCGTCCCATTTATTTCCACGGGGACGTCTACGAACGGGGTCACCCCGTGTTGTTATACTCGTGCCGATACACGCTCGTGGCTAGAGCAGACCGGGGGTGGGTGGGTGGGAGGGGAGGGAGGGGGGATGCAGATTATTTTTCTGTAGGGGGAGGCACGATAACGACTGCCGAAACTCATGAAAGCCACAGCCGAGCTGGAAATGCGCGCTTTCCAGAGAGAGGAGAGAGCAAAAGGGTTCGGTGGGGGGGGGGGAGAAAGAAGGGAGCACCTTGGGAATTCCGCCAAGGCGAGCTTATTAAAGCCCTCCCCCCCCCCCGCTATGCTCCCGAACGCTCATAGCTCGCCCACACGTACAAGGTGCTCCCACACGGCCGTCACCTCCACTGTGCTGATCACAGCAAGAGAGAGGGAGCCAGCACAGCTGAAAGCCAGCCCCAGCCCCCCCCTCCTCCTACACGGTTATTAATCAGCTGGCGAGAGCGGCGCAGGTAAACCACGTTCCTCTGGCGCGCGCCCAACAGATATCGAACAACAAAAATACGAGCGCCCAATCAACCCGAGCGGTGGAGCCATTCGCAATGGACAAGCAGACGCGGTCACCAGAAGAGGAGGACACATCCGCACACACGGAAGGCTCCAGGGCCAAAGCCCTCTTGTCCAGGGAGCCCTTGGTGCGTCGGCTGTGCCTGCCGACGCCCGGGCAGGTGGTGATGTGGGCGCTGCTGTGTGCCATCGGGGTGATAGTCCACTCCCTGGGGGCGCGCGTGGCCAGGCTGGAAAGTAGAGCGGCAGAGGGCGGCGTGGAGGCCGTGGGCTGCGACTCGACCCCGAGGGAACCCCACAAGGCGCTGAGTCAGGTAGGTTGAGTCGGGGGGTGATGGGGGGGAGTGTGCTGACGGAGGGGGGGGGGGGGTGCTTGCAGGATTGATTGTCATTGTTGTTCATCACCACCGTCGTCATCATCATCATCATGTTGAGATGTTGCAAGCGCACGAGACGTTTTAGGCATCGTGGCCATCAGGGTGGTGATCAATGGCATCATGTTGAGCTATGCATTTGTATACTTCGGAAGAGCGTGCATAATAATCGTAATATTGTAGCAAATGTTTAACTATGAAGGTGTGCATGCAGCCGCAATCAATATTGCTCCGTATTATAGTTTGCATAATCAAGTGTAAGTACGGCAGGAAATCCTGACTGAGTCTCAAGATATGTGTTTCTGGTGAATCTGACATTGGAACATATGGCCAATGTAACGTCGAGTGCTGTGTTAGTAGAGTACGTCCCTTCCAGACAGGTTCAAGAACCCACTTTGACCCTGCCGCTATCGCCTCGTCACCTCGCAGCTTAGCAACAAAAGCTTCACACGTTATGAGTAAATAAATATAAATAATAATATGCTCACAATGTATGCGAGCTGCTACAATAGCAATTAATATGCGGCGTTGTGGGATGCAATTGCATGAATGACACCCACATAAAATGAAATTCTTCTTCTTTACAATAACAACAATCAGAATTGTATCTTATCTCAAACTAATTTCTAGACGTAGAATTAACAAAGGTACCACATATGGATGTAATGATGGTGGAGATGAGGTGAATGAAACAGATGAGAGGAAGCAATGGGGCAAATCTGTGATGCTGCGTTAATTCGGTGAAAGCGAAATTGATGGCAGTGAATGACGATGAATGGATTGAATGAACGGGGAATGAGTGTAGGCCGTGTAATGAGAATATGAAGAGGGAACAGTAACGGTGGCGGTTATAAGAGGGGGATATTAAGGGGTCGTGGGTGAGCAAGGGAAAATAGGAAACTCGTGAGCGAAGAAAGTAAAAAAACAAATCAAAGTTCTTTCTTGCCCAATTGAGCGTAGATGCGGTTGCTTATCTCGAGTTTATAGCTCTGAGCCAGTGGTAGAAATGTGGCATTCCTATGGCGGGAGCTACACATGTTGCTAGCTTGTTACAAAGTATCAGACATTCGTGCGTGGTTTTTAAGAATGACGCGGACAGACTAGGCGAGTGACATAAATAGTATTACGGATAACAGCTACGAAACGAAATTAAGAAGAAGAATAATTTGAGGAAGGCAAGGTTAGATCTCTTGGACATGTAATGAGAAAAACAAGAGTCTGAATATTAAATTTTGACTGGGAAACGTATCGGTTACAACAGGAAGGTGGGCAAGACAGCTAATTTAGTTCCCAGAAGCAATAAAAAAAACGCATCTGGGAGGGAGTATCTCATTCAAAGTTATTGAGTAAATACAATGGATAGAGCTACATGTAACGAAGGCCACGATCTCTGGTGTCTTTGAGAAATTACCACGGGGCATGGGGAAAGACAGAGACATCGAGATTTGTGCGAGCCTCTTTATAAAGGCAACCACCGTTGACTTTCCCACAAAGTGGTACTCAATGTATCGACCCCTAACGAATGATAGTCTGAGTCAAACATCGTCACGGTGAAATTGAATATTCAACTGAGCATCATCGTCACCGCGATAACCATTAGCATTCATTCAACAGTAAACACGATAGTCCTCGTTACGCATTGAACAAAATTCTAAGAATATTATTTAATCCGATTATAAATAATTTATGTCAGGGCACGGCCCTAATCAGCAACGCAAACATTTACCGATCGTTAAGGTTAAACACATTTTTTGGTGCAAATTTCTATCGCGAATGCATTTCGTTCATGCGTTTTGACAAAGGGTGAATGTGACTCGGTTTTCACCGAAAAAAACATAGATTTTAATGTCTCAAGTTCAAAAACACACACACCACGTGTTTGGCCGTCCTGCACTTACTCAATAAAACCCTAAGCATATGCACATGTATGCCACCGACATACACACACATACGCGCTCTCGCGTTATATTGAACCAGACTCATAATTCCAAACAAATCCACCTTCACACGAGCACGTAAAACAAAAATCCCATTGCCTCTTTGCGGAGAAACACTTTAAGCTATGTTAGCTGTAAAGCACGCACCTTGACAATATTTGAAAAAAAAATTGCAATAAAACCTTGATTTAATAAACGGGCACTTGTTTGTAGTGTACATATGAAGAGCGTTTTTTAGACGCAATTTGCACGAATGCGACGATATAAAATAATTGTTATACACAAGCGTGCATACAACGGAAGTATTGCTTGTGAACAGTAACACAAATTATCAGGCTGCCTGCTTGCGGTTGACTACATGCGCAGTCACCCAATGCATGCGACTGTGTTTAAGAGTGTCAAAGTGTTATTTTATAAATCAATGCCTTCATTTAACATTTGTGTATGGAACAGTGTGTGTGTGTGTTTACGTTTCCAAGTACTGTAGCAGGCTGCGCGCAGTAATATACAACAATAATTTAGAGGCATTTGGAAATACGCCGCCAGATGAAACTACTCCCCACACCGTGTCGGATAATAAGGGGGGTTGTTTGACCATACTTCACCACGCTGGTCGGTGTGGGCAGGGGGGGGGGGGGGCAGGACCTGGTTCAGTCACCGCTCGTTACTGAAGTCAGCTGTGGTCGCAAACCGAACTCGCGCGGTGCGCTAACAACTGCGTCACCGTTCTCCTTTGCGAACAACTTCGTCCACCGCTCAGCGTGTGCACTTTAGCCCATCGACCTTTTCATAAATATCCAACACGATGCAGATTTTTGCCATTTCTCACATGGTTGCACAAAATGTTTTTTTTTTCCGAAGCGTCAAGACAAATTAAATGTCACTCATTGCATCCTGCAATGGTCATATTTCTCTCCGAACATAAAAAAGTACGTTTAAAGGTAAATTAATGAGACATTGAACCGTGGTGATTTGTAGTCGCGCCCCGATGCAATTACCCTCTTGCCCTCGTCGTTGCACTCATCGTTGGTATTACTCGAATCGAAACATTATCTTAGTAACGTATACGGGTGTGCGTAGAGCTGCGGCGTGGTGTTTAGTGCACCACGCTACTAACCCACACGACCTGAACTCGATATCCCGGCCACGGCCAACCTCGGTGGCGAGTGATACCTGAGCCGTGATGAAGTATGGTCAATTAGCGACAATCCCCACGTTGTGGGGAGTCCCTAATCCAACAGCGGATTGACGAAACGGCGGTGCGTCTATGCGCTCTGCATGGACACACACCGTCAGCGTGCGGCGAATGTTGAAACTTCAGCCCCGCTATGACAGAGCAAGACTTCAATTAGCATGCATGCTTATAGGCTCGCGCAAATGCTTGCTTAATTAAATGTTAGTGACGATTGCGAATTAATTCAAGGGGCACAGCAGCTGCAGCCAACGCAGCTTTGCTTATCCGCAGGCAGGCAATGGGAATACTGGAGTTAAATGTCGCTTATAGCCAGTGCGGGATTAAGCTATTACTGGGCCTGTAGCATATGTTATAAAGAGGCCCTAAATAAAAAAATATACATTTTAAAACACACACATTTTTTACTTGCATAGTAAAGTAATTGTATTTTTCCATTTGCTCTACAGCCAGACAATACGACAAATCGCTAACATTAAACACCCAGTCGTTCATAAATGTTGAAGGCAGTATAGTACTATAGTAATAGAGCAAGTGCAGAATCGCTGAACCGGAATTGATCGCTTGAAAGCATTCAACGCGGAGCCCTTGAAAGTGCGGGTCCCGTAGCATATACAGCTACTATATATGTAGCTACTTGTGCTACGAGGATAATCCCGGCACTGCTTATTGCGAGGACATTTTATCAGCCACAAAGCCCGTTCGTAAAAAAAAACCCGGCATATTGCGCAAATCGACCACGTTGTTGCCGTTGGGGCGAGTGGCCTGACATTTTGTTTCTGTCCCCCTCTAGCTGCCCAGGGTCCGCAACAGCAGAGAGGCTGCTGCCCCCATCTGCAGCTGCCCCCCAGGTGAGCCCCCCCCCCTCCCGTCTGATCCCCCCTCCACCCCCAGCAAATTGCTCCCCCCTTTACCCCCGAGTGCTGTTAGCGAGTAGCCGCTGTGAAGACCGGCACCGGCACACGAGAGGTTGGTTGACCAGCACCACGCCCGGCCGCTTTTGTCTCCCCAGTGGCAATGTCTAAACATCGCACCAGGTATTCATCTGAGGCCGAGTCGACCTAGGGGAGGGCCAGGACTGGTTCAGATAATCGTCACTGGTGCTGGTGGCCGTGAGCGGGAATCGAACTCGGGTTACCGGCCGCACCATGTGTGTATGTATGTATGTTGAACTTCTTTCGCACCTTACGTAGCCAAGCGCGCTAATCGTAGGTGCGGGGAAAGGACAACACAATGCCCTGATACAAGGATGCATCTCCCCTCTAAGAACACAGACTCATTTTCACACCATCCTCAGCATCATCATCGCCCAACATCATTAACATTTTAGTTTTCAAATGCAGTCACTACACATGTATGGGGCCGTCCATAAATGACGTCACGCACCTAGGGGGGGGGGGGTCAGACATTTGTCACGATATGTGACGAGGGGGGGGGGGGTTAGAAATGTGACGTCACGTAAAAATGCGCAACTTTAAATAAATATAGACAACACGTTAATTAAATAAACTTTTAAATACATATTTTCTCCTACAACATCAGAGAGCTGCGCCACATTAAATACGCACTACAATGACAATATTTAAAAGCGATTTGAAGCATATTTTTTTTTGGGGGGGGCGGGCAGAGCTTTGTGACGTCATATGTGAGGGGGGTCTGACTTTTTGTGTGACGAGTGGGCGGGGGGGTCAAAAATCGTCCAAAATCGCGTGACGTCATTTATGGACGGCCCCTATAGCGATAGTGAAGCAACATTTGCAAGGCATGTTGAATGATGCTTACTACTGAGTGGCTGAATGTAGAAAACACCTCGCGGTGGGTGATAAATGCAGACAACTATTAGCTGATTAGTAAAACATACGCACACTATATGGGAGTCAACTTGTGCTGTTCCATACCATATCAGCCCCTCGACAGCTCGACAGCGTGCATTACCTCCTCATTGCCACAAGGAGGAGCGTGTTTAAATGATATTGCGTCGAGCAAACAAATTAAATGTCACTCAATTGTTTAACCAGGTGAAAGCTCATAGAGATGGTATCTCTCGAACCAGGCTGTGTGTATTTTAAAGACAGTTTAACACGTAGGCTTTCGCGACCAATATTGTTCATAATCAACGATTTTTGGGTTTAGATCGCGTTATTTATAAATGTGTCGTAACCCTCCACCACCCGACACGGCCAATCAGTAAAAAAGTGTCACGTTGACAAAAGACAAATAGTTCACTGCTTTAGCCCACCGGTGTGTTGAAGCGTGAAACCACAACATTTACAATTTGAGTACGACGTTTCGCTGGTAATTGCATCCAGCATCATCGGGCAATTCGCCAGAATGGTGAGGCTCTGCTGTGTCTCCCGTTCTTATATAGAGCAGCAGCAGGGTGACGTCATCATTAACTCATTAACTCATCAGGTGCAAAGATTTGAGGGGGGGGGGTTATTGTAATTATATACTTGATTAGTAATAAGGCTATTGTTACGATGCGAGTTGTAGATTAGTAATCATTTGGAATGTGTTCTATTGTGATTATGCTACATTAATAATCAGTTAGTGCTTGTTTCCCTTATAAGGAATTGTAATGCATCTTATTTAATAATACGCTTCCAGGCCGCACTAAGCCTGTAGCTGTCTGAGCGATTAAAGTTATTTCTGTTTCTCTCAATCTCAATGGATTCTCTAATTAGTCTTTGCCAGTAGTAACTAGTTTTACACAACACTTCAACGTTGTCAAAATCAATTGAGTGTCCCTGTTGGCAAGCATGTTCTGCCACTGCCGACAGTTGTGTTTGCGATAGTTTAATATTTCTCTGGTGTTCTTTTAGTCTTACACTAACGTTACGCCCTGTCTGTCCAATATAGCATCTGCCACATACACAATTAATCCAATATACACCTTCTGTTGATAATTTAGGTAATTCGTCTTTAGTGCACGTTACTAGTTGTTGAATTTTGTGTACTGTACCAAATCTTACTGTAATGTTTTGCTTTTGCAAAACACGGGCTAATTTGTCAGTTACTCCTGAGATAAATGGTATTTTTATTGTTTTAATAATCTGATCGCTTTCAGCAGTGTTGCTTTGCGATCGTGATTTGGCATTTAGTGCTCTGTTAACTTGAGCATTATTGTAGCCATTCTGTCTTAGTGCTTCTTTAACATGTTTAATCTCTCTCACTAGACTTTCATCATCTGACACTGTTTTAGCCCGATGTATGAGCGTCTTGATTAGAGAGGATTTCTGAGCTGGGTGATGATGCGATTTCGCATTCAGATAGGCATCAGTATGCGTTTGCTTTCTGTAAACGCTGTGTGTTATTTTACCATTTAGGCCATGCCCAAGTAAAATATCCAGGAACGGGAGTGTGTTATTCACCTCCATTTCCATGGTGAACTGAATGGCCGGGTTTTGTGCATTGAGATGATTTAGAAAATCGTTAAGTGTATCTTTACCATGTGAGCAATTCCTAATTAAGCCAAGGGCTTCAAAACCACCTAGACTGTATGGGCTACCAAAGATCCATAAAATCGGCATCCCTTTACGACCCATAGTCAGTACAATTGGCTCTGCCACATATAAATTAGCAAAATATGTAACTAAACAAATACAGCCCTACATCGGTAGGACATCATCATTCATAAGAAATTCAGAACATCTTGTGAATATGATCAAAGATATTAAACTTAACCCTAATGATATTTTGGTGAGTTTTGATGTGATTTCGCTATTCACTAAGGTTCCAGTGAGCGAGTCGCTTAAATTACTTGATACACTGGTAAAGAATACAGATTTACCAAAAGATATTCCGAAACCCGCTGAACATTGTTTAAATAACACTTACTTCTTATGGAGAGGTGAATTCTTTAAACAAAGGGAGGGAGCAGCAATGGGCTCTCCTTTATCTCCTGCTATAGCAAATTTGTACATGGAAAACTTTGAAACCAGATCACTTGCCTCGAGCACATTAAAACCATCCTTTTGGTTTAGATATGTGGATGACACTTTGGTTGTCTGGCCACATGGTAAAGATACACTTAACGATTTTCTAAATCATCTCAATGCACAAAACCCGGCCATTCAGTTCACCATGGAAATGGAGGTGAATAACACACTCCCGTTCCTGGATATTTTACTTGGGCATGGCCTAAATGGTAAAATAACACACAGCGTTTACAGAAAGCAAACGCATACTGATGCCTATCTGAATGCGAAATCGCATCATCACCCAGCTCAGAAATCCTCTCTAATCAAGACGCTCATACATCGGGCTAAAACAGTGTCAGATGATGAAAGTCTAGTGAGAGAGATAAAACATGTTAAAGAAGCACTAAGACAGAATGGCTACAATAATGCTCAAGTTAACAGAGCACTAAATGCCAAATCACGATCGCAAAGCAACACTGCTGAAAGCGATCAGATTATTAAAACAATAAAAATACCATTTATCTCAGGAGTAACTGACAAATTAGCCCGTGTTTTGCAAAAGCAAAACATTACAGTAAGATTTGGTACAGTACACAAAATTCAACAACTAGTAACGTGCACTAAAGACGAATTACCTAAATTATCAACAGAAGGTGTATATCGGATTAATTGTGTATGTGGCAGATGCTATATTGGACAGACAGGGCGTAACGTTAGTGTAAGACTAAAAGAACACCAGAGAAATATTAAACTATCGCAAACACAACTGTCGGCAGTGGCAGAACATGCTTGCCAACAGGGACACTCAATTGATTTTGACAACGTTGAAGTGTTGTGTAAAACTAGTTACTACTGGCAAAGACTAATTAGAGAATCCATTGAGATTGAGAGAAACAGAAATAACTTTAATCGCTCAGACAGCTACAGGCTTAGTGCGGCCTGGAAGCGTATTATTAAATAAGATGCATTACAATTCCTTATAAGGGAAACAAGCACTAACTGATTATTAATGTAGCATAATCACAATAGAACACATTCCAAATGATTACTAATCTACAACTCGCATCGTAACAATAGCCTTATTACTAATCAAGTATTAAATTACAATAACCCCCCCCCCCCCTCAAATCTTTGCACCTGATGAGTTAATGAGTTAATGATGACGTCACCCTGCTGCTGCTCTATATAAGAACGGGAGACACAGCAGAGCCTCACCATTCTGGCGAATTGCCCGATGATGCTGGATGCAATTACCAGCGAAACGTCGTACTCAAATTGTAAATGTTGTGGTTTCACGCTTCAACACACCGGTGGGCTAAAGCAGTGAACTATTTGTCTTTTGTCAACGTGACACTTTTTTACTGATTGGCCGTGTCGGGTGGTGGAGGGTTACGACACATTTATAAATAACGCGATCTAAACCCAAAAATCGTTGATTATGATTTTAAAGACAGTTGATTGATTACTTCTTGAGCGATTACTCTGCTGTTGTATAAACGACTAACCCAATGTATCATTAACTCAAACAGCAACGTCGTTGTGGAGAATATAAATAACACGTGACTCATGATGCACTCCCAGAAGGCCGTGCAGCTGACGGATTGTGTAATACATTCTTACATACATCATATAGAGACGAATATGTGTAGGAGACGTATTGTCTGATTATTTATTTCGTCAATGCATCGGTAAATCAGGGCCTCCCAAAGGCCATTCCAGAATTTTCCCATTGACATTTTTCAACAAGGGGGCCTTGATAATTAGCGTTGAATTAATTGGGGCTCCTACGTCACCCGTGGCACGCACGTACACACAAGCACAAAGATCCCCCGTGTAGCCTTAACGGGCTGTTGGGGCAAGTGCTGCTAGCGAGCACCTGTAATTCCCTGCACGGCACACGAGGGGCTGGGTGGCCACCACCACCCACCACGTCACGGACGGCAGGTTCAGCAATCATCAGACGCGTGCTAAGACTTAATTTGCATGTGGAAGGATGAAACATCGGAAGACGTACCGTCCCCGTGGATGGCGAATAATAGGAGTTTGAGAAACACAGGGTTTAAGCCAGGGTTTAAGTTTCGATGTAAAGCTTTAATGACTGCATGGATTCATATTCTTGGTTCTTTCGGTAAAGTCACATAGAAGGGAAATAATAAAATAATATAATTTAAATATAATAAGATAACATTCTCACGACGTTTAGGACGCTGTTTTTCCGACAGCCCTGTTCTTCACCTGAGGACGGCTGCTTGCGTTGTGACCGAAACGTCGTGAGAATTTTATCTTGTTATGTAATTTTTATTATTATTTTATTATTTCCCTTCTACGTGACTTTACCGAAAGAACCAAGAATGCCAGGGTTTAAGTATATAATATCTAGTCTATCGTCTCCCTTGACCTTTCCAGACTCATAATCGTGTTTCTAGATACTCAAACCCTAGATCGGTTAAGTGCTGTTGGGCGCTCATCAGCAAAATACTATTTTTTACCATCCCGTAATGACAGATTTCAATTGAAATTCCTTCCCTGCTCAAATGAGCACGGGGGTGGGGGGGGGCATGTGGCATTCGTGTCCATTGGCAGCGCTGACTCAACGATTCCAAGTTGTCCCCCTTTCATATCTATGACCATCACTATCAGTCTAGTAATGCATTGACTTTTGTTGTTGGAATCGGGATGGCGAACATTATTCATCCAGTAATGCACGTTTGTGTTGTTGTTGTTGTATCAGATTTAGTTGCTGCCGCAGTCGTTGCATAAATATCGTTGCTACGTGAATGTGCAATAATACAGCTTTGAATGACCGCTATTATGTGAAAGCTGTTGCTTGCTAGGTGTTTGTGGTACTGAACATAATTCCGTGTAGTACAGAATTTGTGACTCATTGCTATATCAGTAACAGGTGCTTGGCAAGTGGTAATGAATATTCGATTACTTTAATTGCTTCCATAAGAGCAATACCCAGTGTTTCCATCGGACGGCCGGCTCCAATCTCTTCGAGTTGGTTTGATTTCTCACAGAACTTGATTTGAAAGGGAGGCAACTTCAGTTGATAAAAAACGTGGCGTTTCTATGATGTACCAAGTTGCGTGAGCTATCTCACGTGAGTCGATCGTGTCTCTCGCGTAAAATGTCACAATGCAAGTGGCCATTAGCTTGAGGCGCCACAATGGCGAGATGTTAACTACCTCGCCTGGTATACAGAAGGTCGTGGGTTAGATCCCGATCCCTACCCTGACCATGGCTGTACATTTTGAGTTTGCATGTCTCTCTCTCTCTCTCCCATTGGTCGCGTAGATTTTTCTCAGAGTCCACTGGTTTGTCCCTGCACATTTAGAAACAAGTGCTTTTAGAGTTTTTGGCTGCTATAAATTTCTACATGATAAGCCACTTCGTTGAACTATCATTTGTGATAAGCAGGTCGCTTTTGAAAAAGAGCCATATAGCTCAGTTGGGCCTAAACTGGTAAAATAAAAAATAATTAGTAATACTTAGCACTGGATGGGATACTGGAATTAAAACCCAGTGATTTTCATTACGTTGGTTCACTATTTTTTGACACGAGCATAGCATGTCGCCTCCCCTGGGCCACCATTTGCACTTATTGAGCGTCAATTCGCATCGCGCTCATTCTCCCACGTGCGCGCCGGTTTTCAATTCTACCGCGGACATTTTTTGACAGCTGCACATGAGGGATGTCGCTTGGGGATTTCCACGTGTTTAGTCGCGGTTCCATGTCGATGATCTTTTGTGCAGGGCTTTGCGTGCCTTGGCTTTGGGCAGCCCAAGGTGGATGTTGTGTTTCTCGAAACGAGAGCTTTCTGTCGTGCGTATCCTCAGATGTGTTGACTCACATCCCCCAGGCAAAGAGAGGTCCCGTGCACTAATGCATTTTACAGGACGTAACCAAGCAAGCCTGTCATCTGCTGATGAGACACTGCGTGTCGAAACCGGTTTCCAGAGTTTGCATATACTGTATATTTTAATGAATGCTGCAGAAATAATGCACTCTCAGATGGCCCTGTGGCTGATGGGCTATGTAAGAAACACTTTTATTCTTCATGTGCAGAGACGGACGTGTGAACGAGACGTATTTCTGCTTATTTATCTTATTACGCAGATATAAGGGTGATAAAAAATGGCCTGGAAGAACAACTACAACAACTTGAATGCCATTTCTTATTAAAGGATAATTACCGAATATTATAGTGACAACAACTTCATATCGTTCAATTGTTTTTGTTTAACGGATATTTATACGTCAAGCCACGGACGCTCCGACGAGCTCTCGTTCAACGAATCAGTCGCCGAGTGTGGGTGGTTGAACCAGCGGATGGCCTGGCCGTTCGTGCAGATGTCGCTGAGTTTGGGTGGCTGAACCAGCGGATGGCTTGGTCGTTCGGACAGATGTCGATGAGTGTGGTACCTCCGGCGCGCTGGGATCCGAGGTGACCCACCTACAGCGCGGCATTTGTTTCTAATATATCTGTTGCATGGTGGTGCGTCGCATCCTATTGTTGTTGGTGCGCACTTACTCCAAGTTGCCCTGATTTAATTCCACGTTGCCAAATACCGCGACGGATTTTTTTTTGCCCAACATCCCAACTCAGCCCCCAGGCGACCCTCCCTAGAAAAAAAACGAAAGAACCTCAAGACTGTCTTTGTCTTTTTTTTGTGCGCGCCCGTCGGATGTGGTCACGTTGTGAACTTAACGTTTGTCACGGGATTTCCCAGCCATGAGCCGCATACAACAGTACCACTGGGGGGGGGGGGGGCTGAGGGGTGCCCCCCCCCCCGAATGATAGTTTCATGATGTGCGTGGGCAGTGGAGGGCCGCGAGCCAATGAGAACGCAGCGAGGTGGCTGGAGCCTTTACTGCCCTGCATGTGAAACGAATCGAAGTTGTCTGTTTGTGTCGACTTGGCAATACGGTGCGGTATAAGCATTTGCGAAGTCAGCACGAAAGTTGCGCGTGAAAACGACCTCAATTAATGTTCAGAATACAAAACAAAAAAAACAATCCAAGCAGAATGAGGTTCACTACCCCCCCAGCTTTATGGGGATTTTTGGATCGTGTAAGAACTTTGTTCATGCTGCACCAGATTCCAAAACAGGATCAGCTTCCATAATAGAGGTTTTGGGTTTAGATCGTGTAAATATAAATGTGTCGTTAAACCCGCCACCACCCGACATAGCCAATTCGTAAGGTTTGTCACGGAAACAAAACATACCAATTCGTTACGAGTACAGCACACCAGTGTGTTGGAGAGTAAACCCACAACATTTACAAGGATCAGCTTTTTCCCATCCATGGCTTTATATAATAATGCTAGAAATTACTTTAAATTTTTTGTTCTCCAAAAAAAAAATTCCCGACCGTGTCGAAAGCCATTTAACAAAAAATGTTTGCAGTGTAATGTTGATCACTTAGATGTTCTTAAAGTACATCATTTCTGCATTCTAGAAGACTACATAGCTGCATCATACCTACACGTGTGAGGGGATAGCATAAATTGGGAGGTCACAATATCCTACTTGCTCTCCTGCTTCTCTCTACAGATGATTCACAACCCTCATACACTACCACACCACGCTACACTCATAAACAACATTCAATGTGGTAGTCAGCCAAGGTCTGTATAGATATGAATGGATAATTTGTTGAAATGTGTGTGATCATTAATGTTATTTAACAAAACACATGCACATTGACAATTCAATTATGCTTTATTTATTACACTGATCTGTAATTGTATGCATTATATGCTCTATAAGGGGGTTAATTGTATTTATGGTAAGGCTAATATTTCTTTATTTTTTAACTGATAGAAAATTATGTTGACATGTGAGATTTGGGTTATAACATATACACATTAAGGTCCTCTTATTAATGATGTTACCTGGTCTTTAATGACATCTTGTTGAAACATTAAATAATTTGGTAATTCCCTGGAGAAATTGCCTGGGTCAATGGTGTCTGAGCAAATACATTGTGAGAAAACACATCAATAGATTCACGTATATTAGCCGAAAATATTGGACATGTTTTGCACGGTTGGAATTACGCTATGAGACACGAGGACATCATCCAAGCTATTACGCAGCGTAAGTGGGCTTGAGAGTGATGCGTCACGGTTCGAATGGACGATTGCCGATGGTCAAGAGTGTCAGCCAAGGAATGGAACGCAACCATAGTTTTTCCTGGCCAGTACGGTGATCCATGTGTTCACGGGTTTGACCACGTGGTCGTTTGTGTTCAGGTGCTAGGTCGATTGTTACATCGCACGGATTGTAAGATCGTGGCGGCAGCTAGTAATGATACTAATTAAAATTAATAAAGGGCCCTTTAACAATCGTTGTCAGGGCGCTATGCGTGAAAAGGTGGACATAATTAACATCAACCAAGGAAAGAAGTGCGAAAGGCGGTTGAAAATAACTAAAGAGAGAAAGGCAACAGATATGTGTTTAGTCGAGATTTGAAGATTGGTGGTGTTTTGGAAGTCCCTTAACCTCGAAGGGCAAGGGGTCCCAGAGTTTAGGTGCCGCAATTGCAAAGGCATCGTCACCCCAAGTGTGAAGCCTAAGCTAGGGTGGAGGCCTTCGTCCAGCAGTGGATTGACCATGGCTGATGAAGATGATTGGCTACGTATTGTCTGTTTAAAAACAACAAAAACTTTAAATATTTAAATATTCCAGTACACATCCATATATATATAAACTTTTGATTTTAATAAAATGGGGAATAAGGGTTTTGAGGACATTGAAGTTTTGGGAATATATTCACAATCTGGAATGCTTAGTTGGTGAAAACAACGTTTGGCCAAACACCTTTCCCCTCCATGTGTGTACTTTGTTAGCTGATACAGTGTTTGGTAGTTCATAACACAAGCATGTTGTGAGCACTGGGAATCCCCACAGGGTTAAATATTCCCTTTCTTACCCAGAGACCCGACATCATAAATATTTATCCACCGGCCTGTCCGTCAGTGACTTATCCCGAAGGTTCCTGCAACCGACCTTTCCTTCCCCCCTTCACCGATTCCTCCAAAGTTCATAAAACATCCTGCTCACTCCATTTCTCTTCATTTACTTTGTACGTGGGATTGTGAATGCATGCTTGTGTGCAGTACGGGAGCGGCGGCGCAGGGGATAACGCACCGCACCACGAACTCGGCAACCCAACTTCGATTCCCGCTCATAGCCGGTGATGAATATCTGAACCAATCCTAGACCTCCCTTAGGTCGACTCAGGCTTAAATGAGTACCCGGAGCGGTGTGTACACATAAGCATTGGGGAGACAAAGGCGACCAGGTATGGTGTTGTCTATCCACCCCCGCGTGTGCCGTGCTGTTCTTAGTAGGTGCTCGCTAACAGCACTTGCCCCAACAGTTTGTGAAAGACTATACGGGGAATCTTTGTCTTTTTGTGTGGATGTGGATGGGGCATCGGCAGTGGGGTGGCGGCTGGGCAATCTTGCTGGCCACACATACCCCCCCAATTCGTGGTGTCGCTAATGAAGACCACAATGCACTCCGGCAATTCTATGGCAGTCACTGCCAGCAGCCATCACTGCGGAACACATTCACGACGTGTACCTTTACCATTTATTGTTGCATATGGTGATAGTCCCCGTGCAGATGGTTATATCGACTTCAGAAGAACAATGCGCCAGCAAAGGCAAGTTGGCTGTTCGTGGTTTTGGTATTTCGCATTACTCGCTTAAACGCACAGGGCAATCATTTCCAATGTATAATGTAAATGTCATTGGAAACTTTAAGTAAAATTCAATCTTCTCTCTGTAACAAAAAAAATCCTGTACGAGTATGTATTGTACAAAACAGGAACAAAAGTACTTCAATATGGCAATTGGAGTCGGGTAAATTTCACGTGTGCCAATATATTCTTTCGCCAAAACTTGACTTTTTTGGGCCACAAATACAGTCGTGCTATCCAAACCAGATACACACGCACTAATGCACCCGCCACAATGCACGCGACACCTGCTGTGCCTGCCAAGGCCCAGCTGTTTGTATATTTTGGGCAAATTCAAAGATGAGGAGTGGGAACTAATTGTAGCCTTCATTTGCTGAGCTGAATGGCTGTTTGTTTGTATCTCCGGTTGCGTGTGTGTATATTCGTCGTGCCAGGCTACGTGCACTTTGAGGTCATGTGGAGTGGCGAAGGCTCTCTGCAAAGGTCCTGGCCCGGAGCAAGTTGACTTATAGCACCGTGGCTTCTCCAGTGACCTCTTGCTTGGCAAACCTTTCCCACTCCACATATTACATTATGCTAGCACAAGCAGTGTGGGTAATGTCACTTCAACTTAGTGGCAAATGGAAACTGGTTTGTTGTTGTGTGTGTGTTAAGAGTTGAAGGGAGGGATAGTGTAGCGGTCAGCACGCTGCGCTACGAAGCTGGCGACCCGAGTTCGATTCCCGCTCACAGCCAACAGTGACGATTATCTCAAGCGGTTCTGGGCCTTCCCTAGGTCAACTCAGCCTCAATGAGTACCTGGTGCGATGTGTAAACACAGCCACTAGGGAGACAAAGGCGGTTGAGGGTGGTGCTGGCCACCCACCCCCTCTTGTGCCGTGCCGGCCTTCATAGATGCTTGCTAACAACAATTGCCCCAACAGTCTGCTAAGGCTATACGGGGGATCTTTGTCTTTATTTTGTTGAAAGTTGTGGCAATTTGTGGTTTGCATCGTCCTGGCCACGGTGCACTTCAATGTGAATGGTGAATGATCCTTTACTGTGGTGAATTGGGCCTCCTACAAGTTGACAAAAAATATAACAAAAAACGATACGCAAATTAAATGATGACGTCACCCTGATGCTGCTCTATTTAAGACCGGAAGAAACAGGAGAGCTTCACCATTCTTGCCCGATGAAGCTGATTGTAATTATCAGCGAAACGTCGTACTCAAATTTTAAAATGCTGTTGATTCTCTCTTCAGCACACCGGTGGGCTAAAGAAGTCAATTAATTTGTCCTTTGAAAACGTGACACATTTTTTACTGTTTGGCCGTGTCGGGTGGTGGAGGGTTACGACACATTTATAAATAACGCGATCTGACCCAAAAACTTATATTATGAATAATATTGGTCGCGAAAGCTTGTGTTAAATTAACACGTGTAATAATTTAGCAGTTTGTTCCGTGTCAGCGATTGGGAAGGCAAAGAAGACCCCGGCCCTTTTGCATTGCTGCCGAACGAACCGACCTGGTGGCCTTCGCTAACCATGACACCGCATCAGTGTCCCGCATGAATCTATACACCTGATTATATGTGTTAGAATAAATGTAAGTGTATGAGTGTATGTGTGTGTATGTACGGACTGCATGTAGTGGGAAGCGGTGGTGCAGTGATTCGCCCACTGCACTACAAGGCCAAGCATCCCACGTTCGCTTCCCACTCAACACCAACATCGGTGACGATTATTTGAACCGGTCCTGGGCTTGCCCTAGGTTAACTCTGCCTTAAATTAGTACCTGCCTTACATTAGTACCAGCACTGGGGAGACAAAGGCGGCCGGGCATGGTGTTGGCCGCCCACCCCCTCGTGCGACATTCTGGCTTTGAGAGGTGCAATTCGCTCACAGCACTTTCCCCAACAGCAGCTTGACGAGGGTATACGGGGGGAATGTCTGTCTCTGTCTCATGCTGCATGTCTTGTATTGTGACTGTCTGCAGTTTTTTTTCCTCCTATATAAACAGAAAATAAAAATGCCTCTAATAATTGATACCAAAAATGAAAACATACGTTCTTGTTGAATAACGTTCCGTGAAACTGAATTTTTTCCTTCAGAAAATGTTTTGTAACCTGAACAGCTGTGACCGAATTACTCTGGGTAATATTGTCAATCGTGAGATGTTTTCGTGATGTAAGTGGAAAAAAGTGCTTTTTTCCATTTGGAGTTTGGGTTTTGCAGAAGCCGTTCAGCTGCGCCGTGCTGGGAACAGGTATTGTGTTTGGATAAAACATGTGAGGGGGGAAGGCACGGCGGTCGAAGGAATTGCGTGTCTGTCTCTTCGCTGACAACATCGTTTTCAATTGGGTTGCAGCTGCAAGCCTTTAGCGGTGTTAGACACCGCCAATACGTTCAAATTATCGTTCGCCTTAATACGCTGTAAAATCGGTAATAGTTTTTTTACCCTTTTATCTGGCAACAAAACTGACACTTTTTTTACGAGGAGTCATGTTTGCATAGACCACAATACCTGCAGTCATAATGCAAACAAAAAACATAACTCTGATAATGTATGCACTGTCCTTGAAGTTGATTGGTCCACACCCGAGACAGCTTTCCTTAGAGCCTAGTCTCACATGGGTTGGACTAGATGACGCCAAAAGGCGCACAACTCAAAGACAATGCACCATCAGAGTATTGAGAGCTCGGGGTAAGCATTTACACCATTGGTACCTCATTTGCCAGTAAAAAATATGATAATTGGTTTTTTACCCTTTTATCTGGCAACAAAACTGATACCTTTTTTACGAGGAGTCATGTTTGCATAGACCACAATACCTGCAGTCATAATGCAAACAAAAAACATAACTCTGATAATGTATGCAATGTCCTTGAAGTTGATTGGTCCACACCCGAGACAGACAAAAAGGTGTCAGTTTTGTTGCCAGATAAAAGGGTAAAACAACAATTATCATATTTTTTACTGGCAAATGAGGTACCAATGACGCTGTAAAATCATTAGGTGCTGCCTCACCAGATTGTGGCCAATTATTATGCTAACACTTAAGGCATACAGTCGGTATTCGTTTTGTAAATAGAAACACATTTCAATATAACAAGGAATGTCCAGTGTTTTCTAGTTGCATTGAATCCAAACACGCCGAACCTTGGACTGGTTTCGACTTCTGCGAGTTTCATCAGCAGGGTGTGTGGCTAGTCTAACGAACCCCGCAGGATTACATCTGAGAGGGCGTCTACTGAAGGAACTGGAGTGAAATTAGTTCATGTGCAGTTGCCAGATGGATTGTGGCGACGGCTTGGGAAAGACTTGATCCAGCAGTGGATTGATCATGGCTGCTGCTGACGATGACGACGGTGATGATAGGCAAGAGATGTCCATCAACTTTGGTGGACAAATACCGTTTAGCAAAGTACAGCAAAAATTGTGCACGCATATTTTGTGCTGTCTTTGCGGATGGTACCTAATGAATACATAAGTACGTAAATAAATAAATAGGCTAAATGTTTTTCACGTGCTCATATAGAAGGGCATCAGAGTCACAGTCAAGTAAGTCTTTGAACTAGTGTGCACCTTGCAAACTGCGTTATTATATGTTGGATAAGAGGTGACGGGGTTAATTGGTAAATATGCTGTGGTAAGTAACCATACATATTGACGTATACACTTACAATGTTTTTTTAGTTTCTCACCCAGGGGGAAGATAATACCTTTGATGAAGTTTACATACACTACCAATGTAAGGCGACGCGCCACATTGAATACGACATCGATAATATTTCGCCAGACCCAGCTGTAAAATCATTTCTTTCGTACTGAAAGCTCCTGAGATGCAATATCAAGTGCAAGGTCAAGAGGTCATCGCCGCCAATTTCACTGATGCCACCAGACCTCACCGTCGCTTCCTCTTCATCAAACGCTGAACAGTCGCCATCTGACCTCTGGACTCTCCTCTTGCAGTTTCCCACACTCTGGCTTTAGGTCCTCCTATTGGTCACTGAACTCTCTGGGTGCGACTTCAATGCCCGTTTCTGCAAAGCTGCGTTAGTTCACCGTGTACGCGTGTCCCACTCATTGCAATCTCCTCCTCCTGGTTATGTTCAAATCAATTCGAGGTTCATATTTTCCAAATGTTGAAGTTGCTCAGCCTATCCTGTTCTAAATCCCGATTCCTAGCATCTAGAACGTGCACATGCAGTATATTAAAACCACTATTTTATACATTAGAGTTATTTAAACAAAATCCCAATACAAAGCTAGTTATAAACTATAGAGAACAAAACCGCATGGCGCATAAGAATGTGATCTCACGCTGCACTTGTGAAATATTAATCACAACACTATACTGCTGTACAATGGATATTAAGTAGATATGTAGTATATCAACTTTACGAGTTCCTTTATAAGAATACGCTGTTATGTGCAAGCTTATAATCCACATCCCATGTTTGAAAATAATCTCCCAGATAATTATCCAAATTAATAAGTCATTAAGTGCCCCTCAATATTAAAGTTTTACATCTCTTCTGAATGAGAGAGATAATAAGCCTCAATGGGCCTCTCACCTGCTCATTAAAATAAGCTTAAAGTGCACATACTTTGAATAGCAATGAGGTTAAATAAAACATTTAGCCAAATGTGGTCGTTTGAGAGTGTGCGTGGGTGAATTTTCCGTGCGTGCGACGTGTGAACGCGAGAGGATGGTGCATTGGGACATTGACCGATGACCGCGATGCTGATTTCACGCGGCTCAAAGCAAATGCCACGGTCATTGCCTTACAAAAACCCAGGAAAACCCAGATGGTTTTTGTTCAATACCAAAAAAAAATGTGCGTGTGAAAATAATTAAGGGGGGCCACATTCCGTGAGCTGCCCATAAATTTAAAACGGTAAGGTGCCTGGCAATTAAGTGGAGAAATGTTTATGTGCTGTCGAATTATTGTGCCTAATGTTCCCGGCGACTCCGTTTTCACTCGCCATGGCCGTTTAATGAGGAACAGGGAGCTGCGGGTCGATTACATGGCTGGTGTTGAAAATGTATTCTTCGAAGCTGGTATATGTTAATGTAAAGTTGGCTTTACAAAAAAAAACACTTAGTTGGCGTTACGTCGCGCGTCGCAAGTTGTAGTGCCGGGCGGCGGTGGCTGCGCTGCTGCATATGGCAGCCAGGGGTTGGTGGATCACCGCACAAATGTTGTGAAACTTCCTTAACCGTGGGCGTCGAGGAGGAGCCATACCTCTGACTCGTCAGATGTGGACTCCACCTGTTAAGTCTGTATGGGATAGAGTGTTTCCCCCTCACACCTGTGGGTTTTCTCCGGGTGCTCCGGTTTACTCCGACATGTAAACACTCATTCATTGGCCGATAACACCTTCATATACAGAGGATCGCAGACCTTGGTCAATTGTTGGTATCCGCTCATCATGTGGGTCTTAGTCAATCGCTTCTATTAGTGGGCCTTCCGGCTTGTCTATGGTTCCTCTCGTCCCTCAGAGCCCCTCGCTCTCTCTCTCTCTCCCTCACTCTTTGAGAGTGAGTGAATACTGTGCAGCGCGTGACAAGTTGAAATTATTATTATTCTTATGTTTCATCTAAAGTTGAGTTTGCAAGAAAAAAATGTCGTGTGGTTATAGTGATTTGGGCAGAGGAATGCGAACACAGTGACTCAACTTGCGAATGAGTTATGTTCCAGAAGTCTGTTCGTAAGTCGATGTGTTCGTAAGTCCATCTGTATTCCTGTTGATTCCAAACATGTTGTACAGCATGTTCACTAAACACGGGGAATGGCTTTAAACGTCATCCTGTAGATGTAGATGCCACTGGTTCTTCACGTTCTGCAGATGTAGATGCCACTGGTTCTTCACGTTTTTCACGTTCTGCAGATGTAGATGCCACTGGTTCTTCACGTTCTGCAGATGGAGATGCCACTGGTTCTTCACGTTCTGCAGATGTAGATGCCACTGGTTCTTCATGCTCTGCAGATGTAGATGCCACTGGTTTTTCACGTTCTGCAGATGTAGATGCCACTGGTTTTTCACGTTCTGCAGATGTAGATGCCACTGGTTCTTCACGTTCTGCAGATGTAGATGCCACTGGTTCTTCATGCTCTGCAGATGTAGTTGCCACTGGTTCTTCATGCTCTGCAGATGTAGATGCCACTGGTTCTTCACGTTCTGCAGATGTAGATGCCACTGGTTCTTCATGCTCTGCAGATGTAGATGCCACTGGTTCTTCACGTTCTGCAGATGTAGATGCCACTGGTTCTTCACGTTCTGCAGATGTAGATGCCACTGGTTCTTCATGCTCTGCAGATGTAGATGCCACTGGTTCTTCACGTTCTGCAGATGTAGATGCCACTGGTTCTTCACGTTTTGTAGATGTAGATACCACCGCCGCCTTCTATTGTGCGGTGGTTGAACTTACGAGTCTCGATGCGAACAGGCAATTGGATATACGGACCGGGTTTGTTCGTATCCCTGAAAGTTCGTGTTATGGATCATTATGTCAATAGTTCTGCCTCAGGCAGGTGATCTTTATCGAAGCTAGAGGCTCTCTCTAACCTAGACGGGTATAATATTCATAACACTCCTTTGTCATATATAGCTGGATGTGTGTTTTTTTTACCACACTTAACCACACTGGTCAGTGTGCGTTGGTGAAGGGGAGGCCTTGGGACCAGTTCAGGTATCACGTGACACTGATGTTAGCCGTAGCCAAGAATCGAAAGTCAGGTTCCTGGCTTCCTAGTGCAGTGCGATAACCACTGGACTGTTTCAGAATCAAGCCGATCATCATCATCATGAGCCATGATCCAGCCACTGCTGGAAAGGCCCTCGTGGTCCTGTGATACAGAAATTCACACCCAGAACCTGCGCATGAGCCACTGGCATCGCTCCACCTCCGCAGGGAACGTCCTCTTGTCTTGATTATTTGGCTCCGACTATAAATTGCCACGTGTGAAGATGCACGCCACTCCAATGAACGAAAACGAGCTAATAGCTCTGTGGGCTTTACCTGGTAAGTAAAACATACTTTCGTTTTCTGATCCATATTTGGACGAGTGCGTTGAGGCTTTTTTGTCATATGTCAAAGCAGGTAATATGCCCTGATTCGAAAACTTGTTTAAAGACACATTGCTATGTTGCTGTTATTCTTCAGACGCTTTGGAATGCTGTAATTGCCATCCCTCTAGCTAGCTATATATTTCTCAGACAGGCAATCTCTACATGCGTATATAGTTACTTATGACGCATTTTCCATCAATATATAACAGCTATCCATTGGTGGCTTCGCATTTTTTTATATAATGGTTTTCATTCATACATTGTGTATAAAACTAAAAACTCACTGCGTGTGTGTACAGGTGTATGTGAAATACACTTAGTAAAATCCCTCCCGGCTTTGAGGAACTCTATGTTAATTGCCCATAATTGCAGCACAGAGTATCTAATAGCACGACTCCGAGACTTGCGCGTAACTCGAACCGCCGCTGTCCGCGAAAGCGTGGCCTCGCTCCAGCAGGAGCGCTCGCCGAGACGAGGGGGGGGGGGTGGAATTCTGGGCTCCGTGGGCAGATGAGGGGAGCCACCCGCGCTCTGGCACTGGTTCTGGAAGGATCCGTTCAATTACAACAACGGGCGGTGGGAAGCGAGCAGGGAAACACAAAGGTTGGGTTTAAAACACCCGCGTTCGCGTGCGTGCTCCGTGACTGAACGGGGCTGCCTTGCCAGAGGTCGAAGCTATTTCTCTGAGCGTTGGGATGCAATCCAGTTTCCCATGTTTATTTTATTTTTATTTATTTTTTTGGCAAATATTTTTTTTTTTGAATTCCCGTTACTTAGTTTTTTTTTGTATTTTATTCCAGGCACAAGAAGCTGCCCCGTTGTTTAGCGTTCGACTAACGTTCATAATATGTGCGGCAAATTTAGCAAAACAGTGGAAAAAGGAGACCCCCTCGTTTCTGTTTGTTTCACTGTTTGTCTGCTAAGTTTGGCCGCAGCGTTTGTTATTCCTTCGCATTCGAGACTGGCGAATATTGAAGCTACACGTGCACATTTGGTACATGTGTTTACACAGGCTACCGAGAGGAGAGCCAGGAGCTCGAGCCGCTGTAAGCCACAGGATTTATACTTAATCTGTTTCAACTGACGAATGCATTACCACTACAGGTGTTTGAGTTGATGTTCAAGTGTTCACATTCATTAACATTCAGGCTGGCTTTTAGCCGAGGGGATCAGAACGTTCACCACTGAGCCATCATTTCACGATGAAAGCCACTGGATATTAATTTAATGATAACAGAAAAGAGTTGTCCGCTATGCAAAGGACGCTCAAGAGAGCATCAGAGTCATCGTCATTAATGTCTGTGACATATTGTGCAGGTTACCAATGCTATTATTATTACTATTAGAGAGTCTACTTACATGTGCATCTCTATTGGTGGGCCTGAGCCACTGTGTTTATATTCCACATTCCAATGCAGGTGGCAAGGATATCCAGAGGATCAACCACTTATGTGCAGCTTAAAAATAGATTTTAAAGTGATATTAACCTTTGGAGCTGCAACTTAGAATATATACAAATGTGTAATTCCAGAATAGTTATAAACGTTAACATATTATAAATATAAAGAAAACGATTGGTTAAAAACTAAGCCCAAAATCACTGAGAATAGAATATCCATGTGTATTTTAAATTGTTTTGACTTTTTGACATGAGTAATTTTTTTTCTATTATTTAAATGCATTGCAAAGACCGGCCAAAAATATGTATAGTCGCCTCAAAGTGATTAAATATTAAAATGTACATTGTGAAAGGCTCTTTCCCTGGGATTTCTGCCGTGAGAATTCTCCAAAGCACGGTGCCAGGTGCTCTTTGACTGGACCACAGGGCAAGGGCATTGTCTTGCAAAAAGAAAACACTTAAGAAATGGATAATTGAGTGAGAGCGCTGGATAGAGAACGGAAAGCATACATTTTTCACCCTGTCAGCATTCCAAGAAAAAAAAGTTTTGGCCGCTTTTAATTGTCCTTCACGTGCAGCAGCTGAAACCTCAACGTTTTCTTTTCAACGCTCAACTTGGAAGATAAGTCATGTAATCGGCAGTGGAGCGGAGGCTGCATGCACGGTTGAGTTTTCATATGGGAAAATGTGTTCAGTGTACAAATTAATATCTAAGAAAATTATTTAAATGTTATTAATTTATTGCAATACGCTCATTTTGGCCATGGATGGACATAGGTTAAAGGAGTTTATGTTGCAGTTAAATACCTTAAAGTTGGTGGTCCTTAGCCAGTAACTCCACAGGCCAGTCTTTCGAATAAGTAACATCTGTTAATGTCCTGAAACGTGCTACGCGTTTTTTTTTAGCCCGAGGAGATGATTGGTTGGCGTTTGAATGCGTAACCTAGTGGTTGTGAGTTTTATGTTCTTGTCAAAGCTCTACCGATTAGAACTTTCTCAAATCTATTCAGTAATTAAAGATCTGCTACTTTTGTTTTAGAAATGTTAATATTATCCAGAGGGAATGAGTGTATGCAGTTTGTATATATATATTTCTGTACGTATACAATTCCATCTCAAGATTATTATTGACGAAAGTGAAAGTAATAGGTGAAGGGCTCGCCCTGTATTCGCTTGCTCACTCACCCGCTGGCAGAAGGGCCCTGACAATGCGGCTCGCTCTTGAGCAGCCCACCCGATAGAGGCTACCTCGTCTACTTTTCCACAGTGGCCAAACGTCCTGGAAGAAGTGTGAGAACCCACACGTTACCCCACCACAAGCAACCAGCCAATAGTCATTCTATACCACTGGGTGCACAGGGGCCGCGGGTGGGGGCCGATTCAGGAAACTTGCGCCGTACCGTTTCATTTGTTGAGAACAAACCGGAGCGGTGACCTCTGCATTGCAAAGATGACGTTTTTTTGTTAGGTTAGATCTTGTGAATACAAATGCGTCGTTAAACCCGCCACCACCCGACACGGCCAATTAGTAGGGATTGTCACGTAAACGATTGAATGTGTCGAGGTGGTGGCGGGTTTAACGACGAAATTATATTTACGCGATCTAACCCAAAAAAAAACTTTACTGTGGATGACATTGGTCGTGAAAGCCTCCTAGGTGTTAAACTCTGCATTGCAAGGCCATTGCGCAAACCAATGCACCACGTGGCAGTGACATCCACAGTAAAAGGTAATGCGTGTGTGGCATTAAAATTCATACGTGCGCTTAAGGCGCTGCTTTGCGATGCTGAATGTAAACGCACGCGCACACGTTAACTTTTGTATTGATACGAATGTTGTGTCTAAGGGCAGTGGAATTGACTCAGTGGTAGTGCCTTGACCTTTAAGAACAACATGCAATGTCTGCGAGCAGGATTCTTGGCCCCAAGAGCACTGCAACAAGAGCATATTGTTGGAACATAACTGGCCCATGGAAAAGGAAGTGAGGCTAGTTATACTGTCTGTCTGCAAGAAGTTCACAAACGCCACTTAGCTTTTTTTCCGCACAAGTACAACATTGTGCGCTGGTGCCGTTGATGAATCGGACGATGGATTTGCGTTCGCTTCCATGAAAAACCACCGCCCCCCCCGCCGCCGCCCCCCAACATAAACACAAAGCGAGGTCTCCTTAGGCCACATCTCAACGCGCGCCCGTCGCTCGCGGGCTCGGCTTTGCACCTCTCGCCGCTCTCCAAATTGTGAGTGAGCAAGTTGTTGGTTTTGTTATTGTTGTTTTTATATATATATAAAAAAAAATACTGACACATTCATGAAAAAGAGAATGTTGCCATTCGTTTCTCGAATGTGAAACGCCGGAAGCAACATTTGTAGGGCTTTTTGTGTTTTGCGTGTATCGTAACTTTCCCCTGTGCATATATGTAACACGCGTGTTTTTTTTGACGCGCTGTATTGGTCATGTACGACAATCCCTCGCTAACCGCGGGGGGGGGGGGGGGTTACGTTCCTGAAAACCGCTGCGGTTGGGAAAACCGCGGTTGGCAATGCCAATGCCTTCTGGGAAATAGAGGGTTAGGGCAACCGCAGCCGTGGTAACACTCGTTAAAGCCGAACCAAGTTTGCCTGTTCCTTCACCAAACACAAAATACAATTACGTAATAAAAAAAAACAATAAAGGTTCAAATAATATCCTTAAAAGCAATAAAATAATGTTATTTACTTTTAATACTGAGGGTTGAGGTTCACGGTGATGAACAATGACGTTGATGAGGATGAGGTAATGGGGGAGGTGTTGGTTAGAAGGAAGAGGGGCTTTGCTCACCGTCTTGGTTGCACGCTTAGTGGCCATGATTAAGGACACAATGAATGCAAATAAACAAAATTTAATTGACAGTCAAGAAACGCCGAACAATGCGTAGCAATTCGACGACGTCCGCACACTACGAGAGTCACGGTGCGAGAGAGAGAGAGGGCGCGTTGGTGGTGGGAAGAGAGCGGGGTGATTTCAATTGACAAGTGCTGGCCGCCGTGCCAAACCGCGGATACACAGAAATAAATACCCCATACCGCGGTTAGCTCGGTGGTAGTGTCGCAGTTAGCGCACTGCGCTATGAACCTGCGACTCGAGTTCAATTCTTCGTCATGGCCAACACTGGTGATGAATTTATGAGCCGATGCTGGGCCTCCCCTAGGTCAACTCAGCCTTAAATAAGTACCTCATGCAGTGTGTAGACATCAACATTGGGGAGACTAATTCGACCGGGCATGGTGCTAGACACCCACCACCTTTTGTGCCGTGCCGGCCTTAATAGGTGCTCTCTAACAGCACTTGCCCTAAGAGTCTGTTGAGGATTTCTGGGGGGGGGGTCTTTGTATGTGTGCGGAAAGTGGGTGGCACCGTGGTTAGTGCACTGGGATATGTAACCAGCAGCTTGGCTTATATTCTTAGTCACGGCTGGCATCAGTGGTAATTATCTCACTCAGTCCCGGCCTCTGCCAGCTTAACCCAGCCTTTAAATAACGACCTGGTGCTGTGTGTGAATATCAGCACTGGGGGAAACAAAGGCGGCCCGACGCGGTCCTGGCATTCCCACCCCAATTTTGCCATGCTGGCCTTCATAAGTGCAATCAGCACTTGCCCCAGTAGTCAATGCAGAACTACCCGGGCGGGAAGGGGCTTTGTCTCTCTTTCTGTTGCTATTGCTAACAGCAAACCTGCGGCTTGGGAGACGCATGCGGCCCTTTACGGAGTGTTTCGTGGCGCGATGCGTTGCGTACGTACGTGTGTGTGTGTGTATTCACATTGCACTGCGGCTCTTGAAATATGCTGAGCTTTGTACCGAATTCGAAATTTTTTTTAAAAATATTTTTTGTTGCTTTGGTTGCCGGCCGCTGGACTTGAGGGATGCGCGCCGTTTCTTCGTTTCTCCGAAGTCAAACTCGGCCTTCGATGTTGCAATTGGAGCGGTGTATGAACTTAATTTCTGGAGAGACAAAGGCGGCTGTGCATGGCCTTGGCCTAATGGCCTCAGTCGGTGCTTATGGAAAAGTGCAACGAGCACCGATACAAAAATTATCTGTCTTTTGTCGAGTGACGTCCTTTAATTATTGAGGAATCCGCACCGACTCTCAACACCCCTTGGGATGTTAGGCCAAGTCCCTGGTGGCAATAAACCAGCAATTATTAATCATGATCGAGTTTAATGTGCACATAACTTAAATTAACTCTCAGATTTACTAATAGACTACTCGATGACATCATACCTACACTGTGTCGGCCTCCACTGGAGGGAGTTCTAGAGAGCCTATTTAGAGGGTAATTGGCCTACTCTTCCACTCTGGCCAGACATGGGATGAGATGGCAGTGCCCACACCTTAACCCACCACACAGGACCTGAAACCTGGAATACTTTCTTGCTTCTGATGAATGCAATCCAGCACAATGGAGGCAAACGGTGGTGCTTAAGTTAAAGGGGCAAGCCCTGCGATTGCTTGTCCACGCCACTGCTAGCGGGAAGAGCCTGCACTAGACGGAGCTCACCAGAGGGAGAAAGAGGTGAGCGCACAAAATACAAAGATCCCCCATATAGCCTTCAACAGACTAATAGGGCAAGTGCTGTTATCGAGTAGCACCCATGATGGCCAAATCAGTAAACGAGGGCGTAAGTGGCCAGCACCACGCTCGACCACTTTTGTCTCCCCGGTGGCAATGTTTACACACAGCACCAGATACTCATTGGAGACTGAGTTCACTTAGGGGAGGCCTAGGACCGGTTCAGATAATCGTCACTGGTGTTGACCGTGAGCGGGAATCGAACCCGGGTCGCCGGGTTCGTAGTGCAGCGCGCTGACCGTTGCACCTATCGCTCCGCACACTTTACCCCACCACACGTATGCTGATGGCTGGACAGAGGTGGCGGGGGGGGGGGGGGGTTTGGAAAATGACAAATCGTTTCAACTGCCGTGGCGGGATATCAAACTGGCAACCTCTGCATTGCAAGTCCAGTGTGCTAGCCGTTACACCTTGGCAGCAAAGAATTACCATTAGTACACAATATAGGGCAACACATTTGAGGTTTTACATCTGGATTTTTAACACCGGCGTATTTCACAGAACAGCAGATAGAAATGGTTTGGACATTTTTCCTTTAGAAATTTTGTGCGGCTGATATTGGAATTGAATGGCCAACTGCTGCAAATCTACTCCGCGTTAAATGTGCCGCCTGTATTTTTTTTTAACACTGGCCTTCTAGATTTTAATTCCATCTCCCCCCTCGAGATCAATTACGAAAAAACATCCAAGCCAAGTTTGCCAAGGTGGAGTTTGCAAATTAAGGTTTTCTTAAATAAGAAAAAAAATTGTTACACAACCTGCCATTTGGGTATGGTGAGGATGACAAGCCAATAATATTTATGTTCAAACAAATACCTTGCGTTTAAATAAGCAAGCAACTAAAACACGATATTCCTTGCAGTTTGTAGATTTTTTTTTTCCAGCGTGCTGTTTGAGTTCCTTTCTTTGCCTCCGGTTTCAGAGTCGTCGTCACGACCACAGATGAGGTAGCGGCGCTTGAAGCGAACGCCCCAATGCTGCTGCTGCTGCCGTTACTTTTATGTTGCCAGATTGATTATTTTTTATTTATTTAAGTTTAGTCGAAGTTTTTTTCTCTCTCCAATTTAACCGACACGTTATGCTCTTGTTGAAATGTGCACATTTGGAAGAGTTTTTCAAGCCGCCGTATAACCACCCAGCACGCTTTTTTCTTTTTTGGAAAGGCTTTTATTTTTTCAAAGTGTTTACAGCTATCATTCCTGTCAAGAGCATTCGCAAGTTCGGATGCTTTTGCTGCCACTGCTGCTGCTGATGACAATGATCAGCAATATGTATTTTTTGCCACTTATACAGAGACCGGAGTTTAAAGCTAATCCAATGCTTTAAGAATAATTTCAAAGATTTCTCGTATTACACTCCCAAGTGTCAAATCAACGGCGCTAATTTGACTTAATTTAACCCGGATAACCCCAATAATTTATAGCCCCAAAACTTTCGAATGATAATAGAGAACAATTGCATTATTTTTCGCGGTTAAAACTAATGCCAAAGTAAAACGTGCGGCAAAGGGAGTTCGATAGAGAGGCAAAGGGACGTGAAGTGTGCCCGCAGTTTTCTATTTGTCGAGCTGTCACGTCACCTCACAACTTGCGATTGAAAAACCCATCATTTGGTTTGCATTGGCAAGCCACTGGGCCCATTAGTTTCTGTTTCGCCGTTGCTGAGGATTCCTGAGGTTGTGAACTGACATTCGCTATTTTAAGACATATGTATCGAAATCAAATTCTTGGTTCTTTCGGTAAAGTCACGTAGAAGGGAAATAATAAATTAATAAAAATAAAACATAATACAATTCTCACGACGTTTCGGCCACAACGCAAGCAGCCGTCCTCAGGTGAAGAACAGAACTATCGGAAAGACAGCGTACTAATGAACACTGCTAAGCTTGGCAGCGTATTTGAAGCTGGGTGGGAGGAGCAGAGAGCCTTGACAAAGGAGTTTACATATCAACAGAGGAATTTAGCATGTTGATGACAAATGCAGATATCGAAATCAAGTTGGCGTCTCCAATTTGGCGGCGTCTGACCACATAGTTATACAGCTATTCTATTTTGTTTCTTCACTAGAAAGGGGTGTGTGTGTGTAGGTGTGTTAACAACCACTTGTTTAATTTGGGGAGCGGTAGTGTAGCGGTCTTACAAACCCGGCGACTTGAGTTAGATTCCCACTCACGGCCAACGTCGGTGAAGATTATCTAAACCGGTCCTGGGTCTCCCCTAGGTCGACTCAGCTTCAAATGAGTACCTGGTGCGGTGTATAAACATCGCCACTGGGGAGACAAAGGCGTCCGGGCGTGATACTGGCCATCCACCCCCTCATGTGCCGTGCCGGCCTTCATAGGTGCTCGCGAACAGCACTTGCCCCAACAGTTTGTTAGGTCTATACGGTAGATCTTTTTCTTTGTTAACCTCTTGTTTAATTTGTAGAGTTTCCCATTTTCTGTGGACTTTATAATTAACACAAAAACAACGATTGCTTTTGTTTTTAGCATCTCTCACCGTAGGATGTTCTAATATGCATTGGCAGATGTTGGTGCAAATAGATCCCCGTTGAAAATAATATCACGTGGACTCGTGGCTTCGAAGAAATAGAGCGGTCAAAGTGTCTCCCTGCCACAATAGGCAATGGGACAGAGCTCATCTTCAATTTGAGGCCCATAGCCAGCGGTGGAAATTCCACATTCCCAATGTGGACGTCAGGCATCTCCGTAGAGCGGCTGAAAATGTGGTGCTCATCTTCTTGACTCTTGAGGGGTAATGGGCTCAGTTGTTCCCAAGCCAGGATTTTAACTTGCAACGTTCTGATTCACTTGCCGACACCACTGCTCTTAACAGATCGATATCAATGGAAATGTTTTATTGTTAAAACGTATTTAAAATAGATATATATTATAGTTGGAGCGGACTGCTGTGATGCAATGGCGAGTAACCTGGACTTGCAATGCAGAGGTCGCCGGTACGATTTGATCTCCCGGCGCGGCAGCGGAAACAATGGGGCACGTTTCTTAAAACTCCCCCCAACCCCTACACTGCCTCTGTCCACCCAGCAATGTAAATGGGTGCAGCCACAGTTAGACGATTGGCAGGTCACGTGTGGTGGGGTCAAGTATGGGTGCTCCCACCTCTGCCAAGATAGTCTGGCGAAGGTGGAAGAATCGCCCCAAAAAGTGCCACCGAGAGCATCTCTCTTGAGCTCCCTCTATCGGAGGCCCTTCCGCCAAAAGCGGTGCAAGCAAATTGCAGATCAATCAATCAAACATGATTTAGTAGAGCATCCTTCGCAGAAAAAAATGTCACAGAGCACTTCACAAATTGACACGTTAAAACCTCTTCAACATTACGTCAATGGAAATTAAAATTGCACAATCCAATAAAAGGTTAGTTTAACATGATTTTAACTAAAAAACCCCAGAGTATCAACCCACTCCCTGATCGAAACCGACCATCAAATAGCTAACACACAGATCAACCCATAGGGATTTGTGTCAAACCGAAGAGATGGTTCTTCAGCAACCGTGTAAATGTGACACAGATTCTCTTATGTCACGGGCGAGGTCGTTCCATAAACCTGGCAGCCAAACATGAAGTCTGCACCCTCCACGTTTTACAAAACACGCGGTCCCCACTTTTACGGCGTCACAATGCGTCCCTGGAAACCTTGTTGTAAATCGGGCCCTATTTTCCCATGGATAGTAGAAACAGTGGAAACATCACTTGCAGATGTTTTTTTTACTTTTATTACCCATATTTAAAAGGGTTTCATAGGTAGAAATCCACAAACAAACAAAAAACGCTGGAGAATAACTAAAGCTCCACGCCAAGTCACATCGGAAACCAGACCGACTGCTCAAATGTGTCCGAAGTCGTGTCGGAAGACTCGTCCTAAATCAAGTTTCTTGCGTCGTAAATAGATCCACGGTAGAATTAAATAAACGTCGTAAAGGCGGATCATCTTAAACCGGAGACCGCGTGCAGTTGGAAACATAAACTAAAGCATATTTAGGTGCTCATAAAGTACAATGATTTTTCAGTCACTGACGCAAACGTTCACTCCAATGTCGAGTGTGGTCGCGACGAATGAACAGGTGGTGAATGGCGTTTGGAATCCCGTGAGGACCTTGGCGTTGAGTTTTGACTGGTGATTTGTCTCGATTGACTTTTCCATTTCATTTGTCCCACGTGGAATAATACAGTTCCACGCCGAGACTCTGCCAAGAACTCTGGCAAAAGTAAATGTTCTCAGTGAGAAGCCCTGGCCTTCGATTGAAGCCCCTGAGTTAGATGGAGCAGTGAACGCGTTGCTTGACATCACACGTGTGGGATATTTGGAAACCCTAAAGCTGACATTTATTAATCAACCGAACTATCGAATCCCAGATTTTTTTTTCGCGTGAAAATCATTCACTCTGTTAAACGTCTTAATATGCTGCCGCGACCTATGTTATAAGAAAAAAACAAGTACAGTACTTGATACTCTTTGAGTTTTGTTTCGACACAAATATAAAAATAGCATTTTTAATGCATCGACAAAGGGCCAACCAAAGCAGTTGTTGAAAGCAAATATCTTGGCGGGTTTTCATAAGTGGCTGAGTCAACATCTGTTTGTGTAGCTATTTGTGGAAACACGCAATGCCACCAATTAATTTACGCACAGTTTTACATGGAAATGCGTTGTTATTTCTTCTTCTATTTCTTGGGGATGTGGATTTCCCAGCACTGCCTCTAGCCGCCAAAAGAGTTAAGCATCGCCCTCACACTCATTTACCTGTAAAATCGGCAGTCCACCAGCATTGGTTCAAGAAAGCCTGACTGCTGATGAGACTCTGTAGCATCAAAACCGGTCCGGAGTTTGTTTGTCTTGCAACAGTGCTGCTGGATTTATGCACTCCCAGAAGGCAGTGCGACTAATGGGTTGTGTAAGAAATGTGGATAGAGGGATGCATGGAGACTTTGTCCGCTTATTTATTTGGTTACTTTTTAAAAGTCTATGTGGTACGGGGCTGTGCTATGTTGTACTGCGTTCATTTGTCACTCCGCAAACACCCACTCGTTTGTGGTATTGCATTTGGAAAATGTTACCTGGTGTGACGAGCCGGTGTTGGCTGCTTTCGTGATGTCGTGTGTCTTTGGCAAGCGGCCGAAAAATGTTGAAAAATGAGTTAACGGCCCGACACAAAAAAATAAATCATATGAAAAATAAATACTTTTACTAGGGTGTCTTTTTGCAGATTATGTTATACTGTTAAAATAGAAGCGGGCTCGAAAAATGTAAAACCAATTTGTGAAGTATGCCCATTTACTCGGTGTCACAAAACTTGATGGTAATTGCCGCCGGCAGAAGTCCGTTGAAAAAAAGCGTGCGTTCGGCGCGCGACGCTGTGCATCGCTGTGCGGTCGCGGGCGCTGCTTAAATGATGGGGAAATGCAAACAAAATTGACTCGAGATTTATTTTCACGAGGGTCCCGTTTGTCGTGCAGGATGGGCGATCACCCGTTGGGCGTGGGGCCAAGGAGATGTCAGCGGTGCGTTGTCACTCCGCTCGTTAGGTGTGGGGCTTTCTCCGGGTCCTGCGGTTTCCTCCCACGTGAAACATTCATTAATGACGTTTAAGCAAACATCCCAATGTAGGCTCAGTGAAGTTTAAAAAAAAAAATCTGGGTAAATAACATGCATTATTATGTGGGACCAATTTCCTTTTCGGAATTTAGCACAGAGTGCCCAGAGAAATCTAATTGCATATGAGGGGATATTATTAAAATTACATACACGAGTGCTATTCCAAAACCTGTATGTAGTCTCTGCCACCTACTCTATACACCGTGCACAATTATTTCTCATGCATACAATGCATCCATCTTCGGGCGATCCACCAACCCTGCCACGAAGTAACACAATTACAGGTGCGCGCCACTGCACCTGAAACATAAATTATATTTGAAAGTTGTAGACATTTGAGACTTAAAGATGTGAACTTCTCTTTTGTTCATCGTCACAGCTGAGAGGAAGACAAAGGGGGAAAGGGGGGGAGAGGAGAAATGGCAAGAGGGCTCTCAAAGAGTGAGCAGACACCGACAGGGAAGAGAGAGGCATGGATAAGGATATGATGACATAGACAGGGAGACAGACAGGGAGAGGTGCAGACATAGATAAATACATGCAGACTCAGAAATGAAGATATGTATGACGAGGGAGGTGCACAGATAAAGATATTAGCGTAGAGCACAAAGGAAGAAGAGAGACGTTGAGAAATGCAGTTGACGGAGCCCTGTATACCTCAAAAGCATATTCACATTCTTAAAAATTGAAATGGCTCCATGTATTTTTAAATCCTTTATATTAAGTTCGCGTGCTTGCTTGCTTGCGTGCGTGCTTGCTTGCTTAGGACCGTGCAAATCTTTCGGTCGTTTTTTAACCCACTTCCCGTGATCCAATCGAGCTGACATTTTCCACACAGACTCGTTGTGCCAGACAATTATTGTTCGTGAAAAAAAAATTCCCAAAATTTTACACTTTTAGGCAAAATTTTTTTATTTTACATATATTCAAATAGAACGCATTCATGTCTTTGGCTGAACGTCAGAGTGTAAGAGCCCAGAGCGTAACCCCTCCACAGGCTGTGGCGGAGTAGCGCAGTTGGTAGCGCCCTTGCTTCCCATGCCAAAGGTCGCGGGATCGATCCCCGCGTCCTCCACAGGCGAATATATTTTTAAATCCTTTATATTAAGTTCGCTGCCACGCATATAAAGGATTTATAGTGAAAAACTTTGTTTTTACGGGTTATACTTATTCCAACTGGAGGAATGCCCTTGACCCTCCCCCTACGCCGCTGGATATGAGGCTGATCTGTGCCTTTTTAAGTTATCTAAATTTCCCCAGTATTCTTCATAAGTGTGCCTCGTTCGGCACACGGTGCAAAACCCCTGTGCTGCAGGGAACCTATGCGTACGATGAGGGCAAAGGAACATCTCAACGTTCAGTACCAACCGATCTTCTTTTCATCTTTTCCATTGAATGACCAAATCCTCTCCATAGCTGTGCAGAGCCAGCCCAGCGCAGCTCCACAGGTTATTTTTTCCCCCACTCCAAAAAAACCGAGCCGTGCCGCTGAAATAAATGGGTCGAAACCAACGTAGATGACGCGATGACGCCTTGTGTCTGCACAGCGCGTGCTAACCGACTGTCACATGCAATGAACACGTGATTAACTGGCCCTGCTTGGCCCTGAGGCAGATTCAGATGTCTTGTGATGCGAGCGTATCGCGGTTTGTTGGTTGCAGCTCGGCACGGGAAATTTGCCAGTGGAAAACCACCCATGAGGGCCTTCACGTTGGCTCAGCTTCTGCTGTGACAGTGGAAAAATGGGTATTTGAGGAATTATTGAAGGCCAGCTGTCTGAAAAATGTATATCTTTATCGTATAAAATAGAACATTGCGGTCATTATTCATAATTACCGTGCAATTAATTTATTCAGAATATGCTTCCGAGTGTAAATCGCAGCTCAATTGTTTGTCACTACAAGCACACGCCCAGGCATGGAAATGTAACGCTAAAGCTAGGACACCCCCCAGTACTGCCTCTTACATACTGCTGAGACAGTGTCTATCTGCAGAATCTAGACTGCGCAAAATAATAGGCCAATTACCGCTGGCTACACAGCGATGCACTGCGTAATTCCCAGTGCAGCTGTAAAGTGTAATGTTACATTAAAAAAGGGTAAAAAGTTACAACTGACAAAAGCACTATAATTCAGTACATATTGATATTCAGGGTAGGCACGATTTGTTTTGCTTTTTAATGACGAATCCACGCAGGTGGCTAAGTTTGTGAGAACACTCGCTTCTCAAGCAGAAATTTTTATTCAGGTTGTGAATTCAAATTTCATTTAGGGATGGGGGTGGGGGGCTGGTAAACTACGAAACAATTTGGATTCCTAAAGAATCTAAATTTGAAGTCAATTAATTTTACTAACTCCATCATCCCAGAAGGCCGTGGGGTGTTATTTATGTTCTCCACAACAACAATAAATGATTTTCCCTGTAATGGAGCAATTAAATCAGTTCACGTCCAGTGGTGGAATGAATGTTGGCTTCACGGGGACGTGAGGAGTGGTGATCCTGTGGGGAGGGCTTCGTTCAGCAGAGGACAGACCATGGCTGATGGTCCTGGCAATGATGATGTTCGCAGGACTGCGAATTTATTTGGATGTACGCTTCATATCCTCCCAATAGGCAACTGGCTACATCATGGGACCTCCTTTGCCAGTACCAAAACATGAGAATAGGTTTTCCCCTTTTTTATGACCACAAGTATTGTGCTTAATGCAGACATGATTCCTTGTAAAAGGTTTCAATTTGGTGTTCTAACATCTTAACAACTGTTTGTTGCCAGAAAAAAGGGAAAACCTATTCTCAGGCACCTGGCTGTTTTAGCAAGTTATTGTAACGAAATACATTTGTTCATGTTACGATTAATAGAAGCTGGCCATGAGGTTTCACAGTGCTCATTCTCCCTGGAAAAAAACTTATTTTTCACTGAAATCTATACCATTGGCCGGAGAAGATGTTAAATGTAACTGTCAATGTGCAACGTTGTTAACATTTCATTGTAGAGAAAACGAATTCCAATACGTTCTCACTTGGTTAAATAAATCATATTTATCAAATAGCGTAACAATAATTAAAGCAATCAAATGAAATAAAATCACTGTCAGTCAAATGCATATGACTTTGAGTCTCATTGTTACATTCAGGAGTGTCAACGCGCATTCCCATGAAATTGAATTAAAACAATTTAAGAGTGAAAAAAGCTTCAGCGATTAACGAGTCTCAGAGGTGGTCTTCCATCGCTCTGCGATCGTTGATTAGCGACCTATAGCTAAGACAAGTGAAAGGCCACCTGCTCGTGATTTCATGCCATCGTTGGCATGGGGGCATTGTGGGAAATATGGTCCCATCGCCAATGTAGAAGGCAGCCCGTGGTCTAGACGCCGCAGGTGGGACTTTGGCAAGCGTCAGAGCCACAGCACGCAGACCGTATCTCCTCCTTCATTGCTGCGTGTTGACTGCAGGTGTGACGTGTTAGTGCAGGTGCCTTTGCCACTGTGCTGTTCGACTTTCCGACGTGTTTTCGTGTTTGACAGAGCGTTGTTCGGCAAACATGTCCGATGGTTGGCTAAATAACCTGACTTAACTTCCTACGATATTAATTCAGTTCCTGTGAAAATGCTAAATTCAATTCCCAAAAGAAGCTGAATTCAGTTCCTGAAGTAGGTACCAGGATGTTGCACGAAACGTTGGACATTATGCCAAACACAACGTGGTACAACCCCGCCAAACGCAAGCGAGAATGATACCAGGTGGCTTCATGATCAATTAAACAATAGGACTCACCCAGATTCCCAGGACATAGTGCTTGCCTCTGTCGAGTTTCATGCTCACCGCAGTGTGCTCCTCCTTGCAAAGCTATCCACGGTGCATTCCGATTGCAAATGTGCCACACTCATTTTTTTTTTATCGAAGGCCCTTGAATCTCATTCAAATCCAGAAGAACGATTTAGAACCGAGTGGAACAACGCGGAAGTCGTTCGAGACCTAAACGTCGCACCTCCTGGCTCTGCCATTTCTTGCAGACAAACGGTGTAATCATCGACCGCATCAGAGCATCAGCAGGGAGATATGCACATCTCCTTCATGAATGGAAAATTAAAGGCACAAGCCACAGTGTGATTGTGACCACGCATCCCAAACTATAGACCAGATAGTACCACCACTGCTGTCTGCACTCCTTCAATGGAGGGGGATGATCAAAACGACGCCAACTATTTCTCTTGAAGCCCTCTCGTCGCGGCTGGCAGGCCTCGACATTGACATTTAGCTCCTGAAAATATTGCCATCGTACGCAAGAAAAGAAAAAAACATTGAAGGCCAGAGTCTAGGAAATCCCTGAGAAATCCTGTGCGCTCGAGACTTGGGCTATATGGCGCGAATGGAAATTGAGATCCGTTCTCGTTAATGCGCCTGGCCCGGTGATGCATGCGTTGGTGCGATTCCTCAGGGGGTTCCTGCTAAAGCTTCGTTTCCACGGCCTGAAGCACGTAGGGATTACGTCGGGTTATTGCCTCTGTTTCCTTAACCCATCCGACGCAAGGTTAATTATCCGGACCGCTCCGTGCGTGTGTTTGCGTATCGACCAGCCAGTGTGTGTGTGTGGGGGGGGTGGAGTTTGTGTGTGAACCGATGTTTGTATTTGCTTGCACGTTCGTGCCGGTGGAGTGTGTCCCTCCTGGCGTGAGGGCCGTGCGTGCGCATGCCAGTTTGTTTTGGGGAGCGGTGGTGTAGCGGTTAGCGCCCTGCGCTACTAACCCCGCGACCCAGGTTCGATTTCCGCTCACGGCCAACGCCAGTGACGATTATCAGAACAGGTCCTGGGCCTCCCCTAGGTCGACTCAGCCTAGAAATGAGCACCCGGTGCGGTGTGTAAACGTCGTCCACTGGGGAGACAAAGGCAACCGGGCGGGGTGTTGGCCACCCACCCCCTCGTGTGCAGTGTCGGCCTTCATAGGTGTCACTCGCTAACAGAACTTGCCACAACCGTCTGTTTGGGCTATGCGGGGCGCTCTTTGTCTTTGTATTTTATAGGCAGCCGTAGTGCGCAGTGGTTAGCGCACTTTGCTACGAATCTGGCCATCCGGGTTCGATTCTCGCTCACGACCCGTAGCGGTGGTGAATATTTGAGCCGGTTCTGGGCCTCCCCCAGGTAGACTCAACCTTAAATAAGCACCCGGCGCGGTGTGTAAACATCGCCACCGGAGAGACAAAGGCCGCCGGGCGTGGTGCTGACCACCCACGCCCTCGTGTGCCGTGCCGGCCTTCGTAGGTGCTCGCTAACAGCACTTGCCCCAACAGTCTGTTGAAGCCTAACACGTGGGATCTTTCGTCCCTGTGTGTCCGTGTGTGAATTCGTGTTTGTTCACATACGGCTCTATATAAGTGCTTGTGTACGTGCGCTCGTCCATTGCGCGTGTGTGTCCGAGTGAGTAAGTGCGTGCAGATGTTCCTGCAGCACACGGGTCGTGCAAGTATGTGCGGTCAGTGTGCCTTAACATGTGTGTGTGTGTGCACGTGCAATTAATGTGTACAGATGTGCTCCCATAGTCGTGTGTATGTGTGAGCATATTGCGTAGAGGGAGGGAGATGGCGTCATGGTTTTCGTTTGCACTAAATCGACGCGGGTTCAATTAGAGGCCATGCACAACACCGGTAGCAACAATTGTAATCCGAACTCTGCCGTACACGACGAGTGAGTGCCTGACGTGCTGAGGTTGACATCGGTTCTGGAAAACACGAAAGCAACCAAGCGTGGCGCTGGCCATCACTCCGAGTCCTCCTGGTTGCACTGCTCTGACCTGCATTGGCACTGGCTAACAGCAATGGCATCTGATTGTACGTGAAGCTAAATAGGAGGTGATGGATGTTCTCGTGTTGAATGCGAGCGTGCGCGTGTCTTGTTTTTAATAGGTGCTCGCTAACAGCACTTGTCCCGACAGTCTGTTAAGGCTCTGGGGGATCTTTGTCTTTATACTGAATGCTGTTGGAAGCGGTGGCGCCGTGGTTAGTGTACTGCACTGAGAACCTTCAAATGTGCTCGCTAACAGCACTTGTCCTGAGGGTCTGTTAAGCCTATATGGGGGATATTTGTATTTGTCTTCATTTGTGCATGTGCATACTGCATACGTTCATACAAGCATACATACGTGGGGTCGTTTTTTATACGTGCATTGTCAAAAATATGCAACGTATTTGATCCAACCTTGGCAGAGATAAATATAATCCAAGCAAGATAAATATAATATGACTCCGAATGCATAGCTTTAGTTGAACGTTACAATCTTAAATGTATCAAAGAAGATTTTTTTTAGGAATAATAAATATATCACAATGCAGCAATGTTAAAATCTATTCCCCCTTTGACCCCGGTGAGGTTGGAGGATTTTCCATTAGCGCAGAGATTTTGTCGAGGTCATCGCGATACTTTCAATGCATTCACTTTTTGACAGACGCTAGCGGCCTCAGTCCATTGTTAAAAACAATCCAATTTTCTAGTACTGCCCATGAAGAACCACTTAAGTTATTTTTTTATACTGTCAAAATAAGGGGCCGTCCATAAATGACGTCACGCGATTCTGGACGATTTTTGACCCCCCCCTCCTTCGTCACACGGCGTCACAAAAAGTTAGACCCCCCCCCCTCAAATATGACGTCACAAAGCTCTGCCCCCCCCCCCCCCCCAAAAAATGAAGCATGCTTCAAATCGCTTTAAACTATTGTCATTGTAGTGCGTATTTCATGTGGCGCTGCACTCATGTTGTAGGAGAAAACATTTATTAAAAAAAAAGTCTACTTAATTAAGTAGAACGTGTTGTCTATATTCATTTAAAGTTGCACATTTTGATGTGACGTCATATTTCTCAACCCCCCCCCCTTGTCACACATCGTCACAAATGTCTGACCCGCCCCCCCCTAGGTGCGTGACGTCATTTATGGACGGCCCCTAATATTCCATGCTATATTGTTGCTATAAATTGTATAAATAGATACAACTGCAATTGTTTGACAAGTGTGAAGATATAGACTTGCACGTGTCTTTTCATGAAAATCGAGAATTATTGGTCTTGCCTCTTGACTCTAACATCCAGGCATCCTAGATGTCAACAAACATTCAAAGTGTATCCCTGATCAAACACTCATTGGCATGAGGCCTGTCAGCCTCAGCAGCCCCGAATCGGTGGTCGTCATTCCATATTCCTATGCTGGATGCCAAGTTTAACTTTGGATGACCATTGCTGACTTTTTTTTCGGTCATACGCATATTAAAAGCCAACCACACTGCCTCAACATAAACACGCAACACATTAGTCAATGAAACTGCGGCTTGAATGTAATAGGATAGAAACTCAAACTTTGCCCATCGCGGGCGTTATCATCAAATCCGCAATCCCCAAACTCAAAGGGACACGTGGTACAAATACGGTCCGGTTCACGATTCGTAATATGATAACCTCCTCCTTTGCATTGTTAGCCTACTTTAATCCATGATAGAGGAAGTTTTTTTTTAGGTCAAATATGATGAATATTTGCTATAGTGTTAAATCTCATTTGTACAGTAAACGTATACAATGCATATTTTTAAATCTAAAGTCATTTACACATTAAAATGTCGGTGGCCAATGGCTACCTTACTCTGACTCCTGCCTACAAAATAAATCTGGACTAAATTCTACGTAGGGTGTGTAGGCATATATGCTTACAAAATAAATGTCTTTTTGGGGGGTGTACATTTTCACCCCCACACTTTCTATAGCTTTTTGATTCAGGCCTTTTAAAAGGCTCTCTTATAATTTAGTTCACGGACAAACGGAACGCCGCCGGGCTTTTATAATAGATGCTTGACACTGCCTCACTGGATGCTGGCACATGTGAACTGGGGACCCGCGATGGGCTTGCATGGGAGACGTGATGGCGTGCGTGCGTTCGTCCGCGGAAGCAGCAGCATCATCGCGGGCAGTGGAGTTAGAGTGCGGTAACTTCTTTGCGGTGCACACCGTAGGGTAATGTCGCGGTCAACCGTGGATGGTCAAACCGCAGGAGCGCGATCTGCACCTCGATACATTTGGCGCGAATGTTCAAATCCGCGACGGGAAAACACGCGGCGGGCAACATGTGAGTTTCGGGAAACTGCCCTTCGTCATGGCACTTCAAAGAGGGGCACACATGAAGGAGGGCTATTGCGCATAACGTCGCCTATTTATATCTTTTAAGGCCACAGTATTATCGACGAATGTGTTGAGTTTTGTTTTGTTATCTCGTGCTCGTACGCCACTGCCAACGTAACAGCAGCATCGCCAAGTTATTTTCCTTCACGTCAATCCGCTAGGCTGTGCGTTGTCCAGGAGATGGAAATTCAGCAATGGATTCTTGAATCTATCTGTGCAGAGCTTTGAGTGTTGCTCCCCGTCGTATCTGTTCAATTTCTCCCCAGTACTCCGGTTTCCTCCCTCGAGCGAAATACTCTTAACAATGGACTTGGACCTCGCATCACGAAAAATGCAGGACTCTTCTGCAAAGAGTCTTGAAAATCAGTGACGTTTTCTTCAATTAAATAAAGAGATATTCCTAAACATTTGAATAACCCCAGAGAGATGATGGACTGAGTCAAACCCCGACCGGGACTTAAACTTGCAACCTTCCAATCGTTGAGGTCACAAGCACTCCAACCACGCGTCCCCCAACACAGTGCCGGATTTTCCTTGTAGCAAAAGTAGCTACATATGCCACGGGCCCCACACTTTCAAGGACCCCGCGCTAAATGTTTTCAAGCTATCAATTCGGGTTCAGTGATTCTGCACGTGCTATATTACTATAGTACTATACCGCCTTCAACTTTTATGAACGACCGGGTGTTTAAGGTTAGCGATTTGTCGTATTAGCTGGCTGTATAGCAAATGAAAAAATGCAATTACTTTACTATGCAAGTAAAAAATTTGTGTTTTTATATTTACGTGTTTTTTGTTTATTTATGGCCCCTTTATAACATTTGCTACAGGCCCCGCACGAGCTTAATCCGGCACTGCCCCAACGAGATTGTAATTTTCCAAAAAAAGCATGCGCACACAAAAACTAATGTCTGAATAAAAAAACTTTAAATCTTCAGATTCCACGACAGCGCGATTCGTGACGACCGTCTCGTCCAAAACAACACGGACAGATATCGTCGACGACGCGAAGGCTTCGAGCCTGCCTGCCTAAAGTTATGACAGAGCTTGTCTTTAAAACATCGCAGCTGCGGGATGGCTTGCGCAAACTTCCCCGGCTCGAGGCGTTCGGCGTGGTCCCCGGGAAGTCTCAACCCACGGCGGTTCAAAACACTCGGGAGATTTTTTTTTTGTTTAACACCTGGGAGAATTGCACATTCAGCAGATGCAGCCGCGATTACCGGGCAGGTTTCATACAGAAAATTGTCAGGGTCGGCACCTCCTCCACCACCTCCTCCTCCCTCCTTCCTCTTCAAGAGCCATTTCCTACACCGACGTTTAAGGGGGAGAAAAAAAAATGTGGACGTTTGATTTAGTGAAGCCGGGGAGTGCGTATTTATTTATTTATTTCTGGAATGTCTGATAAGTGTACGCGAATGCTGCTTCGGGTGAGGCGTATGAACAAAAATATATTTTGTCGGAATAAAATGTTTGTATTACTTCGTTTTATTACTATTAATTTTAGATTTAAGACTCAAACTGCATACCAAATAGCTCTTGCCTGGTAGATACACACCTATGCTGAAGGCTAATCTTCTCATTGGCACACCTCTGGTGGCTGGGCCGTCTCACATTGACATGCTAATCTCTCACATTTACATTTACGTACAAATTCCTTCTCTAGCTCCGCCCACTTACCCTTGGGTTGGGCCCACCAAAATTCTATATAAACTCTCGTTCCAGCAGCTCTTTCTCCTACGTCAGCAGTCCTCCTGCTGTGCTTGTTTCACACCTGATGACGGTTGCTTGTGTTGCGATCGAAACGTCGTGATCTATTAATTTTTTCTACCTACTTCTGCTTGTTTGGCCAGGAAAGCCTCACCGAATCTCAATGACTTAACTTCTCAATGGTTCCTGCCTGGCTTTCGCAGTCAGAGGCGATCGTTGCTTTTGTTAATCCCGAGTTTATCTCGAATTAGCTAGGTGTTGCTGCCCAGTGGAGCAACACGGCGCTGATGTCTTACGTAAAAAAAGTCTAATAATCTGCGCTGTGATATCCTACAGCATGGTGCTGTGGTCAAGAGGTCAACTCACAATCAGAGTTGTGAGCTTTTCAAGGTTTGCCGGTACCAAAGTATAAAAAACCTAAGAATAGATCTTACCCTTACTGGCAACAAAACAGGAGGTGTTAAGATGTTTAAACACCGAATAGGTAGGTAAAAAATAAAATAAATGAAAACAACTAAATTAAATCACGACGTTTCGGGCGCAACACAAGCGTCCTTCTTCAGGTGGGGACAACATAGCAAAAGCACAACCGCCTAAGTGTGTCTAAGAGATGGCAAAGAATATGAATCCTTGCAGTCACGAAAGCTTCAAATCTAGAAATCTAGAACCAAATAGGCACCTTTTGCAAAGAATTTGCGTTAACCACACGTACTTGTGGTGAACATGCAAACAAACATGCTCCGATAATACTACACGGCATTGTTCTTGAAACGGATTGTCCTACACCAGAGACAGCCTTCTTCATGGCCTAGCCTCAACAGCATCAAGACGAGCGAACGGTTCAAAAACAATGCACGTATCAAAGTATTTATAGCTCGGCTTGAGCGGCTATAATCATGGGACCACATTGTTGGGCATCAGCTGTGGCTGGGGGCGGCGGGGGGGGGGGTCATTTGGAGAGACAGTCTCCGGTGATGAAGTTGGTGCAATTTTCACTGCCAGATAACGGTTGCCATCATCACCGAGCGTCCGCTCTGAAGCGCATTGCGAGTTGGGAGACACTTTAACGACTCTTGTGTTCGACGACATCTGTTGAATGTCTTTCATGTCCCTTATTGTTTTAGTTCATGTCTAGAAAAAAAGAAATCCCGTGAGCCCGTGGGTTTCTTTTGGGAGACCCTTCGCAGCTTAGCGAAGAGTGATATACCCTCCATTCGAAGTTGATTTACTGCTGAATACGACCGCTCTAATCTTGTGTGCATGGGCCAAGTTTTTGTTGTGAATATCCTCCAAAGATTTTTGTTGTGAATATCCTCCAAAGATTTTATGAGCAGAATATCCGGAGCTCACGTGAACACACATGCAGCCCACAGATACATACTGTCGTACGCACAGCACAATGTTGCTTAATTCCACCCTGACCAATTAACCACCCACAACCCAGTAGTGTTTGGGCATTGTGTAGCTGTGCATTTCTATGGGTGTTCACATATCCGACCTTCTCAAACATCCGTCTGTTCTTCGGTCCCCTGCGAGTCTTCTTTGTGACGTGCAAATATTTAACGTATTTTCTACCTACGTGACTTTACCGAAAGAACCAAAGAGTATGGATTCCTGCAGTCACGAAAGCTTCAAATCAAGATATTTTAACGTTTTTTTCTAACCCAATCAATATCTAGTATTTTTATTGGGCATTTTCACGTGTCTAGCACTTACAATAGGGGGTGTGCATGGAGGGTACATACGAGGGGGAGGGGGGCTATGCCAGTGTTTCCATGCTCAAAGGAACAATGGGGTGGCACCCATCTCTGTTGGTGGCCCCGAGACCGTGATGACATTTCTCGATTTCAATTACCCGAGTCAGTCGTTCCTTTTAATTATTGCCGACTTCCCAGAAATTAGTACACGTTTCCCCCGCTCTATGCGGTAGTAGTAGATGCATTCCAAAAAAAGGGCGCACAAAGCAAAACCGCACGAGGACATCTGCCTGCCGAGTAGCACACAAGGCACACAGAGTACACACACGGTACACGCAGTGCACACACAGTACTCAATGTAGTACCACATCCCACTGCATAGCTGCGTGCAGAGTGAATTCAAACCGCATAGGGAAAGGATTTTTGGGTAGAAATAGATTAGCAGCGTGCAGATATCATACGAGCCGAAGCCGCTCAAATCGAGGGAAACCTTTCCTCATTCTATGGGCGTGACGCAAGCTGCCCGCTAGTTTGAAAAACGGCAGCCTCTCACCGCCAGTCCACGATGCAGCTTTCGTTTCGGAGCTCGCCGCATGCATTCCCGACTCCTCGGTCACAGTTTTCCCCTGTTAGAGGTGGCCTTCTTGAATTTCACTGCCACCTCAAGTAAATTGACGTAATGCGCTATTACGGTGGAGAAAAGGGTACATTAATGGGCATGTGATGCCGTGTGTTGTGATTATTAATTTAATTCCGCTCTCCCTCTTTGCTTTAATACAGCTCAATTCATTCATTTTACTCCATGCCTGGGCAAGGGCTTATGATGTTAAGGCGAGGGCCATGGAATTAATGTAATTATAAAACGTTGTACCTTTTCCAGTGATTACGGAAATAAGGCGTCTAAAAATGGTAGTTTGATTACTTCAATAAAGACCCGGGAGCCTACTGTTCTTTGTTCGAACAAAATATTCATTACGTTTCTTGGAGAAAAGTGTGTTCTTTTAAATATTTTTAGGAGCTCGGTGGGCGATGGAAAATGTTTTACCGTGACCGGCTCCAATTTGGCGTGCGTTTTCATACGCTGCATTGATTTTCTAATGCAAACGAGCGACCCTTCTTTGATCCATCTCATCTCGTTCTGTGCACCCTCCAACGTGCACTTCATTCCAAGCACGTGTTTTGTTGTGAAACCCTCCACTTTATCAACCGAGGCCTTCTCTTGGCATCTGCAGCCAATCTCTACTTAATGGAGAAGTCGCTTCTTCTCCTCTGCTGCCCTCACTGCCTGGAGCTCCCTTCCCCCTGGATATCTGCCCCAATGACTCCCTCCTCCTGTTCATCGATGATCTCGGCTTTCCTCTGATCCTCTACCTTTGCCTGATCGCCTCTCTGTACCAAGTACCCACTGTCTTAATTTTCACCAAGACTCCAATGAGGTCATATTTACTTCCCTGACGAATATCATCATCATGACCACAAAACAACCTTTATTATTTTCCTCATGAATCTAACTCTCGTAATTATCATACCACATTGGTGGACAGTGTCTTGTATGTATGTATGAATGTTGAACTTCTTTCGCATCGTACGTAGCCAACCGTGCTAATCGGAGGTATGTGTTACTGTCATGACTGGAGACAGGATAGTATGATAACAATTATGAGTACCACTCTGTGGGGAGTCAAAAGCATCCATCCTTTGGCAAGACTGAACTGTGCAATGGGTACGTTGAATTCCACTATTGGTTGTCTCTGTTTTCAGAGTAACCAGGTTAATGTAACCAGGTTTCCATCGACAATGAGCATTAATTGCCCATATGGGGTTTTACGTGTGCCAAAATTAAACCTAACCCTACAAATGGAAGGCTGTGGTTTCAAATAATTGTTATTACCATCACAGTAATCGTCCCTGTTGCTTTACGATGTTGCCCTGTGGAAGATGAAGCTCGTCATGGATGAAGCACGGGTGGCAGGGTGGAGGATCGCAGGGTTGCCAAGAAATATTTGGGAGTGGCCACCTCAGGTGTTGATGGAGGCACTGGCCCACGGCATATGAATTGTGGAACTTCAACCGACGTCTCAGGGCTGGCTACAGAGATGAGCACAGCCAACGTGCTTGTTTGAACATGGAAACAACACTTGGGATTTGTTTCGCTATTACTGAAAAAGAATCCTAGATTTAAAGCTTTCGTAACTGCAAGGATTTATACTCTTTGTTTTTTTCGGTAAAGTCACTTAGGAAAAAACCAAAGAGAAAAATAATCCGTCAGTTTATTTAGTGTAAGGCCCGTTGAACTAAAAAGATATTTTTAATGGCGACCCAGCCAGAGCTAAATGGTTTTTGTTGTTGTTGATACTGTAATGGGCGTTTTGGTTTTTTGTTGTTGTTGATACTGTAATGGGCGTTTTGTTTGTTGTTGTTGTTGCTCCAGGTCCTCCAGGAAAGAGTGGAAAGAAGGGAAGAGCTGGTGTCCCAGGTGAGGTCTTACTTTGCTCCAATTTTTGGTTTCGTTTTCCCTCCCAGCTGAAATCGGCCGCCCCCCCGGCCACCGCGCGCCCTGCGATGTCTCTCATCTTGGCCGTCATTCGCGGCCTTGACCCCCCCCACTTCCCGCCCTGACCTCAGCTCTCTCCACCCGTCTCTCTCCAGCTGCCCAAACTTACACAAACACTGTCCTGTTCTATGCAAGAGAAAATAAACCGCCGCATTGCCATTCATTTTGAAAGGGATGATGAGATAAATGAAGTCTTCACAAAAGATTATTAATTTCTTTTAAAATAAGATATTTTTTTTTAACCACGGAATCGTTCTAGCAGTTAGATTATTTATTTCAATGTTTTTCATTAGCAAGGTAACAAAGGAGCAGTAGTTTGTGTTAAGTTAAACCACACAATTGCCTACGCTTATATAATGACCACTGCACAATAATGTAATGGGGTCTCTCCTTCTCCACTTTCCAATTACTTATATTTATATTTATGAGTCTCAATTGCTGTGCACAATAACCTCCCATATTGATGTTTTACTTGTATGAAGGACTTATTATGCAAACACATTGTGATCCCAAGAGATATTTTACTTAAAAAAATACTTTTTTTTTATTCTACCAGGTAAGGCCCACTCAGCTATATAGCTCTTTTTCAGGAGCCGCCCTGGCAACAAATGATAGCCCAACGAAGTGGCTTATCACGTGGAAATTTACAGTAACCAAATACTCCGAACGCACGTTTCTCAAATGTGGGTAATGGAAAGTGCCCGGCGGTGACCGCCCACGAAAGCTGGGCCCAACGTGCCCCCTAGAGCCCCACTGACGCATACGGCGGTCGCCGACAACACTGCGCTCCGTAGCTGTGAGCCAGCAACAGAGCCCCTCCCCCCCCCCCCCCCGTGGGTCACTGCCGCTTAGAGGACTTCCCTCCCAAAGCGGCCCCTCCTGGAACACCAATGCGGTGTCCCCTCCTGCAATGCCTCATAAGTGTGTTGTCCGGAGCTCCACGCGGCCGTTCTATGCCATGCTGGCCCATGGCACTGCCAGTGCCCTCGTCGAATTGGGGGGTTACATCTCCCCTCACCTCTCCACCCCCGCGTGCCTAGCTCCTCTGGGTTTGTAAGCCTCTTGGATGCATTCCATCACCTATCAAGCAACCCTCAGCTTAGAGGCAGGTGCATCACTCTTGTTCTGACTGTACAGCACAAAGATTTGTTAAAGATTCGTTTTGATTTCCTTCACTCATTAGATATTTTTTTGTGGTAGAAGGAAAGGGTCCTCCCTAGCTCAAACCTCATGTAACCTGGCCTCTGCGTTTAGAATGAAACGGGCAAGACAATTTGGGAGAATGATCTCCTGCTTAATATGGAAATCCGAGAGGATTTTGCGAACAATTGATGCGACGTCCTCAACACCGCTCTTTCCTTTGAGAGTATTGGGAACGGTGGTTCTGCCACCAGTCTACGGCTCACCGACCCTTCTTGCCGAAGTTATAGCCCCCAAAACGCAGTCTTCATTGTTAGAAACCTCTCGGGACAGGTCCCCAGAGGCTCAATTAGAGGAACGACACAGAATGTTCACCACAAGATGTAAGTCCCATCGGTACCACTCCTGACCTCCAGCAAATTGTTCTTACTCCAATTGGCTGTCGACATTCGAAGTGGAGTGCGACCCTCAAAGTAATGGCACCACGCCCGTGGTCGCCCCCCCCCCCTCCCGTAATCCGTGGATCAAACAAATCACTGGAGACGGTGGTGTACGGCAGCGAGAGCAGATTATGAGAATGCTGCCACAAGAGGTCACACGTTTGGCGCAACGGTCCTTCGCTGACTGTGCGTGATGAATGAATGAACTCCTGACCTCACGGGCAGCCTCTCCTGCCTCAATGCCCTGACAAGCCGAGACACAATTCTGGCCGAGCCAATCGGGGCTCCCCTGACCTCATTATGAAAGGCTGAAATCGCCGATACCCTGACCTTTAACGGCCGCTTGGGATAGGAGTCCCCAGAATTCGTCCACGAGGAACCATGCACGCTCCTCTGCATGACACCGGATTCAGGTCTTTCTTCTTTGTTCAGCCCCCAGAACCTCTTCCAGTGAGAGTTGTATACCCTCCCCACGGAGGGTCTTCTTGACTGAGGTAGGTGGTCCAACGCCTCTGTGTCTATACCCCATCACATGGACCGAGGTCTCTCATCCCCCAGGCCACGAAGCTCAATGCCGGGAGACCCCCCCCGCCCCCCTTCTGAGGAGGTCTGTCCTCTGTGGAAGCTGCCAGGCTTCCCCTGTCATCATGGGCAGCAGATTTGAAAACCGCAATCTCCAGGGATCATGTGGTGCAATTATCCCCACCTTGGCCCCTTCCCTGTTGCACTTCTCCAGCACTTTGGGAATGAAGGGGAACGGAGGAAACCCATAATGCCCCACGGTGCGTCTGTCACCATCGTCTGTCTTGTCGTTTTCCCACGAGGCAAACTGAACCAAGCACAGGACATGCGAATCTCCCCACTAAGTATTTCTTTTTTCACAACTCATCCAATAGTAGGACTATTTCGACTTTTTCAATAAAATATTTTTTCACGGACGTTGCCACCTCCAACGCGGATGTCTAACATCCCTTTCGAACTATTGGATGGATTGTGCTCACGAGAAAAACCCCGAAGTGCAGTCAATACTCAGAGATGCTGGACGGTCAGCCTGAGAAAACCTAAACACTGACTCAAGCAGTGGCAGAGGGACCACGTTTTGTAGGCATGACCATCCAGGCATCCAGCCGGGCAGCCGGCCAGTCAGCCAGCCAAACTTTTAATTTAATAATATTGTATAGTATGATAATAGTGAATGAAGTCGTCTGGGTGCCCAGCACAGGGTTCATGTTCATGGGTATGGAGTCGGAGTGTGTCCGTGACTACCGTATGTATAACGGATACCAACCCGGCTATTACCGTGTGTGACAAGCAAAGCTCTCCGATGCAAGTTGTGGTTGTACCACGTGTTGTTCGGCGTGATGCCTGTCGCTTCGATCCACGTGCGGGAAAATTTTTCAGGAACTGATTGATAAGAAAAAAAATTCGGAACTTAAATCGAAGCCTCGTTGGTGTGGCTATTGAACTGGTTTTCTTGATTTAATTTGTAAAAAAAAAGTTGGCACAGTGTGTGCCTGAGTCATACATGACAACTCACGAATGAAAAAATATTAACTAAAATATAAATTAACCAAAAATAATAGTTATTAAATTCTAACCTAATTAGTTGACTCAAGCAGTGGCAGTTAATTAAATAGCAGTAACTGCATTATATCCTATGAAGGAGCTTCATGAGCGTTAGGTGAAATGGTAATGTTGGGTCAGAGAAAAGGAAGAAAGTTAACAGTTGGAATGCAATTAAAACTTAACTGCCAAAAGATATAATGCCTGTGAACACTGATAAATGAATCAATTATTGAAAACAAAAAGTGTCTGGTTCTTGAAAAGCTACATGAAAAAAAACATTGTCACCTTGGAGACGTCGACAAATATGGGCATTGTTTTTTTATCTTCATTATTTTGGGCAGGATGTCAGCATTAAATGAAGTCTGCGCAGCATCAGTCAAATTGGCAATGACTGAGCAGCAAAAAGCGATAAAAAAGTCCCTCTGGGCTTGAAAAAAAAATATTCACCGCCCCAGAGATGAGATCTCTTTCAGACACGCACGCACGCCGACTCACCGAGTGGAGCAGCTTCGTACGAACGAGATCCGTGTTGCACTCGGAGGATTGGATATGTTTTTCTGAACGTCAATAAAATTACGTAAAAATATTTTTTTTACGTAAAAATCTTTTTTTTACGTGGGAAAAAAAAGATTTAAATTTAAGGTCTGCAGTCAGAAGGAATTGCGCGTGATTTATTTGAGAAACGCTCCGAACCGCCAATAAGGGGAAAAATCCTTTCTGTCATCGCCAGCAGCTTAGGGTGGTAGTTCCTGTCCAGCCGTGACAGTGGGAATTGATGAGTTAATATTTTTTTTGTGAATGAGCTTCTCGTTGTTAAGATTTTGCTGCAGTGGCTTTGTCTCGTATTGCAGAAGCTTCGGAGACGTTTTTTTTCGCTTAACATAGGTATGTGGGAAAGCTGCAGAGTCTAAATATTTTTTCAAGAAGGTTCTGCGTGTGATGTTTGGTCAATTTTTTACTTAAACCGGAGTACCTAGAGAACAATATCAGCTTCATGAATTGAGAATATTGTGTCGTGGACGAATCAAAGTGTATACTTTCGTACTTTTTGCGTACATTTATGCATAAAAATACATTTCAACTGTAAACAATAACATTAATACTCAAAATACTTAAATATTAATCGAAAAATTAAAATATTTGTGTTGGTACCAATTTGTTTGGAAATATAACAGGACACTGATTAATTTGGCTTTTCCTTTTTTACAGCTCCCTTATAACTCTGTCACAGAAGCCTCATCAAGTTGCGAGATTCTCTTTTATTGAAGTCAATTGGAGTGATCACTAATTCCAATAATCACCTTCTTTAGCAGCTCTAAGTGTCACATAAGTTCCGTGGATGGGTGGCAATGCTGTTTTAGTATTTGATTTTACAGTCACAAAGTTGAGGGTTAAATTCCAGCCAGTCGAGGGAGATGTACGCAGGAGGTTTTGGGTTCGATCCCGACCCTGACGATGCCTGAATATTTGGAGTCCACTTTTCCTCTCTTTCCCCCGTAGTCGCGTGGTTTTTCTGCGGGTCCTTTTTTGCCCTCCACATTCTCACTGCTGCCAGTCGGTCGGTCACATTTGCTCAAATCTATTTCGATGGTGACCGAAGGCCAGAGGGTCAAAGGGCAGTTCTACAGGAACTGCTCAAACATTTTTGCATGATGTACAAAGGCCGAGTCCTAGCTTATCCCACCATGCAGCTGTAGGTCTTCCTCTTGGCTATCGATCTCCGGGAACCATCCCAATGCCCGTCTCAGGAACCTGTGCTCCTCCACGCTTAACGCGTGGTCCCTCCCATCGCAACCTCCTCTTCCTGATCGCATCAACAACGCTTGCCTGCCAACGTTCCATTACGAACTTTCAAATGTCTTACCCTCTCTTGCCATAGACATGCCTTGCCTCCTCCACATGCACGTGTATTCAAGTGCCAGGAGCCTTATTTGTAAATGCTTTGTTAAAGGCCAGCTCTCTGACTTGTATTGTAACACACAGCCACTAGAGCTATGCAATTGTAATAATAACTCAAATTTATGATGCGCATTCCATCTCAAGATCCCAATGCGAAAAATCGAGATTGAAAACTCAGTTTCTTTAGAACTGCTTTTTTGACCTTCTCCCCCACGCACCACCGATTAGAGCGGTTGGCTACGTAAGGTGCGAAAGAAGTTCAACGTACACACATGCACAAATGTCACTCCTGCTTCAAAACACCCAGCTAGTAATAATCACGATTTACAAACCTCAACTCGCATTCACCAACAAGCCTCACCCATACACATTAACATCACTTTATCATTCCAACGCTGGACGGGGGCCTTCCCGCGCTGTATCAATCAACGGGGATTGTTTGACCATACTTCACCACACCGGTCAGCGTGTGTTGATGAAAGGAGAGGCCAGGACCGATTCAGATGCCACTCGCCACTGGCGTGAGCCATCGAACTCAGGTCACTGGGTTCGCAGGACGTTGCTCTAACTGCTGCGTTACCACTCCCCCCTCCTCCCCAACACCCCCACACTGATGATTGTATTATTGCATTTTTTTTCTAAACCGAAGAGGGGACTGCAGGTCAGTTTCACGACGGTACGTCGCATTTCAGCTCTGGTTATATGGGTTACCGGCGTTGGGAGTGGTGGCGCAACGGCTCACACACTGCCCGATGAATCCGGCAAGCTGAGTTCGATTCCTGGCTACGGCTCGCGTCAGCGGCGAGTGACGTGTGATGAACCGTGCCTTCAGGCCCTCTCCACCAACCCGCACTGGGTCAGTGCGGCTATTTGTTTGAAGTGAACAGGATGGTGAAGCACGGTTCACCAACCTCGCATAAACAAGCCCCATGATCGACACGTCACGTGGGGACGCCTTAAACCGGCAGTGGATTGACAAGAGAGCTGTAAATGAAGATTATTAACGAGGAAACTGGCTTGTCAGGGTAATGAATGTGGCAAGGTTTTACGCGTGTTACTTGTGCACTGTCTGTGATTTTACCTCCCCCGCCCCGTAATGTCTCTTGTATGGAATGACATAATTGAAACCATACTCTGTTTTGTTACATTCTCATTAATCACCTTCTCGCTCGCTCTCTCTCTCTCTCAATCTCGCTGTGTGTATGCGTGTGTTTCTGCTTCTCTTCAATGATCAGGCCTCCCGGTAAGAAAAGAACATCGTGTATGTTTAATTTCTTCTTATTATTCACATGTTCACCCCCAAGAGCTTTATTTTTTTAGAACGTAAAACTAGGAACGTGGCACAGAACAACCTTGAGGTAAGTCAAGCTATGTTGCACAATGACGCAGACTATATTACAAGCTAACAATGAAATGTCAAGGTGAAAACCAACTGCATATTTTAAAGCATTAACTTACATAATGCCTTTTTTTTATTAAGTCCCGTTATATTTATTTTGTATTTATACACATTTGTCTCAATAGGTTGTAGATCATACGGAATGTACATTTACGAGACGTTGAGAATGACATTGACTTTGAAGCACTCCGCAATAAATGTATGAGAATGACGTTTAGCTCCTATCCCAGTAAACATGCAAACATTGGGCCAACGTTGGTCTAAAGTTTGATGTTTACTGAGATAGTCCACTGCTGGATGAAGGCCCTCCCATTGCTCTGTCGGTCACGGAGGTTGTTTGACCAGACTTCGTCATGCTGGTCAGTACTTGTTGGTGAAGGGGTTGTGCCCAGAAACAGTTCCCATTTTCATTGTACCCACGTGCAGTGTTATAACTGTGGCCGGCAATATACCCCGGTCATTCATTTGGCAGCCACCGCCATGCCCTCAGTTCGCAGTCTTGAACCTTGATCCTCGCAGCAGCATCCAGAAATCAAAGAAGGCTGACACGTGAGAATTCTACCCCCCCTCCTCTTCCCCCCCCCGCCACAATCACATGACCCTTGACAGCCAAAAGACAGTGTTTATTTATTTTTTGGCATAGTGACCAGAGGCACTGGGCCCAGTTAGGTTAGCTTAGGAGCAATTAGACTACACCAAGGTCTTTTGCCATGCTGGCCCGAGCGGAATTGTGCCGGCAGGAGAGACCTGGCCTCCCCTGCTCGGCCATAGGCATGGCAGGGCACTGCAGGAACGAACCAACCCCCACGACTCGCACTTTCATCGTCCGAGTCCCGATCACGGAATCAGGGAAAGTGCTCATTGCCTTGACCTCACGGGTTCGAAATAGACAGACCCGTGCCAAGCCGCCTTGAGGTATGGCGCCTTGAGCAAGTGGCCCGGCACTCAGCCACCAAGGTCAACGGCAGCAGTGCCTTGGCCCGACAAGCGTGTGCCGTGCGCTGCGGGGAAGCACTCTGCCCAAAGTCACCCTCATGAATGGTGGGCCTGCTGCGGCAGCCCCCTCGTGGATGCTCCCATTGCTCGGCGCGCCGTGGCTCCGATGAAAGCCCGGAGAGGTGAATGGAGTTCAAAAGAACTCACAAACAAAACACTACATCGTTGCGAAAAAGCCAACGCAAATGATCCCCTGAGTTTGATCTTCCACGAATCGCATCCACTGCGTAAACCACGCCAGATGAGGATACCTCATGCACAAATGGAAAATTAAAAACTCCCCAGTGGTGTGTGCCTGGTCATCCAGAACAGTCCGTACAACAACATATAACGACGCAATACCCGATCCACAAATACGAAGGAGTCATCGCAGAGATGACACACTCCGTTACTCCTAACACGGTTATCTGGGCTTGGCCACCTGAATGTGAAATTATCGTTGCTCTGCATCTACGTCTGCAGCCATACGAAAGAAGAACAAGACTATTGTGGACAACCTCCGCGCTTGCCCTGCCTGATCCCATCGATAGGACAGCAGACAAAGAGGCCCACAAGGAATGTTCCATGGCTACACTTACCCTCAGAGCTGCGGTTTATGTCGCGTATGCAGCAAAGCTGGCACGAAAGGCACCCCTCAAACTGAAATGCAAGACTAACAATGCTGCTGCCAACACAGCGTTCAATAAAATCCATAACTGGTCTTTGCCTAGCGATGAGGTTCCTGGAACAACACCGCCAACTGGAAGGTCAGAACTTTGGTCACCTGAGTGGTGGCCAGGTAGGCCCTGTTACAAAGAAAGCCCTGTACCGCCTACTCACTGAAGGTCTCTCTTTCATAGTGCCCGTTAAATGGCAGACTACTCTCTCGGCATAGCAACCCAGGAGGGCCTGGGCCTGGAGGACAAGGAGCAGAGGGATAAAAATGCAGCCTATGCAGGCTTGCCTTATTTTCATTCCCCCTTGCAGGAACCAAGGCTACTCCCAAGGCTACTCACCCACCCGGCTTACTTTAGAAGTGGCTAAGCCTCCTGGAGGTCGGGAAAACTTTTTCAGGGGTAGATAATCGCGGTGAGAATGGTTGGCTCCAACACTGCCTCCCAATCCACCTTCAAAGATTGAGACTGGGGGGGGGGGGGCACTGACGTCTTGATAACCCAGGTGCCCCCTCGACTAGAGGACACCTGTGCAACGCTGGGAAGCAATGCAGCACACAACCCAGGATCTATTGCTTCTGGACACCGTCAAACCGGGTACACTCACATATTTCTATGTCAGACCTCCAGTTCCCTTTGGGGAGACTCCCAAGCACCACAGGAACCCTCAGTGATGCAGGCCTTGAAAACTGAAGGCGCGAGGTTTGGAGATATAGAGGCCATTGTGGAGGTCGTGGGTTTCTACTTTAGGATTTTTCATGGTCACCATCCTGAACCTGCGGTGAATCAATCGTCAAATTCTGCATTGGTATTTCATTCCATGGATGTGAAGGTCAGGGTCGGACACTTCGCCTACATGTCCTCAAAAAAAGACGCAGAGATCGTTCTGTGTAGCCTTTACAGACTGTTGGCACAAGTGTTGTTATTGAACACCTATGAAGGATGGCACGGCACACAATGGGGTGGGTGGCGAACACCACATCCGGCCTGCTTTCACCTTCGTTTGAGAAGAAGGGCACTACCAGAGAGAAGCCTCTGGAGTAATCCCACAATAATGGCCCCTCAGTCCAAACTTAGGACTGAGGGCATGGCAGTAGCCACCGAATACCATAAATAGGGCCTTGATACTCACGTTAAGGCCAGTTTTAGAGGCAGCCACACCGTGCCCTGCTCCAAATCCACTTGCCCCTCAAAAACAAGGGTTTCAGTGTGTTCACCCCTTTACAGTTAGGTCAAGAACGTCCAGTCCTATGCTGGAGATGCGTGTCCCCAGCCTTTAACTTGTTTTGCTATTCCACTGCCTTATGGGTGCTGGTGGGGGGCCACGTGATATGGAGGATGGAATCCCCAATTCTCCACCTGCCAAGCTTCTTTGCTTTCGGGATGCTGCCCCGAGAATCAAGGTCCAAAGATGAGGACAGATGACATGATGGTGGTTGCCGTTGAACACTGGGCTTAACCGTGCTGCGAGTTCTTGGTGATGGAATGACAGTCAAAGGGACAACCACCGCAGAGCTGGAGTGATGAGGTCAGCTCACATGTGGGAGCGGGTTGTATGATAGCATCACGGGAACATGCGGGATGGTGACTGTGGAGAGGCCTGCATCCAGCAGTGGATTAAGAGTGGCTGATGATTGTGATTACTTAATGCTTGCTGTTTATATTGGTGCTTAGAACACAGGCAAACAATTTTACTCACATGAAAACCGAGCACGTCGTAGGCAAAAACATATAAATGAATGCTCACGCACGTTTTAATGTTTTAAAATTCACTCAATTTTTCTGTGCGACTCGTTTTGGATGCCTAGTTGCTTGACGTAACAAAATGGAATAATTCACGTGTTGCTTTGGTTTTATTCTTCTGTCTGTTTTTCCCGCAGGGGCAACCGGGGAGGGATGGCTTTCCGGTAAATCCTACAATCCTTTGCACATGTTCATCATTTGTTCGGGGCCAGTTTGTCCCATCGACAACCCGGCAATGTGGAATTTCCACCTCGGGCTCAGGGTCAACAATGGAGATTAGCAGCACCTCGAATTTAATTGACACACGGATACGCTCAGATTTTATCTCTCTCTGATGTGTTTTTCGGGTAGTACCAAATGTCGGAACTGGGAAGAAATTACTAGGGGAGCTCATTCATGAGATCCTGACTATACAAGTCGCCCCCCTCCATCCCCCAGAGGTGGATTGTACCAAGTAAGCTTGAGCGCAAGGGGTTGGTGGACGACAAAATTAACTAATACAGTCAGATGTATGCTGGCAATCTTCTTGTTGTACTGGTTTGTGCTGGCCTCTCACTGCCATTCCCTTCCCTCTCCCACGCGATCCACCAATTCAACTTCTAGAGCACCGCGTTAAGATGCAGCAGTGGCAGGATGCCACGGTGGCAAGATGTTATTGACTACCTTGCCTGGTATACAGGAGGTCGTGGGGTCGATCTCGACCCTGACACCTGTATATCTGGAGTTTTAATGTTCTCCCAGTGGTCACGTGGATTTTTTTCCGGGTCCTCTGAGTTTTCCTTCAACATTTAAAAACTTGTATTTAGAGTATTTGGATACTTAAAATTTCCACATGATTAAGCTAGTTCGCTGAGCAATCATTTGTGGCCAGGTTCCTTCTGAAAAAAAGCTGTATAGCTCAGTGGGCTTTACTTAGTTAAATAAAAAATAGTTTCGTGTACACGTCCACAATAATCACCTCATTCGAGACCCAAACGTCATCGCACCTCCTGGCTTCAAAGACACCGGTGATGTAATCGTCAACCACATCAGAACATCACCAGGCCGATGCGGACATCTCCTTCATGAATGTAAAATTAAAGACAATAGTCACAGTGTGACTTTGGCCATGCAACACAAACTCTGGACTACTGTATATAGGAACTCACTGTAGTCTTTGCTCCTTCAATGGAGGAATACCAAACACAACACGAACTCTCTTCTGAAACCCTCTCTATGTATGTTCAACTTCGTTTGCACCGTATATAGCCAACCGTACTAATCGTGGCCAGCAGACCTCGACATTGGCATTTGGCTCCTGAACATATTCGATTAGATTTATTTCTGCAGGAAGGGCCCAAAGTGCCGCTAGGCTCTATTCCATGGGCATCTTGCGACGGTACAGATGTTATGTAGTTCAGATCTTTGTCACACAAGCAAGGGTAGAAGAGTGGAAGCCAGGGATCTGCTGTGACGTGGCGTGGAGTGGGTTTTGTTTTCTAGGCGATCGGTGCACGTAAGGGAATCCCAGGGACAGCTAAGGCCTTTCATTTTGTCTAAATCCGACGCCATTTCCCCGTGTTTTGTTTAATAAAGCGAGCACTTTCTGCAGATTGTAAAGCTCCCTTTAAAATAAAGGTCGTCCCCTAACGAGAGATCGAAATTACTCGATTGAAATTACACACAAAGCAAAGCAAAGGATCGATTTTCCTCAGATTAAGCAAAACTCATTTTAAAAGACTTTTTTTTTTATTTGCAGGAGCACAAAGAGGGGGTTTTGATTTAGCAAAGCATTACAGTTCCGTTCGTGTAGAGTAACGCGCGGGTTATGGGAATGTATTGAATTTATACCACTCAATCAAGCGTATTTTTTTGTTTTACCACACGAGTAAAACCAACCTTTGTTATTTCTTCGTAACGTAAGTCACAAATATGCGCGTCGATCAAATACTCCGAGGGCTTAAACCTGTTTAAAGAAATGTGAAAGCTCAAGAAATAGAGGGGAAAAAATATTTTAACGACGATTAAGATTTTACTTACAGGACTTATTTGGAATTTTATACTGCATTTAAAGCAACATTCTCACATCGTATAAGATATTGCAGCTGCGATGCTGGCGATGATGGTGAGTCTCGCTCTGTGATTCATTGTCCCTACATTTCCCCGTTTCTGACTTGCAAGAGAGACACTGGCTCTTGCACCGGGCTTTTACCCGTAGCTTGAAGGCCAACTAAAACGGCAAGTTAGTGTTCGGATAGCCCTAAGTTATGTAAGTTGCAATGCAGTACAGTTTTAATTAATGAAACATATAAGAGCGGTATGACGCATTGAGACAGGTTTAGATGATTTCTGTTAAGATGTCAAATGCTCCCTAAGATTGCCTTATAGAAATTCAGGTGTCATTATGCCTCACGCCATCGATGCTACTGCGCGTTGGAAGCACTTATTCCCTTCTACCATCACAATGGCCCAACCATCCATCCGGCTTTAGGTAATTTTCTTCTTGGTCAACAACTTTTTTGGCTACCATTGCAATGCCTGCCTTGGCTAGCCCTGCCATCCCCAATTTCTTTCGATCAGACGTTTGTTAAAAAGTGTTTTTCCTTCCTGCATTCTCCTCCGGACTTTCACAACCGCTTTGACGGTTGCGCACCAGTTTCGTCAGATGTCAGCAGACGCCAAGCAAGAGCTGAGACTCGGATAATCCTTGAATGAGCAATCAGAGCGATGTCGTAGGCTAGAGCTTGAGGGGCTGCTGTGATTAACAGCAAACTTCGCTGTTGTCCTGTAACGTCTTTACTCACGTGATGTCTACCCCCCCACCACCACCGGCCCCCAGCATTTACCAACCCGCACCGTGGTGATAGGGGCCGTCCATAAATGACGTCACGCACCTAGGGGGGGGGGGGGTCAGACATTTGTGACGATGTGTGACGAGGGGGGGGGGGTTGAGAAATGTGACGTCACATCAAAATGCGCAACTTGAAATAAATATTAGCAACACGTTCTACTTAAATTTCGATTTAAAGCTTTCGTGACTGCAGGGATTCATCTTCTTGGTTCTTTCGGTAAAGTCACGTAGAAGGGAAGTAATAAAATAATAAAAATAAAACATAATAAAACAATTCTCACGACGTTTCGGCCACAACGCAAGCAGCCGTCCTCAGGCGAAGAATGAGAACATTATCAAACTAGGAGCTTATATAGGTGTAGCGAGGAGGAGCGCCTTAACAAAAGAATGTGCATATGAAGAGGAATTTAGCATACCAATGGGCAATGCATAGGAGGTGGGCGGAGGGGTTTCAAAGTCCCATTATGCCCATGCATTATGCAGGATCAACAGCACCACGGGGGGCGCAAGGAACAGCATAGAGCCCAATGCATCTCCGACCATGAACACATTTCCAGTGAACTCAAACACGTACGCCAAGCTCTTAAAGCTAATGGTTACTCCGACTACACAATCCGCAAAGCCATCACTCCAACCATCAAGAAAGATCCTGTTGAGGAGCCTTTCAAGACCATCACCTTACCCTACATTGCTGGGGTCACAAAAAAGATCTCCAAAATCCTGATTAAACACAAGATCCAGGTCCGATTCAACACAGTACATAAAATCCGTGATCTGGTACCGTCTGTAAAAGATGTGATTCCAGACATACAGTACCCTGGCGTCTACAAACTAAGTTGCCTCTGTGGTAGCAGTTACATTGGGGAAACCAAACGACACGTCTCAGACCGCATTCGTGAACATAAAGCTGATCTAAAACACGGTAGGACAAACACCTCAGCCGTGGCAGACCACTGTTACAACTCAGTGGGCTCACATGACATTGACTTCTCCAAGACCGAGGTTCTCTGCAAGCCATCTGGCTATCATGAGAGATTCGTTCATGAGGCGATCCACATATACAAACACAGAGACAATTTTAACCGAGAAGATGGATTCAGGCTTAGCAATCATTGGAAGGACGTAATAAACCATTTCGATACACATTAGGGTGAGTTGAATAATACATAGTGTTATATTAAAATGTATAAAGTATAGGGTGGTTTACAGCAATACAGTATATAATTTAATGTTGGGTTTATCTATGGCAGTATATAGTACTGTATATGCTAAGAGAATAAAGTTTAGATGGAAGTATATTATATACTTCTTACGACGTAGAATTGTAATTTATTATTTGTTGTTAGTAACTCAGCTTATTGTAGAGTATAGTAAGTATCAGTTTATATTTTAGTTTTTTATGTAGTTTTCACTTTGGTTTTCTACGTGGTTGTTTGGCAAATGCAGCTACATATCACTAACATTCCTTTCCTTTATTAACGCTGTTCCTTGCGCCCCCCGTGGTGCTGTTGATCCTGCATAATGCATGGGCATAATGGGACTTTGAAACCCCTCCGCCCACCTCCTATGCATTGCCCATTGGTATGCTAAATTCCTCTTCATATGCACATTCTTTTGTTAAGGCGCTCCTCCTCGCTACACCTATATAAGCTCCTAGTTTGATAATGTTCTCATTCTTCGCCTGAGGACGGCTGCTTGCGTTGTGGCCGAAACGTCGTGAGAATTGTTTTATTATGTTTTATTTTTATTATTGTATTACTTCCCTTCTACGTGACTTTACCGAAAGAACCAAGAAGACGTTCTACTTAATTAAATATACTTTTTAATAAAGGTTTTATCCTACATCAGAGTGCAGCGCCACATTAAATACGCACTACAATGACAATAGTTTAAAGCGATTTGAAGCATGTTTTATTTTCAAAATAGAAATATGGTTTGGGGGGGGGGTCAGAGCTCTGTAATGTCATTTTTGAGGGGGGGGGGTCTGACTTTTTGCGACGCCGTGTGACGGGGAGGGGGAGGGGGGGTCAAAAATCGTCCAAAATCGTGTGACGTCATTTATGTACGGCCCCCATATGATCAGAAGAGTACACTAAAACTCACACGTGTACGTGTGCATCCTCTCGAAGTATAGCAAGGCCGTGCAAGCTGCACCTATACTCACGGGCCAGAGGCTTCGTGTCTGCACGCTTTGGCCAAATCCGCATTTCTCGCGCGTAAGACGGTGTTTGTCAAGCACGATGGCGATAGGGATTTTGCCACACGAATGTGGACCTCTCACGCTCCATTTGGGAGCAAGCTGAGTTCCGTTAACTTCATGGCAGACCCCGGAGCCTGCAGTTGCAAAGGAATAGCTTGTAATGGGTAGTTTAACAGGGTAGTACAACAAGTAGGCGGATAACATTTATTCACTACGTGTCGGTGTTGCCTCCTCGTACGTGTTGCTTTTCTGGGGCTACCAAACCTGTCAACAATCCCTTATCAGTGCCCTACTTTATTACAGACCAAGTCAGACCTTATTGGTCACCCCGTGCCCTTTACAATCTCAATGTACATCCTACATCACAAGGGAAAAACACAAACAAATAGACAATATACGTATATTCTTGGTTCTTTCGGTAAAGTCATTAGGACGCTGTCTTTCCGACAGCTCTGTTTCTTCACTTGAGGACGGCTGCTTGCGTTGTGGACGAAACGTCGTGAGAATTTTATTTTATGATGTTTTATTAGTATTATTGTATTATTTCCCTTTACTGAAAGAACCAAGAATATGAATCCCTGCAGTCACGAAAGCTTTAAATCGAAATATACGTATATTTATTGTGCCCGTATTGATGACGACTGCTTGTGTTGAAAATCGAAACGTCGTATTCTATTCTTTCATTTATTTTCTTTCTACGTGACTTCACCGAAAGAACAAAGAGTGCCACCTCAACTCGTTCTCTTCCCAGCGACTGACCGTGAACCAGCTGTCCCCTTCACCTGACGCAGCTAATCGATACAACCTGCGAGCAAGCCGGCGTTGGGGCTCTGAAAGAAAGCACGTGACCCCCCCCCCCCCCGCCGCTGCTTAGGCTCATTACATGGCCCCCGACGGGAGCTGCCATGGTGGAACGGTTCCCACGCTGGAACTCGCAACGGCAGAGGTCACCGCTTCGGTTTGGTTCGATCTCCGGGCGCGGCGGTTGAAACGATGGCACAAGTTTCTTAAATTACCCCCCCTCTCCCAAGCCCCGCCCCCACCCCCCCCCCCCGGGGCTCTGTCCACTCAGCAGTCTAAATGGTTACACAACAGTTTGTCGATCTTCAGGTCATGTGCGGTGGGGTAAAGTGTGGGCACCCCCCGCCTATTCCAAGTCGGCTGGCCAGTGCGGAAGAGTAGGCCAAAAAACATTTTTTGGGGGGGGGGGGGAGGGGGAATAGGGGGGGGGGGGTCTCTGAAGCTCTCTGTAGTGGTGGCCGTTCTGACAAACAGCAGGCGCGTGTGCGGTGGGGGGACATTGTGGGTGCTCCCATAACTACGAAGGTGTTTGGCCAGTATGGGACAGTAGGCGAAGTGCCCTCTCGAAGGGCTCTCGAGAGCTGCCTTGATTTGGCGCCCTTCTGTCGGCAGTGGCGTGCGCTCGCAATTGCAGGGCTGCGCCTTTACCACATTTAGCTAATGTAATGTGCTCATAAAGCGCCGGCCCTCCCCCCACCTCCGGCTTGCTCTGCGCTTGAGTAATGTGGACACGGGGGGGTGGGGGCAAAATAGGGTTTGAAAGGTTTTCTGTAATTGGAATCGCAATGGCAAAGTGGGGGTTGATTGTCAATCTGGGTGGCCTGCCTGCCTTCTAAACGGTCTTCAAAGAGCGAGGAGCGCAGAAGTTATTCGCCCAGCAGCTCCCTCGCTTACACGGAACCTTCGGCATGAAACATTCGCAGGGCGGCGTTTTTAATTTAATCGTTTTTACATCCGGCCCAATCTCGCTGTGGTAGAGCGCTTGAAGGTTACAAAGTAAAACATCCCACGTGAGACTCGCCCCATAACCCTTAATCAGGGTGAGTAGCATGCTTACATCTTGGTGGGACGTTAGCAGCGGTTGTCCTTTGGGGAAACGGGTCCCCGCCACATGAATGTGGAGTTACTCCACTGATTTAGGTCAGCCAAAGGATGCGAGCAACAACTCTACCACGCTGTGTTTGGTTAAGGAGACATTGGTATGGTTCCACAGCTCATTTTAGTTGGGCTAAATGTGAAGGAGATTAATTTTGGTGATTAAAAAAAATCAAAGAAGGTGATTCTGTGCAGCCTCTACCTACCGCACTGCCTGCAGGCTTTCATTCGGCTGGCAGTGGTTGAGTGGCTGTTTTGTGTTTGGTGTAAAAGTGCTCATTGTTAAAGCAAAGTGGTGCCAAGGGCTGAGAAATTTAGTCTGCGTTAAGTGTATTATTTATTTAGTTGTATTTTTTTGGTGGGAGCCCTTTGCGTGCTGGTAAATTTAGTACCAGCAGCAGTTATGCAGAAAAGCCCTCTTATTCCATTCTTTGTCTTTATGTTTATTTTTTAAAATCTATCTTTAGACATTGTGTAGGCTGGTGGGGGAATGAATTATGAGTTTATTTTACTATGAAGCTTAACTTAGTCAAGACAACATAATTTTTTTTATGGAAATTGCATATAGCCAGGTGACTCTGTCGCAAAGAAAATGGTTCATAATCAAAATATCACGAGTCAAACTACCCGGTTCGGTGTATACTCAGCCCATCAATCCCTCATAGATCAATGTTGACTTCTCCCATAGGTTAACTGTCAAAGGTCAACAGTAGGTAAATTGGTCCCCACTCTACCAATATGGAATTCATGGTATTTGGTCAATTCTTCGATGCTGGCCAGACGTCTTGGAAGAAGAGATGAGGACCCACACTTTACACCACCATATGTGACCTACTGATCGGCTAATTCTGGTTTACCCATTCATGCTGCTGGCTTGACAGAGGCGGAGGGGGGCCTGATTTTAATCGGCCTGCACCATCGTTTTGCAGACTTGCGCTGGGAAAATGATCCGGTGACCTCTGCATTGCAAGTCCAGTCTGCTCACAATTATACCAGGGTGGCAATCGCTGATTAGTGTACTGGGTTACAGTCCAAACTGCCCAAAATACGTTCAATTATTTTTTCACGTGTTTATCTTTTTCAAATTTGTACTATCGACATCTCTCTGAAACCAGTGCATCATCACCTAATCTTATCTTATTCTAATGTATATAGCGCCTCGGCAAAGGCCCAGCACAAATAATTAGCAATTCGTACAACAGGCGTGTGATGAGATGAGTTGACGAGAAGGACGACAGCAGGTGAGCACGATGATGCGTGACATCAACGATGATGAGAGTGACGATGAGCGGTTGACGACGTTGAGCGAGTGCGATGATGATTGTTGGTGATTGGGAAGGGAGGGGGGAAGTGGAGTTGATGTAAGCGAGGCAAAACCAGCGAGTGTTTTAATGGGAAAATGACAAGTAGACGGTGAGGTTGAGTGTTTGACGTGTCGAGGCAGCTTGTTCCAGTGCAAGGGGCTATCATCGTGATTGGGCACAAGGAGGAAGGGGGGATGGACAAAGAGAGACATCTGGAGCTGTGAACAGAGAGGGCGAGACGGAGCGTAGAACGAGACGAGGGAAGAGAGATGATTCGTTGGTGCGAGGCCGCGGAGACATTTGTAACTAGGGCGAGGAATTTGGAAAAGGCAACGATATTAGACGGGAAGCCGCTGTAGCTGCATGAGGAGAAGCGATGTGTGGGAGTGCTCGGGGAGATTGGAGATGATCCGACCACCGTTTGCTCGAGAATGGCCAGCGGAACGTGATATATTACAGAACCGTCTGCTGAGATCATTTCAAGTTAACGTGATATCCGCCGGTGTTAGTCGAGTTCAATTTCCGATTCTTTTCTTTGTCCAGAAATTTAGTTCCAGTTCGCATTTTTTCATGCAAGTCTGACTTGAGTGATAGTTCTGATAATTCTCTTCTACCATAATATAATTTTAGTTGCTTATGATACTTATTGATGAACATTTGTTTTAGTTCCTGCGCATAGCAAATAGCTTCATTCATGATTTAGGTGACTTGGCCGACCCACGCATGTTGTTAGACAATAAGGGGCTCGTTTGGTATATTTGTACGATACGTGCAATTCTTACATACGCCGCTCACGGACTTCGAATGTGACCCAGTGCCGGTGAAACTTTGTCTCGTATTGCGGCCCGCACCATTCAACGACACCCTCATGTTCTGTCCTCCTTGTTCACGGAGGCTGGGCGCTCGGCGACAGCGCTATTGAAGCTCAGCGTGAAGTCGCGTGCCGTGCTCAGTCCAGCTGCCGTTCATGAATTCATTCGGTAGCCTCTTCACTCCTCGCTGTGGTGAACATTCCAGAACGCTGACGTCCGCGATCCCATTGTGATATCGAGATATTCCTCGAACATATTGTTTTAGTAATTCTCGGAACTGGAACTTAGCCAAATTAATTGAAGAGTCAAGTTTATTTACGGTGGGGTTTGTGTGTGTGTGTAACGACCAGGCCGAGACCAGCAGCTCGTAATACCTCATAATCCGGTTTAATCGCGTGTGCCTACCCTGGATTCAATCCCAGAATCTCAGCGGTGCCGATTCAGTTCCCTGACCCCTGACCATATACATCGTCGTCAGTGGCAGATGTGATCTGAACCCGCCCTGGCTTCACGGTCTGCGTGGGTGCCACGGTTGATATGAATAGGCGCTCGCCAGCAACACTTTGTCATCTGAACTCTGTGAGGCTAAACGGACGTCTGCGTCTTTCGCGGGAAAGCGCTCATTAAAGAGCAAACAGGCCTCCGATTTGACAACTTTCCCATCCCAAATGGACCGTGGGGACTCGCAAAAAATTCCTGCGTTTTCTATTCCGCAGACAACGCAGCCCGGCATCCGTGTAAGCACGCGATCCGATTGCAAGCATTGGCTTACTGACGATGGACGTCTGATGTTTGTATTGCTTTCTCTGCTCCTCCCCAGGGCCCTATCGGACTGGATGGAAAGCCAGTGAGTTTAAAACCACTAATTCGCACTGATACGCTAAAGTGTCTTCATCATGCTTTTGTGTGTGCGCGCGCGTGCGTGTGGGTGCACCATGGGTTTTGATTTCTGTTAATATTTCACTTCCTCACACAGCCGTGCTACTTCAGGTCAGGGCATTTCTAAGCAGCCTGTTTAATTTGAAGATTTCCATTTGATTATTCGGTGCTGATTCGTGATTTGTGTCTGTGTGTTTTTTCAGGGGGAGCCTGGTCCAAAGGGAGACATGGTAAATGTATTGTGTTTCAGCCCGAGTGGAACGGCACGACCATTCCCTTGCACTTTGTTTGGTCTCCATCCGCAATGCGCTCTCTCGCTCGCTCGCTCATTCTCTCCACGCCCGTTTGAAGTGCTCGCCCATGCAACACTGTGCAGTGCCATCCACAAAGCAAACAAAGCGAATTTGGCGGCTAATTTGAAACGCAATTTCGAGGACGGCAATCGAAAGGCGCGGGGGGGGGTTCATTTATGCACGTGCAGAGTGCGGACGTTTGGCGTCGATGCGGCGATAAACATACATGAGAATATGTCGCAAGGAGAGTGGCTGGACATTCGAAGCCTACCAACAACACAGTCCACCAATATCGTGACCGCGATGTGGGTGAAGTCTGGAGGCTCCGGGACCTCTGGCGCGGGCGCGTAAGTGTGATAGATGGGCCACGGTATCTTGCCTCGAGAATCTCGGAGAACTCGTTCAATGTTGACACGCACCTTTTGCTCCAGAATTTCTATCGATAAGAAGCGATGCCGCAGATGGCCGGGTGTCTCCGGAGGGGATAACGCTCACGGCTTGCGTCTGAGCCCTGTGAGCGGCACTGGTACGAGATCTGGGCCTCCCGTCAAACATCGGCAAGGGTCTCGTGGCGTCAGCCCCATGTCACCGTTGACTACGTAAACACACGGTCGTGTAAGTGTGTGGCTTTTCGTTTAGTTTGACGAAGCCCAGCTCTGTGGGCTGCATTTACATAGTAGATGGGAGATCCAAGGAGATACATTTCACACAAAGACAAAAGTCCCCCCCCCCACCGTATAGCCTTAACAAACTGTTGGGGCAAGTGCTGTTAGCGACTAGCACCCATGAAGGCCGGCACGGCACACATTTAACACTTTAACACACACTCACCATGGTTGTGGTGAGCGTGTTCTTTTCCCCCAAAGAAAAGTACATGGTGTCTATAATGGTGTCCTACATTACTAAGTACGTATCATCATTAGATATCACTTTGATCTCGGCTGCTAAAAGCATACGCACTCACACGTGCTTGGCGGTAGGTAGGACTGTTCGATGTATTCATTTATCATCGGATAACTTCTCGTCCCTCAAAATCTCCACGAGTCCGCCAGGGATGTTGGCGACCCGCGTCGCGTCGATGCCTCAGGGAGACTCCGGGAGTTTGGCAGCATCTCGGCTGTGATTGCTTCCAACGATTCTGTTCTCACGCTTCTGTTGAAGATCGCTCAAGCGTTCGTGTCCTTTGGTCGCATCTTTTCCACTTAATTCCCAGCGTTCGACCACGCACTTTAATCTGCGGTCTCATAATACATCTTGAGTAATAGATAACGCGATTTGATATTATGTTGTTGTTTTTTTTGTGTGGATTCGAGACATAAAGACCGTAAACATAGTTGGAAAAAATATTTATCCTCTCAGATTTGCTGATGACAGCCCTAATGAGCAACGTAACGATACGTTATAAAAACTTAATTTGAAAAAAAAATGCCACAGAGAGACCTGAAGATATCAATGTGAGCAAAACCAAAGTCAAGTGTAATTTACTGAAAAAATATAATTTGTTGAAAGGGACTCACTGGGAAACACAGCAGAGCATGTATGTCTGGGACAATTACTATGAACTGGACCATGATCAAAATGATTAAATAAAGGTGGAATCACGAGTGGGTTGAATTACATTTTGGAAAATGTTAATTTGATCATGAAAAGAAACATTCCAGCGTTTGGCCGAGGAAGAAAGTTTTAAAATCGGTGTATATTGCCTGCTATGACACCACGGATCAGGCGTGGACAACTGACAAAACAACGTTAATGCAGGCACGAAGAGCATGATTAATGTTCAAAGTGTGAAAGCATAACATTGAAGTTACCACACACCATTGAGTTTCATTACAACTGATCGCTATCGGGACCAGCGCATGTTTATTTTACTTGTAATTGACTGATCAGCTCAAGATGTGTTTCATGTTGGATAATAATAGAATTGTGTGTTTAAAAATACATTACCCAGCCGACGAAACATTGTCTTTGTGGGTAATTGCCAACGAAAATAATTGTGATAGACGTTATACAACTAAAAATTGCATCCCAGTGTCAGTCCACTGCTGGATTCAAATCTCCCCACGCCGTGCCGTCACAGGGGTTGTTTAGACCATACTTCACCACACTGGGCAGTATGGTTTTGTGAAGTTGGGGGTGGGAAGTGAGAGAGAGCCAAGGAATGGTTCAGACATCACTCACCACCGAGGTTTATTTGTGGCCAGGATTTGAACGCAGTTCTCCTGGTTCATAGCGCAACGCGATAAACACAGCGCCACCAATCCCCGCTGACCGATATGTGATATCATAATTTACTCGTAAAGCTTTAGTCTCAAAGTTCCATTGCAGGAGAATCTTGCATTTGGATGTTTGGCCAATATATTCCTGGGTTAGCTTTGCTTGTGAGAGGAAACCAAACGAACCATATAGACCCAGTGCCGCGTGGGGATAATTGCTCAGACTCCACGCATACTTTATAGCACAGAGAAGAAATGACAGCATTGAAGTTTCAAGCAAAGCTACTGAGAAAATTAAAAAAACACACACTTTTATATTGAATAAGTAGTTGTAAATCTGCGCGCGATATTATTTTAGCGAGTGTATACATAGCAACTGTCCCAGGGTAGCGGAAACATTGAGCAGTAGCGGAGTTGTCCTGTGGTTGTGGATGCGGGAGGCATGAAAATGACCATATTCACATTCTCTCGCAAATATTAATTCAACCCCCCCCCCCCCCCCACGAGGTGTGTGGGTAGTGTGCGCACCGCGGTGTGAGCAGGGCCTGCGCGATCTTTGCACGTGCGCGCGTGTTGTGTGGGAGTCAAGGTGAGAGCGCGCCTGTGTGTGCGTGCGTGTGTATTGTGGGGAGCGGTGGTGTAGCGGTTAGCACGCTGCACTACGAACCTGGCGACACGGGTTCGATTCCCGTTCACGGCAAACACCAGTGGCGATTATCTAAACCGGTCCTGGGCCTCCCCTAGGTCGACTCCGCCTCAAATTTGTACCTGGTGCTATGTGTAAACATCGCCGCTAGGGAGACAAAGGCGGCCGGGCGTGGTGTTGGCCACCCACTCCCTCGTGTGCCGTGCCGGCCTTTATAGGTGCTCGCTAACAGCACTTGCCCCTACAGTCTGTTAAGGCTATACGGGGGATCTTTGTCTTTGTGTATTCATTGCGGGCCTTCATAGGTGCTCGCTAACAGCGCTTGCCCCTTTCACTCTGTTAAGGCCATCCGGGGTGATTGTTGTCTCTTTGTACGATTGGGAAGCGGTAGTGCAGCGGCAAGAGCGCTGCGCTTCGGACCCGATGATCCGAATTCAATTCCCGCTCACGGCCAACACCAGCGACGATTATCTGAACCCGCCTTAAATAAGTACGTCATGCGATGTGTAAACATCAACATTGGGGAGATTTAAGACGGCCGGGCGTGGCGCTGGACAACCCACACCTTCGTGTGCCGTGCCAGCCTTCATAGGTGCTCGCTAGCAGCACTTGCCCCAAAAAAGGCCGTTATGGCTCTAAGGGTGATCTTTGTCTTTGTAATAGCGTAAGGGAGCTCGGCCAAAAAGTTACTATTTTTTCTCCAAGAGCAGGGAGCAGTCACACAGCTTGTAAAGCAATGTTGTTGTTGTTGTGGCAACGCTTCACAAACACAAACTTGTGGGAAAATCAGTTGCTTACCTTTTGTTTTGATGCTGTCATGGTATAAAGCAGAGGTGTGGACTCGAGTCATGTGACTTGGACTCGAATCAGACTCGAGTCATGAATTTGATGACTTGCGACTCGACTTGGACTTGCATAACAATGACTTTGTCCCACCTCTGGTATAAAGGTGGGCCCTGTGGACTTGCGAACCAGAGGTCGCCGGTTTGATCTCCCGGTGGGGTCGTTGAAAGTTTCTTAAATCAACCACCGCACCCCCCCGGCCCTTGATAAGTGAGTGCACTTCAGTTAGTCAATCGGCAGGTTACGTGCGGCGAGTCCTGCCTCTTCCATAGACGTCCGGGCCAGAGTGGAAGAGGGTATGAACTCAGCCTCCAGGTGGCCTCTCTAAATAAAAGGCAGGATAGAGCGTGGGTGCGAGCTTGCAAATTGCAGAGCTGCACTTCATATCTGTGTTTTATCTGGTGAGAATCCGTTGAGGATTCTCACCAGACAACGGGAATCATGGCAAATACCATGATAGAGAGACACATGCGCTGGTTGGGTGGGTGATTTTGGCTGATTCCCGTTGTCAGAGCACTGAGCTTGCACTGCTGAGATTCTGGGCCTAAATCCAGGTTTCAGCCACCCGCTCTTAAGTGCAGTGAGTCTAGTACTAGGTTTTTACCCTTTAAACTGGTACAAAAACTGACACCTTTATACAAGGCATCATGTTTGCAATAACCACAACACAAGCAGTCAAAATGCAAACAAAAAGAAAACAATTCTGATAATGATAATGATATGCACTGTCCTTGAAGTTGATTGGTCCACACCCGAGACAGCTTTTTTAAGAGCCTAGTCTCCATTGGTGTTGGACCAGATGACGCCAAAAGGCGTACAACTCAAAAACAGCGCACTATCAGAGTATTGAGAGCTCGGGGTAAGCATTTACACTAGGTCTCATAGTGTAAATGCTTACCCCGAGCTCTCAATACTTCAACGACAGTGCATATCATTATCAGAGTTGTTTTCTTTTTGTTTGCATTTTGACTGCTTGTGTTGTGGTAATTGCAAACAGGATGCCTTGTATAAAGGTGTCAGTTTTTGTACCAGTTTAAAGGGTAAAAACCTACTACTATATTTTGCCACTGGTAAAGGAGGTCTCATAGTGCAGTGAGTCTGTTCACCGATGACTGAAAATATTTTGTCACAAATGAACACTGTAAAGATGTGGTTATTTATATTATTAGTATTAAGCTCATCTACCCAGGAAACCTGCACTCAAATCTTTTTTTTTTTTTATAAAAGTTCCTGCCAACCTTTCGCGACGCGTAATCCCAACTTTAATGCTTCTCAGGTATAATTTTTGCTGTGAGCAAATGCTTAAATTGCTTAAATTGTATTCTTGCATATGGCAATATGTTCAGGGGCTAAATGCCTACGTCGATGTCTGCTAGCCGCTCGAGGCCTTCGGGAGAGAGATCCTGCACTTTTGCTATCCCTTCGTTGAGGGAGCGCAGTTCCGTAACAGTTTCGCGTGGGCCACAGTTTTGTTTGCATTGCGATAATCGCACGACTTCGGCTTCGTGCCTCTCGTTCTCTACTTCGTGAAGGAGATGCGCGCGTCGGCCTGTCGACGATCAGATGCGGTTGATGCCGAAACCTGCGCCGTCGAGGAATGGTCACGTGGAGGAGGTGCGATGGGTCTCGAATGAGGTGTTTATTCTGGGTTGATTTAAGTATCTAATTGGTTACATAAGAGCAACACGTAATGACTCTGTGAAGTAACCGTCACAATATATAAAAACTAAAACCAGAAAAAGGGCAACAGCATAGTATCACGAGTAATAATAATGAAGCACATATCGAAAGGAAAGAGTTGAGCAGTGGTATGAGAACTATTACAACTGCCCGCTGCTTGTGATCACGCTAAATGGCGACACAGCTACATTCGTACGGCATTTCCATCGACATTTACCATGTAGGGGAGCAGGCAGGGGGAAAGGGGTTATGGTGTAAATTTGGCTTCCGGGCATTGTAATTAACAGGAACTGCTAATTAACAGGGTATTAACAGGGTATGCTAATAAACAGGATATTAACAGGGTATTAACAGGGACTACTAATGAACAGGGTATCCACAGGGTATTCTAACCTGGAAATGTGCAGAACGAGGAAGGCAGCCGAGGGAGAGAGCCTCGGCATTCATACGGCCTTCTTATAATGCGCCAGGGTGAATCAGAATATTTATTTAGATTGGAGGAATCCGATGAGCTTCGAAGCTCTTCATCACAGATGGCCAGTGTGCAGCTGGATCTCAGTACGCTCTACCAACGGGAGAGCACCGCCGGCTTTACCTGGAGCGGTGGGCGACGTGGAGAAATGGGGGGGTATCACAGCTCAAATTTTTCACGGTTGCGGCTTTATTGAAAACAGAATTTTAAGAAAATGTGCTGAGCTGATGAATGGAACTGAAGTTTTAAAAAAATGTTTGCAGCAAAAGTTTCGTCTGATCTGGGGAGAGAACAAAAAAAATTAACACAGGTGTTGTCCAGAGGGCTGGATAGTTTCTAACCCTGCTCAAATTCCCGAGGAAATATAGTGTGTCCTAACAGCCACACGCTGCACACACGTTTTCTTTCCAATGGGGGTTGGCTGGCTGGGGGGGGCTAATTTAGCATTAAATTTCCCAATTCGTGTAATGATTTTTTTTATTCTTAAAATTATTCAAAGGTAACTTAATTTTCTTAATCCAGGCAAAGTCTTGCTAACGCTCAAGACTCTTTCAGGAGGATGTTTGATGGCTTCCTTAGAGTTGAATTTTTGCACGTGGGAGGAGGCTTAGAGGACTCGCAAAAAGCCAGTTCGCCTAAAGGAAAACAAAGTAAATGCGCAGCCCTGTAATATCTCGCTCACGCACAAGGTGCCTCCAATAGGCGGTGCTCTAGAGCCCCGCCAGATGACATTTTGGCCTACTCTTCCACGTTCTCCAAACGTACTGGAGCAGGTGCACGGAAATAGAACTCAAAACTCTCCACGAACCTACTGGGTTCTTCAAAAGACGATATAAATTAGGAACAACCTACTTGTTGTACTTGCCACCTCCCGGTGACTCGCGGTTTAGCAGTTTGGTAGTCTCACAGAACGCATTGACGAATTTCGTGCGCGAGTCACCAACCCCATTTCAAAACGTTACAATGCAGAGCTTATGCCACCGCACCAGAATCAACGTTTTGTACGTGCATTTTATTTACATGTGATGCACTTTAGCGTGATTTTCTTAAAAGACGGCCAATTTCAAAAAAAGATATGCATCGAGTCAAAACAATGACTTTTGCTTGGAAAATTGTACCTGCACACTCCGTGACACGCTGTCAGGGTTTCCATGAAAGTAGCAGGCCAAATAATAGACCCCCCTCCCGGGGATAATGCTGCATAAACCGTTGTAATAAGATGCCCGTTCATAGGGGTACTCAACATCACACATCACACGCTCATGGCACATTTTGGCCCAGGCATTCTCTCTCAGATCAGGCCCCATGTGTTGCTGGCTCATGCGACTGACATTCCGATTTATGTAATGGCAACAATGCCAGACAACGTGGTCTCATGCACGAGCAAGGACTTACGTCGGTCAGATTCGCCAGTCGTGGCATCTGAGTGCTAGCTGCTTGTCCGCTTGCGAGCTGAAAAAGTTGAAGGTAAAATTTCAGATAATTTTTGTTGTTGCTGATTTTCACCAGCCAACTGTGTGTTGCAAGGCGTTTGTTAATTGCTCTGTGGCGTCGTTCCCAACTATAGCGCACTGTGAATATACGTATGTCGAACTTATTTCCCACCGTACGTGGCCAAACGTGCTAATCGGGGGTGTGCTCCCGTATCTAAACTAAGACGAAACTAAAGCTAGTTTTTATTTTACCGGGTAATGCCCACTGAGCTATAGAACTCTTCTTCAGAAACGACCTGGCCACAAATGATAGCTCAACGAAGTGGCTTATCACGTGGAAATGTATATAGCAGCAGCTAAATACTCTAAACGTACGTTTGTCTAAGCTAAATGGCTTGGAAAAATAAAAAAAATAACTCACACTGACATTGAGGTTAATGTCGCCCATATACAACTATGCTACTTCAATGCAGATATCACTGCTGAGTGAAATCACAACCAGACGGTTGCAAGTAGATCTGGGCTATTCAATTATATGAGTGATTGTTTTGCCCGACCGATTTTCGTTCGATTAATGCTGGACAACGTGAAAATAGTTGGGTGAAAAAAAAGAGTATCATCTATCTCCCCACGTGTGTCACTCGATGGGAAGTGATGGACAGGCATCATCAACCCCGTCACACTTGGCTTGACCTTGAGGGGTTTCCTGCCTTCATGAGGCAGGATGTTGGTGCGTGCGGAATATTTCAAGGGGCCTGAGTATTCAACCACAAAAATTAGTCGATGACAATTTTTTTGTAGATTCATTCTGCTCGCGTGTGGCTGAACGGAACAGGTCATAAGGCAGTTTAGGTATTGAGATACACTGCATTGAAGCGGTGTTTGTTGAAGCCGTGTGTACCTCCTCCATTGCTCTCCTGAGCGACCGTGTGTGGGGCAGTGGTTGAGCACACGGTCCACGGTTTACCGCACAGAGCCACAGTCTAAACCGAGGCTCATTTTTCGTTACATTTTCCACTTTTACGATTGAGCCGCGGTCCCATGGTTGTTTGCTCAGATCGAATCGGGGGGGGGGGGAGTTCCCGTGGCGGGGGGGGGAAACGATTCCTCTGTTGTAGGTGCTCATATTCTTGGTTCTTTCGGTAAAGTCACATAGATAGAAAATAAAAATGGGCCTGATGAAGACCGCTTGTGTTGCGATCGAAACGTCGTGGGTTTTTTACCTTTATTTTTATATTAATTTTTTATTTAATTTAATTTATTTTTATTTTCTATCTACGTGACTTTACCGAAAGAACCGAGAATATGAATTCCTGCAGTCACGAAAGTTTTAAGTCAAAATTTGTAGGTGCTCCTGGCCATAACTCTCTGCTCGCCAGCGTTCCACATGGTCAAGCCAGGAGGTTTCGGGTGCCTTCACTCGGGACCAAAATTGGTTTCCAGGATTTGAGGTGGGCTATCGGTGGGTTCTCAAGCTCCTCCTCCTCCTCTCGCACTCTCGCGTCGACAGCGCGGGCTTCAGTTTTACCCCTTGAGTACTCGGTGGAAGTTTGAGCCTCTCTGCGGATATGCGGCGGTGTGACGTGAGCCAGGACTGGGATGCCGTTGGGTGGGCATCGAATTTCAATGAATCGACTTGGTTGCAAGTTCAAATCCTGTTCGAGGGGTCTACTCAGGTCACCGTCTAGTCAATGTGGATAAAAAAATTAGTTTGGCATTGTAGGAAATTAACGGTAGTTTTCCTGTGAATAAACTGGGTCCTATCACAAGGATGTAACATTTCTGCCACTTGATATGAGCACTGCCTGGTGTGTTCATCTGAGCTGTATTGGACTCTTGGGCAATCATTGTTAGTAGATATTAATTAATGCCGGCACAGAGTGACATAGCCAACATCACGGATGTCCAGCTCCCTTCGTGTCTCCTTTTGTGACCTTTAAGACCACACCAGGTACTAATTTTAGATGGAGGGTCCTCTTTCGGTCATAAAAGCCAAGTTCAAATTTCAACTCCTGCTGGTGTTTTCCATGACCAAGAATTGAACTTGATTATACGTAATGCAGTACACTCACCACTCAAACCACTGTTCCCCACGTAAACATGGAAGCTTAAAAATACGGGTTGCCATAATGCGCGCACAGAAGAATGCCAAATAGCAGAGCAATACGCACACAAAACACTCACACACACACACGCGCGAGTGCGCACACACAATCGACCAGCACAATGATGGAGCAATCATCCACTGTTTTTAAGTCAGGGAACGCAAAAGAGGAATTTGCGGGAATTAATGGGAGCGGGTTTCTGCGGGGTTGCGGTGATTTTAACGGGGCCGGCCGAATATGGGAACTACAGTTTGCGATTCGAGATGGCTGAAAGCGGATCCCCAGCTGCCGTTATTAGCCCCGTTATTGGCTTTGCTTAAAGAGAGTGCGCCCCCACACCACCCCTCTCTTGCCCCACCACCACCAGCACCCTGAAACCCTCGCTCGAGTTACCCACATTTAGCAAAGTGATTGCAGGGCAGCGGCAGCGGCAGTATTCTGCTACCGCCGCTCGCCAATCAACGCACGGGCAAAGCCCCCAGAGCGCGGCGGGCCAGGGCAGGCAGCGGCTCCCACAGCAAAGCTGTCAGAAATGTGCGAGCCCCCCCGCCCCCCCAGAAGAAATGATATCTGACCTCCACCCCACACATTTTTTTTGTTTCTCTCTCCCTCTCTTTTCTTCCCCTGCCCCCCCCCCCTCCTCCTCTTCCTCCCCGCGCCTTGTGTGTGTTTTCGCAGGGGCCGCCAGGTCCAAGAGGCGACAAGGTACGTGAATTGAAGCACATGGCCTCGAGCCTCCGCTCGTGCGTGGGGGTCCCTTGTTCATCCCGAGGTCTAAGCAATGAATAGCGCGTGATTTATACCGCGAATTAGCCGTTGTGCTGTTGTGTTAAACGATACACGCCAAGGTGAAAGGCCGGGTGCTCGGTACGGGCAGAAGCCCACAAAGCTCTGTGGATTTCGGCAAAGCGCCGCTGCTGCTGCTGTTTATATTCGCCGCCGTTGCTAATGGCCGAGCGTCACCGTGGTAAAGTGCTCGACTCGCAATAGGAAGGATCTGACTTCATATCCAAAGTGGGGAATGACTGACTGACAACCCATCCTATACCCCCCCCCCCCCACTTCCCCAGGGTTGATAAAGTGAGTAGCGATTTGGGGGATGTCAGAATGAGTACCCCGCTTTCTTGGGAAGGAATGTAAATCAGTGAAGCATATTTTGAACGCAGTCGTTTGTGTATATCTGAAGTTAAACTTTGCATAAAGTCTCACATGGGCCAAGCAGCACGGTCGATAGTTAATTCCGCTATGAACCAGGTTGTATAATTTTGATTCCTGGCCAAGGCCAACTTCAGTGGTAAGTGCTCTCTGCTACTGGTCACGCAACGCCCCCCCCTCACCCCCACCTTTATCAAGCTGCACTGACCAGCATGGTGAAGTACGATCAAACAACTCCCATGACCGACACAGCATGGGAAGTTGTTGGACCAGCATGATCACTAAACCGATATACTAAATATTAATATGCGCGCGCATGTAACACATACGCAGCCGATCTTGAGTCGATCAAATGAGTACAGCTGTGTGGGAAGCGAACAGTTGCTGTCATATTGTGGCCAGACTGATTCCCAAGTCAGGAATGTGGAATTTACATTTCGGTACAATGACCATCAATGGAAATGCGGAATTATGGCCAAATTGGTTTTTGAGGACACTCCTGAGGTTTGCATTTCGCATTTCTCAAATGAGTGGCGTATAGTCTTAGCATTCAAGTTAAAATGGGCTTTTGTCAATAAAATCCAAATAATGCCGGGACAAATATTGACAAGTTGTATTTTTCTCCAAATACGATGCATTTTAGGGCCCAGTGAATAAGAAGAACGATATCTTTCGACCGTTTGTGTCACTCTAGTTGTTGAATGTGAATTATTCTTCCAAAATGTAAACATGGTCTTAACTTTTTTGTTGTTGCCCGTGATCAGTGATGAATTTATTGGCCAAAAAATGCAACGGAGAAACGCGCGCACTCGCGCTGAGACCCGATTCACAAACTCAGGAGCCGTGATTTATTTCTGTGTGCGTAAGCGCAGCTCGCAGAATGTGTCTGCAAACAATCAGGCGATCGAGTGGCGGGCTTGCCTGGCAATCGGTCTCCGCATTCTCGATGATTGCGGGGTGCAGGTGTGGCTTTTTATGGGGGCATGCGCTCTCAAAGCTCCTGCCTCCTTCGAGCCTCTCAGTAGGCCCTTCGCGATAGCCACTTACCGGTCGTATCGTTATCATCATCATCCATTCAATCATTGATCTCTTGATACATTCAAACGATTGGGCCACAGGGCAGGCGTCATGACAATGGAGTTTTAGAAGCCTTGGTGCTGAAGGTGAATTGTTTGAAGCCAGTAAGTTCTGCTTAGCTAAATGGTGGTTGTTTTAAATTGTTATCATTCACGAGTTCTGCTGTGATGAAACTAAAACTGCTAAACTATTTTGGTTTATTTTACTAGGTCAGGCCCACCGAGCTATATAGCTCTTTTTCAGAAGCGACCTGGCCACAAATAATAGCTCAACGAAGTGGCTTATCACGTGTACATTTATAGCAGCAGCAAAATACTCTAAACGCATGTCGATTCTAAATGTGGAGGGAAAAACCGGAGGATCCGGTGAAAAATCCATGCGACCATGGGAAGAACGTGCAAACTTCAAATATACATGCCTCAGGGTCAGGACCGAACCCACGACCTGTATCCTAAGTGCAGTGGTTAACATCTCGCCACTAGGGTACCCCCAAACAGAAGCATTTACTGTAAAGAAAAACCTACATAACCCTACAAGGAACATGAAACTTGAATCGTGTAGAAATAAGGAAACTAACAAACGTGGCGTTAAATTTACATTGCACCTCAAAAGTACGTTGGTCCGTAATTCCATTTCAACGCTATTTGCTTTATTCAGCCAGCCGCGAGCAGGTCGCGACGCCCCGCCGGACCGCTGTTTGTAACGTGAGAACGGATCACAGGGCCTTGCTAGTGTTTCTGATCATTTGTGACTGGAGCCCCAAAAAATTCCACGTCCTAATTTCAGGGATGATTTACCTTCTGCCTCTGGGCCCATGTTATTGCCCCAGTGAGCGGTGACGTCACTTACAGGAGGCATGGCCTTTGACATCGTGCTCTGAAATCGCGGAGATCGCAAGCATCTTAATTTCGTCCGCGACTGCTTTGCTTCAACGGCACACGGGGTCGTACGTTTTGTGGCCTGTTACAACAACATGGGCAGGCCAACTTTGTCACTGAGATCATACTATAGGCTGCAGGAGCACGTGTCGCATTGTAGCATTAATTGTCATGTAGAAGAATTTCTCTGTCTTCATCGACCAATATCCTTCCACGGTCTGTCTGACCACAATTATTGGAATACTCCCTTCCACTGTGCAAATAAGTAAGTGACGTGTCTGCTTGTTTAATAGCCATTCATAACTACAGTTTAACAAATGAATGTATTTTATTTTATTATGTTTTATTTTTATTATTTTATTACTTCCCTTCTACGTGACTTTACCGAAAGAACCAAGAAGATGAATCCCTGCAGTCACGAAAAGCTTTAAATCGAAAAATGAATGTAAGTTAAACTTTGGATTTATATTATTTTTTAATGATTGCACAGTTGTTCAAACCACTGGGCTGTCAAGTCACACGCATTGCGTGTAGCCCTTTCACTCGCACGCACGCCAATGCGCGGACATCGCACGCATATTGCCCCCCCCACCGCCCCCCCTTAGACAGACACGCCGACACACGATCGCACGAAATTCACACGCAAACACACACATACATACGCACATACACAAACCAGCCCAATAGTCCACGCCAGCAGCCCCCTCTTCCTTTCGGCCAAAACAATTTGCAAGGTCACATTCACTGATTGGTTCTCATAGTAAGACCCAACTGGTAAATCTCATGCATTGGCAATCCACACATACGACAGCCCTGCAATCACAAGTCTTCATCTCCACAGCCAGTGGTGTAAATTCCCCATTCCAATGACAAGGGCCAGACAACTGCTGGCTACCGCATGAAATGGTGACCATGAAACTTAGTCTGATGTGGGGAGACCACAATTCGAACACAGGTTCTCAATGCTGCTGACAGACGAGTTTTTAATTAGCTTATGCATGCTACAAAGAGTGTCCATCGTACGACAATCGAACCACAGCTGAAATTATGCCGAACGAATTTTGATTCAGCTTTAATATGCGGTCATTGTAGTTGCAGCGCTTAGCACACAATCCAGGTTCCATTCCCGCTTATGGCCAACACCAGTGACGATTTTCTGAACCGGTCCTGAGCCTACCAATGGAGTACCTGGTGCAGTGTGTAAACATCGCCACGAAGGAGACAAAGGCGTGGTGCTGGCCACCCACCCCCTTCGTGTGCCGTGCTGGCCTTCATCGGTGCTCGCGAACAGCACTTTCCCCAACGGTCTTTTACAGGCTATATGGGGGATCTTTGTCTTTTTATTGGCAAGAGCTTGTACCATCAATTCACCTTACTGGAAGAACCCACTTTAGTCACTCATTTCCCAAACTAAAATTCGAACCCAGGTTCTCAGCAGTGCCGGCTGCTACGTGCTTTGACACATTCATTTGAGGCCTCTTGAGCCATCCGGTCACTTAGGCAAAAGAAATTTAATTTTGATTAATGTCGTTGGTTGTCCATTGACTGACAGCCAATTCCCTGTGGCCGAAGGCACAAGTGTGATGTCAGCCGCAGATGTGCGCATTTTTTGGCCAGTGCCCTTTAATTTGGCCTCGTTGATTAGTGGAGTATTATGTAAGACGTTAGCGCATGACAAGCCTAATTTAAGTGTCCAGGTGGCCTCGGCTTTGAATACGACGAGAGGATGCTGTCTCTAACGTTACGTGCTTTTGGGGTTGTTACTAATCCAAGTGAGGTTGATTGTCCCCATGTGGTTGTTCAAGCAAGATATGTGGGTTTCCAGCTGCTGGTTACGACGTTGTGTGAGAAATAAAAGGAGTGGCTATAATGACGATGATGTTCATAGATAATGAATGTTGAATGATCGTCCTGTGTTTAACCAGGTAAGTGCCCAATTGAGATGATCCGGTTTGAAAAGGAGACATTGGTAACTATGGAGATGCAGGTCATTATTGTTTTAGTTGGTGGTAATTTTGACATTTGTGACTTGGGCTCTTGACAATCACAACTACAGAAAATGTGAACTTTTACAACGTTGGAATTCAGAACGTTGAAAAGTAGCGTAGGGCAATATTCGTTTCCATCGTGGCCTGGAGCCATTTACGAACTTTCACGGCCTCATGGCAAGGACCATTCTCGCTGAAACCAGGAGACATCACCACTGGGTTGTACTGGGAGGGATGTTGAGTGGACCCCGATCATTATCTGAAATTATAAACTTGCAGTTGTTAGTCAAACACGCTGCCCACTGTGTGCCACCCAGACAGATATTCTAAATGAAAGAAAATATGAGATTACAGTTTGTCACGTGTTTAATCCCCGTGACCTAATGCTGTAACATTAGGCTCCTTAAAAGCATTCCGAAATGCTGCTTCTGTGGTAATTACATGCAGCATTGATTTTTAGATCAGAAACAGATGACAGTGTTCAATCATTTACACTCAGGTGAGGGGCCACGGAGATGAGAAAGTCTTTTTTTGCTCAGGCTGGGACACTTAGACTATCGCATTTCCTTAAGTCTATGATATAAATGAAGCGTGTGCTGGGAAATTGCCCTCGGAAACTGTGCTTCAGGGTGACGTGAAACAAAAGTCTTTCTTCAGCGCTCGTCAAAACGAAACGTTGCAATTAGTGAAACACAAATGTGGGTAATTTATATCAAGCAAAGGGACGGGGAGGGGGGCCCTCAGTGCCTATGACAGTAAACGAGTTTGAGCAATAAACGATGTAAAACAAGCATGATAACATGCCTAGCACGAATTTACGAATGTTTTTAGTAAGTATTGCCTTTCACTCACCTTTTTAACATTTCGCTGCTCCCTCTATGAGCCTGTTCACAATACATTACAAAACCTCACATGCGTCCCCTGTATAGCCTATGCAGGCTGTTGGGAAAAGTGCTGTTAGCGAGTAGCACCTATGAAGGCCAGCACGGCACACGAGGGGGTGGGTGGCCAGCACCACGCCCGGCCGCCTTCATCTCTTCAGTACTAATATTTTTACGCACCGCATCAGGTACTGATTTAAGGCTGAGCTGACCTAGGGGAGGCCCAGGACCGGTTCAGATAATTGTTATTGGTGTTGACCGTGAGCAGGAAACAAATTCGGGTCACCGGGTTCGTAGCGCAGCACGCAGACATTCTCATACATACATTCGCACATGCATGCATACATACAACACACATACACAAAAAACACGAGGACAGTGGGTCAGGTCCTGTTAGCGAGCACCTATCAATGCAGTGCACGAGGCAGCCGTGTGGCCAGCAGGGTGCACGCAGCACGGCCTCTATTTCCGAAGCGCCGATGTTCGCAGATGGCACAGGGGCACGCACTTTTTTTGGCTGAATGAACCTACAGGAGCAACAGGGCCAGGTTTAATTGCCAAATTATGTCACCGATGGCCAGGAGTTGCACACACAAATGCCGCGTTTAGTTTCACAGACTGTTGGGGCGTCACGCGCTGTTAGCAAGCCGCCTAATTTGGCGAACTTCGTCGGGCCCAGGAACACATTGATAAGTGGACTGCTGTGCCTCGTGCTCACGGTGCAATAGGCCACGAACATTTTATAACTTTTATTTTGTTTTATATTCATTCACTTGGGTTTTTCGGTAAAGTCACGTAGGTAAAAAAATTCAAGAAATTAAATCACGACGTTTCGGGCGCAACACAAGCGTCCTTCTTCAGAGGGGGACAACTTAGCGAAAGCACACCGCTTAAATGTGTCTCAGTGTGAAGAAGGACGCTTGTGTTGCGCCCGAAACGTCGTGATTTAATTTATTTAAAAAATTTACCTACGTGACTTTACCGAAAAAAACAAAGAGTATGAATCCTTGCAGTCACGAAAACTTCAAATCTAGAATTTATATTCATTCGTTTATTTCAGTCGTGATACTTTTATTTTGATTAGAGAGGTGCCCCCGTGGTGTAAACAAGTGCAGTCTCCAACTCTAATGATCCACTCTATCTCCCTGGCCTCTCTGTAAATGTAGGTGCTGTGAAGAATGACCATTGCCTCAAACGTCACCTGTTATACATTTCCCTTTGAAGGCCACACACAGTGTTATTGACGAATGTGTTGAGTTTCATGTTCAGTTGGGTGAGTGTGTGGTGTCGAGTACACTGCACCACGACCCCCAGTGATTTGGGTTCAATTTTCTGCCCATGAATTACACTTGGCAAACTCAGCCTAAAATAAATAAATTAAACTCATCTCGACTCTTTGGTTCTTTCGGTAAAGTCACGTGGGTCGAAAAAAATAATAGATCACGACGTTTCGATCGCAACGCAAGCAATCGTCAACGCAAGCAATTCTTCCTCTGTGACTTTATCAAAAGAACCAAAGAGTATGGATTCCTGCAGTCACGAAAGCTTCAAATCAAGATTAAACTCATCTCATTGTAATCTAGATTTGAAGCTTTCGTGACTGCAATGATTCATACTCTTGTTTTTTTTTCGGTAAAGTCACGTAGGTAAAAAATAAAATAAACGAAAACAACTAAATTAAATCACGACGTTTCGGGCGCAACACAAGCCTCCTTCTTCAGGTGGGGACAACGTAGCGAAAGCACAACCGCTTAAGTGTGGTTGTGCTTTCGCTACGTTGTTGTTTTCATTTATTTTATTTTTTACCTACATGACTTTCCCGAAAAAAACAAGAGTATCATCTCATTGTAGTATACAGTTCTAGAGAAAAAGTTAACCGGGCTTGTAAAGCGATGGCCCATCGCACGCCCTGTCCCGATACAACAGCATCTCACTTGGCACACACACATACAGCGCACACTCCGAGTGATACTGAACAAAGCGACGTGGGATTCGTTACCGCACTGCGGCAAAGTCTTTCACGACTGCCATCGCCGGCTACAAGCGACATTCCAGAACAATTACGCCCTGCAGTTCGGCAGCGGAGTGCTTTTCTAACGCAAAGGCCTAAGCGGAGGAAACAGCCCAAAGAGCTCGACTTTGATTCACCAGGCTTCAAAACCTTCCCATGACTCCACCTGCCAACATTGCTTAAGTGCATTTGCTGCTGTGAGCTCAAGAGGGTTACAGTCCTACCGGCAAGCCCCGGACATTCTTCCTTGCTCAATTATTTTCATAAACTCGACTTCACACGTTCGTACGTGGGCAAAAACAAAAAAACTCCTAAATATTAAGCTGAACTCCATTCTCTCTCCAAATTTAATTCGAATATGATTCAGTCCATCGGCCTCTTGGCTGTCCAGAGCAATATGAAGGGCAGTATTTTGTTTAGCAAGCAAACTCAGGACCGGTTTCGACATTCTAGGCCTTGCCAGCTGAGTTATGTTCATTAAACACATGCATCTCATTATGCAATGTTATTGGTCCTTGATTTCAAGTGAGTATTGATCATTATCTGGGATGCCTCGAGGTCGAGTATGATGATGGTCCATGGACAGCGATGATGTTCAGAATTTGTGGGTACGCAGGTGGCTGATAAGGCCACTCCTGTAACCACATGTCTTGTCATAGTGACAGCGCGTGTTGTCGTTATTGATAGTTTGGAAGCTTTGAGAGTCCTTTCTGGCCTGGGTGCGTTCTTTCCTTCGTGCCTCTTTGTCAGTTTCGTGATGATACTTTAAGTAAATTTAGCCTCAAGATGATATGTTAGAAAATGTAACTTAAACATTTTCTGCTTTAACATGTAAAGCTGTTTCTGTTCACCATTCAAACGTATATGTGTTTGCTTGTTAGTAAATGTTATTGGTATATTTATTCTTAGTATTTAAAAAATAATAAATACTATGTAGCCAGATGGCGCTGATATTAGAATTGAGTGCCACTTTGTGGGGTCATCCTGCGATTACTGAACATCTGTGAAAAATTGCTTCATAGCTCATCGGATTTTCCCAGTATAAATAAATATTCTGATTCCTAATAAACTGGCCCCTGCCATGGAAATGTGAAATGTTTACCACTGGAGATGCTTGTTTGATCAAGTAGACATGATTTCAAGGCTTTTCCGTGAAATTGTAATTAAACGAGAGATACATTTACACATTTTAATCAGACGTTTAAGCCATCTTGCCTTGAGTGGAGGTGCAAGTGATGCCCTATATGAGGTAGCACACCCGAGACTACATGCGGTGAGACGATCACATGTGCAGGCCGTTAGCTGGCTTGTTGCATTGTATGACCGTGAGAAATGGGCATGGCTTGGAGAAGCCTTCATCCAGCAGTGAATAGACCACCGCTGACGGTGACAATAATGATGCATTATAGATGAGAAGCTTCATTTGGAAGGGCACCTGGGCTAGAACTTGTGCGTGCAAGTCTTCTGATATTCGCAGCTTTAACAGCGGCTCTCTTTAAGTCACCTGACCACGTTTTGAGTCAGCAAATAAACTGGTGATGGCTGCTGCTGCTGCAGCATTGGCAGTGGTGCACACGCACAATTAACAAACAACAAAATACTCAACAGACTTGTCAACAACACTGCCTTAAAATAATATAAATATTAGGCACCTGCGTCTGTCCCTTGATTTCCTGCCAGCGGGCAATCGACACTTCACTTGGCCTTAAAGTGCACATAGCCTGGCACAAGCGCCGTGGTGACATCACCGCCACTTAGTTGCGAATGGCGGTTGTTATATATAAATTTCCTTTAAAGCAGTGTTGTTGTTGAGAGTATAGAGTTTTTATTTTGTTAACATTTTAATTCGCCCGCTTGCAATCGCATGTTTAGGTAGCCGCGTGACTGCTGGGCTGACACCGCCGGGAAGCTGAGTGTAAACCCAAGTTGCAGCCACCCATGAATAATACCACTGCCTTAAAATAACACTGTGGCCTTAAAAGAAAAAAACAAGTCTCTAAAGGGCGACGTTTTGGGCAATGGCCGTTGTTCATAGCTCATAAACAAGCAGGTTCTCACGTGTGGCGAGTTAATGGTCTCCACTCAGTCATTAAGGGCCGCATGTCAAAGTGTATATTCAAATGTTTGTTTTTACTTAATTTCATGTGTTCCAGTTATGAAGCCCAAGTCTGTATTTAGAAATATTTTGATGGAGTGATATTTAGTGAACCACTGTTTATAGATCAAGGGGTCATCCAGAGCAATGTTGCATTGTTTAACTTAGTGCCAATAGCAAGCATTAATCTGGAATTCCCATTGGCTCATGCATTACATATTGTTTCCTTTGGCAATTAAACAAAACCGTTGGACGTTTTTATATTTTTGTTGTTGGTGTGCGTGCTTATTTAACGTTTTTTTTCCCTTAAGATGTATACCGAATCCTTCCTTTAAGCTTTACTCTGCCTTCAATGCACTGCATCTTCATTACAATAGGGCAGTCATGGTCAGCCTGAAGCGCAGAGCTCACGGCCGCAGCTTTGCAGGAGCTCTCCCTCTCTTCCCTGGGACCACGCTGCTGTTCCGTTGTGGTTCACGCGAGCTCTGCAACGTTTATCTTTCCTCTTTCTCTCTCTCTCCCTCGAGTTGCAAGGTTGCCGGCGACTGTTTGATTCAACAGCAACGGAAGTCAGGAAGTCGGGGTGAAATCCCTAAAAAATGCTGGAGTTGCAAGAGAATGTTGAGAGAGAGAGGAGGAGGAGGAGAGGAAAGCAGTTACGGAGATTGCGTTCCTCAGGGGCACTGCTTGGCCTGCTTTGTTCTTGCTCCGCTGTTTATTTGACGTGGGCCTCGTAGCATGCAGACCTGCAGTGGATCGCTTTGAGCTCGCACCAGTTACACAAGCAAGCGGGCGCTGTGTATTCCCACGAATGTTGTGGTGTGCCCCCGTGTAAACGTGTTAATGTGAGAGTGTGTGTGTGTCACAAATGTTATGTGCACCCGCAGTTGCTGGTCAGTAACACTGTCGTGTGCTGTGAGCAATGCAATTAGGGGAAAGACTGATACTAATCGGCTGTTACATGCATGGCATATTTTCAGCCATGACAGTAGCTATTCGGGGCTCTCGACGGGTGTAAGGGGCTGGTAACTCCTCCACCTCGAACAAGATCACCAAAACCACGCACAAATATCAAACTAAGCTTTTACCGGAGGCCTCGGGAGGACAGGTGCTTATGGACGCCTCCTGACCAAACCCCATTTGGTGGTGACAAGATTGACCCTCCCCCCTCAGGGTTTCTCCAGAAACAGCAGGAAACTACTGTGGTATGCTATTTAGAAAGTTAAAATACTAACTGTATAGGAAAGGCTACCATTACTCTGTCAGAAGCTGGACCAGTACTGCCTGGACCTCTGAGGAATACCGGTGATCTGGTGGGCTGCTTTTGGCTCCAGTCACTTCAAGCGGTGGAAAATGCTCCACTCAAGGTAGGTAACTGCCAAATAACGGGGAGTGGTTGTTTTTCTGAACACAATAATGAAGGTGACGTGGGAATGTGGCGGCGAGGCGTGGGAAGCTGTGAGTCCCAGGCTGCTGTAGACTCACCCTTCCATCAACGAGAGGTGAGAAATTATGGTTCTGGTGGTGGCTTATAACCCCACCGAAGATGAACATCAGTGGAGGCATACTGGCAAAGCCAATGAGTCAGATGCCTTTGATGACCTCCTATCCCAGGTGATTGTTAAATTGGCTCCTCGGGATCGAGTAAACCTGTTGGATGCCTTAAATGCCCGAGTGGGCCATGACACAGGCACCTGGGCTGGAGTTATTTAAAGACATGGACCAAATCAGCTGAAATAACAACCATAGGATGCTGCTATAACGATGTGCAGCCCGTGGGCTTGGAATAACCAACACGCTAATCCCGCAGTCATGCATCCACACAACCTCGTGGGTACACGCTGTGTCCAAGCAAGAACATCTCCCAGACTATATAGTGATGGAAGAGCGATTACGTACCCAAATCCTTGACACCAGGACCTATCATGGAGCTGATCTGCCCACTGATCATCGGCTTGTCATTTGTAAAGATGCATCTGAAAATCTTCTACCGCCGTGGTGGGTGTCCACCTATTCATTCATATCAAGAATAGCCTAGTCTCTGCGAGCTGATGAACACTGCAAGTGAAAATGTTACCATTGCTTGCAGCTGGGGTTGGCACCATCCCCGCCTCCTCCTGATATCAAGAGGAAATAGGTGAGGTTTAGGACAGCATTGTGAATACCAACCTCTCCAGAAACCTTCCCTGATGGGGAAGGTGTTCCAGATAGCTGAGAGGAAGTGATTCCTACAATCTACAACGTCCCATGTCGGAAAAACAGGAGGCTGTGCGGTGCTGCAAGCAAGAGTGGTGGTCACAGGTTACTGAGGAGATGGAAACTGCCTCATCAGCTCTCAACCACATCACTTATTAATATCCATGAAGAAAGTTACTTGCAGCACCGCACCTTTTGCCGAGTGGCGATGCAATCTCCAACCCCCAGGAATAGGTCTGCAGGTTTGCTGAGCATTAACGTGATGTCTTGGGGAAGGGTAAACCCCTTCAACTGAGATAACATCATGAGGCAAGGTAGGGTTGACCCTGCTGGGACTTCCTTGCCTCAAATGCAGTCATACCTCGGTTAACAAAGTAGGTGCGGTTCATGACGTCACTTCATTACCAGAGACTTCGTTACCAGAGGGAGATCAACAGAAGGCATAGGGATTGGCTGCTGATACTTTACAGGAAACAAACTCCACTTGCTCGCGTTCACAGGGCACACGCACAATTAAAATGTTACTCTTTGGAATCGCTTTGCATGATTTCTGAAGACGTCTTTTTAGATTATTTTTGTTGTTGTTGCAAAAATATGTGGGCGAAGAGGCCCCCGCCATGGCCGACTTCGTTATGAAGGAGCCTCGTTCCCCGAGGCTTTGTTAACCGAGGTATCCGTGCATCGGAGGAAGTAGCTACCCCATGTGAGTGGCTGGCTGATGTTGCCATCTGTTGAGAAATTTTGAAGCGCGATCCAGAGTCTGAGAACAGGAAAAAGGCCAGGCAGAGATTACCTCCCCAGTGAACTGCCGAGGCAGGGTGGAAATTTGTGCAGGCTACCTTTATATGATCTTCAGTAAAACCCCTCTTAACGACCACCCCTGTAAACGAATAGTCGCTTTACGACGGGCCTCCATAGAGCCCAATGTGTAGTGTATAGTATAGTGTATAGTGTAGTGTATAGTGTAGTGTATAGTGTAGTGTATAGTGTAGTGTATAGTGTAGTGTATAGTGTAGTGTATAGGAGTGTAGTGCCTCCATAGAGCCCAATGTGTTCGCTTACCAACCATTCCGCTTTTAAAGACAGGCTGCTGTCGGTGCAGTAAATATTCATTAATGCGTTGATTAACTTTGTTTCTTTTAATAGAATGTGTTTATAATGTTGTTAGTATCTTTGCGTATTAATATCCATTGTTTAAGTATTATAACTTACGTTTTTCGGGTGAAAAGAGGTCACTTTCGATGCTATCGAAACGAATTCAGCCTTTAACGTCTATTTCCTATACTCGCTTAACGACCAAATCACTTAATGGCCGATTTCGTGGGACCAGTTATCGTCGTTAAAAAGGAGAGGCTCCGCAGGATTGTAACGATGGCCGCCTGGTGGTCCATCTTTTTCAGAACGGTTCAACCGCACTGTTTGTAAAAACTACCGGGACATGTCCCTCCTCAGCGTGAGACCAGGAAAGCTCCGAGTGGAGGATTATTGAGTTGTCTTGCCCAGCACAATGAGGAAAGGCGTGTCGAGCCCCAATGTGGTTGCAGAATGGAGGGGGTTCTGCACATACGGCACATTAAGATTCATACTTTAGGTATGATGTTTTTGTGACTATAACCCTCCACCACCCGACAGAGCCAATTTTCAGAGAATGTTTCGATTCAGAATCATAATTTGTATTTATACTGGAGGAAAATCATATGAGCTATTAAGTAATTTTTCACGGAATATGTCAATAAATTTGGTTTTATCAGCAAAACCGGAATGTTGAAAGCAAGCAAACATGTTTGACAATTTTACACGACATTTCGCTGCAGATTACATCCAGCATCATCATGTGTCCACAAAAGAGCTGAGCTGTTAAAATAAGAGCTGAGCAGTTGCCTTCCAACAACAATGATCACATCTCCAGGTGGCTTATAACACAGCAAGTTGGCGCAGTGGGGAGCACAGGTGGTGCATCTGCCAGTCACCTCAGTCGATCCATAGCACCTGGGTCTGTCCCGTCACCCATCAGCGAGCCATCCACACTTCACGTGGCCTCAAGGTGGACCTAGCCTGGCACAAGCGCTTTGGTGACATCACCGCCGTGTAGTGGCAAGTGGAGGCTGTTGTGTGAGCAGATTAAATCAAGGGGCGTAATGCATCATGGGAACAACTGGCGAGGTGGCAGCAGTGCGGCGACGCTGCAGAGTTTGGAGGCCAATACTGGACAAGAGTAGCTGGGACGTTACAGCCTGACGACAACTTGATGCGTGTGTCTGTGGGTTGTGTGGAGTCAGTGTAGCGGTCAGCGCGCTGCGCTACGAACCCGGCGCCCCAAGTTCGATTGTCGCTCATGGCCACCAACACCAGTGACAAATATCTGAACCGGTCCTCGGAATCCCCTAGATGGACTCAGCCTCAAATGAGTACCTGGTGCGATGTGTAAATATTGCCACTGGGGAGACAAGGGCGGCTGGGAGTGGTGCTGGCCACCCACCCCCTCGTTATCCGTGCCGGCTTTCAAACATGTGCTCGCCAACAGCACTTGCCCCAACAGTCTGTGAAAGGCTATACAGGGGATCTTTGTGTTTTTGCATGCGAGTGGATGTGCATATTGTTACATGTATGTGTTTGTATACGGTTACGTGTCCATACGTATATTTGCGTATCTGCATTTGTGTAGACATGTTGGCGTGTATCTGTGTGCGGCATATGGGTGTGTTATGCGTCTGTGGTTGAGCGGTGGCGCCGTGGTTCGTCCACTGCGACGAACCCGGCAACCCGAGTTAGCTCTTAAGCCATGGGGAGACAAAGGTGGCCGGCATTGTGTTGGCACACAAACACCTCTCGTGCACCTCATATACATGTCTAGGTGCCCCAGCAGTCTACATCGGTTGTACCGGAGATTTTTGTCTTTGTTCGAGTATGTTTGTACGTACATGTGTGTTTATGTGCAAGTGTGTGTGTATATATGAGTGTGTGCGCAACGCATGTCAGTGTGCGCAGCCTCTGGTTAACGTCCAAGCCGTAATTGTAGATTTTTGCTGTTCAGTCTGGGCCAATGACCTAACCGACCGACCAGTCTGTGTCTGGGTCTCTGGGTCAGCATGTCTGGGTGCCCGCCTCTGTACCATGTCACACAGGTCTGTAAGATTGCCCGGAGGCTGCAGTAGCTTCTGTTACAAGATCTGGCTTGAGTGCTTGGATTTAGAGCGCATATATTCTTTGGCTTTGTCGGGATCACTACGTGAGAACTTGGCTTCAAATCGCATGTGTCTATCTCAGATATAGGCAGGATTTCCTTTTGTGGTGAGTTCTCAATGGCAGAGAGTCAATGGGCACAGCCTGTTCAACCAATGATTGCACTAAGAATTTCAACTCGGAGAAATAAAAAAAACGTGAGTTTATTGCCATGCTGTGGACAACTCTATAGTACGTGATTTGTAAAACCAAATCTAATGTGATGGCTTTTTGGTGGAAGCATTGGTGACTTGGTTGTGACCATCAACCATTGCATATCTGCAAGTCCATCATCTAACAACACTTGTCACCCAATCCCATCTACTCTGTCCAGTAAATGTAAGGCATTTTTTTTCTAAACCTCTAAATGCTCTTATACCGTTGACTTACCAGTAGGGGAATGTAAGTTGGAGTTCATTTCTCCAGATTATAACAAACACATTTTTGCCCTCTACTTTAAAGCAAAAGTTGTCAGGATATCTGTTAATCCAGAAAACAGTTCTCTAAAGCGATACATGACCACCCAGAGGAGAGAAGATACCACCAGCTTGATGCAGCTAATCTGGCTAATCTTGATGCAGCTAATCTGGCTGTGACGGTCCCACCTGATGACGGAGACTTGTGTTGCCTCCGAAACGTCGTGATTTTTATTTTATTTTATTTGTATTAATTTTGATGTTTTACCTACGTGACTTTACCGGAAAAAACCTAAGAATATGAATCCTTGCAGTCACGAAAGCTTCAAATCTAGAATTAATACCACCAGCTGTTTAGAACGATCTTCCAGAAGACATCGCTCCCCACTCGACAGTAGATAATTGATGATCATTTTTTGAAAGAGAGTTCTCCACAGTACTTGTTTTGGTGATTATTGAACTTTGTTTCGGAAATGTTTTATTCCGGTGTTCTCCACTAATCTTCAGAGGGAGGCCACTTTCGCCGAGAAGACATCATCAGCGTGAGGGCCGCCACACCGCCCGCAAGGGGTGTTTTCACTATTTGTGTATTGTCGGGGACCGCACGTCAAGGGCTGCACTTAAGGCCACCAGGGGCCACCAGTTGCCAGCGAGGCCTTACAATGAAGAACGCTGTTTTATTCCCTTGATTCCCGCTTTCCCATGACATTAAAATTGTGTGGTTGTTGTCTCCGTGTCATTCAGGGCACGCAAGGGACCCCTGGCTCATCTGGATCCCCTGGGCCAATTGGCCTCCCAGGCCCCCAGGGCATCACTGGTCCGCAGGGGCCACAAGGATTTCAAGGCCTGCCCGGCAAAGTAGGGCAAGAGGGCCCACGTGGCCCCCCTGGGCTCAAGGTACGACTATAAATGCCATAGCAAGGCCAGCAGGACGTGTCCTCTTTTGTTATATTGTATCTGGCATAATTCACTTGGGATGCTGGCGAAAATGTACGTTCGTTTTGTTTGACCATACAACGTGGCATTTCTGACCATCACATATCCGGCCTGACCAATTCACTGCTCGCATCGAGTGCAGAATATGTGCACGTTGTAATTATTTTTTTGAAATATGCTCACAAATGTGACCTTTTCACGTATGGCAATGTGTTCTCAATTTTGTTAAGTAGTTTCCTGCGTTCTTGAAAGCAGTTTGTGTTTTGTTTTTGTCCAGTAACCTATTTGCGCGCAGTGGTGTAAATGTCAATTTCTGTCGATGTTCACGTTTCTGATTTTTTCACAAATCCTCCGATACTTTGGTGTTAAACTGTCCCTCTAAACACAAAACACGTATTGGGAGGTTCTTATCCTCGGTGGAAAACGCTGATCCAGCAGTGGCAATGTCGCATTCCTAAGAGAGGGACAGTTGTATCTGTAGAAACAACCACGGTTGATTTCCCACAAAGTGCTACTCATTTCATAGGACCCGGAGGGATGATAGGCAATCACAACTGGGATTTTAAACTCATAAGCCCCCCAATTGTGACTCAAGTGCTCTTGCAACAGAACGCTCGGCCAATTAACTTCACGTGAAAAGCCGATAAAATTGGCTGGTGTTGTACACTGCATTGTTTCCCTCCTTACTCTTTGAGACTTTGGCCATCCCAATGTGGACGACGTGGTTCATTGGCAAATTCTGTATAGTAACAAGGCATTCTGATATCATTAGTACTTGCCTGTAATTTTCTAAAAGACACGTGGTTTCAATATGCGGGGGTTTTTCACATTTCATGCCACTGAGCAGACTGCACGGTTGACGTTACATGGAAACGTGCTGTTTAACTCACAGGTCATCTGATTCGTAACAATGTTCCACGATCTACATCGGCTTTGAAGCTTGTTTGATCCATCTGTACGTCTCGGGTGATGACAGGCTGCTCCGTGCTGCGTTTCAGACCCGTAGCCATCCGCTTGATCAAATGGTCACAATTCAGGGTCGTGATTCAATTCAAGAATCAAATTACGTGTTATAGATTTGTGGTGAAAGCAGCACACCCAATTCTTCAAATGAACATGCCAACCTTGGAATGTGGTTGGAACCGTTCGACGAACGTTAGCCCAACGTTTCATGTTCGCTGAATCGCTGCATTGATTGCTAGGCCCATTATACACAACATATATGAAGCAACAGCAATGATGTATTGACACTTTACAACGGTTATGCATGTATAGTGTGAATATTGGAATCGAAGCATCATTACCGGGTCTGGTTTTTATCGTACATTTTTCATGCTCGTTTAAGCACCCACTGGTTGTGAGGGTGTTCGACATGTGGTCGACCGTAAGGTCGTAAGTTGAAATCGCGATCGGAATAAACTCACGCTGTCGTTCCCCTCGAGGTTAATTAAAATGGCTCTCGCCGCAGCAAGTCAACAGGCGATGTTCCGTGGAGAGACTGGCTCACTCCATGGGAATGTAGAATTTCCACCACTTCCTCGTCGTCGCCACTAGAGATGGGCCCGAACCCATTGCTCAGAAGCTCCTGTTCTCAGATGCATATGCTTAACGTGAGTTTAGCGATACTGAATATCCCGAGTAATTGGAATGCAGAGCGAAGTAGCACAGTTGTTGAGCATTCATAGAGGTCAAAGTTATTTGTACCACACGATGTTCACTTCGAGCAGCCAACGCAATGGTTCTGGCATGGAACTTGCAGTGTAGAGGTCGTCAGATCAGTGTCCCAGCACGGGCGGTTGAAACGATGGAGCACCTTACGACAGATGTTTTTGTTTGAAACACAAGCACGTGAATAATGGTTATAATTTGAAAAAACACCTACGCAATATTTTTGCAACTTGTTCATTTAACATGTGATTTATGACGAACCGTATAGCACAAAATACATTTTGGAAGGATTGAAAGAACACAGGAGAGATGCAACGAGCCAAAGTTATGTACAATGTACGTCGGAAATTATAAAAGTGGTGGGAGAAGCAATGCAAGGCTGCTTCCTTTTTCAAATAAAATCCAGTTGGTTGACACCGTGGCGTGACGGCGAGCACAGCGGCCTCGCAATCCAGAGGGCGCCGGTTGGATTCCCTGGCACGGCAATTGGAAACGATCGTGCACGTCGAATTTCGATTTAAAGCTTTCGTGACTGCAGGGATTCATATTCTTAGGTTTTTTCGGTAAAGTCACGTTACCGAAAAAACCTAAGAATATGAATCCTTGCAGTCACGAAAGCTTCAAATCTAAAATGCAGGGATTCATATTCTTGGTTCTTTCTGTAAAGTATGGGTTTTCTTCACCTGAGGACGGCTGCTTGCGTTGTGGCCAAAACGTCGTGAGAATTTGATTATATTATGTTTTTTTTTAATTTCCCTTCTACGTGACTTTACCGAAAGAACCAACAAAGATGGTGCACCCCTCACTCTGCCCACCCAGCAGTTACAAATAGACAACACAGCAGTTCGTCGATCTTCAGGTCACGCTGTGGTGGGGTGAAGTGCGGGTATACCCCACCAATTCCAAGTCGTCTGGGCAGTGCGAACGAGTAGGCCAAAATACCCCTTTGGCAGTTCTCTGAAGCTCTCTGTCATGGTTGGCCCTTCTGCAAAACAGCGGCATGAGCCATCAATTCCAGGGCTGCGCCTTTGACCGTTACTTTGTTTCCAGCTATAAATAAGGAATCGCTTTTTTGGCGACCCTCGTGCGTTTCTTTTGCGTAGTTGGTGGGGGGCTGGGGAGTGGTGTACGGTAGTGGTGGTGGTGGGGGGCTGGGGGGTGGTGTGCGGTAGTGGTGGTGGTGGGGGCTGGGGGGTGGTGTGCGGTAGTGGTGGTGGTGGGGGCTGGGGGGTGGTGTGCGGTAGTGGTGGTGGGGGCTGGGGGGTGGTGTGCGGTAGTGGTGGTGGTGGGGGGCTGGGGGGTGGTGTGCGGTAGTGGTGGTGGTGGGGGGCTGGGGGGTGGTGTGCGGTAGTGGTGGTGGTGGGGGCTGGGGGGTGGTGTGCGGTAGTGGTGGTGGTGGGGGGCTGGGGGGTGGTGTGCGGTAGTGGTGGTGGTGGGGGCTGGGGGGTGGTGTGCGGTAGTGGTGGTGGTGGGGGGCTGGGGGGTGGTGTGCGGTAGTGGTGGTGGTGGGGGGCTGGGGGGTGGTGTGCGGTAGTGGTGGTGGTGGGGGCTGGGGGGTGGTGTGCGGTAGTGGTGGTGGTGGGGGGCTGGGGGGTGGTGTGCGGTAGTGGTGGTGGTGGGGGCTGGGGGGTGGTGTGCGGTAGTGGTGGTGGTGGGGGGCTGGGGGGTGGTGTGCGGTAGTGGTGGTGGTGGGGGGCTGGGGGGTGGTGTGCGGTAGTGGTGGTGGTGGGGGCTGGGGGGTGGTGTGCGGTAGTGGTGGTGGTGGGGGGCTGGGGGGTGGTGTGCGGTAGTGGTGGTGGTGGGGGGCTGGGGGGTGGTGTGCGGTAGTGGTGGTGGTGGGGGGCTGGGGGGTGGTGTGCGGTAGTGGTGGTGGTGGGGGCTGGGGGGTGGTGTGCGGTAGTGGTGGTGGTGGGGGCTGGGGGGTGGTGTGCGGTAGTGGTGGTGGTGGGGGGCTGGGGGGTGGTGTGCGGTAGTGGTGGTGGTGGGGGGCTGGGGGGTGGTGTGCGGTAGTGGTGGTGGTGGGGGCTGGGGGGTGGTGTGCGGTAGTGGTGGTGGTGGGGGCTGGGGGGTGGTGTGCGGTAGTGGTGGTGGTGGGGGCGGGTGTTGTGAATGCAGCGCGCGTCTCGTTTGGGCCCGTTCTCTGGTGGCCGCACCTGGCATGCGTTGCATGGGGGGGACATTGGCAGCGCTCGCAGATGCCTCGGCTGAACGGAGCCACCACGACGCCAATCAAAACTGAAACGCAGGCCAACGTAAATCCGCGGAAGAAATAACTTCATTAGGCGAAAAAAATTGTGGTCGTTTTATGAAGAAATTGGGGGAGCTAATCAGCGGCCAAAGTTTTGTCGTGGAATACTCGAGTTGGTGGAAAATATGGCGCGATTTCTGAATTGAATTTTGTCATTTAAGGTAGCCTGGAAACCTTAAAACATATGTATGAAGAAGTTTCCGATTTCTTAGTAAGGGTAGCTTCACTGACCAGTTCACGAGCTAAGAACAAGGCAGCTGTGTCGGCAGGTTTGGAATGTGCCTCCTGCTGCTTTTAAAGTTTAAAAAAATGCATTGCCTTGGTTTTGTTTGAGTCTTTCTTACTATTTTACTCAATCCTAAGCATATTAAATATCTAATTTTTGGCTTGTGTTGACCCATACATCAAACATTGTGGTCTGAAATAATGTATAAATAATACATATTTTTGTTATTATTATTAATGTGCTCACATTATAACCAACAGTGCCGAGAAAACGCTTGTGAACCCATTAGGATGTTTATATATTTTACCTATTTCAAACTAAAAATGTTATTAGATGTTAATAAGTCCTAATACCTGATAAAGATAACCTGATTAAACAAATTACACAAAACATGATACTCTTTCAACATTTATTCATCCTTAAATTATTCTAAATTTAATAACCATGTGTGAAAAAGTATGGGAACTTTTAGATTCAGTAATTAGTGACAACCCCTTGAGCAGCAATGACTGCAACTAAGCATTTCCTGTAACCGTTGGTCAGTCTCTCACATCGGATTTGAGGAATGTTGGCCCATTCCTCCTTACAGAACTCCTTCAACTTGGTGACATTTGAGGGTTGCCTTGCATGGACAACTCGCTTCAGGCCCTGCCACAACATTTCGATGGGGTTTAGGTCCAGACTTTGACTAGGCCATTGTAAAATGTGGAATTTCTTCTTCTGCAGTAATTCTTTTGTAGATCTGCTTGTGTGTTTAGGATCATTGTCTTGCTACAAAACACACTTTCGGGTTAGGTTCAGCTCACGGAAAGGTGACCTGACATTCTCCTTTAGAATCTTTTGATACAATGCATAAATCGTGGTTGTGTCAATGATGGCAAGCCGTTCAGGTCCCGAGGCAGCAAAACAGCCCCAAACCATCACATTCCCACCACCACGCTTCACGGTTGGGATGACGTTCTTCTGTTCAAAAGAAGTGTTGGGTTTTCGCCAAACATAACGTTTCTCATTGAGGCTAAAAAGTGCTACCTTTTCCTCGTCTGTCCAGAGAAAATTGTCCCAGAAGTCTTGTGGCTCATCTGTGTGCTCTTTGGCGGATTTCAGACGGGCAGCAATGATCTTTTTGGAGAGCAGTGGTTTTCTCCTTGCTATCCTTCCATGAACACCATTCTTGTTCATTATTTTTCTGATATTTGAGTCATGAACACTCACATTAGCCAAGGCGAGAGTGGCCTGCAGGTCCATGGATGTTTCTCTGAGGTTCTTCGTGACTTCCTTGATGATTTTCCGGTGTGTTCTCGGAGAGGTTTTGGTAGGACGACCGCTCCTGGGGAGAGTGACTGTGGTCTTGAACTATCTCCATTTATAAACTATCTGTCTGAGAGTGGATTGGTGGCGCCCTTTCTGGACTGATGAGCATCAATAACTCTTTTTCTGAGGTCCTCAGATATTTATTTTGATCGTGGCATGACTTGTTCTGTATGGTGAAGACCAAACTCACAACATTTCTGATATTTATATAGGGTGGGGCCTCCCAAACTCACCCCTGAAGGTCTACTTATTTAATGAAACACCTGATTCGAATTATTACCTTAATTGAGCTCATTAAACCAGGGGTTAACTTACTTTTGCACATACCCTGAACCTTAATTACTCATTGTTTTTTTAATTCATACATAATTTTCGTTTCAAAAGACATGGAATTGGTTAATATAAATCCTATTAGATATTTAAGTAAAGACCAGTTTTGATTCAAGACGGCTATCATGGTAAAACTATGTAATTTCCATAAATAACATTGGGGTTCATAGACTTTTTCTTGGCACTGTATATTGCCTACATGGCATGTAATCATCAACCACCAAGTTATTCCCTCCAATTGATTGCAAAGGCAGTTTCTATAGCTATCAGTAAATTTTCCGGCTGGGTGACCTTGCAGTTACAGCTGTTGACTCATAATTAGAGGGATTCAAGTTCAAATCCTGGGTTGGGGGTGATTATCCCCTGGGGGGGGGGGGGGTCAATAAAGTAGGTACTACTTTGTGGAAAGTCAACAATGATCATCATACAGAAATACTGACCCCCGCCATGCAAACGTGGAATTACTGCCACTGGCTCAAGGCCGCAGAGAGAGAGAAGGATGAGTGCTGCCACTCTGTTCGTTTGCGCAGAGAGACGCTTTGACTTGAGTGTGTCTCGACACACAGGTGAGTGGCATCATCGTGCTGACAGGCGTGAGTGAGTGTTGATTCCTGTGAACTGTGAACAGATGGGTGATTCTGGAGCACATTCAGCACCTGTACAAATGCCACGCTGCTGCAAATCTAGGCTCATTCACAACTCCTCTGTGTTTTTTTAGTTTCTCAGAATTTGCGAGTTTTTTTACATTTTAGTTTATTTTCTCACAGGTTCTCCAAAACTTGAGCTAAAGTGTTTCATTTGAACTCGACCGTAACGAGGAGGCACACAAGTAGCAAGGATTGGCCACATTTTGGTGGCCTTGATTGTGTAGCGGTTAGCACGCCGCACTATAAACCCGGCGACCCGAGTTCGATTCCCGCTCACGGCCAAATACTAGTCACGATTATCTAAACCAGTCCTGGGCTTCCCCTAGGTCGACTCAGCCTCGAATGAGTACCTGGCTCGGTGTGTAAAAACATCGCCACTGGGGAGACAAAGGCGGTCGGGCTTGGTGCTGGCCACCCACCCCCTGGCAGCCTTGATCGGCGCGAACAGCACTTGCCCCAACAGTCTGTTAAGGCGGGAAGGTGACATTGTGGTGGACCTTAGAAGGCAGTACAGCAAGTACAGAAAGTCTGACTTGTGACATGTCCGGGCACTTCACTCTCCTCCAGTATGCATGCACCCAATCAAACATCCCGCGCAGGACAATCTAAACAGATACGGAGGTTTGTTCGAGACTTGCTTCAGTAAATAGACGACTCGTTAGGTGCACACTGATTTACGTCAAGAGCCTTCTCATGCTTCAGCATGATCTCTTCAATCGCCGTATTTGGACGTGTGTATGTGTGATTGTTGAACTTCTGCAATTAAATTAGCTAATTTATTTGAAGACTTTCGTTTGTATTGCCACCGATACCGATGTAAATGGGCCCACGTGCTGCCCCTCGTGGCGCTGGCAGCTTGCACCTCTTTCAGCCAGCACAGGCAGGGAGGCAGGGAGGGAGGGAGGGAGGCAGGGAGGGAGGCAGGGAGGGAGGCAGGGAGGGAGGCAAGCAGATTGTCCTGGAGGCACCACTCGCTCACGCCACCACGCGCCACCACACGGGCTCAGGATGCTTGATTTCCCACTCTCACATCATCCGTCAAGTTGGCCGTGGCATGGGGACTGCTGCCCATGCTCTATGTACGCTACCTGTCAGCGCATAGCGAATATTAAGTCTCCCGGAGATTTGTCTCATCATTGGACTTTGTAGTTTCCCGGGGCGTTGTTTGTGTATGCGCGTGGGCTCGTCTCGTTCTATCGGTTCTTTGCCCAGTGTTGTCCGGAATTCTTTGTCTTCTTTGGTCTTGTGAATCCCCTGGCAAGAGAGGTTTGCTTGATTCTCCCTCGGTGTGTTGCGTTGTCTGCGATTTAATGTGCTTTGAGATTCCGTCGCAGTGCTTTTATTGATTATTGACTGCAAATGCTTCACCTTTTCAATCGGTGGGAAATAATATTCAAACATGTTTTAAATGGTTTGCGTGTCGATGTATAACTGTACTGCAGATGGTGGTGCTGCGTACACCACGCATTGTTTCCCTTCACAATGAATGTTTCTGTTCCTAAGCATGGCTTCGGATTAACCAGTATACTCTTTCAAATATTTTACGCGTATTTAACAATTTTAAAAAATATTCAGCCCTTTTGAATCCACTGGAGGATATATGTCTTCTTCCCCTTGCTATGTAACTAATGATAATTTTTCTCAAGCATACTTCACCACTCTGGTGAGTGCTGACTCATGACTGACAAGCCTGGTTCAAATATCACTCGGCTACTGATGTTAGCAGTGGCCAGGAATCGCACTTGGGCAGCTGGGTTCATGGCACCTTGCGTGAACCATGGGGCCACCGCTCCACCCCGGTGTACGTACGAGACGTACTTGTCGAACCTTATTTAAAGTCAAGTCAAAGGCCCATATTTACATTGATGATGTGGCTGAAACTGATCACTCTGGCGAGTTGTGGGGAGCAGTAGTGTAGCGTTTAGCGCTACACTGCGCTATGAACTCGGTGTCTAAAGTTCGATTCCCGCTCACGGTCAACACCAGTGACGATTATCTGAACCAGTCCTGGGCCTCCCCTAGGTAGTGGCTGGTCAGCGTGGTGTTGGTCACCCACCCCCTCGTGTGCCGTGCCGGCCTTCATAGGTGCTCGCTAACAGCATTTGCCCCAACAAGTATGTTCAGGCTATACGGGAGATCTTTGCCTTTGTCGAGAGAGTTGTCCCTTTACCGCCGATGTCAGCATCGGTGATGAAAACGATAATTCACTAGCGCCTGAATTGGGCTTATTAATGTCTCCAGGCTCAAACGCACAATGCAATTGTGCTCTTCTTCATTTGCAACCCTGCGGCAAAACATGGAAATTCCACATTCCTGTGGCAGGAGCCAGTATATCCAAAAGATGTTCACTGCAGATTTTCCCTAAAATTGTGGCATTTTCTGAACTGCAGAGAGACTGACGATGGTCGAGTTGATCCTTGTAATTCCCATTGCAACCCAGTTGCAAAATAACCAACCCCATAACATGATATAACAGAAATGGTTCTTAACCAATACTAGTTGGCGGTCATTAAACGCTCTGCATGAAAGTAATTTCAATCATCAAATATAGTTCACATTTTAGCCCTTATGGCTAAGTTTATAAAAAATAAAACGTAGCTTAGCTGAGCTAAGACAAATTACAGTGTAACAAAAAAATTGTTCCTGGGTAGTAAGTGTTATTTCCTAATTGCTTATGCCTCAAAAGTACAGAAAATGGCTATTATTCCCCACAAACGTTGCTTTTGTGACCAGGACAGTGATATTTTTAAATTTATCTATTTTCCAGAACATTCCAGATAAATTCAGTGCTGAGTAAACTTGGAGTAACTTCTAGAACATTCTAGAACTTTCCAGTAATATAAATAGTAGTATAAATACAGGGGCCTTAAACCCACCAGTTCAGTTTAGTTCCAGCTGCCCAAGTGGATACAAATCTGCACATTAGTCATGGGTGAAATAAATGTATTTTTGTAGGATGGTACAGAGTGGAAAAGAGAGCCATGAAGTTCGCTATCCCAAGAATTTGGCGGGAACCCACTGACCACTCAAGCAACTGCTATTTCTGCATGGTGGACCCTTCCAAACTTCGGACTGGCAAAAATGCACCTGCTATCACGTATCTGGACCTTCCTTCATCCATTGCCCTAGTGCCACACTGCCATGAGCTCCCTGTACACACTCCTCCGGAGAGAGAGTAGCCGTCTTAAGAAAAGATCCAGATGACAATTTCAGAGGTGGAGCTGAGGAGAGAACCCCATACTACCCCCACCAAAAAAAGACCTCAACGACTTGATCAGAGATCTTGGTCTCACCAAGTCCAATGCCGAGCTTTTGACGTCTAGGCTCAAGCAGTGGAACTTGTTTGATGAAAGTGTGCAAGTCGCAGATCAGAGGAAGCGTCACCAACCTTTTTGCAGCTTCTTCACCCGTCAAGATGGGCTCTTCTGCCACAATGTGACCAGGCAATCGGAATCGCCTGTAACCAGAATGCGTGGCGCCTCTTCATTGACAGCTCATCCAGGAGCCTCAAAGCCGTGCTGCTCCATAATGGTGTAGGGGTGTTAGAGAGAGAGCCGTTATGCATGGCAGCTTATGGGAAACAAACACAGTGGGCGGGGCTACGTGAGTGCACGGGGGGGGGGGGGTGCTCTCAACGACGTCCGCACCAGGCAGCCCGGGGCCCCACCCCTCAGCGGGGGTTGAGTATAAAGGGGGATGTGTCAGAGGGCTCGGGGCAGAATGTTAAAGCTAAACCAGTGAAGACCGAAGATCGTCTAGCTAGAGCCCTGGACTCCCCTGGGACGCCGCCCTTGTCAGGGCCGCGCAGGACCGAGCCAGCGGCGTGGTCCCGTGAACCAGAGCTAGTGCTCTGGGACTCCGGGTACCGTAGCCCGACTTACCAGTGTCGGGCCAGACAGCCTCCCCTAGCCCGTTAGTGGAGGACTAGGAGGTAGGTCAGAGATAGCTAGCAGTATATTCCCAGCTAGCCGGGTGAGGGGGCCGATACCCCCTCCAGTATTGTAAGTCCGCGGTTGTGACAACTGTTGCGGAATAAATACGTGTGCCTCAACCCCGGGTGTCCAAGAGTCCTCAACGGTATTACAATGGTAACAAGTACCCGTCTCTTCCCCTGGCTCACTCGGTGCACCTCAAAGAGGATTACAACAGCATCAAGACGTTGCTGGACGCCTTGAAGTATGATGAGTATTCCTGGGAGGTCATTGGAGACTTCAAAATGGTGGAATTCCTGAAAGGTCTCCAAGGCGGTTTTACCAAGTTTCTCCAAGAAGCTCACTAGTAAGGAGAAAGTGGCTTGGAACAATTTTGTCACGGTGGTTCGTGGCTTCCTGGGCAATCACAAGGTCGAAAACTATGTGGAGCTGGTTGAGACTCTGGTGAAGAACTACGGCACAATGGGCTGTAGGATGTCCCTCAAAGTCCATATCCTTGATGCTCATCTTGATCAATTGAAGGAGAACATTGGAGCGTACTCGGAGGAGCAAGGCGAGCGCTTCCACCAGGATATATGGGACTTTGAAGGCCGCTACCAAGGACAGTGTCATGAGAACATGATGGGAGACTGCGTTTGGGGGCTGATTCGTGAAAGTGATTTACAGTATAATCGTATCTCGAAAAACTACTCACTTCTAAATCTTTTGTAGTCATTGTTGTATTTAGTATAAATACATGTTAATTTTCATTCATATGTTGTTTTTCTGACTTTATGTGAATGAAAGGACACAAATTCGCCCGTTTTTTCATTGAAAATAGGTAAATTTCAAAGTATCATTGTCCTGGTCACAAAAGTAAAGTTTGTGGGGAATAATAGCCATTTTCTATACTTTTAATGCATTAACAATTACGAAATAACACTTACGACCCAGGAACAACAATTGTGTTACATAGTGGTATTGGTCACAACGTTGAGATAATAAACAAAACGTCAACACACTCTAGTATTCATATTGAGTCGCCGGTGGCTGAAGTCTGGATTCAAACCTAGGAGCTCCGAACTATGGCACGGGCACAACGTCAGCTCTCTAAGCCCCTCAATGAGTTGCCACCGCAGTGTTTGCCAGAGGCGGCGGTGGTGGTCAGAGTCTTTGAGCCGGCGCTCTGTAAATGTTTGATTGATGATCCCGCCGTGACGTCTTGACAGCTTCAGTGCCGTAACCCAGGGCGCTGGGAGCATTGAGAATTTTCTTAAAATTCATCCTCCTGGAAGGAAACGTCTCGACACATCGTCTTCTGCGCCCTCCCAGGCGGGGGCTCGGCCCGATTTGGCCGGCTTTCCCACACCCGAAAGGTGCCGACGCGTCGCTGAGAGCTGTCAGAATTGCACTTTTGGGGCCCGTGCGCTCACCCCGTACTTAGCCGGCCCCACGGAGGCATTTCCACAAAGCCCCTGGTGGCCGCCCCTTATAAATCATTGCGCTGATTGGCAGAGAGAGCTGTCAGCCCCACAATGCACTTCTCCCCAGCAGCCTGTGGTTCTATGGAGGGTTGCTAAATTAACGGGTTTCAACGATCCAAGTTTCAACAATCCAAAGTGATTGCTTATACCTAATGCTACACAAAACAGTAGCACTTGTGAGCAACGGTGATTGATGACGTGACCTTGGCCAGACAGAAATGTGTTGCTACCTTTCCACGGCCTTTAGAAATCAGATCCGAGCCATACCAGATGCTTCCTGGGACGACCCAGCATGGACTGTGTCTTGTCCCTTCCCTCCTCTGCCCACCCACCTCCACCTCTCGCCCCCCTCCTTTCCCTCTATATCGTTGGACAGAAAAAAAAATCGAGGTTTAAAATTTCTTAGGTTAGCAAATAATTGAATATGAAATTGTACTCAATTTATTGTGCACCGATTTATTTGACCCCAGAGGGATGATGAGTCGACTCCCAAACAGGATTTGAACTCGAGGTATATTTAATTGTGAATGAAGCTGTGTACTGTCATGGCACCCAGCCGGACTGTGACAGTAACATTCTAAGTCACGGTGTCTCCCATACTCAATTTAGCAATTGAGTGATGCGAAATCCCACTGTACTCCTGAACAGTGCTGTAAATTCCACATTCTCATGGCAGGGCCCAATCTTACCATAGGATGACGACTGTTGTCCTGGCTGTCCGGTGCTGTGGGTTACAATGATCAACCCGATTCAAGAGCTTCTTAGCTCACAGGGCAAATATAAATAAACTGTTCAAACTGTTCAAAGACAATGAGAAGCTTGAGAGTTCAAATCCCGGTCGCAGGTCGGCTTCAGCCAAACGTTTGGGCCACTTACCCCATTTGTGGTCAAGTGGGGCAGACAGGACCACCAGTGAGCAATGCAGGCGCGATGGCTTAATTGATGACGTCCCTGAAATAACTTCCATTTTGCCTGGTCCAATTACACTCAACTCAAGCCTACCCAGTGGCTTGAATACATAAAACTTCCTGGATATAATGGGACAATGAATGCGTCTTTCGTAAAAAAATAAAAATTCGCGTACACGTGCGGTGATTTAGCATGCCTTTGTCGCGTAGCATTTGGCAAGGAAGAGCATATCCACATCGGGATGCCACGGTCCAACTCGGCGGTGCCCTTCTGGGGCTGTGCACACGTGGGGTCATTCAGCCGGGTGGTCCTGCTGTTGCAGGGTTCAACTCACAATTGGAAACGTTGTGAGATCAAATACCGGGGGGCGGGCTTTGTCTCCAAGCCGTCATCCTTCCAAAATCAATAATGCGAGCACCGCTGTATGAGAAGGAACAAATGATTGTCTATGGAGAGGCTGGTCCTTGCCATGGCAATGTGGAATTTCAACTACTGGCTCAGGTCTACTGAAGCAGATGAGCATTGCTTCATTGCTTGTGGGAGCTTGGATTTAAAAACATATATATTTCTACTCTTAGGTTTTTTTCGATAAAGTCACGTAGGTAAAAAATAAAATTAAAAGTTAATAAAAGTAATAATGGAAATAAAATAAAATAATAAAATTGACGACGTTTAGGAGGCAACACAAGTCTCCGTCATCAGGTGGGACCGTCACAGCTAAAATTACTGCATCAAGATTACTTTTATTAACTTTTAATATTATTTTTTACCTACGTGACTTTACCAAAAAAACCTAAGAGTATGAATCCTTGCAGTCACGAAAGCTTCAAATCTAGAAATATATATTTCTATGCAACCATTGTTATGATCTGTGGTGCTGGCGTGGCCATATTATCGTACTGACATCGCCATATGACTAGAATAGTCAACTTACTGGCATGTTCTAGGACTGGCATGGTCCATTTGGTCGAGGAACTTTACAGTGTAGCGAAATTGTAGCATCTCAGACATGATGCTGACTTAGTCATTTTAAGAACCAAATAAAATGAAATGCAGAAAATAATTGAAAAAACGTAATAAAGGAGGCTACGAAGTTGGTCTCAGGATACATTTGAGTCAAAGCAAAAGTCTGGAAGAGCAATTTCGCGAAATAAACGACAATATCTGGTGTAGAGACACAACTGTAGCGTGTTTACCCACGGCCGTTATTGAACATGGACCAGAATCAATATGATGGAATAATGAGGCAGATATAAGAGAGTTTGTGATGCTTTTGGAACATATTGATTATGAAAAGTAATAAACTCGTGTGCCAAACGATTAGAGTTGTAATCATTGTATATTACCTGCTATTACACGTAGATTGACAGCATGGAAACTCATTAAAAAAAAAAGAATATTGAACAAAAACTGAAAGGTGCATAAACATTGAAAACTAAATTTTCCAGATTGTGTTTCGTTTGTTGTCATTCCCCGCACCTCCGATTAGCACGGTTGGCTACGTACGGTCGAAATAAGCTATACATACGTACAGAGATGCATTTAGAGGTGCATGCTTCAAATTGCAGCGAGAGATAGAAATAGGAACGGAGCACAAAAATCATTGCCATTATATTGACTGCAGAAGTAGCGTGAGCTTGGGAAGAATATGTTGCTGGAAGGGGTAATTTCCGACCATCGAGACTTACGACGGAATGGCAGCCAAAGGAGGGATCGTTCCTGAGAGGGCGAACCACCGCTGCTGTTGATGAAGCTTTAAGATCAGCTGGTGTACAGGAGCTGCGTATGGATTATTACGTTGCAAAAACACACGAGAGACGAGGCGACGGCGTGGGCGACAGCTTGACCTTCATCCAGCAGTGGATAGCTCATGGCTGATGATGGTGAAACAGTAAGGTTGTCCCCTGCCACGGGTATTCTGCCGCTCGGCCAGGGCTGTGAAGTTGTAGATGAGTGACCCCTCCACACTTGTCTGTGTGAATCGATGTGTCTGGAGCTCGCGACCCTCATGAAAAAATATTATTGTCATATAAGTCAGCAATACTTCGTTGCAATTATCGAAAGATGCCTTTAAATCCAAGCTTTACTTGTTGCTTGACAAGGGCCATCATATGACAGATTGGTTCCTGTCACGGTAATTTGGAATGATCACCGCCGCTTCGAGAGCGCCTGCAGTGAATATCAACAAGCCAGCGTTCACCTGAGCATGGAGACACTGGCACTGTTTGTTTTTACTGTAGCACACTTTACCCATACCCAACAGGTAACTCTTGCGTTTACATGCTCTGATACAATCCGCATATTAACACTAACTCAATTAGTCTGGTAAGGGTACATTCCATCCCACCTCATTCTGCCCTCATGATACGTATTGCGTCTTCATAATGATCATATGAATATAGGGTTCAAAAATATAGGACTGTTATGGATAAGCATACAAAAATACTCTAGTGGTAGTGCCTTACGCCGAAACTCCCTACTCCCAGCCAGTCTAAGCAGCGTTCCAGAAAAAAAAAATGATCGAGTGAGAAATTAAGCCTCGGTTAGACTGGTATTTGTAACCCTAGCCTTAATGTAACCAAAATAATTATCATAACCCTATAACCTAGACGTAGCAACAGTGCCCGCCCCTAACCCTAACCCTTAGCGTCAAAACAACATGCATAGGGCATTGTTCCCCGATGAAGTCACTGCACCTGGACTTGGGAGACGAAAGAAGATTTGTTTTAAGGAAGCTGCAGGTGCCAAAAACACGGGGTAGGGGGCGGGGGCCCCGCCCCCCACCACCATTCCCTGTGCAGGCAGGCAGCAGCTTCTTCGGTGCACAATGAGACACGGCAACAACAGCTCTAGGGCCCATTGAGTAGCGAGCAAAGTCCCCAAAGTCCTCACTAAATTCAGCTGCACGCGCATTGCGCTGGCGATTGGCCGAAACGTCTCTTTAATCCCCTCTCTGTAAATTTTAAATAAATAACCGCTCGCACAAAAATGTACGTTAGTGTATTTTCTTCCGAAAGGCGTAATTGAAAATCCCCTGTAAATTTCTTCATCCGCACTGTCATGAATTGCTTCCTTCCCCGAAACCGGGAGATCGGCGCCGCAGTTTTTGTAACTGCAGCGAAAATTCGCCGAGGCCCATTTGGGGAATATTAACAGAGGCTTGCTCCACTTAACCTAATGTGCAAAGCCAGTATTTGGCGGTGTCTGCCAGGATCAACAGTTGGGATGAGAAGTAGGAACTCAGGCGGCAGGGTGGGAGCTGCTTGATAAAGGGGTTGGCGTTTTGCAAAGAGGGAAAATTTGATCTGACCAGGTGACTCAGGGGGGCTCACATTGCCCATGTCAGAGTGGGAGCCTGGGTTCGAATCCTGGGCTCCCACCTGAGAAAACACTAGATTCTTAAGTGTGCTGTATCCCCCAGGCTGATTCTGAGGAGATGCATACCATTTAAACAATGCTTTTGTCTGTGCGGTGATGTTATGCCCTAAACCAGCACTTTAGAAGTGCGGGTTGGTAGATCACACACATGTGTGAAACTTTCAAACCTACTGGGTGGCAAGATGGCCAGCAAATGTCAGCAAAGCAAATAGATTACATCCATGTGCGCTGAGCTTTGGATGTTAACCCATTCGTTAACCCCCAAAAAGTTACGTTAAATACTTTTTTTCTCACTCCCAAAGCTTCAAACTCGTATAAAAGCACAACGTAAGGTGGGTATCTACAAAAATAGAGTCGGTTTTTTTGTCGCATCCTTTTTTCAGGCCCTTATCAGTCCCTTTCTCTTCCATCATGCCTCAACACCCATTGGGTGGAACTCGTGTGAGTTTTCCATACCTTTTTTGTGTTGCCTCTCAAGGGAGAAAAGGGAGCGCTCTGTTCATCTGGTGAAAATATCACGAGGGAATCTGACCACGCAGGGTCACTTGGTCCTCCTGGGCCTCCAGGTCCCCCCGGACTTCCTGGTCCCCTCGGCCTTCCTGGACATCCTGGGCCTTTGGGATTGAAGGTGCGTGTGTGTGTGTGTAGGGGGAGCAGTAGCGCTACGAACCCAGCGACCAGAATTCGCTTCGCACTCATGGCCAACACTAGTGACTAATATCCGAACTGGTCCTGGGCCTCCCCTAGGTCAACTCAGCCTCAAATAAGTGCCTGGTGTGGTGTGTAAGGATCGCCACTGGGGAGACACAGGCGGTCGGGCCTGGTGCTGGCCTTCATAGGTGCTCGCTAACAGCAATCGCCCCAACAGACTGTCACAACAATGAGTGGAGCGCCAGGTGGCTGAAACGGAGCAAGAAGACACAGTAGAGTGCACAGGTGGTGCATCTGCCAGTCACCTCAGTCAGTCAACCCATGGCACCTGGGTCTCTCCCGTGGCCTCCTGCTGGCCATCAACACTTCGCGTGGCCTTAAAGTGCAACTAGCCTGGCACAAGCGCCGTGGTGATGTCACCACCACTGGGTGGCGAACAGCGGTTGTTACTGTTGTTGTTTCGAGTGTGAGACGATGTGTTTGGGGTGCAGTGACCCAAGTTCGTTCATTAGGTTACACTCATTACACACAAAGTGCTTCCCGCAAATGAACCACAACACCTTGCTAATCTCGTCACAGAACATACACCATCACGCAAACTCCGATCATCCTCGTAGCTGCATATGGCTGGCCATCGTGCGCTTTTAGATGCGCTTCTTTGGCTGTCTGGAACACTCTTCCTTCCGATATTAGGAAGCCACTGGAGCTATGCTCTTTAAAATCATCTAGCTTGATAACTCATTTCTTGAGAACTGCTTTTGTGTTGAGTTTGTTGTCTCTCCCTGCACATGTGATTAGCACGGATGGCTACGTACGGTGTGAAAGAATATTCAACATACGTAACAACATACGTACAAATGCAAATTGAATGTAACCTGGTTGTATACGTTCTGTCTGTGACCCTGCAGGGAGAAAAAGGCGAGCTTGGTGCAGCAGGGCCCGCAGGACCCAGGGTAATTGTTCAATTCGATCGTACCAAGCGAGCACTTCAACAGATATCACTTTGTCGGACCTTTTTTTGGAAAAAAAAGAATACACACCAATTTAAAAAAATCCAACTTCATTTTAGCCTCATTTCTTGTTGCTTAGAGAGTGCAAAAATGTATTCAATTGTTTTTTTCTGTGATGTTGCACAAAATTTAGGTCAGCGAGGCCTCTGATGAAGACGTAAGCCACAGAGCCAATAGCTTTGTAGATGTGCAACTGGGTTGTGTGTTGTAGGCAGTCTCCGCATGGGTTAAACCAGGGGTCGGCAAACCAAAATAACAAGAAGAGCATTTTTTTGTCGAATTCGGTAAAAAAATGTTAATCTATATTTCAAGAGCCGCAATGCACGTGGTTCAAATTCATTTATTAGGTATAGCCCTGTGAGGGCATTAATTCTAGATTTGAAGCTTTCGTGACTGCAAGGAATCATATTCTTAGGTTTTTTCGGTAAAGTCACGTAGGTAAAACATCAAAATTAATGAAAATAAAATAAAATAAAACAAAAATCACGACGTTTCGGAGGCAACACAAGTCTCCGTCATCAGGTGGGACCGTCACAGCCGAATTAGCTGCGTGACTTTACCGAAAAAACCTAAGATTATAGCCCTGTGAATCGGGTGCAACCGCAACAAACAAAAAACAAAAACATGAACAAGAAAACATCTTAAAGTGACTATGTGCAAACAGAAAATCCAAGAAAAGACAGCAAAATATTGCAGAAAACGCACCGTACACCAACACTGTGTGAAAAAAATCCCAGTGGGATGCAAGTCAAACAACAACAACAACCACAAGACAACTTAGATTAAGGCCATCAGTCTAACTCTGTACAGCAAAAAAACAAACATGGTTAAACCAAAAAACTTTTCGAAAATCACCAAAATAAAGCAATTAAAGCAATGAAACAGTGATCATAGGAACTGTGACCGAATTTTCACAATAAACGACGTAAACAACATGTACTACCAAACTCTGCAGCCATAGTGAATACGAGACGGAGGCCATTAATGAATGACGTCACGAAGCAGTCCTTACAAAGCCGCCATGCAGCTCCGGAGTCGCAGCTTGCTGACCCCTGGGGTCGATGTTTCGCGAATGAGATAAAGGACGAAGCAGTGTGCTCTGGTCCTGCTACTGCAGTAACCTCGTAAGGTCCAGCAGTCACAGGGCAGACAAGACACTAGGGTGCTACTGTGAACTCTTGACAGCAACTTAAAACTAACTTTAAAGTTTATATATTTTGTAACTGGTACTGCCTGTGCATTTGTACGGGATACATGGCCAGGGTGGAGGGTGGGTGTGTTGGGGGCGGGTGGATAAAGTACAACAAGTTGGCACAGTAGGGGGCACAGGTGGTGCATCGGCCAGTCATCTTAGTCATCCAACCCATGGCATCTGGGTCTGTCCCTTGACTTCCTGGCAGTGGGCGTTCGACACTTCACGTGGCCTTAAAGTGCACCTAGCCTGGCACAAGCGCCGTGGTAACATCACCGCCACTTAGTGGCGAATGGCGGTTGTTGTTGGGGTGCATAACATCAGTGCGACGCACGAGCCCAGCTCCACGCTGTGGGATGCGGGTGACTTCACCATCGTGCAATTGCCCGCCTGAGTATCAGCTAGCAAGCCAGAAAAACTTTTTTTCCAATATAATTCCAATTCATATTCTTCTTTTGTAAAGAGTGGTGAACCAATATATTCACATATTTCAGTGCGTAACAACTCCATTGGATTGAGTTGATTTTAGTCCTCACAATTTGGTTTTATTAAATTAAATACACATGCATACAATACTGTCGTTGTATAGTGCAGTTATTGGTGATTAGGCTGAGAAAATGTAATTTTACAGAATATGATGAAGGTCCAGATTGTATACAATGGGTTTTTTGTGCAGTTGTTGGTGGCTGGACTGAGACCACCAATTTTCTATCCCTTATAAATACGTTTAATGATGGCTTTATATCCAGAATTGAACCCAAAATCAATTCCCGGGACTCTTTATTGCAACAATGCAATAAACTAACAATTCACAAGTAACCTGATTTCGACCTTGGATCTTTCACCTTTTATATTCCACTTGCTTAATCGGTTTAACCCATCATCAATTACATTATAAACGAACCCGTGGGTGGAAATTACCAAGAAGATGAATTCCCATGGCTTTTTACGAATCACTGGCCATGACTGCGCCCTCTCAGGGTCCCTCCGGTCTGGACGGGGAACCTGGTTCTACCGACATCCGGGACTACAACTACGGCCTTCTACGAGATGCCATGCAGGTGAGCTGCCTCATCTTAAAGATGCTTGCATGAAATAGGATACTGCATATGCAAACGGATTCAAGCGGCCTTGGACACAGCTTGTAGAAGTGATCATGAATGGTTAACACGTGCAGGCTTTCGCGACCAATATTCATAATAAAGGTTTTTGGGTTAGATCGCGTTATTTATAAATGTATCGTAGCCCTCCACCACCCGACACGGCCAAATAACAGTAAAAAATGTGTCACGTTTACAAAGGACAAATAGTTCACTACTTTAGCCCACCGGTGTGTTGAAGAGTGAATCAACATCATTTAAAATTTGAGTACGACGTTTCGCCGGTAATTACATCCATCATCATCGGGCAATTTGCCAGAATGGTGAAGCTCTCCTCTTGATCCCGGTCTTAAATAGAGCAGCAGCAGAGTGACGTCATCTTTAACACACCGGTGGGCTAAAGTAGTGAACTATTTGTCCTTTGTAAACGTGACACATTTTTTACTGTTTGGCCGTGTCGGGTGGTGGAAGGTTACGACACATTTATAAATAACGTGATCTAACCCAAAAACCTTTATTATGAGTGATCATGAATGCTTTCACGTCCTTTTAGAATGAAAGTGCCAGCCTCAGATGGTGCATGGAGATACATTTTACATCCACACCTCTTTGTCAATCCACTGCTGGATGGAGGCTCTTCCACACCACGTGGGTCGTAGGGGTTGTTTGAATATGCTTCACCCACCACGCCACCACTGCCGAGCAGTGCTGGCTGTGCACGCCTGAAGGCAGTGACGGTTGGTGGATCGCACAAATGTTGCGAAACTCCATTCCCATGAGTGTCGAGCCTTACCCTGGGTGTACGGGAGAAGGCAGTACAGAAAATGTAAACACATAACATCTGTCCTATCTGTATGGAACAGTAACTAATGGGCATTTTTTTTGTTTACGGGGCAAACCTTACTAATTGGCTGTGTCGGGTGGTGGTGGGTTTAACCACACATTTAGATTAACGCGATCTAACTAAAAAAACCTCTATTATATATAAGATTGGTCGCGAAAGCCTACGCGTTAAACTATAACAGAGTGCTGCCCCCTTCACATGCTTAGGTTTTCTCTGGGTGCTACGATTTTCCCCCACATGTACAATCACTCATTATTTTGCTGGAAACATCTCAATAAATATATGCACCTCTGTGTTTGTAAATTATGCATTATTGTGAGATTCAATTTCATAAATGCTCGATACATTAAAATAAATCAATAGTATTATATGGATTGGCATCGCTATCACTAAACATTTGAACTCAGGAAACTGGCTTTAGAGCTCTGTGCGCTAACCACTGCACTTCCACTCCACCCACATGAGGCTAGCAGCTAAACGTGTGATGAATTTCAGTCCTAGTCTGAGCAGCGCAAACCTTCACATCTTCATCAGGGGCGGATAAATAAGATATGCTTTTCACACAGCAATGAGACCTGATGACCAGTGCATTGTGCATCGGGTTTTGAGCATTTGATTTTTATTTGTATTCATCGTTTGGGTGTACAAGTTCCCATTGTGTGCAAGTGGCTTCAAGGCCAATTAACCACATTTTCCATTATGAAACCATAATTCCCTGCGCTGAATCCAAGGGACGGGGAAAAAACGTATGCATTATTAAGGTGGTTATTTTGGATTGATGGTAGGACAGCAGCCTGTGTAATTACCAAGGACTGAACACGTTGCGATGGTAACTGAGTCTTTTGGGCATAGCTTATTCATGAATGTTTAAGGTGCTTATGATGATTTTAATGGAAAAAGACGCCAGTATCCGGCCTCAGTGAGCAGCCAGAATGTGAAGGGAGTAGAGAATGTTGTGTATGTAAGTAATTCGCATTGTACAAGGGTTTGTGAGAAGGGTAGATTGTATTCAGTGGACTGCACAAACCAACTTTTTAAAGTGACGATATGGCCTCCAGTGTTACACAGTGGGTGTTTACGTCGGGTGTAATAGCTGTGTCATTGTACACATCAGAGAAGTGGATGTTATTGAGGCAACTGGAGAACAAGCTTCTGGTCTTGCGAGATAAAAGTTTGTGGAGGATGCTAGGAATTTCATGACAGGACGCAGGTAAAAGTATCCTAAAGGCTCAAAATATAACGTAGCGCCTAGCATAACACAGCATACAATAATATCCGTAAGAAGGGGTGATTGCCGATGGTCAAGAATAATAATGGAGTGGCAGCCAAGGATTGGAACGCACCCGCGTGGATGGCCACTGGGGAGATCGAGCGATGAAGTCAGTTCGCTGTTCAGGTGCCAGGTCGATTATATAACCGCAGGATTGTGAGAGGTGGCTGCGACTTGGGGAGGCCTTCATCCAGCAGTGGATTGACCACAGCCGACGACGACGATGATGATAAAAAATAATCGAAGACACAATCAGGTTGTGGTGGGTAGGGCCCTTATGCAGGTTGGGGGTTTGTGGGTTACCGAGATGAGTATTGAAATAACAACCATGGGTTTGGCAACAAAGGTAAGACCATGTGAGTAAACCTGCGATGATCCCTGAATCGTGTTGTTATTCTAATTGTTTTTTTTTTGCAGGGTCCTCCTGGCCCCCCGGGTTTGCCAGGATCTCCCGGCCCCCAGGTTTGTCATTTTATTAAACTCTTTGTGCGCCCTCTTTCCTGACATGAAGTGAAGCTCTGCCACTTCGAAGTTCCAATACATCTTTGAGTCGGTGTTGAACATTGAGCCAGTGGCTTCATCTTCTGAATATTGAGCCAGCTGTGTCATGAGAATAGGTTTTCCCCTTTTTTTCTGGCAACAAAACAGGTGTTAAGATGTTAAAACACCAAACTGAAACTTGTGGTCAGAATGCAAACACAAAACATACTCTGATAATATATGCATTGTCTTTGAAACTGATTGATCCACACCAGAGACAGCTTTCTTTTGAGCCTAGTCTGACGCAGCTGCATCATCTTTTGAATATTGAGCCACATGCTTCGTCTTCTGGTGCCTTTTTCCTGGCATAAATTGAAGCTCTGCTGCTCAGAAGTTCTAGAACCATGTTTCAACAACCCCATGAAAAGACCAATAGCACAATATGAGCACAATTATAAATTAGCTAATGGCGAAAATTAAAATATATGCAGTGTATATGATGTTAAAGCAGATATCCTGGTACCCCCTCAAAAATGAATAACTTAGCAATGTGCTCTAACCCGTTTAGGTAAACGACTCTGATTTGTTGCTTGATTGACTGCATGAACGATTGATTGTGTTGGCCTTTGCTTCGCAGGGAATGAGTGGACTCCCTGGAGAGCTGGGTCCCCCCGGAATCCCGGGGACACCAGGGCTACCCGGATCAATGGGGGAGCGCGGATTCCTCGGGCCCCTGGGTCCCCCTGTGAGTACGGACTCGAGCGAACGCACCTCCCGAAGTCAAAGATCCCTCGGATAGCCTTTAACAGACTTTTGAGGCAGGTGCTGTTTGCGAGCACCTATTAAGGTTGGCACGGCACGCTGCAGGCGGATCGCCAGCATTATGCCCGATCGCTTTTGTCTGCCAAAGTGGCAATGTTTACACATCGTACCAGGTACTCATTTAAGGCTGAGTTGACGTAGGGGAGTCCGAGGACCAGTTCAGATATTCATCACCAATGTTGTCTGTGAGTGTTCGTATCGCCAGGTGGTGGCGCACACCAACAATCCGGCATGGTGGAGGCGAGGGTCACTAGATCGTACACATTTTGTGGAACTCCCGTCCCATTCGGCGTGGAGGTACCATACCCAGTTTTGCCAGAAGGCAATACAGCAAATGTCGACTCCGCCTGTTCCACCTGTATAGGACAGAGTGTTGACACTGGCACACGTGGGTTTTCTCTGGGTGCTCCATTTTCCTCCCACATCGAAACTATAAAGAAGAAAACATCTTAAAATACAGAGGACCACAGAGCTTAGGCAGTGGTCGGAGACTGCTCACCACCTGGCTGCTGCCTTCCCACTTCTTTGGTTTCCTGCGCCTCTGAGTCGTTCTCTCTTTCACAGTGAGGGAATAACGTGCAGCACGTTACAAGTTGAAATTACTATTATTACCGACATATTATTATTGTCATAAACTACAACTCAATATAGACATAACACTGTTTTCGCTCAGAGTAAATAATGCTTCCACTTTATGATTAGCAGGAGTGGCCGACTCATAATCAGGAGATCATGAGTTCAAATGCTGCCTGATCAGGGATTGACTCAGCCCGTCATTCCTCCAGGGTCCAAAAAATTGAGTACTGCATTGTATGAAGGCAATGGGGAGACAGGTCCTCGGCTGAAGTGAATGTGGAATTTCCACCACTGAATAAAGCACCATCAATGACCATGAGCACCACCAATGGCTGTTTGAGTTTGGGGACAAACTTTGTATTATTTGGTGAACTGCGAGAAACAACTAACGCCTCCATGCCTAACACAGCACTAAGATCATCTTTGTGTTTTCAGGGTAACAAAGGAGATGCTGGAGAAAAGGGGGACAAGGGTGACATGGTACGCATGACGTGTAAACAATCTCTTCGTTAACGAATTTCACCTCGAGATTTGCATGATCACGTGTATCAGCTCAATATGGATGACACAATAGCAGCACCATCGTGCCCCCTCTCTGTAAACTTAATCAGGACCCTCGCGTGAGCGTCGTGAGACTCGGCGTGGCATTTCTGGGTAAGCAAGTGCGATCATAACAACAACAACATAAGTGGCACGTTAAAAATTTACAGTCAAAGTCCGTTTTATCCGGAGTAAACGGGACGATCAGTACCACCCCCCCCCCCTTCCCGAATATCCAGGGTCCCAACACGGGATTCACTCGTTTATCCCGTGAGCGTGACCACAGGATAACCCCTGGGACGAGTGTAAGAATTTGCGGGATAACTCCCTTTGTTTGGAAGAGGCCCCGCCCCTACCCACAACGCATCACCAAAAAAACGTCACTAAACGGGGGCGTGGCCAGCAGGCATGCACGTGGGGGGCCACCCTCGATGGGCGTTTGGTGACGGCAGGAGGTCACAGTCATCACATTGCCTGGTCTCTCGGGCACCAGTCCTAATGGGCTCTTTCCTAACGGGTTGCGGCCAAGATGGCGAGATGTTAACTACCTCGCCTGATATACAGGAGGTTCATGGGTTTGATCCCGACCCTGACACCTGCTGTATATTTGGAGTTTGTGTATCTCTGTCCCCGTGGTTGCATGGATTTTTCTCCGGGTCCTCCGGATTTTCCCTCCACACTTAGAATCAACATGTGTTTAGAGTATGTGGCTTCTATAATTTTCCACGTGATAAGCCACTTCGTTGAGCTATCATCTACGGCCAGGTCGCTTCTGAAACGAGCTATATAGCTCAGTGGGCCTTACCTGGTACAATAAAAAAAAGTTTAGTTTCTTACGTGAGATGGGCATAGGAAGGGAGCTTGCTTGCCATGATGTTCGGAGAGACCCCCGAAGGACGAGCACCTCAACAATGAAGTGCAGAAAGCACTGCATCAGCATTTGCACACCCATACTTGATTTATTGGCAGGAGGTGGTCCTCTGGTCTTTTTACCACTTTACTCCGGATAAGCCCAGATATTTGAAAGAATCTGTCAAACAACTACAATTATCTGTGGTTCCAACCTGCGATAATTCTAAGTGTGTGCCGAATAACTCCGTGCAACCATGGTTTTGACCCCAGATATTTGGGTGGCCATGTCCCCCGGATATTTGTAAGAGAAAACCGGGTTTTTGCCGACCCTGGATAAATAATTTCCACGGACTATCTTGCAGTCTCATCTGGAACAAACATATACATTTTTATATTTTGACAACCAGCTACAAGGGTCAGACTGTGTAGGTGTGTGTGTGTGCAAGTGCCGTTGAAGTGATGCTAGCGTTTTGGCCATGCTCCACCAGGGCTTGTCGGGGAGATTGGGCGCGCCCGGCGAAAGGGGAGACATCGGAGAAAAGGGCGACCGAGGACCCATGGGCCTTCCGGTAGGTGGCTGATTCATCACTCGCACACAAGGCCTCATATCGTCACTCCATCACGCTGACACGAGAGAAGGTCTCACGGCTCTCCGGTTTTGATAACTGCATTATGTCAGCATTTCTGGACTACAGCAGGATTGAATTCTTGAACGGTATATTTCAGTCATGCAGTCGGAGCGTAAAAGTGCCCCCACGCTTTAACAAGCGTGAATCTATATTTGTTTTGTCTTAGTTGCTTTTCTTCTTTTAATGTTATTCTGGTGGCAAGGTTTGGTGACATGTGTTGGTGGCCTCTTCATCTTGACGCCACCCTTATTGTCCTACGAGATTCTCGACCACGGAACTGTGGAATTTCCACCGCTGGCTCAGGGTTTTCAATTGTGACGACCACTGACCCTCACCTTAGTCTGATTGTATCCTTTTATGTTTTCTGTTCCATCCTCCACACTGTGTAGGGGGCATCAGGACTGAGTGGACCACCGGGAACAACAGTGAGTCAACTGATATTTCTGTTTGATATTCTTGTTGGGTTCTTTATTTCATTAACAATAAAAAAAAACGCTCACGTCTTTTAACTGTTTTTTTTCGGAGGCGTTCTGCTTGGAATGCTGATAACACGATTCCGCATTAAGAGTTTCACTTGTACTAAGAAATCAAGAGTTCCCAACAAAAGCCCACGCATTTGATAGACTAATATTCCAACTGTGCACGGAAAGGTCAGCAACCGATTTGCTGTACTGCCACCACTTCAAGTGGGTCTCACGTGCTCTTATCGTTATCCACTACCCCCACCTCCCATCCACTGGAATACGGAGCAGGGAGCCTCCCATTGGCTTAGCGGAGAGCCAGGTATTTCAAGGGTGAACGCCGCGGGTGTGAAATTCACAAGCATCCTGAGAAAAAGGGGAGCGGGGGGACACCGTGCGGATAGAAATGGAGACGCGGCCGTTACTTGGGCGGGGGTGGGCATCTTTAGCTGCTTGGGCGCTCAAATCCCTACGCGGTGTATGAGTCAAATAAAACATCCTTTGGGACTCTGCCTTGTGTGTGCCGGCCCCTGTTTTCACGGCTCTACACAGGTGTGCACGACCAAACCTCACTTGCTCCGCTCCGTGCACCAGTGAGGAATGCATGCGAGTGTAAACTCCGCGGTCTTGATTACTGCGCTGCACTTCGTTACTGGCGATGCAAAGGTCTCAACACCGGTGGCAATTAGTATCTCTTGCAAAGTTTGGTTATTCTGTTGCGATGCATGTGTTTTCTCCACACACTCCTGTTTCCTCCCACACACAAAACACAACACAATTAAAATACTAACTGGACAAACCAAAACTCTACTTTTTCTTTATTTTACCAGGTAAGGCCCACTGAGCTATAGAGCACTTTTTTCTAGTAGCAACCTGGCCACAAATGATAGCTCAACGAAGTGGCTTATCACGTATACATTTCTAGCAGCAGCCACATACTCTAAACCCACATTTCCAACAACTCAAGCAGCACTTTAATGGAAAATGGTCACGGAAAATGACAGTGGCTTTCCTCACTCGAGTTGAAGTAATATTAATATCCGTGAATTCAAATGTGTTATGTGCCTTTCTAGACTTCAACATGATGCTACTGCACTGCAACTCCATAGGTTAAATTATCGTCTTAAAATTGTCAAATAATTCCGATTTTTCTCAAACACGAGTTGAAGTCTTCTTTGCCAACTGTAAAGGAGATACATGTCAAAACTATTGTTTGTGGATGTATTGTCAAGAATGGAATCAGGGCAAACATCTCTTGCTTTCACCATAACCTTCTTCTCATTGTCTCACATTCTCCTTTTACACTCCTCACCCTAAATTGCTTGTTTTTCCTCTTGACTTTCACTTGCTTTCTTCATACATTCTGTCCTCTGCGTTTCACCCGTCTTCCCTCATCGACCGAACATATGCAATGCTCTGCCTCATTCTCTCAACAACGCTCTCCCGTCACCCTCCCATTGTATTACCAGGGGCCAGTGGGACTTCCGGGACCCTTAGGACCAGCCGGGCCAAAAGGCGAGAAGGTACTAAGACATGAACAGCAGCGACTCGTGACTTGAGACTCACGGCATTGGGAAACAGTGCTCTCCACTCAAGGTTGGGTTACCTACATATCGGGCGACTCTCAGGCTGGGAAAATCGTAAAGTGCTCGATTTATAGATGGAAAATACGCACGTTCGCTTCACAACGTCCTCGATGCAATTCAAATATTACAACTGTATTTAATATAAAATGCTCATTTTGAAAATGAATCTTTGCTCAAATGAGCAAGAGGGAAGCAATAATCGACATTGCTTAATCGGAGCCAAGTTCTAAAAGATGACTGCTCTTTGGTTCTTTCGGTAAAGTCACGTAGAAATAAAATAAATAAAATAATAGAATACGACGTTTCGATTGCAACACAAGCAGTCGTCATCAGGTAGAACTAAATTTGAGAGAGAGAGACAAAACACAGACACAGTTCTACCTAATGACGACTGCTTGTGTTGCAATCGAAACGTCGTATTCTATTATTTAATTTATTTTCTTTCTACGTGACTTTACCAGAAGAACCAAAGAGTAATTCCTGCAGTCACGAAAGCTTCAAATCAAGGATAACTGCTGTTGAATTATCTATCATTCTTTCTCATGTTTATCTACCGCAAATAATTGAACTTGCAGGCTTCTGATTGAGAGACAAGCATTATAACTGGCATCAACAACCCAATCTGATTCACTGCTGCGTGCTGTGCATGCATTTTATCTGCGACGTTTAATCATTGAGTGAGCATTGGGATGCCAGGTCTTTCTTACAAAAGAGAAAACTAATCTTGATGCCTGATTAATTCATATTTCATTCAGGAGATTCAGATGTGATTCTGTGATATTGCCACAGTCCAAATTCCAATTGTCAATGATAAAAAAAATAGTTTCTAACGTTTCTGCTGTAACTAGACATTTTCTGGTTTTCTGTACCAAAAAAAAAAATCTCATTTGGCTTTCACTTGGCTAAATAAAGGACATTGACGACTTGGTTTTTTGGACACATTTAATCGCAATCTTAATTTCATGACTGAGATGTGAATATGTGGTTTTGCTGATGAATGCACTGCCTTTTAACAGGGTGAGAATGGAGAGCATGGAATTATGGGAAAGCAGGGGCCACCAGGTCATCCGGTAAGTCACGTGATCTGGAACACTGGCCAGTTGCCATGGGCATCATTTTAACACGTTTTCTCATTTGTACATTCCAATGGGAACATGAGGAAGCTGGTTGTAATCACCAGCGAAACATCGTCCTCGAATTGTAAATGTGGTGGGGTTACCCTCTAACGCACCGGTGTGCTGAAGTGGTAACTAATTGACACGTTTTGTTTACATGACAAACCTTAGTAATTGGCTGTGTCGGGTGGTGGCGCGTTTTACGACTCATTTATATTTACGCAATCTAACCCAACAAACAAAACCTTTATTATGCATTCCAGTGGAATTAATGGTCAGCGATGGCATAGGCCTCTACTTTATGAGCAACATAGTGTATTGAAAATGTCAGTGAAGCAGCTCCTCTAAACATTGTTGCCTTAGTATGTCTAGCATTCCCATTGATTATTTCTAATATTAAGATTTCCATATTTGGAGAAAGCCGTGAGCATAGATGTGCAAACAGACTTACTACATCACAACAGTGTATCTTTCTGCAGTGTCCTCTACTGCATGGTGGTCATTAATCCAGGCACTGCTCAGGTTGGCAAGCTTAGCTTCCAAGGTCTGATGCGATTGAGCATATTTCCTGGTGCTTTGGTCGTAGGCTCTTAAATCAATAATTATAGAATAATAAGTATAATCATTTATGCACTCTCACTAGCTGCTGGGATTCGACACCTGCCGAGGAAACAGTGGTCAGAGCTCAGCACCACACTTAGCTACATCTCGACTTTATCGATGTCTGGCTTCACTTGCGACTTGTGACGGGATACACGCGTGTGGGAAAACAAAGCATCAGGAACGGAATTTGGCAAACCCGAAATTCGGTCACTACGTTAGAGTTGGAAGGACCGGTGTGCGTGCCGCAGTACAATCCCCCGTGATGGGGCGTGATTTCCGGCCGTCAGTGTTCATGGCAGGTGGTGCGTAATCCTGTCCCGGGCCACCCCTGGGTTGATTCGGCCTTAAATTAGTGTCTTAATGGAGTATTACAACATGAGCTCTTGGGCATGCCAGAATCATCCACCTATGTGCCGTGCTGGCCTTATTAGCCGTTCACTCGCAGCACGTTCTCATACGGGTTTTAAGACTAAACAGAGGGTCATTATTATAGTCTTTGATTCAAATAGTACTTGAAAAATAAAGATCCAATGATTGTAATAACATATAACTGTTGATATGTTTAAAATATATTTATATGTATGTTTTTTTGTAGAGTTATGTTTTCTCGTCAATAATGAGACTATTGTATTATTATTTCCCAACCCTTAAAGTCACATAGATAGGTTCAAAGAAAATAACAAAAAGTAACAAAAAACTACGACGTTTCGATCGCAACACAAGCGGTCGTCTTCAGGAAAAGGGGGTTAGCTTCCAAGGCAAACTGTTTATAAGGGTTTGAAATGGGCGTAGCCCAAATGTCAGCAACCAATGATAATGTAAGTGGTGGGCTGCCAACCCGATGGTGGTTGGTTTTCCACCAATCAAAGGGCTGCCAGGTGAAAATTAGCATGTTACTGATAGATTAGCATGTGAATTGTAGATCGCAGAGCCGCAACCAAATGATCGGCGCGCGACGTGGCTGTGTGAGTGTGAACCCTGTGAAAGCACAAGTTTGAAATGGGTGTAAAGCACAACTAACATCGGAAGGTGGTAGGATGGGAACATCTTAGCCAGTTATGACTTAAACTGGTTGATAACGTCCTTCCAATGAATGCTCAGTTTGTACCCATCTTCTCGGTTGAAATTGCGTCTGTGTTTATATATTTTCTTTGAACCTATCTACGTGACTTTACCGAAAGACCAAAGAATAGGAATTTCTGCAGTCACGAAAGCTTTAAGTCAAAATGAAACAATGTTATGACCATTTATTGTTGTGTGTGTGTTTTTTTAGGGAAGGAATGGGCTTACTGGAATGCCGGTACGATTTTGCACATTTTCCTTGTTCATGAATGATTCCACAGTGTTGCATTAATATTATCTAGCAGCCCACTCGTCCTTTGGACGTGACCGTTCGTCCTTCAGGCAGCTAGCCAGCCAGCCGGCAGAACTTTGTTAGAATATCGTCTGAAAGTACTCACCGTGAAACGACGGTCCTCCTCCATCCACCCTTGGGTGCCCCCCTCTCAGGCATGACAAGCCCCCCCCCACGCATGACAAGCCCCCCCCCGCCAACCGCATACCTCCCTGTCACCTCCCCCTCCTCACGCACCCCTGCCCGAACATGCCCCCCCCTAGCCCTCCATGGCCCGCACCCACCACCCATGCTTCCCCTCACTGCTCCTCCACGTGCCCCAATCTGCAAGCCGGCCCACCCTTGCGGCCGCTTCCCCCCCCCGCACGCTGGCCAAGTTCAGCCGGGCAGAACTTGCGCTGGCCAAGCAGACAGGCAGCAATTTGCAGTAAAACCTATTCTCGATCGAGGGTATTTTGGCCAACTTTTGGAAGCTTGCCAGAACTTTTCAAAGAGGTGGGTAATTTCCCACTCACACTTTACCTCACACAGAAATGCCGATCGACTAGCTGATGTTACCGATGTATTATGCTGCTCGGTGGACAGAGGTGGGGGGGGGGGATCAAGACATTTGCACAATTGTTTCAGGGAATCAAACCGGCGACCTCTGGATTGCAAGACCACCGTGCTGACCGTTATGCAACAGCAATGTCTCAGTGTCGACCAACTACATTTTATTTTAAAACGGAGCAACCTTCCATGGCTTCTCCCACCGGCGCCACAGTGGCGAAATGTTAATTACCTCACCTGGTATGCAGCAGGTCGTAGTATCGATCCCGACCCTGATGGCTGTATATTCGAAGTTTGCGTGTCTCTCTCCCCGTGGTCGCGTGGATTTTTCTCTGGGTACTCCGGTTTTTCCCTCCACATTCAGAGTATTTGGCTGCTTTAAATTTCCACATGATAAGCGACTTCGTTGAGCTATCATTTGTGGCCAGATCGCTTCTGACAAAGAGCCACATAACTCAGTGGGCCTTACCTGGAAAAAAAAAGTAGTTTGATTTTTAGTTTAACTTTTAGAATTCCGAAAGTACATTATATATTACTTTGGCTCTTTGCATATTTTGCTGCGTTCTTTGAATTCATCCAAAACATTTGTGATATATGGTAAATCACAAATAGCATCTTAAATTAAGTTTGGAAGAATATCTTTTTTTTATTAAACTATTATTTATGTTCTTGTGTTTTAAACCAAAGAAAACGCTATTGCAAAAAAGTGCCTTTGAGAAGAAAAAAATTAAAGTCATTTATTTTTTTAATGAACGTTCAGTCGGTGCCCATTTACCATTTACGGTCCTGAGCCAGTGGTGGAAATTCCACACTCCTATGGTGGGGGTGATCCCATTTATAGAACTACTGTTGGCTTCCCCACAGAATGGCATTTATTGTATTAACCCCGTCGGGATGATGGGCTGAGTCGACCTCCATGAATTGAACTCGCAATTTGCTAATCGCAACTTGCAAGCTCTACCACTGTTCCACCCGGCTGGTTAACTACATTGAAAATAAACAAAGCGAAGCGTGGTTCTGCCCTATCTCTCATCCCGAGCATTGTTTAACCGTCGTCTCGGTTTCATCTAATACCGCTGCTGTGCTTGTGTCTTGTGCTGCAGGGACAGCCAGGGCAGCAAGGGGACAAAGGTGACAAGGTGCGTTACCCCGATTGTCAGTGAGACCAAGCCGCTGTTGCCTGAGGTGCTCAATGGCTCGAGGCACTGAACGGCTTTCAGCCCATTGACCAGAGCAGAACCTGGTACCAAACCTTTACTGGTGTCGGTGTTTTCTGTGTCCTATAAAAGTTAAAAGTTAATTGTGTGAGAACCGTCTACATTTTTTCAATGTAGACGGTTTTCAATATTATATTTTATTGCCGTTCTTTAGCATGAAACATTATTGACGTTTTGCCACTTGAGGTGGTGTTTGTTACGTGAATTGTCAGGTGTGTTGTGTGTGATAGTGTGTTTTCACGGATCACTTTATAGTGGGTCAGCCTGGTTCATCTTCATCATCATCACGATCCATGGACAAGATAGCTCCGAGCTGTCCACTGCACATTTCGTCATTTGTTTATCATGGGCATCGGATTCTATTCGTATTTTTTTCTTCACGGATGAAGTTATGAGCACCCCGTTCGCCAAGACCCTCCTCCTCTTTATCCAGGCTTAGAACTCCCTCAGATATCCGCTGGATTCAGGGCCGCGCTCGTATTCCCATGGCAGCCTTACTTGGCTGAGCGAGCTTGCAACCTAGCTGAGCAGCCCTGTTTTTGTGGCCAAGTTGCTTTCTGGGCCATCACCTCACCAATAACCATAGGGAGATCTCCCATTTTAATTCTGGCAGCCACCAGATGCTAAACCACATTGTCAGTTCTCGTGAGCTTGATGGCCTAAACCTGGCCACTGTTTATTTCACGCACAAACATATTTCATTTCAATTTTCAATCAATTTTGCCGAGCTAACATAATTGCAGAGGTATGCACATGTACACTCACCAACTCAGCTAAAGAAAGCATTCTTGAAGTTATGGTTTTCCAGGCAACACCATTCAGGTAACACGATACATTTATGAATTAGGTTAAAATTAATTAGTATAATTGCTCAGGACTTCTATGAATCGCGTGACTTCTGTGTGGCCACCCCCATTATGAATCCCCTCTTCCCACCAAGCCCTCTGAAATCACATGCTGGTCCATGCAGCATTGAGGCCCTTATGTAGCCTCTTCCTCTCTTTCCTCATCTTTCTTGACTATTTGGTACTGTTTGTCCATTCCATTTACATCCTTTTCCTCTTAATTCCCATTATTTTCCCTTTCCCATCCTTGACTTTCCTCCCCTTCCTCGAATGTGCCATGGGTAAAAGTTGAATGAATGTGATATGACTATGTAACACCGTACACACGTATGAATGTGTGTTATATTTTTGTGGCACAATATAAATGGACAACTCTCAATTATATTTTTAGCAATTGAGTAAGCTGGGTTTTGTTTATAAAGACCTTATCGGCGATCAGTTTCAGGGGTACCATGTGAAAGGGACTCGACTCAAAAGGACCCCAAGTCCTCATCGCGCATCCCTGAAATATTTTTTGGGTTCCTTCTCAATTCTTCCGAACCGCCGCGCCCTCAATACCAATCTGGCCTCAAACCGACCCCCCGCTCCCATTTCAACGTTTCTCGTGTTTTTTGCCTTCAAACCGGTCCAGGTGAATTGCCGTACGCCGCACCAATCCGGTACGCGCTCAGCCATCGGCCAGTGACACGAGCCATAACGCTATCGCTTTGCTGGTTCAAGCCGTTATGGTTGACAGCCCACCAATCAGTAACAACCATGCCGATTTAAAACCTCTTGAGCTGTTAAGCTCGGTAGTAGGCTAACGGCATTTTACAACACATAGGGGGTATGTCTTGTGGCAGCCCTTACACAAGTACAGTACTACCCCGATTTACTTCTCCCCTTTTACGTCGTTTCACAAATACGTCGTCGCTTTATGAATACCGCTACCGGATTTGCGTCGCCTCAACTCCACGCTTTACGTCGCTGACAGCAGCATCCGTCTGTTCTCGTATCCATCGCCTCCACCTACCTTGTAAATCACTTTGATTCACGTCGTTTCAATATTCGTCATCGCACCTTTATTGGAGCGCATCCCCGATGCAAACCGGGGTATGACTGCATTTCAAAATAAATACATTGCCATCGATCTGCGGAACCTCATATCTTCACTTCGAATGTGCAGCACTTGTATAAACACGTGTTTGCAAATTATGTATCAGTAAAATGTGTTTACTGTTATAACTCACCGTTATTATTTTACTTTACAAAACATCAACACGATTTCCTGATCCATAGAGGTTGGGGCAATATTTATCTATGTTGTGGCACTGAGTCCTTTTAAATGGTAATTCTACATTTCCATGACATGGCCTGTTCTATCCATAGGAGATTCATTTATGCCTTTCCATGAAGTTACCTTCATCTTATTTGCCACATAGAGATGGTTGTTCACAATACTGTCATCTTTGATTATATTGTTACTATAACGAAGCATTTTTACTTCAATGAAAAATATTGTATTTATTAAACTCTGGGCTGGCAACCTTTGGAATGTACCATCTTTCACTGTGTGCAGGGGGAACGAGGGCGCCGAAGTAAAAGGGGGCCCAAAGGCGACAAGGGGGAGCAGGGAGCCCCGGGTCTAGATGCCCCCTGCCCTTTGGTAAGTTCCAGATATTTATCAAAACCATATACGTTTTAGAAGTGAAATGTTGTGCAATATTTTTACTTGGAACGTACGTGGTGAAAACGGTCTCTTTTGCGACGTAATACCATACGGTATGCATGTAGCGCGTACCGTCGAACATTCTGGACTCGGGGAGTTGAGTCCCATGGTTGAGAATTTGTCCAATGAGAATCTGATGCGTCTGAAAGAACAACGAGCTGAGGAAGAGGCCGATGAATCCACACCACCACCACGAATAGTAACCGGTATTCACTGCTACAAGAAGAAGAAGAAGAATGCTGTCTTTGGACAGATTTTTTTAATGTTCTGCAATTAAGCCAGAAGGTCTGGAGAAGAGCCCAGAAGAGAGAGGCAGCTTCCTCTGGTGGACATTCCCGTGACTCCAGCTTCATCATCAGATGAAAAGGCAGGTCATCCTACCCCTTCATCTGTGTAACTCCATCATACTTTGAACTTATTTCGCGCCGTACGTAGCCAACCATGCTAATCGGTTGGCTAAGTCCATGTATGTGTAGTGACATATAATTGGTCACTACGTAGAATAGCGCTGGCTGCTGGCAGGGAAGGGGATATGCAGCTTGTAGCAGCCCTGACTGACAGCAGGCCGCGTGATAGACCCGAGAGGGAACTAGGGTAAAGGTTATGGAAGGGAGGATAAAAGGGGGCGCCGAGCGGGAGCTCGGGGCTGTCGTTTGGAGTGGGATCCCCATTGTCGTTGCTGTTGAAGATCGTTGCCATCGCCGCTGTCGTCTCGTGTCTTTGTCGCTGCCGTCTCCACTTGATAATTGCGCTGCTAGACATAGTTGGCTGTCTCAGTTCAGTGTCATCAGTGTCAGACGGCTAGCATTGTGTGTAGGCTCGCAACCAGTGTAGAGTTGCTTATAAGTGAGAGACAGAGAGTGTGTAACAGTGTAGGGTATGTATTGTATAAAGAATACAAAGTGTGCTCATAATTTATTTTATACTTACGTGACTTTACCGAAAGAACCAAAGAGTATGGCTTCCTGCAGTCACGAAAGCTTCAAATCAAAAGTGTGCTCATGTTTAATTAAAGAATTCCCTCCAAGAAGTTACGTCTCCAAGTCAATCACTACATATGTAACTGACATTCACTGCGATAAAGGAGCTCTACCAGCAGAAGAAGACAAATGTCGTTCAGCTGTCTTCGGGCAGATTTGTCATTCACTGCTGCAAGGAGCTGATTAACCCCGAGGCCTCAATTAGCAAGTTCTTCAACCTTCGCTGGGAAATTGCATCTAAGTATTTGTACTTACTATAAGAAAAAATGGATATTAACTTCTAATCATATGCATTTTTGCACACTTCATGAAATGTCATCCATTTTTTTTGTCGGCTCGGAATGCAACTACTGAATTTAACATTATATCTTTGGGAAATTAAGAGTTCGCTTGAAGTAATTTCGAGTGTAAGTAGCATTTCCCAGGAATGCATCCCTTATGTATCGCGGGGGTATTCCTGTATATGTGTGCAAGTGTTGGAAGATGCCCTCCAGCAACGGTGGTGGGAGGAGGAGAGATATGTTCACTACAGTGAGCATGGGGCATCAGCTGGATAACTCAGCAAGTTAGTGGAGGGGGGGAATGTAGATGCATCAGCCTGCCACCCTGGTCTGTTAACTCGATGCTTCACAACTGGTGTGCCACGGCACAGTCCAAGGTGTGCTGCGGTATTTTTGGAATTATTGGGAAGGAAAGGGCCTCACTGTTTGCAAGGTAGGACAGACGAACTCTCCATGCTGTTCAGTTGCCGATCCCGCCCCCGCCCCTCACCCCTACCACACTCCCCTCTCCTTTTGTCGCGGCTAAGAATGTCAAACAACCATCACCCCCCACCCCAGGGCAACCCACCCACCCACCGGGGCCCACAGTTAGAATTTTTGGTTTGGTGTGCCGCGAAGATCGAGCAACCTCGAAAGTGTTGCTGTAGGGTGAAGAATATTTTGAAGCTCCGTGATAACCAATACGACGTGGATCTGTCCCTTGATCTCCTGCTGGCGAGCCCTTTCCATGCCGTGTAAGCATCACAGGGCACCTAGCTTGGTGCGAGTGCCACGGTGATGAGACTGACAAATTTCCCGTTTACTGCCAATGTAGACATCTTGGTGCAGTGAATCATTCACTGGCAACAATCCCCACAACCAGTGTTCGCTTCCTAGTATCAACTCCGGCCGAGTACACAGAGTACTTTTGCATCAACAGCAAAGACGGTTGGTAGGGTATGATGCTGGCCAACCCACACTCTCACGTGCATTTCCGGCTTTAATAGTTTCAAGCACATTTTAAGCACTTGTCCTTCCAGTTTTTAAGGCTAAACAAGGAGTCTGTGTTGTCTCTGTGAGTACAAATGAGTGACATTGTATGACATTGTTTTACCCTCAGACAGTCTCGTTTCAAGCCATGTGCGTAAATTCAATACCTAATAACCAAACAGATAAGTCATACCGTACCTTTTGAAAGAAACGTTTTTACGACACTGAAATATTCCTAGGCAAATATGGGACTTCCGCTATTAATAGTGTGCATGTATATTCCTACAGGGTCCGGATGGCTTGCCATTACCTGGGTGCTGGCAGAAAGTGAGTTTTGTCTGCTTTCGATGTAACACGTTGCACCGACTTAATGGCTAACGCCTCAATAGGTGTCAATGCTATAACCGTACCTTTTTCCATATAGAACATAAAGCAGCAGAAAGCAGATTTGAAAGCAGTCCAATTGTTAATGCATTTGGCGGTGTTCTTTTTAATGATGAAATTGCAGAAGTGGTGGAACTTTCACATTCATATGGCACGCACGTGTTGTTCGGCACGATGTCCGACGTTTCACTCCACGCCCTGGGAGCTTCTTCGGGGACTTTGCACAGTGGTACAGCTCAAAGCTGGAAGCTACTGACTTGAGTAGTTTTTACTTCATTTATCCCGTGAAAAACTGAACCCAAGCCTGTCTTCTCTGTGTGTTGCAGTGATCGGCACACCTTGCCCCAAGCATCGCCTACAACGTGGCCCCTTTGTACATAAGATATAAATATTCCATTTCACGTGGTCTTTATTTTCACTGTTCTGCACTGTGCTTATAGCTTTAAGTGCATACTTGCTTTATACAATGACAATAGGTGCAAATGTGGCTTTTTACTACAATTTTATTAAATGATCTGCCCTTTCCCATACACCTGTATTTATTTCACTGGGTTTCTGTCACGTTGTTAAATGTACGAGTATGTCTACAGCCACCGTGGTATGGAGGCGGGCGCGGTTTGTCTGACAGTACACAGGTCCCAGATTAATTTCCCTGGTCAAATTCGACAAAACATCAAAACCATTGCGTAGTCCACGGACGTGTTTGTCTGTCTGTCGTTAAACTAGTTAAACTGCAGTGAGTTGTTTCTTGCAGATCATTTGTGGTGGGGGAACAAGTGTGGAGCCCCCACTCACTTCAGTACTTTCAAAACAGTTGTGCCAGAATTTAGCTGGACGGACTGGGCAGCCTCGTGAGTAGAGTCGTGCAGTCAACCGGCGAGGCATCGCCAGTTCGATAGATTGTGAGGATTCATTGCCGTCTTTCAATAACCATTACTTATAAACATCGCGGTGATTGGTAACACGTCCGGTGGCTGCACACGAATTCAGAAACATTGATATTACGCGCGTGGTTCTACGAATGTATTGAGCTTAAACACATTCCTGCGAAGGGAGCTGGTAGGAACGTTGGGTTGCTCGGTCAATGGCCAGGGTCAACGGCGGCGTGGTGTATTCCGCAAATAGGCCCGACTGTGAGGGCGAGCACAAGCCGGCGTTGAGTTTTATAAGGGCACCACGCGGTGACCAGCCCCTCCCCACCCAGCCCCACCCCTCCCACCTCCCAGCTAGCCCCACCCTCCCACCCAGCCCCTCCCCACCCAGTCCCTCCCCACCCTCCCCACCCAGCCCCTCCCCACCCAGCCCCACCCTCCCCAACCAAGCCCCTCCCCACCCTCCCCTCCCCACCCAGCCCCTCCCTGCACGACGGACGGACGGACACAATAATCCCCTGTGGGCTGGTGGAACCAGTGGGTTCCTACCAGTATAATAGTTATTAATCAATGAATCGATACATTGTTACACCCCTAGCGTTGGTAGTATGATAGCCCATATTTTAAATGTACGTATGACTAGAGAGCTGTTTCTGCTTTAGTTCCCCAGGTCTTATGACAACAAGACAACTCCAATTGGCTTTCACTTGATTAGGCAAATTATTCGATTTGTAAAGGATAAATGATGTTAAGAGTGGGAGCTCCTTGGCCTCGATTACAAGGTTGGCCCTTACCCGAGTTAAAGTGACCGAACACAGCTAAGATGTCTTAGCTGTGAATCACAATACCTCAAATCTCTCCCACATATACCATGCAATTTGGCCATCTCCCATCACCCTTTGCAGCCAAATGTTTGAATCTCGTCTTCTTCTCGAGTCCTGCCACCGGCAGTCGTCTGTTTATCCGGTGTCTGGCACGTGGTGATGGTGGCGATGTGCGCCGGTCAAAAGCCTAGACGAGATCCTCCACAATGCACGGCTCCTCCAGGGAACCGACAGATGATCCGCCGTGGTCCGCGTGTCACCCGCAGTCGTGTGTGCGTGCGGGTGTCCTCCGTAGAGCAGCACCCTCTGCCTCCGCGCGTTGACTCGTCGACCCGCCGACTCCCCCCCCCCCCCCGTCCGAATGCGATTTTAAACACCACGTTCCACGGTTCACCGAACGACATCTGCGACGGCGGCAAGCTGTCTGGTCGACGTGGACGTGCGTTGCAACGTCCCCGTGGTTGTTGTGTCGGGCTGCGTCCACCATGTTTTCGGTCGCGTGGCCATCGGTGATACATCTTTTTTTTAAGCGGTCCCCGTTACGGCTCTGGAGCTTTTCTGTGATCTCAGGTGGCTGAAAACTACCCTGCAAGCCGCCTGGAAATCATGGAGTAGCTTCCGGTCACCTGAAATCGCAGCCGCCTAAAATCACGAGTGCTACTTTTTATCATGAATTTTGGCAGGCGATACGTCCACGTGAACTGAAGAGGAATCTGTACGATTGCATTTGCCCATAGGCCGAAGTTTGTGAGTTGATGGATTAATTGAAACGATTTGTTGCGGTCTTGTCATTTAAATGTCTGTTAGATTGTTATCACTTCGTCATCTGAGTGGAGGGGAACGTTTGCCTGTGGTGAGAAGTCAACATCTATTCGGCGTGCGTGGCAAAAACAGTTAACATCTGCCGAGCTGTTACTGCTATAAAAAAAAAGTTGCCATGTGTTTTTTTTACGAACAGCGAAGCGAGTTGATGCATCACGTACCTAGAAAACATTGCGTCTCCACTTTCTCGCAGTGGTCATGACGCCGATGTCGACGCCTTATCCTTCGTAATGTGTACGCGCGTTTAGCACGAGCATTTTGCTATCAGTATTATTCAGGAAATGTTTTTTGAAACGTTTGTGTAATGGTGTGTTTATATTTGTACAATATGTTGTCGTTATTTTTTTTGATGAATTGTAAAAAAAACAATGTGAGGGTTCAATAAACATCACGTGGGTCATGTGTTTTTCTTCTTCCCAAAAGCGGTGTCAATAACTTTATGAATATGGATGTTGCCATGGTTGCAATGGTTAGTACATTGGGCCTGAATTCAGGCACGATATTTGAAGCAATCGGCAGGTTTATTCAACCCACCTCACCCGCCGCCTCTTTCCGCCCAGCAGTCTAAATGGGTACACCAGTTCGTCGATCAGCAGGCTGTGTGTGGTGGGCCAAGATGTCTGGACAGAGTGCAAGAGTCAGACAAATACTCCCTCCAGAAGCCCTCCAGAGCTCTCTCTTGCGGAGGCCCTTCCAACAGCAGCGGCGTGAGCGAACAATTGCAGGGCCGCGCCTCGACTTGAAGGCCATCAGCGCCGAAGATCAATGCCTGCCACTCAGGGGAGGCACTTTTGGGTTTGATTTATGTTAAGAAATAAAACGAGAATGCCCTTTCTATATGAAAATTTCACCGAGCCTCGCGACTCTTTTATTCTGGAGGGTCCATGCATATGGATTGCTCTGCCCAATGCCAAGTGATTTATTTTGCAATGTGATGTCACGATTGACTCGAAACTGGATTCAAACCCATGTTTTCAGGGTTGCCGGATCAGCTCTCTCACATGGCATTATCTCCCTGAGCCGTCCAGAAAATCTAGCTGCATTTTTACGTGTGTCGTAAATATTTTATAATGAGCTTTTGTCTATTAAAAACATACAAATTTTTAAATGTATTTTAATATGTGCAGACTACATATGATACATTTGAAAGATTTTTCTTTACTCGACAACCGTGTACACAGCCAATAGTATTGTGAAAGTGTGATACTTTAGCATTGTTATTATATACAGAATATTAAATAGCATATATATTTTAAAATGTCTACGTTTTTTAGTAAGAGTATTTATAAATCAATACTCGTGGGATATGATTATATATATATATATATAATGCAACTATACGACATTTTTATTCGACGATAGTTGTGTGTTTAATTGGAATAGCGTCAAGTTACTGATAATACGAATAATCTATAGTTTGTATTCTTGATAATAAATGCAAATGTTACTTTGCGATATCACACGAATCGTTAACATTTAAAAAGAAAAACTCATGAGAAATTAATTGCTGCCTAAATAGTGATTTTATTTTGAATATAGATTTAAGAATAATATGTCTTCAAAGGACTGGAACATTGTACATGTCCCAGACATAGACAGTTAGGAGGAAAACCAGTGTAGCCACAGGTCCACTCACCACAGCCCTGCTTTACAAAGGGTCAACATCTCCATTCCCCAGACCCGGCTGGAAATATTTCAAGAGAAATGTACCTGGCAGGTCACTTGTGATGGGGAAAAGTGTGGGCATCCCCACCGACTTCAACACGTCTGGCCCACTGTGGAAGAGTAGGCCAAAATACGCTTCCGAGGGGCTCTCGAGAGCTCTCCTCTAATGGAGGCACCATCCACCACCAGTGGCGTGAGTGAGCGATTGCAGTGCTGCACCTTTACCAAAGGTTGTAAAATAAAGTTCAACATCCCAGTGACAATATTAGGGAAAGGAGCTGTTAGGTTTACCGATTTTGGAGTTTGGACATTGTCATAAACAAGATGTAACATACTTGATCTATCCAGCAGATATGAGGTATGCATACTTGTTTATGCAATGTCAATAAATGCCTTTTATTCCACTGACCTATGGCCTTTGTTCCAGGTTAATGTGCCCCCGTAGCAAAACTAACTCGGAACTCCGAGTCTCAAATACATGGCTTGTACCCATACCCTAATGCCAAATGCACCACTAAATCTAGGGGTACGAGCCTTACACTGATATCACCTTCACTGATACATCAGCTCAGTCATGTGTTGTGGCCTTTTAATCCAACTCATTCGTGCCCTGGTGTTCTTGGCAGGCTCCAGCCACGCACCATGAATCATTCGAGGCCCCAAAATTGCCTTTCAGCAGTGTGTTTCTAGCAAGTATTTTAACGAGAGAAAATTTTAATTTCATCATGGAAAATGTTACATCTTCCCCCCCTTGTACAGCTTATTAAGATGCCGTTCTGAATTGCTCGAGCAAATTACTGCAATAAAATGTAGACCGGCACACAGCACACAGCTGCGCTTTGCAGCTATAAACTTAGCGGCATGGTGGCGCTGTGCCACGGCCCTTAACTCTCACGTTCCCACGGTAGGGTGGCCGGGTCACACAAACCAGTTGGGGGGAGGTCGCCTCGACCAATATATTTTTTTGGAGTTGACGAAAATGCACACCATTTTGTAGGAAGTGAAGAGTGGCGTCATACAGTTGAAATTCAAACCTCTGGCTCAGGGTCACCATGTGAGCGAGGAGTACAGCACGATGCTCGTTTGAGCATGGCGACATTTTGATTCACGTGGGAAGAAACAAACCATGCCCCTGCTCAGTCGAGCAAGGGAGTACCGCGCATCTTCAATATAGACATCAAAGGAAGTGGTACAAATTCCACATTCCCATGGCAGGGGCCAGTTTACCCCATGGGACAAACACTGTTGACTCCCCACAAAGCCGGTACTTTATGACAATGACCCCAAAAGGGAGGATTATAGACCAAGCCAATCGCCGACGGCTTCAACGGACAAACCTTTCAAGTGCAAGCCAAGCACTTTTGAGTGCAGTTGTCTTGGCTGACATTTTCAGTTCTCTCCGTGTCAGCATGGCCAGTTTTTTTTTTTACCGGCGACCCGCGTTTATGGAGAGTTGTGGCGCTGTTTCGTGCCGTCTTCCTGGCCAGCGCGGGGAGCGGTGGCGATGTTCCACGTGGTTCGTGCGTGCGTGGCCGTGGCGCGTGTGAGCCGGCGGCCCCCGCGCTGCGCCGCCTCTGTGAGGTGAGCCGGCTCCAGGAAGCCAGGCATCCTCGCCGCCTCAACGTGCCCGGGCTCCGATCCAGCACCTTGGACAGCAGCGCAAGTAAACCGTGACTGAACATTTTTGGTGATGGAAGCAACGAATTGTCACGGATTTAACGGTGTAGAGTGAGATGCCTTGAAAATGTTTTTAAATTATTGTAATTTTTTAATGCGCATTTTGCCAAGTTTAGCTTATGGATTATAGAGAAATAGTTGTAAACCGTGACATCGTTGATAACTATGTCTTGTCATAGAAATAATAAACACAAATGACAGGTTTTACGATAAAAAAAACTACATTCGAAGTAAGTCGATGCACAAGATAAGATATAACTAGAAGAGCAGGGGTCGCCGATATTGTTAAAGCAAATCGAGTTGATAGTAGGTTTTTCCCCTTTTTTCTGGCAACAAAACAGCTGTGTTAAGATGTTAAAACACCAAACTGAAACCTTTTACAAGGAATCAGGTCTGCATTAACCACAATGCTTGTGGTCAGAATGCAAACAAAAAACATACTCTGATAATATATGCATTGTCCTTGAAACTGATTGGTCCACACCAGAGACAGCTTTCTTTTGAGCCTCGTCTCAAACGGTGTTAGACCAGAGGACGCCAAAAGGCGTACAGCCCAAAGACAAAAATCGAGTTGTTCGTCATAAGAACGACGGATTTTTCTGCTACTGCGCCCTCTGCTGCCCACGCCGTAGCCCTGCAGCAGCCTACAGCACCTCGTCTGTCGCTAATCCAGGCTCATCCCTCCCTTTTGTTTCTGAAATCTGACAAAAGTGGGCGCACGCCGGGTAATTTTGCCATAGGCGTTGGTACATTATGTACGGTGGTTTATTTTACAGACCAGGTGAGAGCCCAGACGTGAATTAATACACGACTGAATTACAGTCCTGTTGTCTTACCAATCCTTTCTCGGAGCAGAATTTGGTAAAAAGTTGTACGTCCTCTGATTTGGTTTCATGTCTCCCTTGAGGCCACTCGGTTTGTCCTGTGGGGAGACTTCCGCCTACCAATTTGGATTTGTCCATCGCTGGAATTGTCTATTGCTGGCCTCATGCCACCGATGAAAATAGGCGCCTCTGCATTTTTATTTCAGAAGGGAGACGCTTTGACTTTTTGACTTGTATGGCAGGGGGAGGGGTACCACTTCATACTGCCCGTGGCCACATGAGGCCTACCACCTCGATAAAGTCTGCACTGTAAGCATCTTAGCCACACTAATCAGGTACCGAAGGGGTATATTTTGAAGCTGTAAAAACTGACTTCGTTATTTTAGCACACTTATTCAATTCCGACACAAGGAGGGCCCCTAGACGTGGCTGCGGTGTGCATCTATGTGGCCCATCGAATAAATTTGACATCTCTACATGGCCCTCGGTGAGGGAAAAGTTCAGCATTCCATGTTAAGATCGTCGTGGATAATGGAGCAATTGGATGGGAGCGGTAGAGTTAAACACCAACCAGGATTTGAGCTCACAAGATTTACGAGCGCTCGTGGAGTGCTTCAATCGCAGTGCTAGACAGCCAAGGCTCTGGCTGGCCATCGAATAAAGACGGTCACGGCATTATCGTACGCTCTCAGATGCGCGTCTGGGGCCGTCTGGAATGCTCTTCCTTCTGATATTAGGAAGCCACTGGAGCTATTCACTTTTAAATATAGATTGCAAATTCATTTCTTTAGAACTACTGTTTGTGCTTAGTGTGTTGTCCTTCCCCCGCACCTCCGATTAGCACGATTGGTATACGTACGGTGCGAAAGAAGTTCTACATACATTGTCATCAGGAGTCATGGACAATGAGGTGGGGGCGGCACTTACCATGCAATGCCGCCGGTCCCTTCCCCGCCCGCTGCTCCTGCTGCTTCGAGAGCGTCTCCTTGCGCTGCTGCCGCCGTTCGTCCTTGTCCTTCCTGCGCGCCCGCATCGCGACCTCCACGTGGGCCGACAGCTCGGCCAAGAGGTCGCGTCTCAGGGCCTCCATCTCCGCGTCCCGCGAGGACGCCATGGCGGCGAGCGTTCGCTGGAGGGCCGACGCGTTCCTGTCCACCTCCTCGCGCAGCGCGTCCGTGCGGTCCAGGCAGCCGGCCGCAACACCTTTCGCACAAAGGCAGAGATCCCGTTCGTCGTCTCTCGTACGGCTGATGTAGATGAAGAGCAACGACTACAATCTCACATTCAAGTGGTCAAGCCAGATAACCACGTCAGGAGCGGCTGAGTGCATCGTCGTCGCTGTGATGTCTCCTTCGTAATTGCGGATCGGGTGTTGTTGTACGTTCTGGATGATCATAGTCGCACACTGTGGAGTTTTAATTTTCCGTTTGTGAATTAGCTATTCGCATTTGGCATGGTTTGTGCAGATGTGATTTAGGGTGGACTATGAGCTTCGTGGAAGATCAAACCTAGGGATATAGATCCCCTATGAAGCCTTAACAGACTGTCGGGGCAAGAGTTCTTATCGAGATCATATAAAGACCGAAATGGTGCATGGGGAGGTGGTATGGCTAGCACCACGCCTGGCCGCATTTGTCTCGCCAGTGCTGATGTTTATGCACCGCACCAGCTACGCATGGCTGAGTAGACCTAGGGGAAGTCCAGGACGAGTTCAGATAGTTGCCACAGATTTTCGATGTGAGCAGGATCAAACTGGGTTAGCTGAGTTTGTAGGACATGTTATTAACCACTAAACCACTGCTCTCCATTGCCACCCTTCCACAAGCAGATGGCACGCCAGCACACCCAGAAACTGGTCAGTTCATCACCGCTAACCTGCTAGTATAATTGCCGCAGTGGCAAACCTTCAGTGGAGACAATTAAATACTAGGGATGCATGATCAGATCAAGCTATAAACTTTTTTTTATTTTACCAGGTAAGGTCCACTGAGCTATATAGTTATTTTTTTAAAGCGACCTGGCCACAAATGAAAGCTCAACGAAGTGGCTCACCATGTGGAAATGTATAGCAGCAAAATACTCGAAACGCACGTTTCGAAATGTGGGGGAAAAAATGGAGAAAAGTACATGCGACTACAGAGAAAACACGCAAACTCCAAATATACAGGCGTCAGGATCGAACACACGACCTCCTGTATACTTGGCGAGGTAGTTAACATCTCGCCACCTAGGCTGAATTGCTTATGGTGGCGGCAGTGGTTAGCGCACCGTGCTCTAGCGGCTGAAATTTGACTTCTGGCCTCAGCTGCCACCAGTGGTGAGTCACAGCTGAGACCAATCCTGGTCCCTATCCCTTCACCAACCTGTATTGATCAGTTCGGTGAGGCATAGTCCAAAAACCAACACGGCGCTTAGGCCTCTAGCAGTGGAATGAAAAAGGGATTCAAAATATGATGATTACGACCAGCACCTCCGATTATCACGGTCGGCTATGTACGGTGTGAATGAAGTTCCACATACATGTGTGCATACGCCGATTAGGCATTCCTCTCAGTTACTACTCCTCTAGTTTACCAAAGAAATCCTCATTGAGCCTCAAAACGCATTGTCAGGAGGATCCTGGCACGTTTCTACAAAAGGGGGCTGTTTTTGTGAAGTTTTATCTAAATTGAGTAAAAAGCACAAGTACAATTTCAGCAACGGTATGTTTGACCAATATCAGTTAGATTGCATGCGGTTTTTTTGTTTTGGGAGGAGGCCAGAGAACCTGAGAGGAGACCCATGCAACACCCAGGGGGAGAACATAAACCAAATAATATGCAGCAGTACACCAGCCACGAATCGAACCCGAGGCCCTTCTTGCTGCGATGCATAAGCATCGCCACTGCCGCCAACCCTTACCGGCCATCTCATTGAGACGCGACTCCAGTCGCCCCAAGCGCTGCCCATCCAACTCAAACCAGGCCCTCTCCAGCCGCCCGAGCCTCTCCCACAGCCTGTCCGCACGCCCCTCCGGCTCGCCCTCGTCCTCTCTCGACCCGAACTCC